>NC_064615.1:316186952-316833380 GCF_023898315.1 Schistocerca nitens | reverse complement strand
GGATAAAATCTAATAATATACCTACTAACTGAAATAGATGCACACAAATGGTAGAATTCTTATTTGATGACAGATGAATGCAAAACATAGAAACTAGTTACTTATTTCATAATATCACTAAATTCACATGAACCTAGTGGGTTCACCTCAGTAATACCTCTGAACCACCAGTTTTGAAACATCTGTGATACACCAAAGCAAGTTTGAAACACGTAGATGAAAGCTGTGTGTCGACAGGAACTTCAATCCGAACCTTTGCCTTTCATAACCAATGACCTTTCTAGCAGAGCTTTCTGATAACTTGTGACCCACCTTCACAAATTGAGTTGTTGTGGTACCTCTCTCCTATTTTCCAAACATGACAGCAGTTCACCAGCATATCTGCTCTGGCTGTTCCAACCCTGTGCATGGGTGTGATACAGAAGCAAGTTTAACAACATAGTACACTCTGCTACAGAGTGAAAAATTCATTTTGGAAAAGAAGAATTTTCCAGAATCAATGTCCTGTCTCTAAATAAATTTATATTGTGGTCCACAGGCGGAAAAAAAAGGTGTACCACAATGCCGACCAGCGAAAAAGTATAAGTTTGTTATTTATTTATTTTTGCATGTAACATCCACTTCAGAGTATTTTTAATAAAACTAATCAGGAACTGATTTGAATTGGAGGAATATGCCACCATGTATATACATTATTTTGTTTCCAAGGAACTGATTTAATAACACAGGAATCAAATAAGAAAGTGACAATTTACTTCAATGAGATCTTGGAATTTTCAGCACCAGAATATTAATCCTCCATCTATTCAGTCTTAAAGTGTTCACGAATTATGCAATACTGTGTTCAAATCCCAGTTGTTAAGTGTAAAGTATGAATTTTGCTAATTGCAATTACTCTCACTCTATATAAAACTGGGCATTACACATGATTATTTAATTATGAGGGTATTTTCCTTCTTCACAGTAATAATACTTTATTGAAACAAAATCTGATTTTCAAATGAGGGATACCAAACACATTGTGCTATGATGCTGGAATATTACAAACATATATCATCTACAGCTCTATTCAATAGTGTACTCCAAAATACATGATAAATAATGATTTATATTTATTTACTTATCATTTAAATCTTTATCTTTTCTCATTTAACTACTGACATTTTTATAGGTAAGCACTATGCTCTTCATACTGAGTAAAGGTGGTGATAATCCAAAGAAAGGCACTGAATCAGGCCTTTTGTACACTTAATAAACTATAATGTTGCATCTATATGTTTTAGTTAGCTTCCAACATCATAAATTAAATAAGTACTCCCCCTTTTATCTCTGGGCCTAATAAGCAACAAAATTAAACAGGCATTATATGAGGTCATAAGAATGTAATAGCAACAGTTCACTTATAAATACATAAAATATTCTACTAGTAGAATAATAAAATTGTAAAGATACCAAGCTACATCACACAAATCAAATTTTTTACATGCAACAATACCTTGCCATCTTACATTCTTGTTTCAGAGACTTCTCTTTGGTAATTTCACTTAATTTCACATAACTGTTAATTAAAATTATTCTTTTCAGCTCCCACAATATGCCTTACATCCATTGCAACAACAGGCCCCAGTTGCTTTGGCACAGAAATACTGTGTTGCCAAGAATGCATTTGATCAACAGATAACCATAAGGTAACAGTCATAATTGTAAATGACACTGTTTTAATGTAAAATGACACAGCCTATCCTGTTATAAAAATAACTCCAAGGAATTTTAAAATAAACGACATTTCATGTTTTTAAAATTTCCAAATTAATGTTTCTGACTTTAAATAAAGAATTTAACAATTACAAAAACATTTTTGATTTCATGGAAAAGATCATGCCAAAAAAAAAAGCCCAAAATAATTTCATTAAGAAATCTTACCATTTTACTATGTAAAAAAAAAAAAAAAAAATCTAGAAACTAAGAAAACATGGGTTGTGAAATGATTCCTCTCGTGAAGGTACACAGTTCATTTTCTAACAAAAACAAACATCAATACAAACATCACACCCTGTATCCATCATATTTACAACTGGGAATGGTGAAGAGAAACAACTGAATTAAATTAAATTCAGCAGCATAACGGGCAATTAAATCAGTATTTATGTGAACTTCATCTAGTAAATGAAAATATAAAAATTAAGTGGAAATAGCTGTCACACTGAATGTTCAAATTATGATGCAATCGATTATTGCCACATTAGCTAAAATTACAGGTCACATACAGGCTGATGCTGGAAAAAACTTTATTTTTACAATGAAAGAAATAATCTCAGAATTTGAGTGGGAGAACAATGACAAAACACAAGCCAGTGAAGTGTAAATCACTCCAAGCTCAAGATACAAACACAGAAGGTAACCCAAATACATTACACATATTTACTGCATTATTATTTATCTTACTTCAACCTTTATTTTCAGGAAGTTGGTTCATGCCAACCATCCCAATGTATGTAAATAAGAAAAGAAACACAACATATCACTGTATGGCAAGTTAGACAATAATTAACAGCTCATAGCCAATACAATAGCGTTCAAAGGCTGCACAAGATATTTTGAGTGGTATAACTGACAACAAAATATACTGAAAAGTCATTATGCTACTACAAGACTTTTTTTTTTTTTTGAAAAAAATCTCACAACAATAAAATAGGTATACCATCTGAACCAGCAAGATCATCATTACGTACCTCAAAATGCAAAATTGTTACCCACCAATTCAAGTTGCTGCTGTTTTTAGAATCTTACTGATACTTACAGCCTATTAATTTTTCAGACACGGCACATGCCTATCCATCACTTTAGTCCAAATAGCATTTTAAAGTTTCCTAATTTTTTGTAAATTTATCTTTACCTTCCTATAGTCACTTTGTTTGTAGCAAGATGAGGTCAGTAGAATTTTGATTATTAAGTTTTGTGCATACCTTGTACAAGATTAGACAGCCAAGCATGAATCAAATTATATAGGCTGTATAGAATGACTTAAATTATACAGTAATTCTCTTGTTAGGTGCACCAAACTATTGTCTATAAAACTGTCATAAAGATATTGCCAATATATATAAAATCAGAATGGATAGCCCCAATACAACTGAATTTTCAAATAACCTTCACTGTACTTTATTTCATGTGCACATTTCTAGGCACTTCATAGCTAAACTTTTGAATAACAATGGACACAGCTGTATAATAAGTGTACTATACCCATATAATTCTGTAAATAGTTTTTATTTAAAGCAGACAAAACAACACTCAGATTAAATTTCAAGAAATTAGTGCAACAAGAATGTGTTGCATCAATAGATCAGTCAAAAATAAAGAGAAGCTTCTCATGCCTGAAGTGAAGTATGTTGACTTTTCTCTGAGATAGTTGAGATATAACACTAGGAAAAGAGCACAAAATGGGCCACAAAATTTCTAGAGAAACAGTTTACAATATAAGAGACTGATTCCTGACACTACCACCAAAATCATAACAACAATTTTCCAACAGTATTATCTCCCATGTTATATATTTTAGAGAGGTAAAAAGAAAGGAAAACTGTGTTTGCCTGATGTTATTTTCAAGAAATATATGATTATTTAGAATTTAAGAAATTTACTTGTCATTTAATTTACAAAGAAAATATTGCTTAATTTGAATACGCACAAAGCAAAATCATGGATATTTGCAGCTGACTTTTGTAGTGCATCACAGACCTTACTTTTCAAAGTGTATTTGAGAGAGGGAGAGAACAGTTTCCACAGACATAAAGAAATTAATATTTTACACGTCTGTCTATCAGCCAGTGAAGGTTAAAGTAACAAAAGGCCATGAATCAAATTTGAGAACAGCGAACTATTTCAAAATATCTCTTGTCATGTACCTCTCCTGATTTAATGATTAACAGCACACCTGTAACATCTATCAAAAATATGACATTATACACTAAATAACTAAATCTATTAACATTGATACTAAAGAAATATTCCAGAATTTAGATATATGCATTCAAATGTAATGACATCTGAATCCATTTTCAACTCTGGTCATTCTGAATTGCTGAAAATAAGAATAGAAGTGGTTACCAGCAATTGCCCCAAAACTACTAATTTTAATAGGTTTGGCACCTCAAGTAAGAGAATCACTGTTTACATTTTTTTTACTTACTTATTACAAAGCCTGCTCTTATTCTGATTATCTCAGAAGCTTGTAGTCTCTCAACACAGTTTGAACAGGGATACCATTTTCCACTCACAGGATACAGGTACAGCACTGTACCTAAATTCTCCCTCACTTCATTTTCAATATCTGAAATGCAATAGTAACTGCTATTACGGACATAATGACACTATTTTTTTTCAATCCCACTATAAAGGCATTCTCATAGATACCTATGTTATTTTACATTAGTGAAGACAGCAGTATTAAGCACTCTAATGAAGAAAATGCATCCCTCATAAAAGTTGTAGATACTTTAAAAACTAATTAACTGTAATACCACCTTCACAGTGTTATGTAAATGACTACTCCAATAGAGAGCTACAGATTTCCAGTTGCCAAATCTTGTGCAGTAAATAAATATTACCATTACTATTACTTCAAAATACTGTAGAAAAAATGTATTCCATCACAGGATATGTTTCCATTGTGTTTAAACACTTGTAGTGCAAAAATACTAGCAAAAATGTCATAAAATGTTTCCAAGTTGAACAGTCGTCTCATTCTTGACACCACCTACCCTTGTCTTAAAATCTTTTAAGACACTACAGCACTGATAACCACAATGGCTAACATGGTATGAATAAAAATCTATTCACAATCTTAGTCTGCACCTGCTGCATCACCAGGTTTTTGACTCCTTGAGGTAGACTGAGAGCCTTTCCTCTGGTGCGAGCTGGAACTGTAAGAGAAAAATTTCTTATTACATCACAGGAAGTGATCTCAAAACAAAAGACTGCAAGCAACTGTTTTTAAATGAAGAGCTCACAAAATATCCACATAACAGTTAGAAGTATTCCTCACTGGCCAACATAACTTCTATCTAGCCTGACACAATATATTTTGACAAAGTCTCCTGGCTCTTTTTTATTTCAGTTCAAGTACTGAACCAGTGACAGCTAAACATTTGAAAGCTGTGTGTAATTCATGGGTTGTGCAGTAATCACAACTCCCACTAAATTCTAGAAGTCTATGTCAGGGCCAGCAGCAGTCATGGCTGTATTTTTAACTGGTTACAGATTGGCAACATGTCAGTTTTGCATAGCCAATTTTTTGTTTTTGTTTTTAAATGAGTATGTCACAAACTATGAGGTTGTGGTTAGGTTGGGACATAACAGCATAGCTTGCATTTAATTTTATTAATTAAATTTATGATCTTCATTGTCATAATTACTTGACTTTTTTCCATGTACTTCACGAATTATGAGGTGGTTAGGTTGGAATGTGACAGTTTGGTTGTGAGTTGGCAAAGCCAAAGAATGTGAAAGCTAAAATACCTGGTTGTGGTGACAGACCGACGTACTCCTTACTCCATGGCCTAGTTTTGTTTCTAATATAACAGTTTTACTCACAAAGATTAAATTAATAATCTCCATTGTCAAACATTTTTCTTCTGATTTTGTCACAAATTACAAGGTTGTATCTCGGTCAAAAATAATAGCGCACATTAAATTAAATCAATAATCCTGACTGTCAAAATTTGTGATCATTTCATTAGAATGTTTAAAGATTTCAGAGGCTGTGATGTACTGATGTGAGAATGTGACAATGTTCCTTCAAAACATGTTGACTGTCTGTTGCTCCCTCATTGATTGCATTAGAACCAGCAAATGATATACCTTCCCATCATATCTCACATTGAGTGCTGACGACGCTGCACCATGAAACATGTTAGTGGGCCACTGGCTCTGATCTAGACTTTTACTCACAACTCCTCCTAATAGGGAAAACCTTTCAATAAGTGTAAGGGATTTTCGGAGCTAGTTCCTGGCAGCAAGAATGAAGAAATGTATTCTATAACACACATAAAAGTTGTACAGGTGATTCTGAATCACTGCCTTCCACCTATACTGTGCCTTGGATATCATCTCCTCATGTCAGTGGAAGCCCATAACTCTTACCTTTCTTCATAAATCATGACAACTTAAAATTTGTGCCAAACTGGACTCCAATCTCAGATACCCTGTTTGTCACGAGCAACTGTCTTCACCAATTAGGCCATCCAAGCACACATCTAGGGGCCAATTCAAGCTTTCAATGTCACTGATGCTTCCCTCCCATTATACAACTACTGCCAGAGCTTCTCCTAAATGTAAAGTGGGAAAGGACCACTGTAGGTAGGATTTGACAGAGCGGCTGGGCTGTGCCATAGTCCAGGTGATGTTATATAAAAGAAAACATTCAGTTGCTTTAAATCAATTCACTAAAGCAGCCACTGGAATATTATTTATCTGCCAATCACCTATAATAAGATGCTGAACAGTTGACATGCACGTACAGGAGACTGAATTGCTAATCTCCTGAACAGCAATGTTTGATCCAACAGTATTTATTCTGACCCAAATATCCCATAATCTCTGTCCCGCTCCCACATCTTCTACTGTCCTCATATTACTACCTCCTCCTCCTCCCTCCTCCTCCTTGTTTCTATCCCCCCCCCCCCCCCACCACCCCATCTGGAATATACAATGAGTGGCTACTTTTACTCATTCCATTGGTTTTATTCTACCTAGGTACTTCCAGTATTGGATTATTGTACCAGATGAGTAATTCAGTTCCCTCAATGTCAAAAAGGAGGTTGCATTAGTGAACTGGTTTTTTGGTTTCTAAATTTACACAGATGTTAACAAAATCAGGCCTATCGCACAGCCATTACACCTTTTGTTCTTGTGTTGAAAGAGATTATATATATATATATATATATGTTTCCCATGTCTGCTTGTGTCTGTATATGTGTGGATGCATATGTGTGTGTGTGTGTGTGTGTGTGTGTGTGTGTGTGTGTGTGTGTGTGCGCGCGACTGTATACCCGTCCTTTTTCCCCCTAAGGTAAGTCTTTCCGCTCCCGGGATTGGAATGACTCCTTACCCTCTCCCTTAAAACCCACATCCTTTCGTCTTCCCTCTCCTTCCCTCTTCCCGATGAGGCAACAGTTTATTGCGAAAGCTTGAATTTTGTGTGTATGTTTGTGTTTGTTTGTGTGTCTGTCGACCTGCCAGCACTTTCACTTATATATATATATATATAAAAACAAAGATGATGTGACTTACCAAGTGAAAGTGCTGGCAGGTCGACAGACACACAAACAAACACAAACATACACACCTGCCAGCACTTTCGTTCGGTAAGTCGCTTGTGAGATGTCTGCTTGTGTCTGTATATGTATGCATGGATATGTGTGTGTGTGTGTGCGCGCGAGTGTATACCCGTACTTTTTTCCCCCTAAGGTAAGTCTTTCCGCTCCCGGGATTGGAATGACTCCTTACCCTCTCCCTTAAAACCCACATCCTTTCGTCTTTCCCTCTCCTTCCCCTCTTTCCTGATGAGGCAACAGTTTGTTGCGAAAGCTTGAATTTTGTGTGTGTGTTTGTGTTTGTGTGTCTATCGACCTGCCAGCACTTTCGTTTGGTAAGTCACATCATCTTTGTTTATATATATATATATATATAGGGAAACATTCCACGTGGGAAAAATATATCTAAAAACAAAGATGATGTGACTTACCGAACGAAAGCGCTGGCAGGTCGATAGACACACAAACAAACACACAAAATTCAAGCTTTCACAACAAACTGTTGCCTCATCGGGAAAGAGGGGAAGGAGAGGGAAAGACGAAAGGATGTGGGTTTTAAGGGAGAGGGTAAGGAGTCATTCCAATCCCGGGAGCGGAAAGACTTACCTTAGGGGGAAAAAAGGACAGGTATACACTCGCACACATGCACATATCCATCCACACATATATGTTGTGTCTGTATATGTGTGGATGGATATGTGCGTGTGTGCGAGTGTATACCTGTCCATTTTTCCCCCTAAGGTAAGTCTTTCCGCTCCCGGGATTGGAATGACTCCTTACCCTCTCCCTTAAAACCCCCATCCTTTCGTCTTTCCCTCTCCTTCCCCTCTTTCCTGATGAGGCAACAGTTTGTTGCGAAAGCTTGAATTTTGTGTGTATGTTTGTGTGTCTATCGACCTGCCAGCACTTTCGTTTGGTAAGTCACATCATCTTTGTTTTTAGATATATTTTTCCCACGTGGAATGTTTCCCTAAGATGATGTGACTTACCGAACGAAAGCGCTGGCAGGTCGATAGACACACAAACAAACACACAAAATTCAAGCTTTCGCAACAAACTGTTGCCTCATCAGGAAAGAGGGAAGGAGAGGGAAAGACGTCTCCCTCTCCTTCCCTCTTTCCTGATGAGGCAAAAGTTTGTTGCGAAAGCTTGAATTTTGTGTGTATGTTTGTGTGTCTGTCGACCTGCCAGCACTTTCATCTGGTAAGTCACATCATCTTTGTTTTTAGATATATTTTTCCTACGTGGAATGTTTCCCTCTATTATAACCATATATATATATATATATATATATATATATATATATATATATATATATACTTTCTGTCTCTTATTTGCAAATGTCTTTTATAACACTTTTTTTCTGCCATGCAAAATGAACATTTATTAATAATCTCAATATAAGACATTTATCACAATACGAATTACACACAATAAAACACATTTTCATCCTAATTGGCAGAAGTTACAAAGTAAATGATTACTTACACTAAATTACTGTCCTTGTAAGTTGTTCCTTTCTGGCAACTATGTACCTTAACAATAACAATGTTTCCCACACCCTAAAGATTGCTGTGAATGTAGTTCTAAAAACTCAAAGACATAAAAATATTTCTTACTGGTACTGTTAAAAAATATAATCAGTACTTACGTAGTAGGATATTTGGGATCATCAAGCACAACACACAGCTTTTCATCACCCATGAGGAACATTGCTTCCTCGTATGTAGGTGGAGGTGCTTCTGTTGAGGTGCTACCACCATGTGATTCAGTAGTACCCATGAGGGCTTCATATGTTGGTGGCAATGTGACAGTGCTTGGGTTGCGTATTACACAGCCTGATTGTTGACTTCTTGACTGCTGGGCTAACTCCTGTAGTCCCTAGACAGTCCAGTAGAGTTGAAACATCTTAAAATAGCACTATGAGTCAGTAACAACAATATTTTCCACACACCTTTTGGTTGTACATTAAATGTCAAAATTATTAAAACTTTATCGTATACTCACCTATAAACTCAAAATACCCAAGTAACAATGAAGAAGAATATTTGGACAATACTGATACTCCTTCTATTATATATAAAGTTTTGTGATAATCCAACAACTGTTCATTAAATTTTTCGTCACTAAGACAAGCATTTGGACCTAACGTATCTGCAATTACCTGTTAAACATGGTTGTTAAGGAAACACAAATTAACTGCCAGTAAAATAAAAAAAATAATCACCATAAACTCCAGAATGAGATTTTCACTCTGCAGCGGAGTGTGCGCTGATATGAAACTTCCTGGCAGATTAAAACTGTGTGCCCGACCGAGACTCGAACTCGGGACCTTTGCCTTTCGCGGGCAAGTGCTCTACCATCTGAGCTACCCAAGCACGACTCAGTCCAGTCTCCTGAGAACCAATGACCATATGTTTTCAATGAGAGATCTGCAGGATGTGTTGGCCTGGACAGTAGTCCAACACCTTCTGTACTGAGATATCAGGATAGCAAAGACATGTGGTCTACTGTTACACTACATATACATCTACACTCTGCAAACCACTGTGAAGTGTGTGGCAGAGGGTACTTCCCACTGCACCTGTCAGAGTTTCTTCCCATCCCATTCACATGTGGAGTAGGGGAAGAACGATTGTTTGAATGCCTTTGTGCATGCTGTAATTTATCTAACCTTTTTCTCATGATCCTCATGCAAGTAATACACAGGAGGTTCTAGTATCTTCCTAGAGTCATCATTTAAAGCCGGTTCTTGAAACTTCATTAGTAGACTTTCTCGGGATAGTTTACATCTATTTTTAAGAGTCTTCCAGTGCAGTTTCTTCAGCATATCTGTGACACACTCCCAAGGGTTAGACAAACCTGTGACCATCTGTGACACACTCCCAAGGGTTAGACAAACCTGTGACCATTTGTGATGCCCTTCTGTGTACACTTTCAATACCCCTGCTAGTCCTATTTGGTATGGGTCCCACACACTTGAGCGATATTCTGCAATGGGTCACACTAGTGCTTTGTATGGCATCTACTTTGTAGACTGATTGCATTTCCCTAGTATTCTAGCAATAAACTGAACTCTGCCACCTGCTTTACCCATGACTGAGCCTATGTGAATATTCCATTTCATATTCTTACAGAGTATCACATCACAGTATTTTTAAGAGTTGGATTTAGCCAACTGTGACTCACTGACATAGTCATAAGATACCACTATTTTTTTTTAAATTGTAAAGTGCACAATTTTACATTTCGGAACATTTAAAGCAAGATGCTAACCTCTGCACCACTTTGAAATCTCACAAAGATGTGACTGAATATTTATGCAGCTTCTTTCAAACTGTGTTTCACTACAGATAACTGCATCATCTGCAAAAAGTCTGAGGTTACTATTAATATTGTCGGCAAGGACATTAATATGTAACATAAACAGGGAGGGTCCCAACCCATTTCCCTAGGGACACCCTAAGTTACCTCTACATCTGATGACGACTCTACCAGAAAAACTCAAGCCTATCACAAATTTGCTTGATTCCCAATATGATCATACTTTCGATAATTAGCATAGATGTGATACTAAGCCAAATGCTTTCTGGAAATCAAGAATTACTGCATCTACCTGACTGTCTTTATACAAAGCTTTCAGTACAGCATGCAAGAAAAGTGAGAGTTGGATTTCACATGATCAATGTTTTCCGAATCCAAACTGGTTGGCATGGAGAAGGTCATTCTGTCTGAGATAGCTCATTACTTTTAAGCTCAGAATATGTTCTAAAAATCTACAACAAATCAACGTCAAGGATACTGAACAGCAGTTTTATGGTTCACTTATACTACCCTACTTGTAAACTGGTGTGTCCTGTGCTTTCTTCCAACCAGTGTTGTTGTTGTTGTTGTTGTTGTTGTTATTGGTGGTGGTGGTGGTGGTGGTGGTGGTGGTGGTGGTGGTGGTCGTGGTGGTGGTCGTTTAAAGGAGGGGGCAAGGGACCAAACTGCAAGATCATTGGTCGCTTGTTTCCAGTAAAATAATTACACAAGGGAAAGAAGAAAAGAAAGGAGATGTACAGCACAATAACAGGAGAATGGAAGAACCAGAAGAATGACAGAAGGACAAGCAATGCTACTATTGAGAAAAACAGGAAAAGAAAACCACAGAGAGAAGCAAGAAACAGGTAGAAGGAGTAAAAACAAGAGAGCAGATGACTGTGACTGGCCGACCACGAGAACAAAAAGGAAAAGCCAGCCACTTTGCAACACATTAAAACATCCAGCCTAAAAGCATTAGAGTGGAGAACACAAGGGGATACAGGACAAGTGCAAAAACTTATACAGAATGATAAAACCCACCATCATGTATAAAACATAAAACTAAATTAGCCGATGAGGCGTTGTCAGCTAAAATTAATGACAACGAGTCCGGTAACTGAAGACTCCTTCACAGGGCAGTCAAAGGAGGGCAGCTCACCAAGATACGGGCCACTGTCAGCCGGGTGCTGCACCGACACTGATGTGGGTCATCACAGCGCAGGAGGTAGCCATATGTCATCCAAGCGCGTCCAATGCAGAGCCGACAGAGAACCACAGAGTCCCTGCGAGAAGCCCTCGTGGAGGTATTCCACACATTCGTAGTCTCCTTAATTGCACGCAGTTTGTTGTGCAAACTGAGGTTATGCCATTCCATCTCCCAAAGGCACAAAACCTTGTGGCATAGTATTGAACGCAGGTCAGTTGCAGAGAAGCCAATCTCCATAAGTGGTTTCTGTGTAGCCTGTTTGGCCAGCCAGTCAGTAATTTCGTTGTCTGGAATTCCAATGTGACCTGCAGTCCAGACAAACACTACTGAACGACTGGACCGTTCCAGGGCATAGATGGACTCCTGGATGCTCACTGCCAAAGGATGACAAGGGTAGCACTGGTCGATAGCTTGCAGGCTGTTAGAGGAGTCAGTACACAGAAGAAACGAGTCCCCAGGCCACGCGAACAGACGTGCTCGAGAGCACAAGATATAGCCACCAGCAGGGGAATGGAAACACTGCAGCAATTTGGCAAGGAATGCTAAACAATATGTCCTCCGTGGACATACGCGAAGCCGACGTGATCATCAGCCATCGAGCCGTCGGTGTAAACCACTTCGTGATCTAGATACATGTCAAGAATCGAGAAGAAATGGTAGCGGAGAGCTGCGGGGTTAACTGAGTCCTTAGGGCCATGTGAGAGGTCCAGGCGGAGCAACGGCCTAGTTGTACACATGGAGGTGTACGTGAATGGACCTCAAGTATAGGTGGTAAAGGCAAGGACTCCAGTTCGAAAAGAAGGGATCAGACACAAACTGCAATTGGAAGCCACGACCTGGGCCGTCGATGCGGGAGATGAACCGCTGTGGGTGGGAAAAGGAGACGGTAATTCGGATGCGCAGGTGAACTACAAACATGTGCAATTTAACTGGCCAGCAGTTGTGCACACCTAACCTGCAATGGAGGGACTCAGGTCTCAACCAGGACAGTCGTCACCAGACTCACCCTAAAAGCTCCTGTTGCTAGACAAATGCCACAGTGCTGCATGGCGTCGAGTAAATGCAATGCTGAGGGTGCCGCCGAACCATAAACCAGACTCCCACAGTCAAGGCGGGATTGAACAAGGGCTCTGTAGAGCTGCAGCAGCGTAGAGCGATCTGCACCCCATTTGGTGTTGCTCAGGCATGGCTGTGTAGATTTCTACACAGCCGCTAGAGCTCGAGGACCGCGCTAAAGTTCTAACTAAGCGCGGTCCGCTGGAATTGCCTCTTTCCGGTCGCCATGTTGGAATTTGAGCGCGCCACTTCCTGCCGCGCCCATTGTTACCAGTAACAGTATCCGCTACTGAGGCAGCTGCATGCTCATTCGACTCGAGGCAGCCGCACGAATCACACAGCCATGCCGTACAGGAGGAGGATTTATAGAAGAAGGAGTAGAATGCTAGTGTACAAAAGTGTTGATATCTTTTCAATAAATCCTAATGAAACTGGACAACAAGAGTTGGTTATGTCATAGAGACTGCTACACATTGATCTTGCCAAAAGCCGAGAACTGATTCTTTTTGGTGTTTTAGCTCACTGGGGCACTCTGGGATGCTTTCTGGGGCACTCTGGGATGGTCTCTGGGGCACTCTGGGATGGTCTCTGGGATGCTCTCTGGTGCACTCTTGGATGTATTGTGGGGCATTGTTTATTTTATTGTTCAGTTAAGTAAAGGCATTGAGATGTTGCCAGCACTTCTGCTTAAGCTGATGAAGGTGAGGAAGCCAAATCAATCGGGTGTCGTAAACCAGTCCTAAGAATCGATATGTTTCCATTACAGTAAGTGGATCATCATTAAGGTAAAGTTTTGGTTCCAGATGAATGGTACAACACTGACAGAAGTGCATAGCACACGACTTTGCAGCTTAAAACTGGAAACCGTGGGCTAGAGTGCACACCTTGTGCACGCATTGTGGATGGCTGCCTGTAGGTGCTACTCAGCAACACCAGTACTGAGCCCTGAGGGACCACATTCTTCTGGATATGGGGAGAACTAGGGGAAGCACCAACTTGGACACGGGAAGTATGAAGCGACGGGAAATTTTGGATAAAAATGGGGAGCGGGACTCGGAGATCCAACTCATATAATGTGGCAAGGATATGATGTTGGCAGGTGGTGTCATATGCTTTTCGTAAATCAAAAAAAGACGGCAACCAGGTGTTTGCGTCTGTATAAGGTTGTTCAGACAGCAGACCTGAGGGACACAAGATTATCAGTGGTAGAGAGACCCTGGTGGAAGCTGCCCTGACATCGATCCACTATGCCCTGTGACTCCAGAACCCGACCCAACCCAACCGCCGACACACCATACCTTCCAACAGCTTACACAATGTTGGTGAGGCTAATGGGCCAACAGCTATCCACATCAAGTGGGTTTTTACTGGGTTTGAGCACCAGAATGATGATGCTCTCCAGCCATTGCGATGGAAAGATGTCATTACACCAGATCCGGTTGGAGATGACGAGGAGTTGTCACTTGTAGTCAGATGAGAGACGTTTAATCATCTGACTCATTAGATCTTTGCCCAGATTTGGGAAGGTGACGTATGGCACCCAATGGTCAAGACTTATCTCTCCCAACACTCCTGCTTCCATCATTTTATAAGTTGGCGAACACGGGCACAGAGCCATTTAAAGGCTATGAGGTGCTCCAGGGGAGGGTGCCACTTATGCCGCTGTAGAGCTCACTGATGCTCCTTAATTGCCTCAGCGACCACCAAGGGACTGCCTTTCACTGGGGCACCCCAAAGAGCGAGGGATTGTGTTTTCTGCCAAAGAAAGGATTGTTGTAGTCACATGCTCAACCATCACATCGATGTTCCCTTGTGGTGGAGATTCAATGGTGACAGCAGAGGTCAAAGTTTCCCAGTCTGCCTTGTTTAAAGCCCATTTGGGCAGACTTCCATGTGCCTGATGCCAGGGCAGTGACAAGAAGATGGGGAAGTAGTCACTACCACACAGGTCGTCATGTACTTTCCAGTGGTTAGATGGGAGAAGTCCTGGGCTGTAAATTGATAAATCAATGGCCAAGTAACTACCATGAGCCACACTGAAATGAGTGGTGGTACCAGTATTTAACAGGCAGAAGTTGAACTGAGACAGGAAAGTTTCAACATCTCAGCCAGTAAGCATGCTGCCACCCCACAAGGGGTTACGGGCATTAAAATCTCCCAAAAGTAGTAAAGGTTTAGGGAGTTCAAAATTGTTAAGGCTTTCGTGGCCACTTGTTGACAAACTGCCTATTGGCTTCTGTCTCGGGTTCTTCGGCCGACATTCATCTAATGATTTTTCTGACTTGCAATGTCGGGAATATACCGTATACCTTGCACATGCGGAAAAGTTTATGTCGGAATGACTGGACGATCCATTAACACCAGGATCAAAGAGCATAAGCGACATTGCAGGTTGGGGCAGGTGGAGAAATCGGCCGTGGCAGAACACGCACTGAATGAGACCGACCACGTAATAAAATTCGCTGACACGGAAGTTCTGGCTGTAGAGAAGCACTATCACACGCGCTTGTTCAGAGAAGCTGTAGAAATCCAAAAACACGCGAACAGTTTCAACAAGAAAGAGGAAAGCCTTAAGGTAAACGGATCCTGGCTTCCCGTACTGCAGCGAACGACCGTCGCAGGTAGCAAGAGGAGAACCGCACCGGAAATGACCGCGGAGAAGCCCTCGGACGTTGGCGCGCCAGGTACATATAGTCTGCGGCCGCGAGCTCGCCTCCAGTTCACCACCGGCAATGGAGGGTGAAGCTTTGACAATGCCAGCCACTCGTGCTGGCGAAACGTCAGAAAAATCATTAGATGAACGTCGGCCGAAGAACCCGAGACAGAAGCCAATAGGCAGTTTGTTTAGGGAGTTGGTCAATAAGTGCAGCTAATACATTCAGGGGTACTGCACCATCTGGAAGAAGGTATAAACTGCAGTCAGCTATTTTCTGTGTTGTCCTTATTCTGACAGCCACGGCTTCAAGAGGGGTTTGAAGGTGCACTGTTTCACTACAGACTAAGTTTAGGACATAAACGCAAACTCCACCTGACACTCTATTGTAGTCACTACAGTTCCTGAAATATGCCTTATAGCCACAGAGGACAGGGGTCCGCAATGCTGGGAACCAGGTTTCCTGGAGGGCAATGCAGGAAGCAGGTGTAAAGCTTAACTGTTGCCATAGCTCAGCCAGACGGTGGAAAGAATTGCCGCAATTACACTAGAGGATGATGTCATCGTGAAACTGGGAACGCATGGAACATACAATGAGGCAGTTTACACCTCAGGGTCACCTGCTGCCACCGACTTATTGCCTGAGCAGTCTATATTCATTGTGTCTGAGGGTCCGGTGAGCTCTAGGTCCTCAGCGGATGCCAGAATCTCCACCTCATCTGCAGACGCAGAGCTTGTAGGTAGCGGTGGTATGGGGGCCACTGCAATTCCCTTGATCTTGGAGATCTTCTTTTTGAATTTCTCTTGCTGCTCCTTGGGTTTCTCTGGTTGGGAGGACTTCACTGATTCAGTTTCTGGGACTGAGGATGAGTGTGAAGCCCTATGACCAGCTGCTTTTGGGCTCTTCAGCCACTGGTGGGTGTAATCTTTTCCACTAGCAGAAACCTGGGAAGGGAGTGACCCAAGGGACCCCTTTTTAGCGAGATTATCTGAAGGAGACTTTTGCTTCTCCGGCACACAAGTGGGGACTGATATCCCTGATGGTTTGGGGTGGGGGGGTGGGGGGGGGGGTGTTGCTCCCGAAGTAGGTGGTGCAGGAGCAACAGGGAGGGAAGTGCCTCCACCATCAAGGGGGGAGGTGTAGTCTTGTGGCTCTGAGACGTAACGGGGGTTGGCGGAGCTGATGGAGCTAGAACTGTTGTAGTGGTCGTGTAAGACGATGTCATACGTACAGGATGTAGGTGTTCAAATTTCCTCTTAGCCTCAGTGTAGGTCAGTCGGTCCAGGGTCTTGTACTCCATAATTTTCCTTTCTTTCTGGAAAATCCTGCAGTCACGCAAACAAGGGGAATGATGCTCTCCGCAGCTGACACAGATGGGAGGCGGGGCACATGGAGTATTGGGATGTGATGGGTGTCTGCAATCTCGACATGTGATGCTGGAAGTACAGTGGGAAGACATATGGCCGATCTTCCAGCATTTAAAGCACTGCATTGGGGGAGGGATATAGGGCTTTACATCACAGCGGTAGACCATCACCTTCAAAGGCCAAGATGAAGGCACTGGTAGCAACCTGATTATCCCTAGGACCCCGGTGGACACGCCGAACGAAACGTACACCTCGCTGCTCTAAATTGGTGTGCAGCTCATCATCAGACTGCAAATGAAGGTACCTGTGAAATATGATACCCTGGACCATATTCAAGCTCTTATGGGCCGTGATGGTTACCGAAACATCCCCCAGCTAGTCACAAGCCAGTAACGCCCGTGACTGGGCAGAGGATGCTGCTCTGATCAAGACTGACCCAGATCTCATTTTGGACAAGCCCTCCACCTCCCCAAACCTGTCCTCTAAATGCTCAAAAAAAACTGAGGCTTCATTGTCTTGAAAGATTCCCAATCAGCTCTTGAACATATAAGGTACCAGGGCAAATAAGAGCCGCTGCCATCCTTAGCCTGAAGTTCCTCCCACGGTGTGGCCAGGGAGGGGAACAATTTGGGGCTGTACTTCTGAGCATTGAATTGAGCCCGTGACTGCTTAGTGACTGCTGGTGTTTGACCACCAGCAAGAGATGATGCACTACGCTTCATCATGTGTCACCCACCCTGATGCCACCCACTCCGACCAGGGGTCCTTCCCATGGGCGCCACCCAACCGCAACCTGGCAGGTTGGCCATTGCCAGGAGTCCTGATGCCCCAAGGTGACGGGTATCTACTCCTCAGCATACATGGGAAGTTAACGGCGCAGGCATCAGCAGAGCAATCCCTGTGTGGTCAGGGGCTACAGCCAGCAGCGTACATGGCGGTCCCACCACAATGGACAGGCTACCGTGCTGGATATCAGGTGCAACCGAGCAAACAAGTCCATTATCATCGTCAGCTTAGAAAACGATACTGCACAGTTGATGAAAAAATACGCACCCAGGAGGGTGACCTTGCCCAACAGTTGGAGAATGAGCCGAAGTGCAGATCCACATTGATGAAGGATGCGGTAGGTCTCAGCGCATGATGGACACAATGCACCACGTAAGGCGCCCTTCCCCAATTAGCTTGCTCTTCGGAAAAATTTGGAAGAACAGAAGTCAAACTCTACAGGGGACCATGACATAAAGGCCGAAACGTGCGAGACTCCTTTTAGTCACCTCTTACGACAGGCAGGAATGCCTCGGGCCTATTCTAACCCCGGACCCGCAGGGGGATCCAACTAGTGGGCATGGTTTCTTGTTCCAGGAATATACATTAGATTATAGTTAGAAGAGGGGCTAACTCAGCTGTATTTCAGTATAGAATTTGATAGGGATTCACTGGAGCCTGGAGGTTTGTTTAATTTTAACAATTTCAGCTGTTTCTCGACACCAATGACACTAACACTTATTTCACTCATCTTTTCAGCGGTACAAGGATTAAATTGGGGCAATTCTCCTGGGTTTTCTTCTGTAAAGGAACACTTGAAAATGTAGTTAAGCATTTCAGCTTTTGCTTTGCTACCCTCAATTTCAGTTCCTGTCTCATTCACAAGTGGCTAGAAACTAGCTTTGGTGCCACTAACAGCCTTTACATACAGCCAGAATTTCTTTGGGGTTCATGAGAGATCAACTGACATTATTCTGCTACGGTAATCACTGAAGACTTCGTATATTGCCCTCTACACTGCCAAAATATGTTTCATTCAGTATCTGTCTATAGCGCTATGCTTTAATTTACACTTATTATGCTGTAGTCTCTGTTTCTTAGAAGTTTCAAGCAGCACAGAGGGTATCTCCAATTATGAACTGTTCAGCTGGGCACATATCTGTCTAGTGCATGGCCAACTATTCTTTCAAACTTGTGCCATTGTTCCTCTACATGCCCCTCTCCTGTGCTGAAAGTTTCGTGTTCCTCATTTAGATATGTCTCTATTGCTTTTTTTATCTAGTTTACTGAACATACATATCTTTCTATTTGTTTTAGTTGTCCTATGCATTTTGGTAATCAGTGTTGCCACAGCTGTATCATGATCACCAATATGATGTTCTATGTGCATATCCTGAAAGATGTCACATCTATTTCTTTCCAGTAGATCCAATATATTTCCATCAGGAGTGGGGTTACAAACTACCTGTTCTAGGTAGTTTTCAGATAAGACATTTAGTAATGTTTCACAGTATATCTTCTCATGTCCACCACCAACTAAACTGTAATTTTCCCACTTGACTGTTAGATGATTAAAGTCTCCATTGGTGATTACAGTATGACTGGGAAACTTACCTACAAGCAAACTGATGTTGTCTCTTAAGTTTTTTTGTCACAGCAGGAGGTGAGTCTTGTGGTGACAGAAGGATCCAGTTACCATTATATGCCCACCCTCGATACTGACTCTTGACCACACAATCTCCCATGCAGCTTCAGTTTTTATCTTGGTGGGTTTCAGTTTGTCTACTGCAAACAATACACCACCTCCATTCCCTATTAGTCTTTTCTTTTGCTATACACTTAAATTTTCCTCAAAATTCTCACTGCTATAAATTTCAGGTTTCAACCAGTTTTCTGTACATAGTACTGAGTAAGCTTCACTGCTTTTCAGGAGCACCTCAAACTCTAGCAGTTTGTTGTGAATGCTTTGGTAGTTAACTACTGGGATATTAATACTCTCGCCTGTGGGCACACAGGATGCTTGGGTCCATGTAACGATGATGAATGCAACCTGGCAACATTCATTTTCCGTGGTGTCCCCACGTACGGGTATGTCAGCTGTGTTATTTATGCAAATCGGGACTTGTCTGAAAAAGTGAACATGATGCCAATCCTGTGTCAAGTGTCAATGGGCCCACAACTGCCAGCAGGCCTCTCTCTGCTGATGCATCACGGAAAGTTGCCACCATCTGTGGTGCTTGAGGTGCCATCACAGTGTTTGCGTGGATGGGTTTATTTCTACAAACGAGCCCATTTACTGACTCACAGTATGAAACAAAGCTGTACAACCTGCACACCTGAGTGAGCAATACGTACGTCCCCTCAGGAATTAGTCGCACAGGGCCACTGAGGTCCTGCACAAGATTTAGTATGGGTCTCCCGAACTCATCAATTCTGTATTAACAAGACAGTCATCAGAGTGCGACTGATGAGCCGCAATATTATGCACCCTAAAAACTGTAGTCTCGATGGGTCACAACCCTGCCACTGTCAAATTCCAATACGTGATGGTAGATATTTCTCCTTCTTACTTAAGATATAAAATGATGGTCTCACAAACAACCAAAATTTAAATGAAATTTTTGATTGAGAAACCAACTGTACAGTCCTTCCCTATTCACACAATGCAGATGGAACTGCTCATACCTACTTTTTGCATATGAAATGAAATGCTAATTATTTGCATAGCCAAGCATGTACACACTTCATGCCAGTTTGACATTTGTTTCATGCTGTCTTCATGGTGTTATAACTTTAATGGCTAGCAGCGTAATTTAACATTAAAAAATAAGTCTTGTGACATTCCAAACAAAAACTAACAGAGAAATAATCTCACAGCATGCATTACTCAATAAATATTTTTAATTCAGTCGCTGAGAGAAGAACACAGTTGACAACACACACAGATAGTTAGTATGTTGCACTTTGTGCTTCTGATCATAAAAAATGATAATGCCATAGTAAAAGAAAATAAGGCTTTTAGGATGCGATTTCTATCACAAGTCACTAAAAGCTTATTATCTAATAAAATTGAGCAGTGAAGAGATGATAATAAATAACGCTTGGGCTAACCAATTAAGAATAAAGAGATATTAGCGAGTCCTCTCATTTTGGTACCCTCTTTTACCTCATTTATTTGGTGTAAAAAGGAGCAGTCTGTAATTATGCCTCATATCTTTAAAACAGCAATATTTCTGCAACCAGCTACATAAAGTGCTCTTTGCCTTCCCTGGTGGTCATGATGTGATTCTGATTTAATAAAATTTATATAATAGCAATATGTAATACATCCGAAGTAATGCAACTGGTTGTGAGAGTAACAATGAACTGTGCACGTTTCTGTCTACATCTATGCACTATACAATGTGCTGCAGAGGGTACTTTTCAAACCATTACCTTTTTCCCCTTTGCCTGCTCCATGTGAGAAAGTCGTATGGTGAGAATGGTTGTGAGTTAAACCTCCATATGAGCTCTAATTTCTCTGATTTTTTTCACTGTGCTTATTTCATGAAAAGTGTGTAGGAGGACAAAATTTAATAGTTAAATACCCTGTGCTGTTCAGCACCTCTCTTTTAGCATATGTCACTGGAATTTGTTGAGCAGCCCCATAACATTCTCACTTACTAAATAAATCCTTGATGAAACTCACCACTCTTTGTTGGATATTTTGTATCTCTTCTATTAATCTAATCTGATAAAGGTACCAGACTGATAAGCCATACGCAAGCATTGTTTGAATGTGTGTTTTGGAAATCATTTCTTTCGTAGACGAGTCCATAGCCTTAAAAAATTTCCAGTGAATATTATCCTGGCATCTTTTTCCACAATTATTTTTCATGTGGTCGTTACATTTTAAGTTGCACCACATAGTTACTCCTACCTATTTTATTGTTGGAACTGTTTGCAGTGATTAATCAGCAATATGAACTGCATAGCAAAATTATGCAAGTTTCTGTGGCAAGTTTGTCACTTAATATCATAATAACTGTTGTTATCACTCACTATAAAAATCACTCCACTGAATGTGATGGAACATGGATATACAGAGAGGTCCAGAAAAAATGTAGACACTCTGACAGTCAATATCTCTGGAACAAAATGACATTGTTGCAATTTTGTGTGGTAGCGTATTCCATTAGTTTCTCAGCAGATCTTTGTGTGCATTTTCCAGAGGGGGACAGTTAAGCAAAGAATGAAGTAAGAGTGTTGTTTGAGCAACACAAGGCCATACTGTAGTAGCACTGGAATTACGAAAACATGCTGGAGGTACAACAGCAATAGCTTAATGTGTTCAGAACTCTGCCACCAACATTTATAATAATTTATCATTGTTGTTGTCATTGTTGTTGTTGTTGTTGTTGTCTTCAGTCGAGAGACTGGTTTGATGCAGCTCTCCATGCTACTCTATCCTGTGCAAACTTCTACCTCTCCAAGTAACTACTACAACCTACATCCTTCTGAATCTGCTTATTGTATTCATCTCTTGGTCTTCCTCTACGATTTTTAACGTTGCCCTCCAATACTAAACTCACGATCCCCTGATGCCTCAGAACATGTCCTACCACCTGATCCCTTCTTCTAGTCAAGTTGTGCCACAAATTCCTCCTCTCCCCAATTCTATTCAGTACCTCCTCATTAGTTACGTGGTCTTTCCATAGAATCTTCAGCATTCTTCTGAAGCATCATATTTCGAAAGCTTCTACTCTCTTCTCGTATAAACTATTTATCATCCATGTTTCACTTCCATACATGGCTACCCTCCATACAAATACTTTCAGAAAAGACTTCCTGACACTTAAATCTATTCAATGTTAACAAATTTCTCTTCTTCAGAAACATTTTCCTTGCCATTGCATATCCTCCCTACTTCGACCGTCATCAGTTATTTTGTTCACCAAATAGCAAAACTCATCTACTAGTTTAAAGTGTCTCATTTCCTAATCTATTTCCCTCAGCATCGCCTGATTTAATTCGACTACATTCCATTATTCTCGTTTTGCTTTTGTTGATGTTCATCTTATATCCTCCTTTCAAGACACTGTCCATTCCATTCAGCTGCTCCTTCAGGTCCTTCGCTGTCTCAGACAGAATTAAAGTGAGGTTGACAAACCTCAAAGTTCTTATTTCTTCTCCATGGATTTTAATTCCTACTCCAAATTTCTCTTTTGTTTCCTTAACTGCTTGCTCAATATACAGATTGAATAACATCGGGGATAGGCTACAACCCTGTCTCACTCCCTTCCCAACCACTGCTTCCCTTTCATGTCCCTCGACTCTTATAACTGCCACCTGGTTTCTGTACAAATTGTAAATAGCCTTTTCCTCCCTGTATTTGACCCCTGCCATCTTCATAATTTGAAAGAGAGCATTCCAGTCAACATTGTCAAAAGCCTTCTCCAAGTCTACAAATGCTAGAAACGTAGGTTTGCCTTTTCTTAATATATCCTCTAAGATAAGTCGTAGAGTCAGTATTGCCTCACTGGTTCCAACATTTCTACGGAATCCAAATTGATCTTCCCCGAGGTCGGCTTTTACCAGTTTTTCCATTCGTCTGTAAAGAATTTGTGTAAGTATTTTGCCACTGTGACTTATTAAACTGATAGTTCAGTAATTTTCACATCTGTCAACACCAGCTTTCTTTGGGATTGGAATAAATATATTCTTCTTGAAGTCTGAGAGTATTTTGCCTGTCTCATACACCTTACTCACCAGATGGTAGGGTTTTGCCAGGGCTGGCTCTCCCAAGGCTATCAGTAGTTCTAATGGAATATTGTCTACTCCCGGGGCCTTGTTTCGACTTAGATCTTTCAGTGCTCTGTCAAATTCTTCATGCAGTATCATATCTCCCATTCCATCTTCATCTACATCCTCTTCCATTTCCATAATATTGTCCTCAAGAACATCGCCCCTGTATAGACCCTCTATATACTCCTTCCACCTTTTTGCTTTCCCTTCTTTGCTTAGAACTGGTTTTCCGTCAGCTCTTGATATTCATCCAAGTGGATCTCTTTTCTCCAAAGACCTCTCTAATTTTCCTGTAGGCAGTATCTAGCTTACCCCTAGTGATATATGCCTCTACATCCTTACATTTGTCCTCTAGCCATCCCTGCTTAGCCGTTTTGCACTTCCTGTCGATCTCATTTTTGAGACTTTTGTATTCCTTTTTGCCTGCTTCATTTAATGCATATTTATAGTTTCTCCTTTCATCAATTACATTCAATATCTCTTCTGTTACCCAAGGATTTCTAATAGCCCTTGTCTTTATACCTACTCGATCCTCTGCTGTCTTCACTATTTCATCTCTCAAAGCTACCCAGTCTTCTTCTACTATATTTCTTTCCCCCATTCTTGTTAACCGTTCCCTAAAGCTCTCTCTGAAACTCTCTACAACCTCTGGTTCTTTCAGTTTAACCAGGTCCCATCTCTTTAAATTCCTACCTTTTTGCAGTTTCTTCAGTTTCAATCTGCAGTTCATAACCAATAGACTGTGGTCAGAGTCCGTATCTACCCCTGGGAATGTCTTACAATTTAAAACCTGGTTCCTAAATCTCTGTCTTACCATTATATAATCTATCTGAAACAATCCCGTGTCTCCAGGCCTCTTCCATGTATACAACCTTCTTTCAAGATTCTTAAACCAGGTGTTAGCTACTATTATGCTATGCTCCGTGCAAAATTCTACCAGGCAGCTTCCTCTTTCATTCCTTAATCCCATTCCATATTCATCTACTGCTTTTCCTTCTCTTCCTTTTCCTACTATCGAATTTCAGTCCCCCATGACTATTAAATTTTCATCTCCCTTCACTATCTGAATAATTTCTTTTACCTCGCCATACATTTCTTCAATCTCTTTGTCATCTGTGGAGCTAGTTGGCATATAAACTTGTACTACTGTGGTAGTATTTGGGATAAATTTGAAGCCGACATTACTATTCAGGAAGTGCATAGGGAATGCCTGCCCATCCAAAAACATCAACAGGTCCAGCCAGCTTAGAGTGCTACTGTGTTGCAACATTTTAATAGGTCATCTCAAATATCTGTGAAGCACATGAAAGCAGGGTAAGCTGATCAAGTGTAAGACAAATTCTGAAGACTGCAAAGTGGAAAGAGTATATTACAAGATCACTGTGCACTATGAATGATAATGACCTGGACTGAAGGGTGGAGCACTCAGTGTGGTTTGAAGCCATGCTTCACAAGAATGAATGGTTTGCAAGGATAGTTATCTGGTGTGACAAGGTGCAATTCAAATTGAATGGTACTGTAAACCGCTACAACTGCATTATACTGGGCTACAGAAACTCCTCATGTTCACATGCACAAACATGTTAATCTACTAGGTGTTAATGAGTGGTGTGGACTTTATTCATGTGGTTTGATTGCCTCATTCTTCTCTGAAGGTACCGTAACTGTTGAAGTGTATCTTCATATGCTGCTAACATCGATTTTACCTGTCATCCGAGAGTTGTTTTGAAATGAAAGATTTTACCTACAACAAGATGGTGCTCTCCTCACTACCATAGAGATGTCAGAGCGTACTTGGATGAAAATCTACCTGGAAAATGGGTAAGCAAAGAGAAGCTGTTGAGTACCCACCAGTCTCCAGACCTTACACCTCTTGACTTCTACCTATGGGGGACCTTGAAAAAATGAAGTTTATCCACAGAAGCCAGCTACACTGAATGAGCTACAAGCAACCACTGAGGTGTCCTGTGGGGCTATCACATCGTAGTTCAGTCAACAGTTCAGCGGCATTGACAATGTTTGGCTGCTAATGGGCTTCACTTTGAACACACAAAATAACCTCATCCCCTTCCCCCCCCCCCCCCCCCCCCCCTGCAAGAATTATAACGGTATGTAATTTTGTTTGATTAATATTGACTATCAAAGCATGTCTACATTCTTATGGATGCCTCTGTACTGATAAACACAATTGGTCTGGCCATTTACAGTAAAACTACCACAATTTTGGTGTGGTAATACAATGATAGGGTTTGCTTAATTGGAATGCCAGTTTATTTTGGTACACATCAGTGCCAACAAGACCAAGTATAGTTACAAGGCAAAAGCTGTCAACGACATAATGGCAGTATAAGTACAGGTTATAAAAAGCTATGTGCTTAGAGAAATTACAGTGTATTGAGGAACATGGTGACTGTACATCCAGCTAAAACGTATGATGACACTTCCTGGCAACGAAAATGAATTATAATACTGTGGAAAACATCTAGATAGCATGCCTGCCAGTGGAAACATATTCTCCAAAGATGGAGTATCCTTAGAAGCACTCAAGGCACTAGTTACTGAGCGTTCTAACCAAATGGCAGACCCCCAATCATGTCTCCAAGGACAATGTTAACAAAGTACAAACTAGCTGTGGACAGTGGGAGCTATTTTTGTTCCTAGTGTTATATTTTTCAGTGCAACTATGATTTTAGAAATGTGCCTGAATCTTCACAACAAACTCGATAAGAGAATAATTTTACTGTGATGCAATTACAAGCACGCCCCATTTTGAAAAGTCTGCCAACATGAAGGTAAAGGATGGATATCAGATTTTTCCTTACAGCAAATTTCTGTGCAATGAATACTGCACATGGAATTCACAGACAATTATTCCATATGATATCAATGAATCTAAGTGCACAAAGAAAGCTAATTTTCTAATGCTTTCATCACCGAAATCAGTATTTACGCAATGAGGAAATGTTGCTGAACTCTAGTATTTTGGAAGATCTATAACACCTAACTTCGAATTCAAGTTCTGGTCAATGTGCACAACAAGGATATCTGAAAAATCAGTTTTGCATATTTTCTTTCACCAGTTCTGTGCTGTTCAGGAGTAGCTAATGATATGAAGAATTCAATGAACTGTATTTTTTCCTAAGTTAAGTGGTAGGTCATTTACCGAGAATCAAACAATAATACTTTTGAATATTCATTTATTGCTCCTGTTGCTGCAGCTCTATTGGGTTTCATTATGATGTTCGCATCATCAGCAATAACACTATTTCCATCTTATAAGCATAAGATGGGAGGTCATTTTATCTATAGCAAAGACAGTAGTGATCCCAGAACTGAACAATTAAATGCATACCAGTAGTAATTTGTCGCCACTCAAAGAGAGCTGCATGATCAATCTAACATGACCTTCCACTTTCCATCAGAAAAATATGAATTGAACCACTTACTCATTGTACCGCGAAATCAATTAACTTTAGATTTCTCCATAAGAATGATGGCATCTTTCAGTGCTTCGAGAATTTCTGGGTAAATTCTAGAATCATTCGGCCTTCTACCATCTCGAACACATGATATTTTAAATACAAGTGCGAGAGAGCCTATCTACTGCGAGTCACCTGTCTGTGTGTGTGCGCAGGTCCGACGTGTGTAATAAGAAGACCGTAGACATGGCGGTTGAGCGGCACCGACAAGTGTTTGCCGGTCACGCCATGGAAGCCGTAGTGAAAGGACAAGGAGTGTTTATGTCGTCTATGCTGTTTTATGACTGACTATTGTAGTGGGAAAAAAACAGTTGAAATCTTGTTAATTATTGTTCATTTTGGACATGGAGAGGATAAGACGTGTGTTCAGATACACAATGAGAATGGATTTGGATTTTAAGCCAACCTTTTCTTACGTGTAAATAAACTCTGTTTTTAGCCTTTGGACACATGAAGAGACTTACTTGATAGTGTTTATGTGGTGAATGAGTCTTGTAAAAGTTTGATGTTCAAATATACGTCGTGAAGTTAAGCAAAAGAAACTGCGTATGTCTGCTTATTTTTATATGTAGAAAGAGTCTTGAGAAATTCCTGTTCCTAGCATATATAATTCGGAGAAGAAGAGAAAAGGAGGATGCAGCAGCAAGCTAACCAGCAAGGAAAGTCGGCTCACCATCTCAAGTCAGTCTGTCATTACAGAAGTGGGATTTTGCACACATACTACGCCACTTTAAGTCGTCAAAAGTATTAGAATCTGTGAAGTGAAATGCCTTAGACTACTCACAAAGAAACACTGGCTCGCAAAGAACCACTAGTGAGTGTATCTTGTCACCATCTACATTCAGATATTTTAATATGAGGTTAGCAAAATTCAAGATGGCATGTTCAGTGGAAAAGCTTTTTTGTGATTCAAAATCTGACTGACTCAGAATCTTATATTTGCAGAGAGGTCCAACCATACCTCAATACTCTAGCTTTTTCAAAACATTTCAGAAGTTAATACAGGTCCCAGGCCTTCTTCCCTTGTATCTGTGTGTAGTACAGTTTTGTATTTTTTATTGTAGATTTTTTAAAACTGGACTTAATGAAAGGATAACCTTGAGTGTCTCGAACGCTCATCTCTACTCTTCTTCAAACTTGTATTCCTGATTATTCCTCAGTAAATCACTTGGGGTTTTAGCAATCATACAGTAATTCAGCTGCAACAGATATATATGAAAGCAATAAACAAGGCGTCACAAGGGTGATGGTCAATATTCAGGGATATGACAGGCACGATTGTTTGAGCCAAAAAAGCCTAGTAAACATAGGCTCTAAAATGCATGTTTTATAAGCTATGAGCACTTCATCTTGGACACTGTGAAACAAATCTCTTCTACTGCGTCCTCTTTGCTTTCCATATTTTGGAAAAAGGTAGTATGGGCCAAAATAAGAAAAAATTGTCTCGTAAATATTGCCTCTAAAATGCATATCTGAAGAGCTATGAACATTTGTTCAGTAGAAGAGACCTGTCTTGCATTAGCGAAGATGAATAAGTGCTTATAGCTCTTAAGTTATGCATTTTAGAACCCATTTTACTGGACCTTTTTTTTATATTGCTTTGGTCCATACTACCAAAAATAGCTGCTCAAATTGGCAGCACTAACGTGCACTTAGTGCAATTGTTTTAGCATCATAATCAGCCTCATCTTAATGTTGCTATTAGGTGTGTTAACATGGAACAGGAGAAGGCACAGACAGCGCAGGGTATGGCTCACATTGGTGCCAGTTGGGTCTATCAATAGATCAGGTATCACTAGGCACGGCCTGCACCTCAATAGGTGTGGGAAGGGGAGGCTGGCAAATATTATTGGTGACAGTGTAGTGGGTGGTGGTGGGATCACACATGGAAAATTTCCTGTAGTAATTGGTGTTAGCGCTGCATCTTTTTTAGACTGACGTCAGCTGATAGGTATCCTTGCTTAAAGGAAGTCCCTCTAACAAAGGAATCACCTTCAGAGGAGGTCAGGTATCTAAGTAGCGGAGGAATTAGTATATTTAATCAAAATACAAGAGGTATTAGATGTTGACTCTGACATTATTGGTATATGGGTGCACCACTTCAATAATTTGACAATTTGGAGAGTTCCTTTACCAGGATGCAGATTAGCTGGTTGTTTTTCAAGTTCTTTGTGGAGTGGGGGGAGTGGCTACGTACATAAAAAACAGTATTCCATTCAAGTCCATAGATGTATCACAGCATTGGAATGAACAGGTATTTGAACATTGTGCAGGGGCAGTCGAATTTAGTGAAACTAAACTTCTAATTGTTTTTGTTTTTAGGTCCCCTAACCCTGACTTCAGAGCATTTCTGCTCAAGCTAGAGAGGGTTCTCGGTTCACTTTATAGGAAGTGCCAAAAATTAGTTATATGTGGTGACTTCAATATTAATGTTGTATGTAACTGTGCACAAAAAAGCATGTTGGAAGATCTAAATTCATATGATCTGATTCAGACTGTGTGTTTTACAACCAGGGTGCAGGGGAACTGTAGCACAGCCATAGACAATATTTTTATTCATTCTTCATTACTAGATCGGCATTCTGTTAGTAAAAGGGTGAATGGCCTTTCAGACCATGATGCACAAATTTTAACTCTAGAAGGTTTTTATACTCTAACAAATGTTATATATAATTACAAACTATGTAGAAAAGCTAATCCAATGGCAGTAGAGTGTTTTTTAAACCTCATTAAGGGACAAGAGTGGCAGGATGTTTATAGTGCCGATAACATACATGATAAATATAATGCTTTTAATTAACACATTCCTCATGCTCTTTAAATGTTGATTCCATTAGAATGTTCTAAATAGGTACTAGCAGTAAAATGTGCATATATGGCTGACTAGAGGGATAAATATATCCTGTAGACCAAGCAGGAATTATATCAAAATGTTAGAAGTAGTCACAATCAGTATTGTAAGGTGGTTGGTTGGTTTAAAGAGGGGGGAAGAGACCAAACTGCTAGGTCATAGGTCCATTGTTCCGAATAAAACAATGCCACAAGGGTCAGAATAAAACAAGCGAGACTGACAACACAAAACGGATAGAAAGAAAAAACCACAAGAACGATGGAAGGGCAACAAGCACTTAAATGGACAAAAGAGGAGAAGACAACCACAGAAACACAAGAAGTAGATAGAAGACATTAAAACGACAAAACAGATTACCACGGCTGGCTGACTGTGAGAATAACGAGGAGAAGCCAGCCACTCTGCAACAGATTAAAACCTCCACCCTAAAAGCACTAGAGTGGAGGACACAGAGGGACAAAGGACATGCACTAGACCGTAGATCAAATGATAGAATCCACCCTCATGAATAAAATGTAAAACTAAATCAGCCGATGAGGGGTTGTCAGATAAAATTAGCAGAAACGAGTCCGGTAACCGAAGATTTTGTCAGGACAGTCAAAGTGGGACAGTGCACCAGAATATGAGCCACTGTCAACCAGGTGCCGCACCGACACTGAATCGGGTCTTCACGGCACAGGAGGTAGCCATGAGTCGCCCAAGCATGGCCATTGCAGAGCCAGCTGAGAACCACACAGTCCCTGCGAGAGGCCTGCATGGAGGACTGCCACACATGTGTAGTCTCCTTAATGGCACGCAGTTGTGCATACTGAGACTACACGATTCGGTCTCCCAAAGCCAAAAAACCTAACAGCATATAAACAAATGCAGGTCAGTTATTAGAAAGCAGATCTCCATTAGCAGTTTCCGTGTAGCCTGTTTGGCCAGCATGTCAGCAAGTTCGTTGCCTGGGTTTCTGACATGTCCTACGGTCCACACAAACACCACTGAATGACTGGACCGTTCCAGAGCACAGATGGACTCCAGGATGGTCGCTACCAAAGGATGACAAGGGTAGCACTGGTCAATAGCTTGTAGGCTGCTCAAGGAGTCAGTACACAGAAGAAACAACTCCCCAGGGCACGAACGGATATGTTCAAGAGCACAAGATATAGCCACCAGCTCGGCAGTGAAAACAATGCAGCCATTGAGCAAGGAATGCTGTTCAATATGTCCTTCATGGATATACGCAATGTCGACATGACCATCAGCCATCGAAGCATCTGTGTGAACCACTTCATGTCCTTGGTACTTGTCAAGAATCTAGAGGAACTGACAGTGGAGAGCTGTGGGGTGAACTGAGTCCTTTGGGCCATGTGAAAGGTCCAGGCAGAACTGCAGCCTAGGTGTACACCATGGAAGTGCATGCGAATGGATCTCGAGTATAGGTGGTAAAGGCAAGGACTCCAGTTCAGATGGAAGAGGTCAGACGCGAACTGCAATTGTAAGCCCTGACATGGGTCGTTGATGTGGGAGATGAACCGCCGTGGGTGGGAAAATGAGACGATAATTTGGATGCGCATGAGAACTATGAATGTGTGCAATGTAACTGGCGAACACGTGCACATGCCTGACGTGCAATGGAGGGGCTCTAGCCTCCGCCAGGACGCTGGTCACCAGACCCAACCTAACTGTTCCCGCTGCTAGTCGAATGCCACGATGGTGCACTGGGTCGAGTAAATGCAACACTGAGGGGGCCGTGAACCATAAACCAGACTCCCATAGTCAAGGCAGGATTGAACAAGGGATCTGTAGAGCTGCAGCAGTGTAGAGTGATCTGCACCCCTGTTGGTGTTGCTCAGGCAGTGGAGGACATTGAGGTGGTGCCAGCACTTCTGCTTAAGCTGACAAATGTGAGGAAGCCAAGTCAATCAGGCATCGAAAACCAGTCCTAAAAATCGATAGGTCTCCACTACAGTGAGGGGACCATCAGAAAGGTAAAGTTCTGGTTCCGGATGAACGGTACAACACCGAAAGAAGTGCATAACACACGACTTTGGGGCCGAAAACTGGAAGCCGTGGGCTAGAGCCCATGATTGCGCCTTGTGGATGGCTGCCTGTAGGTGCTACTCAGCAACACCAGTGGAGCAGTACGAAATACAGAAGTTGTCTGCATAAAGAGACTGTGAGACAGACGGACCTACAGCTGTTGCTAGACCTTTAATGGCCACTAAAAATAGAGATACACTCAATACAGATCCTTACAGGACATCATCCTCCTGGATATGGGGGGAACTATAGGAGACACCAACTTGGACATGGAAAGTACGAAGCGACAGGAAGTCCTAGAAGAAAATTGGAGCGGACCTCAGAGTTCCCACTCGCATAATGTGGCAAGGATATGATGTCGCCAGGTGGTGTCATTCGCTTTTCGTAATTAAAAAAAGAGGGCAACAGGGTGTTGGCATCTGGAAAAGGCTGTTCAGATGGCAGACTTGAGGCACACAAGATTATCTGTGGTAGAGCGACCCAGGTGGAAACTGCCCTGGCACAGAGCCAGTATGCCACGTGACTCCAGGGGCCAATAGCTATCCACATCAAGCGGGTTTTTGCTGGGTTTGAGCATTTGTATGATGGTGCTCTCCCACCAGTGCGATGGAAAGATGCCATTGCACCAGATCCGGTTGAAGATCACGAAGAAATGTCACTTTTAGTCAGACATCAGATGAGAGATGTTTAATCATCAGACTGTGGATCTGATCTGGCCCAGGAGATGTGTCGGGGCTATGTGCAAGGGCACTGGGGAGCTACCACTTAGTAAATGGGGCGTTATAGAGTTCACTGTGGCGTGTAGTGAATGAGAGGACTTTCCCTTCCAGCCACTGTTTGAGAGTGTGAAAGGCTGGGGGTAATTCTCTGATGCAGAGGCTCGGGCATAGTGCTCAGCAAAGCGCTCTCTAATCGTGTTTGCGTCAGTAGATAACACGCCATTTATGTTAACACCTGTTTGGGTCTGGTACCCAAAAACTCATTTGAGCTTTGCCCAGACTCGGGAAGGTGACATGGCGCCCAATGGTCGAGATTTATCTCTCCCAACACCCCTGTTTCTGTCTTTTAATAAGCTGGCGAACACGGGCGAGGTGCTCCAGGGAAGGGTGCCACTTATGCCGCTGTAGAGCTCGCCGACACTCCTTAATTGCCTCAGTGACTTCCACCGGGGGCACCCTGAAACAATGAGGGATTGCGCTTTCTACCACAGAAACGACCGTTGTAGTTACCTGCTCAACCACCACATCGAGATGTTGCCATGTGAGGGAGATTCCGGTGATAGCAGAGGTGAAAGTGTCCCAGTCTGCCTGGTTTAAAGCCCATCTGGGCAGGCATCCGTGGGCCTAATGCCGGGGCAGTGACAGGAAGATGGGGAAGTGGTCACTCCCAAACAGGTCATCATGTGCTCATCAGTGGATAGATGGGAGAAGGCCAGGACTGCAAACCGAGATATCAATGGCCGAATATGTGCCATGGTTCACATTGAAATGTGTGGAGACACCTGTATTTAAGAGGCAGAGGTCGAGTTGTGACAGTAAATTTTCGACATCTCTGCCTCAGCAAATTAGCACGGTGCCACCCCTCAAGGTGTTATGAGCGTTAAAATCTCCCAAAAGTAGGAAAGATTTAAGGAGTTGATCAATCAGTGCAGCCAATGCATTCAGGGATACTGCACCATCTGAAGGAAGATATATGTTGCAGACAAGTATTTCCTGTGTCATCCTGACAGCCACAGCTTCAAGAGGGGTTTAAAGGGGCACAGGTTAACTGCATACTGAGTTCAGGACATAGACACACACTCCACCTGACGCTCTATTATAGTCACTACAGTTCTTGTAATATCTCCTATAGCCGCGGAGGGAAGGGGTCCACATTGCCGGGAACCAGGTTTCCTCGAGAGCAATGCAGAAAGCAGGTGCAAAGCTTAAGAGTTGCCGTAGCTCTGCCAGGTGGTGGAAAAAACTGCCGCAATTCCACTGGAGGATGCCGTTATCGTCAGGCTGGGAATGCATGAAGCATGTAAGGAGTCAGGTTATGCCTCAGGGTTACCTGATGCCACAGATTGAGTATTTGTAGCCATTTCCATGGTGGATGAGGCATCAGTGAGATCCAGGTCTGCAGAAGGCGCTAAGATCTCCCCTGCGTCTTCAGATGCAGAATTGATAGGGAGTGGTGGTGTTGGGGCCACCAGAGGGTCCTGTTACTTAGCAGACTACTACTTAGTTTGCTTGCTGTCTCGTTTCTCTTTAGGGGCTTGCTGGTAAGATTCCTCCAAAGCAGCTTCAGGCACAGAGGAAGACTGTGAAGCTCTTCGTCCAGCAGCTTTTGGCTCCTTGAGCCACTGGCAAGTGTCTGCCGTGGCATTAGTGGAAAACTTGGGAGAGAGGGCTCCAAGGGACCCCTTTCACACAAGAGGAGGCGAAGGAAGCTGTTGCTTCTCCGGCAGGGGGAAGGGACTGATGTCCACTGCATTTGGAGGGGGGGGGGGGGCTGCTGCTCATGAAGTAGGTGCTTTGGGTGCAATGGAGGAAGATTTGCCCCCTACCACCAAGGGGGCAGATGTACTCTGGTGGCCCGGAGGGTCCACTCTTCATGGTATAGAGTGAGGACACTGGCACTTGGGACAGCAAAGGTGACGTAGCAGTAGTATATGTCGACGTCAACCAAATGGGGTATAATCTTTCAAATTTACGTTTATCCTCTCTGTATGTCAACCGGTCCAGGGTCTTTTACTCCATGATTTTCCGCTCCTTTTGGAGTACTGAGCAGTCTGGCGAGCAGGGGAAGTGTTGCTCTACACAGCTGATGCAAGTGGGAGGAGGTGCACAAGGAGTATCTGAGTGCAGTGGATGTCCGCAGTCCTGACATGTGGCACTGGAAGTGCAGCGGGAAGACTTGTGCCAGAACTTCCAGCACTTAAAGTGCCGCATAGGGAGAGGGACGTATGGTTTAACGTCACAGCGGTAAATCATCACCTTCACCTTTTCAGGCAGTGAATCGCCCTCAAGGGCCAAGGTGAAGGCACCGGTAGCAACCCTGTTGTCTTTGGGTCACCTGTAAATGCGCCAGGTGAAATGAACACCCCCACTGTTCTAAATTGGTGCAGAGCTCATCGTCAGACTGCAAGAGGAGATTGCGATGGAAAATTATCCCCTGGACCATGTTGAGGCTTTTATGGGGAGTGAGGGAAACAGGAATATCACCCTTCTTGTCATAGACGAGAAAGCTCGGGATTGGGCTGGGGATGCTGTCTGAATCAAGACTGTGCCGTTTCGCATCCTGGACAGTGCTGTCGCTTCTCCAAACTTATCCTCAAGGTGCTCAATGAAAAACTGAGGCTTCGTAGGTAGAAAGGGGTCCCCATTAGTTCTGCTACAGACTAAAAACTGAGGTGAATATGGCTCTCTCCATTCTATAGCCCTACATTCCTCCCATGGTATAACAAGGGAGGGAAACGATTTAGGGTCATAACTGTCGGCACTGTATTCAATCTCGCCCTACTTAGAGGCTGCTGGTACCGTATGGTCACCAGCAAGAGATGACTTAGTCCACTTCATTGTGGGTCATCCTTCCTGATAGCACCCACTCCAATCAGGGGCTCTCCCCACGGGTGCCACCCAGCCACACCAATGGCCAACAGGCATGATGGCCATTGCTGGGAGTCCTGATGCCCCAGGAAGACAGGGCATACATGTGGAGTTTACAGCTCAGGCATCAGCAGTGCAACCCCTGTGTTGTCAGGGGGCTACCACCAAATGGGTACATGACGGCCCCACCACAACAGACTGGCTACCGTGCTGGATATTGGGCACAGAGACATCCAATATTGTCATGGGGGCAAAAGACGACAGGAGACAACAGAAGAAGATGACATACTCCAGAAAGTGTCCTCGCTCAAATAGTTGAGTCGCAGGTGGAGATGCAAAGCCACGACAAGAGATTCAGGAGATCGAATTTAAGGGCACTATGGATAACTCATGCACCACAAAAGGCATCCTTCCCCATATGGCCCGCACTTCTGTAGAATTTTGAAAATGGCAGGTCAAACCATAGACTGGGATTTACTCATAGGGCCGAAAAGTGTGAGACTCCTTTTAGTCGCCTCTTACAACAGGCGGGAATACCTCAGATCTATACTAACCTCCAGACCCGCAGGGGGGTATTGTAACGTGCTTAAAATGTTATTAGAAAGGCAAAGACTATGTGGTACACAGATAGGATAGCTAATTCACAGGATAATATTAAAACCAATGGTCAGTCGTGAAGGAAGTGTCTGGTCAGCAGCACAAGGTAGACGTCATAAAGTCAGTTCATGGTAAAAATATTTCTGTTACTGATAAGTCAAATATATGTACAGTATTTAAGAATCACATTCTGAGCACTGCTGGTGAATTAAATAAAAACTTAGTTTCTACAGGGAATCATATAACTCTATTGGAAAACGCCTTTCCAAGATTGATATCTGAAATATTCCTCTGTGATACTGACTGACACAGGGGAGATTGAGTCAATAATTAAATCAAAGAAAACTAAGGACTCTCATGGATATAATGGAGTGCCTAGCAGACTATTACAGTATAATGCTGCACATGTTAGCCCTGTTCTTAGCCATATTTGTAATGTTTCCTTTAAGTGTGATTAGTTTACCAAACGACTGAAGTACTCAGTAGTAAAGCCGCTTTATAAAAATGGAGAAAGGGTTAATGTAGACAATTTTAGACCTATTTCTGTGCCATCAGTGTTTGCTAAAGTTATTGAAAAGGCTGTGTATGTAAGGATAATTTATCATTTTACTTCACATAATTTGCTGTCAAATGTACAGTTCGGTTGTAGAAGTGGTTTGACAACTGAAAATGCTATACTCTCATTTCTCTAAGAGGTACTGGATGCATTAAACAAAAGGTTTTGAACCCTAGGCATATTTTTTGATTAAATTCAAGTGTTTGATTGTGTTGATCACAAAATATTGCTCCAGAACTTAGACCATTATGGAATGCAGGGAGTAGCTCACAATTGGTTCAACCCTTACTTTAACAACAGACAGCAACAGGTCATATCCAGTGTTGAGAATGGCTATGATGTGGGGCCTGAGTGGGGTACGATCAAATGGGGGATGCCACTCCTATTCCTTATTTATGTAAATGATATGCCGTCCAACATTACAGGTGATTCTAAAATATTTCTGTTTGCTGATGACACTAGCTTGGTAGTAAAGGATGTGTGCAACATTGACACTGTTTCAAATAGTGCAGTTCATGGTTTGCAGAAAATAAACTAACACTAAATCTCAGTAAGATTCAGTTTTTACAGTTTCTAACACGTAATTCAACAAACCTCGATTTTTTAATTTCACAGAATGGGCATGTGATTAGTAAAACTGAACAGTTACAATTTCTAGGTTTTCAGATAGGTAGTAAACTGTCGTGGAAAGCCCACATTCAGGATCTTGTTCAAAGACTTAATGTGAGATTTAACAGTCCACTGAAACCCATTTAAAACACACATTTTTCGATCCAATTTGAAATAAACAGGAATCAATCACGTAAAAAAACGGGTAGTGGTATAGGAAAACCTATACTTATAAAATTGTTACAATGAAACTGGTTACTAAATTATAATTGTATTGAAGCATATAGGTACTGTAATTGGTAGGAATATTTAGGATTAATGTAATTAGGTGAAATCTGGAACAAATGATCGAGTACAATGGTCAAAGTCATTTCTTTGAAACTGAGATGGATTTGTGTTAAAACAGTATTTAAATTAAAATCTGTGGTATTTAAAGGAAAAACCAATTGAGAGAATCAAAACTGATTAGAAAATTAAAATGTAATTAGCAAAAATGTTATAAATGTTATAAGTGGCATGTAAACATAGGCAGTTCTTTAGGGGTTTTGTCAATAACAAATAAAAGACCTATTTTGCCACATTCAATGGGAGACTTGGAAACATGTACATTGGTAGGAACATTTTCCGAACCATGTATCTTTTGTATTTAATAAAAATAGTAAAAATATTGTTAATACTTCATATTTTGAGCATTTGTACACTCTTAAAATGTTATATGCTTGAAAATTCATCTATGTATTTGCTCTATAAGAGCTAGTGCAACTGTTGAAATGAGTCATTAATTTTGAGGTAATACTGAGGATTGTTCAGAATTGTATACAAAAGGGGCAGCCATGTAGGCACAAGAAGATCAGTACTTTATGATCATTCGATAAAGTAAGGTGTATGTCAGTGTCTTGTGAGATTTTGTACATGAAGCATGTAATTGCTTACTGAGTACTTTATGTAAATTCATGCAGTAAGCATGTCATACTTGGCAAATTGTATGGAATATGTAAGAAGATTGATCTATTATTACACTAGTGTACATAAAATGGTTAAAAACTAGGTGATATAATAAAAAGAAGTTCTGAAAAATAATGTTCAATTTAGTCATTCTTGGCATAAAACACCAAGTTACAGTGGACATACAGTAACTCAGTGACTGTTGCAGCAGCGGATCTACAAAAAGGAATGGATGAGTACACCCCACAATATTATATGAATTTTAATATTTAATTTTGCAGTATTTGGTTTGACAATTCTTTTTGGGATGTACTGAAGTTGTATTATTAGCAAATAGTAGTCTACTTCGCTTATTTTCATTCGTTTATGACATAATGGGATTATATTTTGAAGAAAATCTTCCCATTCTCAAAGGATATTTTTGGCTCAGAAATGGGCGGTTCGGGCAATAATTGATGTAAAGTTGCGAACCTCTTGTCGACCCCTGTTCACTAGTCTGCGTATTCTGACATTGGCCTCTCAATATCTGTCGTTTCTTGTTAACAATATCATCATATTACCAAGAATTAGCAGCTTTCATTCAGCTAATAGTGAGCAGAAATCCTTTGTGCATTTGGATTGCACTTCGTTCACTCTTGTGCAGAAAGGTGTGCAGTATACTGTTGCATCCATTTCGAAGAAGCTACCTCAAGAATAAAAAGAACTTAGCAGTAATCCACATGCTTTTCAAATCAAAACTGAAGAGTTTCCTCATAAGTCGCTCCTACTATTCTGTCAAGGAGTTCCTTGAAAAATTAAGGTGATTCCTGCATTATATTGTTGATTGCATCTACATAAACTTATACTTACTTATTTACTTACTTACTCACTCACTGGTCATACCGGACTCGAGAGTCCATTACCGCAGCAATGTATTTTCGCCATCTGTCCCTGTCTTGGGCTATTTCCTTCCATTCACCTTCAGTCCCTAGGCTCCTCAAATCAGCCTCGGTCTCCCCACAAGACGTTTTCCTTCTAGGTGCCCTACCAGTACTCTGCGCACTGCCCTGCCCTCATCCATTCGAGCTATGTGACCCGCCCATTGCAGCCTTCGTGATTTAATAATACTGATTATGCCAGGGCTTGAATAGAGTTCGTGAACCTCTTCATTATGCAGTTTTCGCCGCTCTCCGCTAATGTCATCCCTTTTTGCTCCGAAAATTTTCCTCAAAATTTTGTTTTCAAATACTCGAAATGGCTTTTTATTTTGCACAGCGAGAGACCAAGTCTCACACCCCTACAGCATAACTGGTAGAATAACAGTTCTGTATATTCTAATCTTTAAATTCCTAGACAATATCCGTGATGAAAGTAATCTATTCAGTGAGAAGTAGCATGCATTTCCCGCCCGTAATCTCTTCTTCAGTTCGGATTCAATCTCATTTCTCGAAGTGATGTCCACGCCTAAAATACTTAAATGTGTTCACTTTTTCAAACTGCATGTCTCCAACTCTTAACATTTCCTGATCTACTGCTGTTGGCATTCTAGTAGTAACCAGGTATTTAGTTTTGTCTTCACTTATCCTTACACCTATATCTTCACTAGCCTTGATTAACGCATTTGTATTTACTGTTACAGATTCTTTCCTATCGCTAATGACGTTTAGATCATCTGCATACCCTAATATCTTAATATTTCCATTTAACTCCACACCCCCTGAATTATCTGTTGCCATCCGTACAATATATTCTAGGACTAAATTAAAAAGTAGCGGAGACAGGGCATCTCTCTGCTTAAGTCCGTTCTTTATTACAAATTCTTCTGACTCCAATTTCCCCACGCGTACTCTACCTTTTGTGTTTTTCAAACTCGCTTCTATAAATCTAACATATTTCTTTGGTATTCCAAGTTCCAAAAGAATTCTGTACAATTTTGACTGCAATACCGAATCATACGCTTTTGTAAAATCTATGAAAAGATTATGAACTGGTTTATTGTATTCCCATTTCTTTTCCAAAATTTGACGCAGGGTGAATATTTGGTCTATAGTTGATCTGTTTCTCCGAAAGCCGGCTTGGTAATCCCCCACAATTTCATCTGCGTATGGTGTAAGCCTGCTTAGCAGAATATTCGAGAAAATTTTGGAACATACTGGTAATAGCGATATCCCTCTATAATTGCTACAATCCATTTTGTCACCTTTCTTAAAAATTGGGATCAGAATCGACTCCTGTCACTCTTCAGGTATCATCTCTGAGTTCCATACTTTAGTTATCACTTTGTGAACTACTTCCACCAATTTCCGTCCCCCCATTTTTAACTAATTCTGCAGTTATGCAATCTGATCCTGGTGCTTTATGGTTTTTCAGTTTGTTGATTGCATCTCTTACTTCCTTTAACATTGGCTCAGGTATCTGGGGTTCTGCTGTATGTATTTCGTACGCCTGCTCATTTCCTGCTTCCCGATGTACATTTAATAGATGCTCAAAATACGCCCTCCATTTACTTAATATAGCACTGGGGTCTGGCAGTATTCCCCCAGCATCCCCTCGAAGTGCATTTGTCCTAGCCTTGAAGCCCTTCCTATACCCATTTATGTCTAGGTAAAGTTCCTTAATGTTTTTTGTTTTACTGTTTGTTTCCATTTTTGTAATTTTATTGTTCAAATAATCCCTCTTCTTTGCCCGTAGCCTACGACCAACTTCCCTTCTCAAGTTCAAGAACTTCTCTCGTTTTCTGTCTCCCATTCTATCCCAATCTAATTGCGCTTTTCTCCTTTCCTCTACCAATTTCCTGCATTCCTCATCAAACCATGGTTTCCTCCTGTTCTTCTTAATTGTACCTATTGTGACCTTCGCTGCCTCTTTGATATTATTCCTCACAGTGATCCACTGTTTATTTACATCCTCGTCTTGATCTTCATGTGTCCTGAGAGTATCAAACCTATTTGAAATTTCTATCATGTACCTTCTTCTAAAGTTTTCATCATTTAGCTTGTCAGTGTCGAACCTAAGAAGTTCTGCATTGTGGCACCTTGATGTTGCTGTAGATAGCCGTTGGTGAACTTTGGCAACTACAAGAAAATGATCAGAATCGCAGTCTGCTCTCCTGAAAGTCCTAACATTTTCTATCCTAGTGTGCCATCTCCGATCTACAAGAACATGATCAATTTGGTTTCGGGTGTGTCCATCCGGAGAGACCCAAGTTGCTTTATGAATGTCCTTCCTTTTGAAATATGTGCTCTCAACAATCATGTCTTTTGAAACAGCAAAATTAACCACCCTTGTGCCATTATCATTGGAAATGTTATGCAAACTTTCTTTCCCAATTGTAGGCCGGAATGCTTCCTCCTTCCCTATCTTCGCATTAAAATCACCTATGATTAATCTTGTATCGTACGAGGAGAACTCATCTCATAGTTGATATAGTTCTTCATAAAAGCCGTCTTTAACAACCTCTTCAGTGTCCTCAGTTGGTGCGTGTACATTAATTACTACTAGTCTATTCCACCTGCTGGACAACACTATGACTGATAGTTGGTCACTAATGAACCTTATATCTCTGATTGCGTGAGGCACTTTTCTCTGTACTGCGAAACCTGTTCCGAAATTGTGAGCTTCCGCACCTCCATTGAAAAATGTATAGTTACCCCTTTTTATGCTTCCCTCCCCCTGCCACCGAGTTTCTTGAATAGCTGTAATGTCTACATCGTATCTGTCTAATTCATCTAATAATGTCTGGAATGTTCCTGACCTGTTCAAACTTTTAACATTCCATGTTCCCAACCTGAAAGTTCCTTTCGGCCTGAATCTCTTCAAAGCAGGTTCCGCCCAGAGATCCGAACGGGAACCTAGTTTACCTCCGGAATATTTTACTTCAAAGGGACCCATGCCCATTAATGTTGCTGCTTCTTGATGAATAGATTTGATAGTAAGAGAAGAAGCAACAGGGATGGTTCATCACGCCATCGCCTGCTCCCCACCGGCTGTCCGCGACTGCTTATTTTTTGTATTCGCAGCTACCCTTCATATCTGAAGGCCGTATCCCCTATCCGCAACCTGGGGACGCGCTGTGCTGTGGTGGTAGGGGCCCACGAGACAGACATAAACTTATGGCTTGTCTTTTTTTTTGTTTCATAAACATTTTATTTGATCCATTATTACTTTTATGTTGTAATTTCATGTAATGACGTGTTCCATGACTTTGGAGAGTTGCTCATCAATTTGGTCCTACAGAACTAGACATGTACAATAAAAAATAAATAAAAATAAAGAGCTTGCAGAAGAAGAGACTTTTTTTTAACAGTATCAAAGATGAAGACGTCCTCAAAGCTCTTTAGGTGTGCAGTTTAAGGCTCATGTTTACTACACTTTATTGCATTGAATGATCATTCTTGTCATGTCCCTGAATACTGACTATTCCTCCTGTGACATTCTATATATACAAGCAAAGAATTAGGATGAGGTACTTCAACAACACTGAAAACTGCAGCACAACACAGATTAGGAATTAATTTTGCAAAATGCCAGTTCTTGGTGAAAACCGTTGATTTTCTTGGACATGTTACATAGAATGGACAAATGTGATCTTATTCTGAGAAGATAAAAATATGTTCTAAACTCTTCTGAATCAAAAACTATTGCAGCAATATGGAGTTTCCTAGGACTCCTGGGATACTTTAGGATGTTTACCTCATACTGCTTTACATCTGATAAAGCTGGCTGTAGAAATTTAAAAACTGTTGAAGTTTAAAAATTTACAACCAAAAGTACATAACTGCACTACACAGAGATGAAAGGAAAGAAGGCCTGGGAGCTGTGTTATTGCAAAAATCTCCTGATGATGACAAATTCCACCTAGTCCCTTACATAAGAAAAACACTGCATGTTCTTGGTGTCAGACAATATATGTCCATCTTGCTATACTTTCAGCAGACTAGGTGAAGTAGTGTAAGCGTGTCTGTTGACTTGAAGTGGAATACTGTAGAGCTCAGTGGGGTTTCATTCTTCATTCACAACCACCACTGATGATGCCAAATTAATATGAGATGATAAAGTCCTTAATGGAACTGATAAGACGTGATAATACTCCCTTAAGCTCAACTTCTGTGTTGTTGTTGTTGTTGTGGTCTTCAGTCCTCAGACTGGTTTGATGCAGCTCTCCATGCTACTCTATCCTATGCAAGCCTCTTCATCTCCCAGTACCCACTGCAGCTTACATCCTTCTGAATCTGTTTAGTGTACTCATCTCTTGGTCTCCCTCTACGATTTTTACCCTCCACACTGCCCTCCAATACTAAATTGGTGATCCCTTGATGCCTCAGAACATGTCCTACCAAACGATCCCTTCTTCTAGTCAAGTTGTTCCACAAACTTCTCTTCTCCCCAATCCTATTCAATACCTCTTCATTAGTTATATGATCTACCCATCTAATCTTTAGCATTCTTCTGTAGCACCACATTTCGAAATCTTCTATTCTCTTCTTGTCCAAACTATTTATCGTCCATGTTTCACTTCCATACATGGCTACACTCCATACAAATACTTTCAGAAATGACTTCCTGACACTTAAATCTATACTCGATGTTAACAAATTTCTCTTCTTCAGAAACGCTTTCCTTGCCACTGCCAGTCTACATTTTATATCCTCTCTACTTCGACCATCGTCAGTTATTTTGCTCCCCAAATAGCAAAACTCCTTTACTACTTTAAGTGTCTCATTTCCTAATCTAATTCCCTCAGCATCACCCGACTTAATTCGACTACATTCCATTATACTCGTTTTGCTTTTGTTGATGTTCATCTTATATCCTCCGTTCAAGACACTGTCCATTCCATTCAGCTGCTCTTCCAAGTCCTCTGCTGTCTCTGACAGAATTACAATGTCATTGGCGAACCTCAAAGTTTTTATTTTTTCACCATGGATTTTAATTCCTACTCCTAATTTTTCTTTTGTTTCCTTCACTGCTTGCTCAATATACAGATTGAATAACATCAGGGAGAGGCTACAACCCTGTCTCACTCCCTCCCCAACCACTGCTTCCCTTTCATACCCCTCGACTCTTATAACTGCCATCTGGTTTCTGTACAAATTGTAAATAGCCTTTCGCTCCCTGTATTTTAACCCTGCCACCTTCAGAATTTGAAAGAGAGTATTCCAGTCAACATTGTCAAAAGCTTTCTCTAAGTCTACAAATGCTAGAAACGTAGGTTTGCCTTTCCTTAATCTACCTTCTAAGATAAGTTGTAGGGTCAGTATTGCCTCACGCGTTCCAATATTTCTACGGAATCCAAACTGATCTTCCCCGAGGTCAGCTTCTACCAGTTTTTCCATTCGTCTGTAGAGAATACGCGTTATTATTTTGCATCCGTGACTTATTAAACTGATTGTTCGGTAATTTTCACATCTGTCAGCACCTGCTTTCTTTGGGATAGGAATTATTATATTCGTCTTGAAGTCTGAGGGTATTTCGCCTGTCTCATACATCTTGCTCACCAGATGGTAGAGTTATGTCAGGACTGGCTCTCCCAAGGCCGTCAGTAGTTCTAATGGAATGTTGTCTACTCCAGGGGCCTTGTTTCGACTCAGGTCTTTCAGTTCTCTGTCAAACTCTTCACACAGTATCGTATCTCCCATTTCATCTTCATCTACATCCTCTTCCATTTCCATAATATTGTCCTCAAGTACATTGCCCTTGTATAGGCCCTCTATATACTCCCTCCACCTTTCTGCTTTCCCTTCTTTGCTTAGAACTGGGTTTCCATCTGAGCTCTTGATATTCAAACAAGTGATTCTCTTTTCTCCAAAGGTCTCTTTAATTTTCCTGTAGGCAGTATCTATCTTACCCCTAGTGAGATTTGTCCTCTAGACATCCCTGCTTAGCCATTTTGCACTTCCTGTCGATATTGTTTTTGAGACATTTGTATTCCTTTTTGCCTGCTTCATTTACTGCATTTTTATATTTTCTCCTTTCATCAATTAAATTCAGGATTTCTACTAGCCTTCGTCTTTTTACCTACTAGGTCCTCTGCTGCCTTCACCACTTCATCTCTCAAAGCTACCCATTCTTCTTCTACTGTATTTCTTTCCCCCATTCCTGTCAATTGTTCCCTTATGCTCTCCCTGAAACACTGTACAACCTCTGGTTCTTTCAGTTTATCCAGGTCCCAACTCCTTAAATTCCACCTTTTTGCAGTTTCTTCAGTTTTAATCCACAGTTCATAACCAATAGATTGTCATCAGAGTCCACATCTGCCCCTGGAAATGTCTTACAATTTAAAACCTGGTTCCTAAATCTCTGTCTTACCATTACGTAATCTATCTGAAACCTGGCAGTATCTCCAGGCTTCTTCCATGTATACAACCTTCTTTTATGATTCTTGAACCAAGTGTTAGCTATGATTAAGTTGTGCTCTGTGCAAAATTCTATCAGGCAGCTTCCTCTTTCATTTCTTAGCCCCAATCCATATTCACCTACTACGTTTCCCTCTCTCCCTTTTCCTACTACCGAATTCCAGTCACCCATGACTATTAAATTTTCATCTCCCTTCACTATCTGAATAATTTCTTTTATTTCGTCATACATTTCTTCAATTTCTTCGTCATCTGCAGAGCTAGTTGGCATATAAACTTGTACTACTGTAGTAGGTGTGGGCTTCGTGTCTATCTTGGCCACAATAATGCACTCACTATGCTGTTGGTAGTAGCTTACCTGCACTCCTATTTTTTATTCATTATTAAACCTACTCCTGCATTACCCCTATTTGATTTTGTATTTATAACCCTGTGCTCACCTGACCAAAAGTCTTGTTCCTCCTGCCACCAAACTTCACTAATTCCCACTATATCTAACTTTAACCTATCCATTTCCCTTTTTAAATTTTCTAACCCACCTGCCCGATTAAGGGATCTGACATTCCACGCTCCGATCTGTAGAATGCCAGTTTTCTTTCTCCTGATAACGACGTCCTCTTGGCAGTCCCCGCCCGGAGATCCGAATGGGGGACTATTTTACCTCCGGAATATTTTACCCAAGAGGACGCCATCATCATTTAATCATACAGTAAAGCTGCATGCCCTCGGGAAAAATTACGGCCGTAGTTTCCCCTTGCTTTCAGCCGTTCGCAGTACCAGCACAAGCACAGCAAGGCCGTTTTGGTTAATGTTACAAGGCCAGATCAGTCAATCATCCAGACTGTTGCCCCTGCAACTACTGAAAAGGCTGCTGCCCCTCTTCAGGAACCACAAGTTTGTCTGGCCTCTCAACAGATACCCCTCCGTTGTGGTTGCAGCTACGGTACAGCTATCTGTATCGCTGAGGCACGCAAGCCTCCCCACCAACGGCAAGCTCCGTGGTTCTTGGGAGGGGTGATAGATTTCCAAAATGAACAAAAATGAAAATATCACTAGATGTCTGGGCCATGTTGACAATGGATGTATTGTCCACTAAGAAGCCACTGGCAGATAGTGATGAAGGAACATGGTGTGCCTCTTGGTATGCAGTAGTCCATCGTATGTTCACAGGCATGATGGGCATTGCATAATTCTTGTCAGGCTGGATTATCTCAGGGAAGTTGAGGCTAAATTAACTTGGAGAACACTGACTGCAAGCTTGAAGAATTAGCTAAAGAAGACTTGGAAAATGACAAAAGTTTACATGGGCCAAAGCCAAGGAAACCTGTTGACAATATTGCACTATGAGGAAAAGTGGCATTTTGCCAAAAGATAGATGGAAAAAATGGCTGTGCTTCTTGAAGCGGATGCCAAATTATTCAGTCCTGATGTAACACTTCCAGCAACATTTGTTACCCAGCACTGGGTTCCCACCAGGAACTTGCAACTGATGTACAGAAAACCTTATCACATTCCATATTTCTTTAAACCCATAGTGGAGGTACTGGTAAACCAGAAGTTCTAATACAGAATTGTAGAGGAACGAGTGAGTCTGAGGGCAGCACCAACAGTGCTCATACTTAAGAAATGTGTATATGGGGACAAGTGTATCATTTCTGGTGTGACTATAGGTAGCTGAATTAATGTATAGTATTTGATGTATCTCCATTACCAAATATTACAGACAGCCTGAACAACACTGGATGATGCAAGTATTTTACTACCAAGGATCAATGTTACAACATGGCCTTTGGATTAAAAAATGCCACAGAGTGATTCCATTGTCTGCTAAATAGTGAGTCACGAGGACTCGAAGCTCGGGTACATGTCTGGCTATTTAGATGACATTATTATTTTCTCTGGGGGAAACTGCCCAACATGTTGCAAAGATTGCACAGCTTGATAGATCAATGAGGATGATAAAGGAAGGTAATAATGGGCTCAATAGCCTTACAACTAACAAATCCTTATAATCAGCGATCAAGCAGTAAATTCTTACACATAATATAGGATAGAGGCAGGTCAATGACTGTGCCACATGAAATGACTTCTAAAATACAATGAACTAAGAGTTATGGTAAAGGAATATGAGGGACCTCTCCACATAAAGGTAGAGCATCAAGAAGCATGCAGGGTAAGGCACCCAGGCTCCCCTGGGACACAAATTGTGATGTAAAATGTGCTCTCGCTCCTTGTACACACACTAGTGTGTGTCATATTAAAAACTGAAAAAGTCATTCAACATAGAATGGGTGATACAGATTGATTTCAAGTATAGGAAGATAGTGTGGAGATTGGTCACATGCTGGTCATCCACTAGTCTTCACATTTTTGTAAGATACGGTGTCTGAGAAGCATCCACTCTTAAGCTTCCATAAATAGTAGTTGTAGCAGGTCCCTGTTGAGGCTTCCTTATTTTCCATGATGCTTATGAGGCTCAATGTCCAGACAAAAACCATGGTGGCATGTCTATTGTGGAGGCCATATAAAAGTTCATGAATGGGTAAGACTAATTGGATGAATTGGAGAGTAATTATCAATCATCTTACAACTACTGAGGGAATAATTACACAACAGCATATTGTTGGTTGGTTGAGGCTTTAAAGGGTTGGGAAATTACCCACATACTATATCCAAAAATTCATCTAATGAGTAGAAGGAGTTGCCATTAAGAAATTCTTTTAATTTCCTTTAAAATGCTATATTGCTATCTGTCAGACTTTTGATGCTAATAGGTAAGTGACCAGACTTTTGTGGCAGCATAATTTACCCCCTTCTGAGCCAAAGTTAGATTTAACCTTGAGCATTGTTCATACAAATTTCATTCAATAAAAGGTACAGCCAATTGCTCATGGTACTTGTAGTCATCAGTATGTATTGGACTCCACAGAGGAGCAAATATAACCTACAGTGAATAATAGTGTCTGTGTGATCCTTGGCGACATTTCTGAGGCACATTCGTACAGTGGGCTGGAGAACACAGAAAAGGGGAAGTTGTGACTGTGAGGTAGGCAGGCGTGTGGTCATGCAGAAATAGAACTATTAATGCATTTTTTTCTAATCCAATCAGAACTGTTCTCAGTGTTTTCAAGTGATTCATAAGCTGGCAGATGTCAGGATTCTGGAAAAGTATGTAAGATAACTAGCCTACAACCAGTCTCGAGCACATATGGGGTGATCCCAAAAATAAGGTATCTATTTTTTTTTAAATATAGAGAAATGTTTATTTACAATAAATTGCATATACTTTTGAAGACTGAACATTTTTCTATTTTTCCACATAATCGCCATTTCGATCGATGCACTTTTGTAAATGCTATAACACTTTTTGTATGCCCTTATCATAGCAGCCCGACACCATGCTATTGAAGCACTGGACCTCATTTTTCAATTGTCGTCATCACTGAAGTGCTTTCCAGCCAAGAGTTCTTTCAACATGGGAAACAAGTGGTAGTCACTGTGTGCTAAGTGCAGACTATAATGTGGATCGTTGATGGTGCCCCATCCAAATTGTTGCAGAAGGTTCACAGTTTAATTGGTGATGTGGGGGCGAGCATTGTTGAAGAGAAGGCTTATGCCCTTGGTCAGTATTCCTCTTCTTCGGTTCACAATTGTCCATATGACTTTTTTTTTAGCACCTGACGATACCTATTGGCATTTATTATTGCCCCAGGAAACAAAGTCAACCAACAATATAACCTTTCGATCAATAAGTTCAGTTGCCATGACTTTACTGGCAGACTGTGTTCTTTTGGATTTTCGCAGCAAGAGTGAATCAGAATGGCAACACTCACATGACTGTTGTTTGGTCCCATGTGCGAAATGGAAATTTCAGGTTTCATCAACCGTGACTACTGAATCCAAAAGGTTATCTTTTCATCTACTTAGCATTGAAGAAATTGGCGGAAGTTTCAAGGTGTTGCCATTTGTAATCTACTGTCAGCTTTCTTCGGACCCATCTGAAATTTTGACACTTCAGTTAAAAGTCCAGTGAATGGTGCTTCGAGAAACCTCAGGAACAACATTGCAGAGATTTCAGAGCTCATCAGGACTGATCCGCTGATCTCAAAGCACGAGTAACAAGAGTTCCATTACATTTGGCTGCCAAGCCGAGACTGAAAGCTCCAGTGGATGTGCGGTGGTTTCTGCAGAGAGTGGAGAAACAAGGAAAGAACAGTGTGGCCAACTGCCACACAAACAGTTTTCCTGTGGCCTCAGTGCTTTGCACACCTTACTTATGGGATTAATCTCATAATTAGTCCAGTGTCCTTGATGGCATACCTTCATTTGTGGAATACCTGCTTCTGAAATAAGACTATCAACATGGCTTGTGCAGAAAGCTCCAGTTGAAAAGGTGGACTCCATTGTGCTGCATGGAGCCCAGCAGGCCTAAAATGGAAGCTGCTACTGACCCATATGGGTCACATCCATTGGCTGATTGAGTTAAAATAAGCGACTTGTAAAATTTTACTTGAAACTGTTGATCTGCTCTCCAACATATCTTTCCAATAAATCTCATGGAATCTGATATTGATATACAAGTTGTCTTGATCTGCTTTATGTGTAGTAACCATGTCAGTCTGTTTTCAAACTACAGTTGTACAAAGCAAAAGTTGTACAGCATTTCCAGCAGTAGGTTATCCAGATATAATTCTGGATGTGTGTGGGTGGGATACATTCTGCTTAAGGGCATAACATAGGATTTTGTAGGGCAAAAACAGTAACCATGATTTTACACACATACCATGTCTTACACAAGGGGCAGTTGCAGATGATGACCTGCTGATTGTTGTGTTATAGAACTACAGAATAAACAGAAGTTATGAACATACAAGGAAGACAATACATTTGGTCCCACAATAGTGGTAATTGGTAGCTTTTGATTGTAAGAGGTGATCTTCCAATAACCATGATTGTTGCAGTACAACACACAAGGTGAAGACGAGGAACATCAGTGAGTTCAGCTATATAGCAGGAATATTTATTACAATTACATTGTATTAGTGCTAAAAGAAGGGAGGGGAGTTGGGGCAATAAAAGTGAAAGCCATTTCGCTTGGATCACTGTTTCTTCCGTAGTTTCCCACAGGACTGGTGTTATATCCATACTATTCTAATACGGGGAATAAGGTCAAATGACACTACAAAATAGGTCTTTCATTTATATAATTTCTTTTCTTTCTCTTTGATGGATTTTAATTTTTGTTGCATTTGATGGGCCACATAGCTGGGTATGAGAATGCCTGGATCTTTCTATGGTGCAGTACTTCTACCCCTTTCTCCCATTAACTGTTATTTGTGTGAGAGTCACTTAAAATACAGGAGGAAGACGTCCCAGGGGAGGGGGGGGGGGTTTGTTCTCCTCTTCAGCAAGACCAAAGACGAATGAGGGGGGGGGGGGTTCTCCAGTTGCATCAGCAGGCTGGTATGGGTGGTGTTCATGCAAGGACATAATTTCTGGCTAGAATGGTTTCCAGAACAGTATTGGCTAATTTACCAAGTATAACTTTTGGGTCGTTCCATGTCAATTCAACCAATTTGAGAAAATGTTCCAGCTGATAGTTTCAGATTTGGCTGAAATTTAGCACACCAATGCTACCAAGTGTGGAACACTCATGTACAAAATTTTAAGTTCCCCTTCCAATTAGTTCCAGAATTATGGCTTGTGAAAGAAGGTGGCATGACCCGGAAATAGCAACCGCATCTGGCAATCTATCTTCAGATCCAACTTCAGGTCTTAATAACTTTGGAACTATACCACACAGTCCAGTGAAATTTTTACAACCCAGTAATATCCACTTAGAGAAGACACTCTATGAATCCAAACACCAACAACATATTTCTGAGGGAAAATAAAAAATTCCAAAATGTGATTGAGAAAATGTAATACGTTAAAAGGTACATATTGTAGGTGCCCTCTATGCCAAATATAATTCACTCAAAAAGGGTATGAATTTTTTTGTGGTAAGCTTAATGTGGCCTAAACACACACAGAACTCATCTTGCCCGTATCAGTCACACAGAGTTACATACGCATGAAAATACAAAAATTTGAAAAATTACCTGAAAAACATGGATTTTCTAAGTGTGGTAGCACAAAAGTGACAAGTGATATCCAAGCCAAATTTCAAACACCGCATAAGTAGACCATAATATAATATGTCGCAAAATTTCAACTTGTTATTGCAAGACATCTGTGTACAATAAAAGTTGACAGATGTATTTGGTTACCTTTCTTTTAACACGATATAGCAAGTAATAGTAATGATGCAGACAGCTTGTTTCAGATAAAGCTGCAGCAATTGTTGGGAACCATTAGGCAACAAAGTTAAACAATGGTAGTTTTCAGGGACAGAATGAGTCATTGTTAGGCAGGAGCAATAATGGAAACAAGCAAGAATTACAGGTTACTCATGTTTTTAAGATTCTAGTTCAGACTGGTCAGTACTGTTGTGGAAAGTCAGTATGGAAGCAGAAGAGTGTACTAGTGGTGCTTTTGTTCAAACAAGTTGCAGTATTAGTAGAGCACAAGCATCTGAATGTCATAAAACAACATATGGAACAAAATGTGGCATTCGCTTTGTACTGTATGATCTGGATGAATCGGACCAAGATTTGTTGCTATGGAGATCCTGGATACACCCTGTGGGCACAACAAGTACAGTTCCAGGAAACTTTAGTGTTTGTTATCATCATATGAAAGTGTTTCTGGACAAGTATTCTTTCCTACAAAGAATTTGTTTTGATCCATTTCGAATTCATAAGAAGACAGTGAAGTGTAGCCTCACAGAAATTGATATAAAATCAGTATTGGAAGTGAATTAGTGCATGGGACTTAACATGAAACCAGGATAAAAGTTATGTTCCAGGCGTGTTACACTGCTAAAAAATGAAGAATATTCTGATAATTTACATGACTGTGACGAAGAGTATCAGCCACCTACAACCACAGCGGATGAGCAATTAAATACTTCAGTGACTGCTCTTGGTTTGTCTCCCATGAAGACACACAAAGTTGGGAAAAGAGACAGGCCCAGCTATGGTAGAAGAAAACTACAAGAAGCTCAAATGGAATTAAAACACAAAATAGCTGACACACTAATGATGGAACAGGAAGAACTATCTGCTCCAAAGGAACAGAAATCATGCTAGAAATGCTCTGATTTGGACAAAATTGTGCATGATTTGAAAGAAAAATGTGCCATATCCACACGGCAAAAAAAGTAGCTATTCTTACCCTTGCACCTTCCAGCTGGTCTATTGACTACACTGCAAAGGAATTCAATGTTTCTACATATATGGTAAAGCAAGCTAGGAAAATAAAAGCAACCCAAGGAGTGCTTCCACAACTGGCTCAGGGTAAGCAATCAAGTTCAGAAATAAAGGTGCTAGTGTCAGATTTTTATGAAAATAATGACTACAGCCGAATAATGCCTGGAAAAAAAGACTATGTAATGGTGAAAATGGGAAATGTACGTGTACAGATGCAAAAAAGACTGTTGCTATGCAACATATCAGAACTATAAGTAGAATTCAAGGAAAAGTATCCCAATACCGAAGTAGGTTTATCATCTTTTTTCAATCTTCGGCCAAAATGGGTTGTGCCTGTAAGTGCAAGGGGCACACCCAATGTTTGTGTATGTGAGACCCATCAAAATGCTAAGCCGATGTTTGCTGCTATAAAGGATTCTGGTCTGGATTACAAAGGTGCAATGAAGCTGCTAGTGTGTGACATCAGTTCCTAGCAGTGCATGATACACAGGTGTGAAAAGTGTCCTGGTAAGGCAAATCTTGCAGAACACATGAATAACAAACTGTATGGTGAACTCCTTATGGATGATGATGAACTTGTTTCTTATAAACAATGGACACACATGGATCGCACAAGTCTTGAAACAAAGCAAAGTACAGTGGAAGATTTTGTTGAAATGTGATGTCAAAAAACGGACAAACTGACCACACACAGCTTCACAACAACAGCACAATCGGCTTATCTCCAGTTTTATAAGGATAATTTGAAACAAGATGAAATTATAGTAATACTAGACTTTTCTGAAAATTATGCATTTATAGTTCAAGATGCCATCCAAGGATATCATTGGGACAACAGTCAAGCAACTCTCCAGCCATTTGCGATTTACTATAGAGGTGAATCAGGTGATGTGTCTGTCATGAACCTGTGCGTTTTTAGTGACTATTTAATTCATGATGCCATTGCAGTTCATGCCCACATTTGCACTGTCATGGCATACGTGAAAAACAAGCTGCCTCACATACATTTTGCGAAATACTTCAGTGATGGGGCAGCTAGTCAGTACAAAAACTGTAAAAATCTCAAAAATTTATGCATACATTACCATGGTTTTCATATTCACACAGAATGGATTTTTTTCACAATTATGGTAAAAATGTATGTGATGGTATTGGTGCTACCATTAAGCGCATGGTATCACGAGCCAGTCTGCAGAACCCTACAGAAGGTCACATTCTAACACCTCTCCAATTATTTACCTGGGTACAGAAAAATATCTCTGGCATTCAATCATTCTATGTTTCAAAATGTTTAAATCAGTCGAAGAGTTGCTAAAAAGCAGACTAGAACATGTTAAAATTGTTGCAGACACAAGGAGCCATCATCAGTTCTCTCCAGCGGACTCTGACAATGTGCAAATGAGCAGACTGTCCGATTATAACTATAGGTTCATGCACAACATGTGTCTTCACAGTGTGTGTGTCTCAGGATTCAGAAGCAAAAGCAGCAACATACAACCAGGTTGCTATGTTATTGCTCTTTATGATGACAAATTGTACTTAGGATGTGTTGCAGAGTGCTGTGAAGCAGAAGGTGATGTATTTGTGAACTTCATGGCACCAACAGGACCAGTGAGATCATTTCATTGGCCACGTTTGGCAGACAGATGTTGGATTCCTTTTGAACATATTCTTATGACAGTTCCAGTTCCTACCACAGTGTCAGGAAGACAGTACAATTTGCCACTCAATGTACAGAGTACAGTAGCTAAAGTGTGGGAGAACTTCTGTTCGAAACACAATCGACTGGTTTTTAGCAGTTAAGGTGCAGTAAACATTAACAATAGGTTGCGTTAATCTGCCTATATGTTGTTGCTTAGTGATTAAACAGTTGTGGGAGAGGATATGAAGAGCCAGAACAGTTTACAATACGTTTTTACAAAATTGTGTTGTGGAACAATGGCCACATCACCAAATACATCTGTCAACTTCTATTGTACACAAATGTCTTGCAATAACATGCTGAAATTTTGAGATATATATCATTATGGTCTACTTATGCAGTGTGTGAAATTTGGCTTGGATACCACTTGTCCCTTTTATGCTACCACACTTCGAAAAATCCATGTTTTTCAGGTAATTTTCCAAATGTTTGTATTTTCGTGTGCATGTAACTCAGTGTTTGTGACTGATATGGGCATGATGAGTTCTGTGTATGTTTAGGCCACATTAAGCTTACCACAAAAAATTTATACCCTTTTTGAGTGAATTATACAGGGCGTTTCAAAAAGAAAGAGCAGATTTCAAACATTTATTTCTCAAAAACTACAAATGATAGAAACACAATTCCAACGGTCCTTCACTCAATATGAGTACCAAATGTTACACAACAAATATCAAAACTGTACCTCAATATGAGCACCATTTGTTACACGACAAATATCAAACCGGTATCTCATTTCTTGCCACACACGACGCAACTGGTCTTTAGTTACCGAATTCACGGCCGCAACAATTCGATGTCGTACCTCTTGAAGAGTAGCGGGCATAGGTGGGACATAAACACAGTCCTTTATGTACCCCCACAAATAAAAATCGCAGGGTGTAAGGTCTGGTGACCTGGGAGGCCACAGACGATGACATTGATCTTGTGCTCCTGCTCTTCCAATCCACCGTCCTGGAATGGTGTTATTTAGGTACCGTCGTACAGGTTCAGAGAAGTGTGGTGGGGCGCCATCTTGCATGAAGATGAAGTGATTTGAATCTTCCTGAAGTTGAGGAAATAGCCAGTTTTCTAACATGTCCAGGTAAATGGTTCCTGTGATAGTTTTCTCCATGAAAAAGAAAGGTCCATAAACTTTGTTTACCGAAATTGCACAAAAGACGTTAACCTTTGGTGAGTCTCTTTCATGTTGAATAACGTCCCTCGGAGTTTCACTCGCCCAAATTCGTACGTTATGCCGATTAACTTTACCAGAAATGTGAAACGTTGATTCATCTGAAAAAATTAATCGTTCGGCAAAATTGTCCTCTTCCATGTCCTGTAGAATTGCAGTTGAAAAGTCGAACCTTTTGTTGTGGTCGTCAGGACGCAATGCTTGCAATAACTGCAGTTTGTACGGCTTCATGTGCAGACGGTTACTCAGAACGCGCCATACCGTTGTTTTAGACATGTTTAGTTCGTGACTTGCCCGTGCCGTGGATTTTCTAGGGCTCCTTTCGTAAGCTGCACGGACACGCTCGACATTTTCATCCGATGTGCGTGGACGACCCGTGCTTTTTCGCTTGCAGATGCAACCATCTTCTACGAATCTGTGATGCCACTCATAAATTTGCTTATGACGAGGCGGCTGTTTGTTGAATTGACGGCGGAATGCACGTTGCACACCAACAATGGACTCTAACTTTGCAAATTGCAGCACAAAAAATGATCGTTCCTGTGGTGTCGTCGCCATTTTCCTACAAACAAACGCCAGCGCCACTGCGGATTTGCATGGAACTTCTGCGCGGACCATTGAAAAACTTTGAACCTTTCTCTGACAAGAAACGTTTGAATTGTGTTTCTATCATTTGTAGTTTTTGAGAAATAAATGTTTGAAATCTGCTCTTTCTTTTTGAAACGCCCTGTATTTGGCATAGAGGGCACCTACAATATGTACCTTTTAACGTATTACATGTTTTCCATCACATTTTGGAATTTTTTATTTTCCCTCAGAAATATGTTGTTGGTGTTTTGATTCATGGAATGTGTTCTCTAAATCGATGTTACTGGGTTGCAAAAATTTCACTTAACTGTGTGGAATAGTTCCAAAGTTATTAAGACCTGAAGTTGGGTCTGAAGATAGATTGCCAGATGCGGGTTGCAATTTCCGGGTCATGCCACCTTCTTTCACAAGTCATAATTCTGGAACTAATTGGCAGGGGAAACTAATACTTTGTACACGAGTGTTCCACACATGGTAGAATTAGTGTACTGAATTTCAGTCAAATCAGACTATGAGCTGGAGCCCGCCCTGGTTGAACTGACATTGAATGGCCCTTTTTACACTCTTCTGGTTCAGTATGACATCATCCACTGGCTGGCTATAACATTAATGCCATACAACTTCAGTTTATGTAGGAGAATATTGTGATTCACGCAGTCTAATACCTTAAATAGGTAGAAGAAAATACTAACTGGAACTTTTTTGTTACTTAATGCACGTAAATTTGGTGAGTGAATATGCAAATGGCATTCTCAATAGAGCAACTCTACTGAAAGCCAAACTGTGAGTTGCTGAGGATATTACTGTTGCTCTGGTGGGATACTGTTCTACAAGACATTACCTTCTCAAAAATTTTGGAAAATGTTACCTTTCTTAAAGAGTGGTTTGATATTGGCATATTTCAGTCTCTCTGGGAGAATGCCTTGAGTTAATGATGCATTACATATTTTAGACAAGACAGGAGTTCTTACAGTGAACAAATCTTTAGTAGTCTATTGGAAAAACAACCAAAACCAGATGAGCTTTTATTTTTGAGAAAATACATAATTTTCTTAATTTCGGAAGGATAAGTAGGTGATTCATTTATATGACTGAATTTTAGTGATTTTTCTCCGTAACTGTTTGTCCTTATACTTTCTACTATATTTAAGAAATGATTTTCAATATATTTGCTACCTGTGACTCATTTACAGCCCTTCCATTCAGTTCAATAATGCTGTTATCCTGTTCTGTAGCTAGTTGTCCTGTCTCTCATTCCACACAATCTTAAATCTTATTGATTGGCGACTCCATGTTGTCTTGTGCACAACGACCAGATAACAGGTATACTTGAAAAAAGAGACAGCATTGGTCGTATATTTTTTATACTATTGCAAAATCGATTTTCTGTCACTGAGTGACCATCTTCAGTGCTATATTGTATAACTTAAATTGGGATGCACTGTTGTCACTATGCTTACGGCGATCACATAGAACAGTGACAGAAAATCGATTTTGCAATAGTATAAAAAATATACGACCAATGCTGTCTCTTTTTTCAAATCTTAAATCTGTTGCCAGAATTACTGATTTCTGACATTACCTGTGCATGTTCCCTGGTTTTTTAATAAATTTTCTCACAAGGGAAACCCCCCCATCGCAAACACCCCCCCCCCCCCCCCCGGTTTAGATAGTCCATCAAAAACTGAACACAGGAGGAAGGTGTACTGAACTGCGGGGAAAAAAAAATGAAACACTCCACGTGGAAAAAATATATCCAAAAAGAAAGATGATGAGACTTACCAAACAAAAGCGCTGGCAGGTCGATAGACACACAAACAAACACAAATATACACACAAAATTCAAGCTTTCGCAACAAACTGTTGCCTCATCAGGAAAGAGGGAAGGAGAGGGAAAGACGAAAGGATGTGGGTTTTAAGGGAGAGGGTAAGGAGTCATTCCAATCCCGGGAGCGGAAAGACTTACCTTAGGGGGAAAAAAGGACAGGTATACACTCGCACACACACACATATCCATCCACACATACAGACACAAGCAGACATATTTAAAGACAAAGAGTTTGGGCAGAGATGTCAGTCGAGGTGGAAGAGTAGAGGCAAAGAAGTTGTTGAGAGACAGGTGAGGTATGAGTGGCGGCAACTTGAAATTAGCGGAGATTGAGGCCTGGCGGATAACGAGAAGAGAGGATATACTGAAGGGCAAGTTCCCATCTCCGGAGTTCGGATAGGGAATGATGCAAGAAGAAGTAGAGGAATAAACAGCAGCCTAGCACAGCAATGGCTTTGTGGTTAAGTGGTCCTGGTGTTGGACTGCCGAGCAGGTGAGCCGGATTCAAAACTCCCTCATGCCATTTACTTCTTTTTCTTTCACAACATTATGAACTCTCTGATCGATCATTGAAATGTTTGTTCTCAATCATTGAAATGTTTGTTCTCTTTCTGTAGTCTTGGCAGTTGTCATGCTATACATTGGTTATTGAATGCAAGTCATGTGGTAAGAAGTAAATGTAATGAATAGTGAGAGCAGGCGAGATATCACACAGACATCTCACAGAAATGAAAACAACAAATAAACAGGTGTAAACTACGTTACAACAAAGGAGTTCATGAGTCAAAACTTAAAAAATGGAACAAAACTTCAAAAACTTTAGAAACATATGTTTTGACACAGTACAGAGTAACTGTGTGATTGTGAAACCGTCACATTCATTTGTCGCAGCTTATGTGACAAACTATTATGTTTTCTCCATTTCCTTGGGAGTGATCACTTTCACATTCATGCAAACACCTATATTGGATAAAAATCTCTCGGTGTACATGCCGCGTCAATTCAGGATAAAACTCCAAGCTTTCGACCACTACCTCCATGGTCGTCGTCAGGGCTAAAGCTGACTGTCATAAACTAGCGAGGCTCTCACTTTTTTATATGCAAAGGACGGCTTCTGATTGGTTGGAGTACGTCATAGCAACAGCGATATGGCGTGTAGTGAAGTGGTGCCCTCTGCTTCCATAGATGTAGTTTCTATCCAGCATTGCTTGCAGTGCCATCCCTTGAATCAGGAGGTAAAGTGCGGGAAGTTATCCTCTGCGATTTTTCTTTATCCGGTGCACTCTTCCAGGTGTTGCTAAGTGCATAGACATTGTCTCTGTTAAAGTTATTATCACTAAGTCTAATTTCAACAGCTCCCCGGATCCGACAAGGACCACCTCGGTCCCGAGATTAACCATTTGACGACTGTTTTCAAGAGGAATGGTATGGTTACTCTGCTGGTGAAATTAAATCAGTATTGTCCAAGAAAGTAAGACACAATGCCGTCCATAAACAAGAAGAGGACCAACACATAGCGCGCCTTTCATTTTGCAGTGCTACAACAAGCAAGATAGGCAGAGTCCTAAAGAGGCAAGGAATTAAACCAGTTTTCCGACCACCTAGGAAAATTAAGGAAATGTTGAGACCAGTCAAAGATAGTCCTGACTTAAGGGTGCCGGGAATTTATAGTATTCCTTGCGAATGCAGCAAGAATTACACGGGCCAGTTGGTAAGAACCTTTGCCGACCGTTGCACCGAGCACCAACGCCACCTGAAATACAGGTATTTGGAAAAATCAGTGGCTGAGCATAGCCTGCTTAACAAGCATAAGATTTTATTTGAAGAAACCACAGTAATAGCCCACACATTGAATTACTGGGACTTGTGTGATCCGGGAAGCTGTCGAAATTAGACTTAGCGATAATAATTTTAACAGAGACAATGTCTATGCACTTAGCAACACCTGGAAGAGTGCACTGGATAAAGAGAAATCGCAGAGGATAACTTCCCGCACTTTACCTCCTGATTCAAGGGATGGCACTGCAAGCAACGCTGGATAGAAACTACATCTATGGAAGCAGAGGGCACCACTTCACTATGTGCCATATCACCGTTGCTATGGCGTACTCCAAGCAATCAGAAGCTGTCCTTTGCATATAAAAAGTGGGAGCCCTGCTAGTTTACGACAGTCAGTTTTAGCACTGACGACGACCATGGAGGTAGTGGTCGAAAGCTTGGAGTTTCATCCTGAATTGACGTGGCATGTACACCGAGAGAGTTTTATTCAAGAAATATGTCACGAAAGACTTCATAGCCACCTATACTGGGCAAGGAGGCATATCTCACTCGCTTATGAGTCATACAAATAAGTTCCGTCAATAAGAGATTCCTATCATGAGACACATACTGTCGCTAATGTCATATATGAAACATCAAATGTGTTTTCCTATGGAAGATTTGGATGACTTGTTGCCTTGTCATCAAAAGACACTTCCTTTTGGCTGCTAATAGAGTAGTCATGCAGAATCAACTGTCATCATAGATCCCTCCCATATACCTCACTGTTGCAAGCAGACGTTACACCACAACACAGATACAAATTGGGAAAAAAATGGCTCTTGGAAGCTTTGAACACAGTTCACTCGCTTGACAGTCCAACATTAACTATTTCACCATAGCCCCATTTCTCTTCCTGGCTTCTCTGTATTGCACTACTTCTTTCTGGACCATTCATCTTGACCTGAACCATTTTGTTTCTATTTTGCTTTTTTCCCCACAGTTCAGTACACCTTCTTACTGTTTTCATGTTTGTTCCCTCTACTTGTTCTTACCAACAGATACATTTCTCTTTTCCTTTTACAAGATACTTCAATCCCACTAGTGATCCATGGTTGTTTACATAGTTGTACAATTCCTTTTCTGATTAGCTTATGCAGATAGCTGTTCAAATAATAATATGAATTTATCGTGGAACAGATTAAAGTTTATGTTAGCATTTGGTTCATTATAAATTTCATCTCAGGTCATCCTTGTGAAGTGTGCTCAGACACGTTTGTCCTGGAGTCTTTAATTACTCCAACTGATTTCCACTGAGGAGTATCCATACTGTAAGGCCCTATCTTATTTATGCTAACTAACTGTGCATCACAATCAGCGAAAGCATTTGTTACTGTGTAAACAGTTATTTTCTTGCCCTGAGTTTCAACGATGAAAACACTGTCAATTAGGGTTCTATTGCCTTTCACCACCAGTGTTGGGAAGTTAATTTCAGAGATCAAATTGTAGGATGAAAATAAGGTTTCTAGGTCATTTTTCTGGTCAGAATACTTTAGAAAATCTATACTGAAGTCCTCAAATATTATTAACTGTTTGCTGCTGTCTGACAGACAGCGTAGTAAGGAATCAAACAGTTCCAGATTTCCCATTGAGGATGTACATACAGTTACAATTAAAAGTGAACCATTTTTCAGTATTAATTCTTAAGGACAAATTCTATGTGCTGATCATTACAAAATCTGCTTGTGTGTATGAGAGCACAGAGCAAAGTGCTATATATGGCAGGAAAATGACTTCACCTCCTGAATTACCAAAACCACTGACAGGAGGAAACCTATCTTTTATAGACACTTTTGACAGGAGACTGAGGGCCATCTGGAGGCAGATAAAGGGTAGCAACATGAAGTCTCTTCAATGCCTAAAAATCAAGCCTTTGAAATACCATACTGGACAAAGGATGGTACTACACAACCATTATAACACTAAGGGTAAAATGAAGTATTCAACATAATTTCAGATGCCCCGTCTAAGACACTGAGTTATCACAAGTCAATGTTTAACTACTACTACTACTACTACTACTACTACTACTACTACTACTACCATCCAACACAACTACCTTTCTTCCTGTGGATGAAGTCCAATCCTCGCAGAGGGGCCCTAGAAAGGCTGTGTTTGTGACCCACAATGCCAGGACCCATAATGGTAACAAACACAGATATGAAGAGTTCCCAAATAAAAGGAGAAGTATCAGGGAAATAGGGTTCCATCAATACCCATACATAGACTTATACACGCACACACACACACACACACACACACACACACAGACACACACACACACACACACACACATACTGTGATCTATGACTATACTTGGGGAGCTGCATGGTAGGCATGACACCAATAGCTCATGTTGAGCCACTGGCATATTATTTTAAGAGTGATTGCATATGTTATGCACCTGGCATCTGTAATGCTTTTGTTTCTACACTCTAGATTTAATAGCAACTGTGTTCTCTAACAACATGTCATGTAAGTATTCTGGATGGTACTGTGGATGATATTGTGTGCTAGACCTACACTGGTCTAGTGGAGATGATGTGTGTATTGAAGATGCCATTCTGTTTTAGACTTTTTTCAAATGACAGTTGTGGTGATGAGATTGATGTCTAACATAGCCTGAGATCCACATTATGTTGCAAGCTGATAGTTCAGTTGAGAGCTAACAAAGCTAATGAATATGTTATGACAAAAAGATTTTTTTATGAAAACGATGGTCTGTGCCGTAATTTAAAATTTTCAGTATGTAGATACTGCTATGGAATTATAGTGATGATCAATATGAATTCTTTCATGAAAAGTTGAAAATAGCATTTAATACTGTGTTGTCACCTATCTTGAACACTTGCACATATTAGCTCCCTTGTACTTCACCTCCTCCCTCCTAAGTAATAACTAAGAAACCCTAACGGTGAGATTGTCAAAGCATTCATTAATCACAATTTTTTTAAAAAAAAAAATAAAACCTTCAAAGTCAATAACACTATTTCTAAATTTTTTCTCTCAAATAATGAACCATGACTGCAGAATTTGTTCATATTAACACATCAGACTTCAGGAACATAAATCGTCGACAGGCTGAAAACTATTTTATTACTGGTGCGAATCTGCAAAACCTCAACACACAGAAATAGAACATACCCTTAACAGTGCTCGCTGCCGCAGTAACATCTGGATGACACTTTTTCTTCTGAGATATAAAATACTTTTCACTGCAATCATGAGTCCAGAGCAAATAAAAATTGGCCCGACGAGCCACATGTGACCTAAGTTAGAAAATAGGTACCCGTCGGCGTCTCCGAGAGCTAGCACCGTTATTACGGCCCCCATCACAAACAGGACTAACGAGAGAGCAAAGTAAGAATATGATGTGCAGTCACAGTGCCCAAATGTTGAAGGTTCCGGATACAGCTGATCCATTTGTCTCAGCCTATGCCGCAAATAGGCATTTTCGAGTACTGATGACATGTCCAACGAACGCTATAATACACCTCAAACAAATACACTCTGACAGCTGTGAGTGGCAAACGCATAAAATAACGTCAAACTTGACAAACGTTTCAAGGCCATTAATGTTTTGACGACTGTGTTGACATCTTGCGACACTGCAAATTTAAGCAGAGATAACTGCTCGTACACCAGACTTCTTCAGCAGATTACACTCTGATTAAAGGAGAACTACCACTATAGAACTGCCGAGAACGAAATCCTTTAATAGTGCTTGCTTAAAATTCAATGATTTTCATGACAGTGTCAGTAGTCCTAGAAATGTAACAACCCACAGAAAAATGGGTTGATATTTTTGACTGTTTATTGAAATAGTAAACACACCTCGTCAGCCAACAAAATTTCAACATGCGATTAGAACACAAGAACAAAAAAAGTTTCCATTGTAGTGGAAATTTCAGATACCTTACACAAATGTACTTTAAATATCAGTGGACTGTTAATTAATGGACCCAAATAATACACTAATATTACGCACGTATTACAAAGATCTTCAACTTCTCTTTTTTTTTCTTATCCCAGGTAATTTAATGTCCAATAATTTTGTGGGCATATGAGGCATCCTAGATTACATTGTGCCCATGAAGAACTCGGGTGACGGTATCACGAAATCGTTGATCTCTCTGTGCAACAGTTAACTCTCAACTGAAACTTTCCTCAGTTGTTTAAAGTTCAAATCGCTTTTAACGCATGGGGTCGCATAAGTCGTGCACAAATAACAACAATATTCCAGAATGAGATTTTCACTCTGCAGCGGAGTGTACACTGATATGAAACTTCCTGGCAGATTAAAACTGTGTGCCCGACCGAGACTCGAACTCACGGGCAAGTGCTCTACCATCTGAGCTACCAAAGCACGACTCATGCCCGGTCATCACAGCTTTACTTCTGCCAGTATCTCGTCTCCTACCTTCTAAACTTTACAGAAGCTCTCCTGCGAAACTTGCAGAACTAGCACTCCTGAAAGAAAGGATACTGCAGAGACATGGCTTAGCCACAGCCTGGGGGATGTTTCCAGAATGAGGTTTTCACTCTGAAGCGGAGTGTACGCTGATATGAAACTTCCTGGCAGATTAAAACTGTGTGCCCGACCGAGACTCGAACTCGGGACCTTTGCCTTTCGCGGGCAAGTGCTCTACCATCTGAGCTACCGAAGCACGATTCACGCCCGGTCCTCACAGCTTTACTTCTGCCAGTATCTCGTCTCCTACCTTCCAAACTTTACAGAAGCTCTCCTGCGAAACTTGCAGAACTAGCACTCCTGAAAGAAAGGATACTGCGGAGACATGGCTTAGCCACAGCCTGGGGGATGTTTCCAGAATGAGATTTTCACTCTGCAGCGGAGTGTAGGAGACGAGATACTGGCAGAAGTAAAGCTGTGAGGACTGGGCGTGAGTCGTGCTTCGGTAGCTCAGATGGTAGAGGTAAGTGATTTTAGGTCCTAGTACTGATACTATGTATTGAGCTATTGGTTGGGAACAGAAATGTATTACTTGCAACAAATTTCAGTGAGAAGCAGTGGTTAGAATACAAAGTTCGTTCAACAGGTTTCTACAGAATTTTCTTGAATTTACACCAAAAATGATTCTTATCACACGCTTTTGCACACTAAAAACTTTCACTCGGTTTGATGCATTGTCCCAGAATATGATCTCATATGACATAATAGAATGAAAGTATGTAAGTTTTTTTATATTTATATCTCCTACATCTGACATAATTCTTATGGCAAATACGGACTTGTTTAGGCCCTTAACCAACTGTTTGCTCTGCCCTTCCCAACGGAATTTATTATCGATTTGTAATCCCAGAAATTTAACACTGTCAACCTCTTTGGTCTGCATGTCTTCAGATGTTATGCACATGCTGGAAGGAAATCTCTTTCAGGTTCTGAACTGCATATAGTGGGTATAAACAAACTTTAATGACAGTGAATTAGCTTTAAATTACTTATTAATGTCAGTGAAAATTTGATTAGTAGCTATTTCTAAATCTGTACTTGACTTGCTACTTATTGCAATGTTTGTATCATCTGCAAACAAAACAAACTTAACATCTGGCAATGTAACAGATGAGAGGTCATTAATGTATACAAGCAAAAGCAATGGGCCCAAGTTAGAACCTTGAGGAACACCACATGTAATTAATTCCCAGTTAGTTGAAAACTGACTGCTTACTGCGCAGGTATTTCTCAATGACACCCTTTGTCCACTGTTCGATATGTATCACGCCCTGTGAAACAACATACATTTTGTGTAATTTATTAAGCAGGTGTAATGTCAAGTAGTGATGAAGCGATGTGCAGTGTTTCTATGGCAAAGAAAAAGAAGGCGCGAAGAGGTCAGTTGCCAAAAAGCGAGAAACGTCATCACAGGCTTCAGCAGTATCGCATTGCATGGTAGGAGGATACAGTATTTCGTTCATGGATAACAAAGGATTCTAATAATTGCTACAAGGCAAGATGTAAACACTATAATGATTCTATAGTAGCTACTCTAACTGCATTAAAGAACAATGAGCACTCAAAAAAGCACATTGATATAGTGAGTGGCACCACCAGTGGCGGATTGTGAGTAACTATACATTATGGCTGTCCACAAATTTTTAGATTCAGATAAATTTGAGAGTGTGAAATTAATAAAACCTGCTGTATAACAGTTATGCATATCAATGTATTTACACAACTACAGCCACTGCCAATAATAATATTATGCATAAGTTGCAGAAAGCAGGAAGAATTGTTTTGTGGGATTTTCTTGTTTTGTACATAATAAGTACAGTTCAGGCAAGAACGAAATGATGTTTAAGCTTTCACTAGTCTACATCACATATTTCTTTGTAAGTGGGAGTTTTGTGGACATTTATTTTTCCAGACAGATGTACAAGATCCCTAACATATGTATTAGTTAATGGATTCACTTTTCACCTGAAAATCCGACATTACTACGTTTCACCCAGATATCAACTTATGCTTATTATACCTTTCTTTGTCAAATGGTCGCTTGAGACTGACTTATTTGATTTCGTCACTTTCTCAGTCAACGGATCTGGTCTGGGAGGCTCTAGTTCCTTTGTGATTAAATCTTCCTGGTAATTTTCTTTTCTGTTAGCACTTAAAATAGATTCAACAGAGTTCATGTTAATACTGAATATGACAGTCGATTCCTGCGCAGTAAACAAGCAACTCCAAACTGCCATTTGTGGAAATGATTAGATTTAAGTAGTACTGTGTAAAAACAAGGTCACTTCACTAGAATACAAATGAGGTGCCGAGAACCATAATGCCCAACAGCACACTGTCATTGATCCAGAGAAACCAGTGAGGCAGTCTTTCATGAATGTTCGTATATGCATTGCAGGCCTACAGCATGCAGTAGTAGTAGTAGTAGCACTAGTAGTAGTTTAATCATCCGTAGATCTCTTTTTACAAGGATATAGGACTTGTCAAAGTATTTACAAATTTAGATCAATTTAAAGTAAGGTAACTTGTATACATAAATATTTACAGACTTCTAATTAGAGACAATCATTAGATTTACTCCAGGTATACAATAGTTTTTTTACAAATAACTTATTAAATAATGTTACGCCACATTGTTCACTCATATCTCACTATCAGTCACTGCACACACTATACACACATTGTTTCATAACACTTCACTCACTACACGCACACACACACACACACACACACACACACACACACACACACACACACACACACACGCACACTGGTGATCTCTGCGCCATTTTCTGTACCGCAACTTTCCATTTCCTATCTTAAACTGAGTCAGCATCCCTCCATAATGAGTGAGATGTTGAGCTCAGAAAGAGGAAGAGGTGTTAGCATTGTGCCATGCATAGCTCGGGGGTAAGTATTTCTAGAAAGGAAAAAAACATAAAGTGAAGATGTTATGTGGAATGATGGGTTTTTTTATAATCATTATTATTATTATTATTTCTCTTTCCTGTCTCAGACGTTATGTCTGGTTAAAAATGGAAAGTGACGCGGACCTTGATCAAGCATGACTTCCTTTTAACTGTGCGGTATATCTTACATTGCATTTAGGAACTTTCGGGTAATTGAACATGTATCAATAATTACAGATTTCTGTTGTTGTATATATACGTTTGGATGTAGCTGTGTTGCGTTGATGTACTGGTGGATATTGTGTGGTATGACTCCTGTAGTTGATAGTATAATTGGTATGATGTCAACTTTATCCTGATGCCACATGTCTTTGACTTCCTCAGCTAGTTGGATGTATTTTTCAATTTTTTCTCCTGTTTTCTTCTGTATATTTGTTGTATTGGGTATGGATATTTCGATTATTTGTGTTAATTTCTTCTTTTTATTGGTGAATATGATGTCAGGTTAGTTATGTGGTGTTGTTTCATCTGTTATAATGGTTCTGTTCCAGTATAATTTGTATTCATCATTCTCCAGTACATTTTGTGGTGCATACTTGTATGTGGGAACGTGTTGTTTTAATAGTTTATGTTGTATGGCAAGTTGTTGATGTATTATTTTTGCTATATTGTCATGTCTTCTGGGGTATTCTGTATTTGTTAGTATTGTACATCCGCTTGTGAAGTGATCTACTGTTTCTATTTGTTGTTTGCAAAGTCTGCATTTATCTGTTGTGGTATTGGGATCTTTAATAACATGCTTGCTGTAATATCTGGTGTTTATTGTTTGATCCTGTATTGCAATCATGAATCCTTCCATCTCACTGTATATAGTGCCTTTTCTTAGCCATGTGTTGGATGCGTCTTGATCGATGTGTGGCTGTGTTAGATGATACGGGTGCTTGCCATGTAGTGTTTCCTTTTTCCAATTTACTTTCTTCGTATCTGTTGATGCTATGTGATCTAAAGTGTTGTAGAAGTGGTTATGAAATTGCAATGGTGTAGCCGATGTATTTATATGAGTGATTGCTTTGTGTATTTTGCTAGTTTCTGCTCGTTCTATAAAGAATTTTCTTAAATTGTCTACCTGTCCATAATGTAGGTTTTTTATGTGGATAAATCCCCTTCCTCCTTCCTTTCTGCTTAATGTGAATCTTTCTGTTGCTGAATGTATGTGATGTATCTATATTTGTGGCATTGTGATCGTGTAAGTGTATTGAGTGCTTCTAGGTCTGTGTTACTCCATTTCACTACTCCAAATGAGTAGGTCAATATTGGTATAGCATAGGTATTTATAGCTTTTGTCATGTTTCTTGCTGTCAATTCTGGTTTCAGTATTTTTGTTAGTCTTTGTCTATATTTTTCTTTTAGTTCTTCTTTAATATTTGTATTATCTATTCCTATTTTTCGTCTGTATCCTAGATATTTATAGGCATCTGTTTTTTCCATCGCTGCTATCCAGTCACTGTGGTTATCCAGTATGTAAAATTCTTGTTTAGTATGTTTTCCCTTGACTATGCTATTTTTCTAAGATTTGTCTGTTCCAAAAGCCATATTTATATCATTGCTGAATACTTTTGTTATCTTTAGTAATTAGTTGAGTTGTTGATTTGTTGCTGCCAGTAGTTTTAGATCATCCATTTATAGCAAATGTGTGATTTTGTGTTGGTATGTTCCAGTAATATTGTATCCATAATTGTATTATTTAGCATGTTGGATAGTGGGTTCAGAGCAAGGCAGAACTAGAAAGGACTTAATGAGTCTCCTTGGTATATTCCACGCTTAATCTGTATTGGCTGTGATGTGATATTATTTGAATTTGTTTGGATATTAAGTGTGGTTTTCCAATTTTTCATTTCTATGTTTAGGAACTGTATCAATTTAGGATCTACTTTGTATATTTCCAATATTTGTAGTAACCATGAGTGGGGTACACTATCAAAAGCTTTTCGCTAATCAAAGTATGCGTAGTGTAGTGACCTTTGTTTAGTTTTAGCTTGATATGTCACCTCTGCATCTGTTATTAGTTACTCTTTACATCCTCGTGCTCCTTTGCAACAGCCTTTTTGTTCTTCATTTATAATTTTGTTCTGTGTTGTATGTGTCAATAATTTCTGTGTAATGACTGAAGTTAATATTTTGTATATTGTTGGTAGGCATGTTATGGGGCGATATTTTGCTGGGTTTGCTGTGTCTGCTTGATCTTTAGGTTTCAGGTAAGTTATTCCATGTGTAAGTGTATCAGGGAATGTGTATGTGTCTGCAATGAAACTGTTAAATAATTTAGTTAGATGTGAATGTGTTGAGGTGAACTTCTTTAGCCAGAAATTTGCTATTTTATCTTTCCCATGGGCAGGGGCTTTGCAATTGTGCATAGAATTAATTGCTTGGGTGACTTCATGTTGCAAAATTATCACTTCAGGCATTTGTGGTATCATCTTGTATGTGTCTGTTTCTGCTTGTATCCACCATGCATGCCTGTTATGTTGTACCGGGTTTGACCATATGTTGCCCCAGAAGTGTTCCATGTCTCTCATGTTTGGTGGGTTGTCTATTTTAATGTGTGTGTTATCTATTGTCTGGTAAAATTTCTTTTGGTTTGTGTTGAATGTTTGGTTTTGTTTCCTTCTGTTTTCACTTTTTTTGTATCTCCTAAGTCGTTTGGCCAATGCTTGTAATTTCTGCTTCTTTTCATGTAATTGCTCTATCGCTTCTTGTTGTGAGATTTTACCTAACCGTTTTCGTTTTTTGTCTCATATTTCATTTCTTGTAAATTGTGTTAGCTGTCCAATGTCTTTTCTCAGTTTTTCTTTTCTGATCTGTAGCCTGTGTTGCCATGCTGGTTTTGTGGGTTTCTTCTGTGTGTTGGTTTGTTCTGATCTCTGCCTAGTGTGTATATTTAGTGTAGTGAGTGCTCCTATATAAACCAGTAGTTGTAACTCTTCCATAGTTGTATTTTCATTTATTTTGTTGTGTATGATTGTGTTGATAGTTGTTATTGTTGTTTCGCATTTTGGGTTATTTGGTGGTCTATGCAAGAATGGTCTAATGTCTGTATTTGTGTCTTTGTATTCTATATATGTTAGCTGAAATTTTTCTTCTATATCTAACATGTGTGTCACTTCATGTTCTATTTGTGCTTGTTCTGGTGGCTGTCTTAAGATTTCGTTTTCCTCTGATTGTTTAATTGATGCATGGTGTTCTTTGTTTGTTTGCTCTGGGATGTTTGAGTCCGTTACTGTATTTTCTTCTTCTTCTGATTGCACATTATTTTGTTCCAGTACTTGTACTTGTTGTTTGACGTTTCCTAATTCTGACTGGGTTATCCTGTTATTTTTGATTATCACATGGAGCTGATCAGCTAGTCGTTGTTCTGTTAAAAATTTTAATTCTGTGTATCTGGTAATAAATGTTGTGTATACTTGTGATCTGTATCCAGTTGCGTTGGTTCCCAAGTTTGTTGCTAGGTAATAACAGAACATGAGGTGTCGGTTAACTTCATCTGACCATCTCATCTTCTGTCTTTGTTTTCCTTCTAGAGTGGTTGCAGGAAGAATATCCTGCAAAACACCTCTATTTGGATTTAAATCATTTTCCGTGTGGCTAGCAGTGTCATTACCATTGTGGATGGGCATTATTATTATTATTATTATTATTATTATTATTTATATAACATTTTTTATCAAACACCCACTCTGTTTTAGCTAAGTAAACCTTCAATGTATAAAATGTATTGCATAGAAACCCTGGCCCAACATCAGATTAACACATGTCAGAAATATGAATAAATGCTATAGTTTCACAGTCGAAGATGATGTGCTTTATGGTTCTCAGCGGCTCAAATGGATTACTGCATGATAAAATCTAAAACTTAATATAGTATATCTCATTCAGAGTCCCACAAACTAGGTCTTTCTATGAGTATAACTATAACACATACTGATGTCTGATCTAATTTTACTATATAATGAGTGAACTGGCATATCTGAGGAGTGTGCTACAGTCTAGTGTGATTTATGCCAGGCTAACAGGGATAACAGTTTGCTGCATTGTGCTACCATCTGATGGCACTGACATAAACTTATAGTATATCAAACTTATAGTATATCAATTCCATATGTATTAGGCTTGAAAAGCAATTACATCAAGCCATCTGTGCATGAGTAAAAGCTCCTTACAATGTGCACAACTAAAGGAGGTCTAACGATTTTGATGCCAAGTTCCACAGATCCTAGAGAAGTAGCAGTGTAGTATAATGTGTTAGATTTATCGCTGTGTACTTCAGATTACTGCATATACATTACGTTGAAGGACATTAAAAGAAAAATAACAAGTAAATCTGCAAGATGTGTTCCTTCAAAACAGCCGCCACTGGGTATCATAGAAAATTAATGCATAACTTCTGCAAAGTTTCCGCCTAAAGGCAGAACAATGCTCGACAAACAAACAACGGAATCCAAGCTTAATATTGCCATGGTCTAGCAGCTAATGGCATCCCTGATCAAATGATCATTTGACACCGACGTTAAAAAGTTTGTTTCCTCTTTCTAAGATACTGGCAGCACCAAATGTCGTTATGAATAGGAACAAAAGCATGGCTATTATAATAAATGCTATTGCACCTTCTCATAAAAATGATTTTATTTCCAAGTTTCAAGAAATAAAATTCTCCATTTTGGCAGATGAAAGTACCAATATTGCTACAGTCAATTCTGCTTACATGTTGCATGCTGTTATTACAGGATGGAACGGTAAATATTTAGCAAACTCTTCAATTTGACTGGCATAATGACAAGCCACTTACGCCTTAGTATAACATAATATTCCGTTAGAAAACATCATTTGTTTTGCCTCAGATGGCGCAAATGCTATGGTTGGGGAACACAATTCAGTATCCAGTCGACCAAAAGAGTTTCTTTGTGGAATCATGTTAACAAAATGCATTTGTCATTCAGTTCACTTGTGTGATAGTAATGGTTGCAAAGAACTTCCTAATTGTTATGAGGAACTTTCAAGAGATGTACATAATTAATTAAAATTAAATTCCAAATGGCAATTTCAGCTAGTTCAGTTTCAACAATATATGCAGCTTAAAGTACATAAAATACTACATCCAGCACAGACTCGTTGGCTTTCATTTCTTTCCATTGTGGAACAACTTTTGGAATAGTGGGATGCATTAATTGTATCTTCTATTGATCAGTAAGCAACGCTAAACGTTAGTAAGCCCAAAGGGATCATAACTTGTTCCGTGATACATTTATTACAGTGTATTTCCAATTTCTAAAGCGTATGTTGCCCAAATTTAAAACTATGAATGCTTACTTCCAATTATCAAAAGTTGTAGTACTAAACTTAAAGAAACAAATGAGAAAACCTTTAATGACATTTTTCTAAACTAAATGAAACAGGATTTTGTTCACAAAGTGTATCTGTATACAATCATTGTGGATCCTGTAGAGACTGCAATGAGACAAATTTTTTGGTCATTAGCAGCAGGTATGAGTTGTAGAACTTATGGAAGCAATGATGTTGAAGCCTGTTTTGGCTCTGTCTCATAAGGGAATTTATCGAGAAACGCCGCAACTTCTTAATTTGTGGATGTGAAGGAATTCAGATGTGACTTAATATTAATAACCCTCTGCTAGAACATTTACATGCATTATGTCCAAAAGGAGCCTTGTCTCATACAGAGAGAGAAGTTCACCTACTTTACAACACTAGTAGATCTTTTACTGTGTGCTAAGCTATCTGAAATGCAGAAAGTGGAGATGAATGGCGCTCTTTACCCTTGGATGAGATTCCAGTGGATGTTTCTTCAGAATCTGAAACTGATTTTGGCACAAGCTTTTCATAATAATTATACTATATACGAACTTTTATAAAATAATTTATGTGAAAGGGGAGCTGGAACGCCCTACCCTGCCAGTGTTAAATATAGTGACTGGCTTCCCCGTATGTCAGGAACCACTGTAGCCATTGACATGAAACTTTTACAGGACATTAAAATGTATGTTCTGAGTTTACTGAACTACAATAATTGCATTTCAGCCACTGCTTTCGGAAATACATTTTTTTAATTACCCAGTTAAAATTTTGTGTACTAAATAATTTCATTACACATACACATTATGTTCCTCTTTTAGTTCAGTAGACTCAGGATATGTATGTTATTACTCCCTGAAAATTTTAATACTCTACTCGAAGTGGTTTCTGAGATATAGGGAAAAATGCAACAGAAAATGTGGATTTTCAAACGGCTTCTAGAGTTTCAAAATACTGTAACTCAATATATGCTTAATTTTTTATTTTTAGTCACTCAGAAGCACCTGCACCTTACTGTATATCACCCTCTTGATCTTTTCACAAGATTTTCCTTCCTTTCTTCTTTCTGGACTCCTTAGTGGCCAACTGTGCTGCATTCTCTGCCTTATCAATGCGAACCTTGTCCATCCGTTCAAGTTGTCTGATGCAGTTTTCTCCAGAATTAATTCCCATATGCTGTAGCACTTTCACCCTACCAATGTTGCCATCATTAAAAGCAATAACAGCATCACTGAACCCCCCCCCCCCACACACACACACTTCAGAGTATGCATTCCAACAAAAACATTTTTTGGTAAGCCAGTCCATATAAGATTATTGAACGATTCATTGAGATTTTGAGTCTGACCATTCAGACACTTCTTCAGTAATTCAGGATTTGCCAGGTCGCAGTAAATAGGTTTTATGATATCCATGACTGCTGCTGGGATGGAATGCTTATGGCTGTACGAACTTTTTGAGTACTGGGCATTGCGGTAATTGCACCATGAATCAGGTCCAGGAGGGCAAAGGTGGTGTACTGGTTTTTCATCAGTTGACAGTCTGTGGACGAAGGTGGTCCATACTGCCTGCTTCATTTTCAACAAATCCTCACTATTATTTGTAATAGCCATTCAATAATACTGCTGTAGTTCATCAATAATTTTGTCTGTTAGTCTGCCTCTTAAGGTTTTATCGACAGAAAGTTTCTTGTCTTTCAAACTTAATTTCAGCTTCCTCAACATGGTGTCCATCGTCTTCTGGACGTGACAAACACACTCTAGTCTTGTGATAATCTTCTCATAATAAGGCTGAGCAGCTACTACAATGTTATTTGCTTTTGAGTCTCCATCACCTAAGAACTTGGTGTAACACACTCCCCTTTCGTTCACAGATCAACTAAAAATTTCAATAGCTGCAGAGGCCTCCATACCACCACTTATTCCTTTATAATTTCTGTCACAGATATGTCCTTCTTCATTGCATGATTTACACTTATAACAATGTTTGGTTAAAATCTGGAAATTATTACTCTTGCAGTATCCACACTGGTCATTGTAGCAACAGAATTCTTAGAACTGTAGCCACGCTTCTGCCAAGTGCCATCAAAAGTTACTGATATGTCAGTCATATCATCTTTCATTCCAACAGCTTCGTTTGCAGCACCCCTCATTGACTCACATTCAACAGATTCCACAGCAGCTCCAATAAATCCTGCATGCTTGTCTATTTTACAACGTGGGTGTAGAATATTCATCACAGCACACATTGCATCTCCTGTAGTGTGTCCTTTGCCAATAGCTCTCAATCCACAAAACCACCTAACATTTACTTCAAAATAGTTATCTTTACACTTATTAGAATTCCAAAATGAATGAGTATATTTACAACTGCCACAATTAAAGGTAAGTTTCCTGGCTGCTCCATTTGATACCTCACTGTCTTCATGTAAACTAACTGGCCCTCCACATATTTTACAACTTACACATTCATTTAACACCCTTGTTAGTGTGTGTAAATCTATCACAATATAACCTACCCCGCCATTTACACCACTTTCGTTTTGAGAAAACTGTGTATCACAACGTTTTATTTTCATCTTTGAAGCAGCCAATGAGTGTTTCTCTAGATACTGACGAGTTTGCCTGTATTTCTTTGTCTGAAACTTCACACGCCACATGTTGAACACAATGTTTCCCTTTTTTCAAAACCCCATTACCGAGAAACCCATGTTTCTTAAAAACACTTCGTTTTGGCGTCATACTTTACTTTTTGAGAGATTTTCCAATCTATTTGTCAGTTTTCCTTGGAAAAACGTTAGCACTTCGACATATAACGCGTGTTTATACTATGAAACGATATGGTACTGTTTTTGACAGTGCTACCAATACAAGCACGTAATTTAACCTTTATAACACAGCAGTCCACGGCCTTCTATATGCACGATTTGTGGATGGGTGACACCTTCTGGGGGTTACTAGCATCAAAACAGTGATCGCGTACATGAGTGCAATATGAGGAATCAGTCGAAAGGGAACGCAGAGCTATCATCTGTTCTGTCACTGTGACAGATGAGTTTAAATGTAGATGTTCTTAATCACTTTCGGACATCAGTCTAGAAACTCTCCACAATGCAGCCAAACTCCTCTAGTTTCTTTATGTTGTAACTGTCTTTTATTTAAAATCATCCACCTTGTGTCGCGTGTTATGATAGGTGCAGTAACAAAATGATTTACACCATGTGATGTCTAGTTTTCTGTGAGAGGCCGTGGATCAGAGTGTCTTAATGACAGTTCAGGACCTGACACAGACATTCGAAGTAGGGGCAGAAAAAGAAAATGCATGGCAGTGTACAAAGCATGTTAGAAAACAATGTTTCAACCAACGACACAGGGTCACAGTGAGCGTCTCTTGGGACTTACAGTATAGTTTGTGGGATACGGTTATCAACATGCTACAGTATGGGTGATGAAACCTTAAACTGGTCTGTGCAGTTGATCAATACCACTATATTTAATAGAATCGTCACATGTGCTCGATGCCTGCATGCATGCGGTATTTGGTTTCGATATATGGGAGGAGAGAGATGTGTTAGAAATCTAATCTTGTTCTCTATTGGATGAAGTTAGTTGAACTTTTATAGTTCATAATTTTTCTCTGGCTGATGGAAAAGAATAACGATGACAGAATGTTGAAGTGATAGACGTGAATGAACCTTGAGGGACGCAGATCTGTAGTACCTGCTTGTAGTTTGGAGAAGCACCACAATGCAGTAGCAAAATCCACATCCTTCCCCCAACTCCCCTGCTGTCTTATATACTACCTGGTGTAGCATAATCAGGCTTCATTTCCATTAAACGATCTAAACACAGTTCTGTCACAGTAGCTCAGCTTCGCCTGTTTCTACACGGGTTGCCGACGGTGATAGATGTAGCTTTCTCCGACTTCTACTCAGTTTTGACTTACATTGGAACAATTACATGCGCAAAGCTGCAGGGACGGTAGCGCTGAGTCTGAGGGATAGTTGCAAGATACAAAGGGGCTACCTAAAACGACGTTGGAATTTTACTCTAGCGGATAGGTTCGAGAAATATGGCTCGTTTTCGAGATATGTGAGTGCCAGAAATGTGATATGGCATTGAGACAGAATGCGTTACAAATACTGGATAAATATTTAGCTGGGGCGGCGTGAGGGAGTTGCAAATAGCGCTTACATACCACGTTCCTTAGCCGAATCACTTTCAAAATTCAGCGATTTTATTACGAGGTTGCACCGTCGGCGACGTGTAACCGGTGTGCTGGTCTGATAATACACATTCCTTCAATCACCGTCTCGGTATTTTTCTGGAAGAACCACCTCATTCACTGGTAATGTTGTACCTCAATTTGTAAAGCCTGTATAGCTTTTAACATGGATACTCGTGTGCACCTGTAGAACCAAGACCGTTTGTGACGGTAACATACAGTAGTTGTCGCGATCGGGTTTTTCAACATATGAGACGATGACAGCTCTCTTTCTAAGACACAGTGGTATCACTCACAAGAAAAACTTATGAGACATGTCCACCCATCGGGATTTCCTCTCAGTATCACAGGTAATCAGCTATTGACGAAGTATTATACTTAGTAGTAGGGGGTGCGTGATAGGTCCGCCTTGAGCATCAGGCTTATAAAGTATTTGTTTGTGTTCCGACATATACAAAGGAAATGACTATGTCCATTCATAAGTAATTTATGGATTTGACGTCTAGTACTGTGATAGCAAAGGAAGAGTATGTCAAGTCATAAGAATGGTATTGATATTTCTATTTCCAGAGCCACAGCTTCGCTCATTGTCGAATGTCGTTCAACTGAGACTGCGATCGTAATATTTAGTTGTAAGTACAGGGATAAAATATATATGTGAGCGATTTTTCTTAGGATGCTCGGCCTGCAGCGCCAGTGATCTGTGCAGCGGTGATTCACGTTTCCCGTTAACAGTAGGAGCTGTCAGAGCAGAGGGGCCTGTTGGAGTGTAGGAATGTAGATGAATTAACGTGTTGTCCTCTAGACTACGGAATAGCGAACTATTACTTAGTATGTGTTGGATAGGTTTCGTGATCGCGTGGAAAGTTGAGATTGAATATGGAGGTGCGTTTGTGCTGGACCGTTATTCCCTCCCATGTAAATTGTTCGGTTGACTGCTTCTGCACATTTCGCGATTTTATTTAATTGAGAGAAGATCGATTGTGGTGTGTGCATCTAGCATGTGGGAGACACATTTGCCAGTTCTCTAGACATGAGAAACACCTTAGTTGACCTTGTAAATTAGAAGGATGATTTGGAATCTGTTACAACACCGACATCGGTATTAGCGAGTATAAATATCAGTTTTTTTCGAATCTCCGAGTAAATGTCTTAGCAGACGTGACATGTTTCCAGTTAGTCAGTGGTTTACAGGATGCCCCACCTAGCTAAAGTTTGGGGTTTGTAGACAAATAATTTCCAGTCTATATTTTGGGAATTATGTTGCGCAAGCGATCGGTAGGATGCTGCGAGTGCTTGATATCGAGAAGTACTGCGAAATAGTATGACATTCTAGCAAACCATGTGAAATTAGATATGTTCTTGTAATCCTAGAGTCTGGAGGTGGGTGTAGAAAAGCGAGCAAGCAAACAGGCATGTCTAGACCAGAAACAGTAATGCACTTGTGCTGAGGGGGGAAATGAGGCCGAATTTGCAGAACAGTTCTGAGAGTGACTTCGATCCACTGAGGGTGCTCTGGTCACGCATTGGGGGTGGATGCCCACCCAACCTCGTGATAAATATTTACTGGTGTGAGTGTATGTACTGTGCTGTCTGTCATCGCGGTATATGTACAAATGACGTAAAAGGGCTGATTTTGTATGGTGTAGGATACAAATTGTAAGTTTAATAGATCTAGATGGTAGGTGGTGATATATTGCTGGGTTGGATATTGGTTTCACGCTCTAATATTCAAACTCCGTTCCTCAGTGGGAGAGCTGTGTAATTGAGTAGGTGTCTTTCCATATTTGATGATTTGTGGGGTATGCGGTGATATATTGATGGGTCGCAGGTCAGTTTCACATTCTAATAGTCAACCTACTGTCGTCGGCGGGAGAGCAGAGTAATTGAGTAGGAGTCCTTCTGTATTTGACGCTATGTAGGGGCACTTTACAGGGTTTGGCGATCTGTGTAAAATAGTTTTTATCTCTGAAAGTCTTGTCTGCAGAAAGCAGCATCCGTAATTCGGCACGTAAATTCGATAAGAGCCAATCACAATGCTCAGATCATTCACAAGACATCCTTTGTGCAGGGATACAGGAGTCTCTACATAGTGGTGGGAACGTTTGTGTGTGTTGAAAGCAGGAAGGGTAACACGTGATGGATTGGGTATCACGTTAGGACCACTAGTAAGAGTGCACTCGATGTTATAATGCGCTATTTTCTTAAACAGGTTCTGTTAGGATAATAATTTCCTTGCATACAAGGTAAGACATCATGAAAACTCCTACAAAAGCGTACATTATGTATTTCTGTGACACTATGCAGTTTACTAGAGTTCGACTTGGTTATTATTTAGATAGCCACGTGGCTTCAGTATAACATTGAGAACATTGCTGGATGCGCTTGTGATGGTATGTAGCTACATGCGGCAATGCGTCAACCACACGTCACGCATGGTCCATTATAATCGCTAAGGACAAAGCAGCTTGTGCTATTCTAGAATGAATTTCAGCACTGTCACTCGGCAATAAGCTCTTCGCCAGAGCGAAGGTAGAGGGAGGGTCCACGCCAGCAGTGGCGAACTCACACACGTGTGGCCCACCTTGGAGTGTCTGTACTTTCTACATAGGTCTTCTTTCATGTCCAGTCGCGTCATCAATGGCGCCTAAGTGGTCATGTATTTTGAGAGGAATTTCTCAGGTGTTGAGTATGAAAGGGATTCCACCACCTCATGCGTGCAAGATCCAAACAGGCGCCTGTGTGTGCCTTGACAGATGACGGCCGAATCACTTCTTGTGGATGTTGGTAGCCTCCTGTGCAGTTTAGTGGACAGGAGATGGTGGGCAGAGTCTGCGCGTGTCTGTTGCATTATTTTGCGAGCGGGTCTGTAGACTGTGTTATAAAGTATTTGGACAGTTTACGAGTACTGAGCATGTCTACACATTATTGTGCTGTATTATTTAGGAGCAGTTTGCAGATCTGTACTGAAATTATTTCGGTAAGTTAGGAGTTGTTTGCATGTCTGCAGAGCGTTATTTAGGATTAGTTTACAGGTCTGTGGGCTCTATGGTGTGACCCCAAGCATGTGTTTTGTATCTGTGTGATAAATATATTATATCTCAAAATGGTTCCCTAAATAAATTGTTCCAAAATAAATAAAGTACACTCCTTCCTTACTCTCTGCAGCAGCCCAGCGCAGGCTGAGTCATTTTCGCGCCATTTTCCCCCTCCAGACCACCATCTTGGATTATGTCACATGAAGGAAGACAGCACCCTCTGGTGGCAGTATTATGTACTAGGTCAGTTGGAGTCTAGATCTCACGGTGGAAACACTGCCTGCAAAATAAAAACTTATGTCCAGCACAGGCAGAGTCGTTTTCCCACCATTTCCCCCCCACCATCTTTGATTACATCACAGAATGGACGACAGCACTCTCTGGTGGTAGTACTGTGTACTAGGTCCAGGCCTCGTGGTGGACACACTGTTTGCCGCCAACTTGGATAACGATACTTGCGTCATCAGCTGATGTCATGCCTGCCATCTTTGATTATGTCACAGAATGGACAACAGCGTCCTCTGGTGGTGGTGGTTCTGTGTACTAGGTCAGTTGGAGTCCAGGCCTCATGGCGAACACACTGGATGGTGGTGCTGCCTCTAGTTGTATAAATAAAGACTGTTGACATCTAGCAAGCATGTTTGCAGAGTCTTTTAGATGGATTATTATTTTGATAATTTATGGGTTGTTTGGCTTTCTAGACATAAAGGTATTTATGAGTGGTTTGCAGGTCTGTAGGCTGTGCAATGCCTTATTTTGACAGTTTACAATTAGCAAGAGTGTGTACAGAGCATTATACATGAGTAACTTAGGAGTAGTTTGCATGTCTGTATGCTGTGAGGCATGTCAGAGTCTGTGTTCTGTATCACTGTGATAAATATACTGCATCTCTAAATAAATTGTTCCAACACTCCTTCCTCTCTCCAGCAGCCCAGTGCAGGCTGAGTCCTTTTCCCACCAATCCCTAGGAAGAGGTGGTGGTCGGGTTACTTAGGTTAGTCCAAATGCCCTTTCTTTCCTGCCATTTTCTTAGGTTAGTAGAGATAGCCCAAGTGACCTTTCTTTATCGGAAAAATTCAAACTTGGCGCCAGTTCATAGGATGAGGTTGCGGTCAGATGACTTCGATTAGTGGGGGTAGCCCTATTGACCTATTTTCCCGCCATTTTCTTAGGTTAGTAGAGGTAACCACAGTGTGTTGCATTGTCCTAATGGAATTTGAACTTCCCACCATTTTTCTGGGGTAGGGGAGGGTGGGGGTTTGGTTAGTGAACGTAGCCCAACTTACCTACCTGCCCGCCAAAATCCGACATCTTGGATGGCGCCATCTTGGATGACGTCATTGGCGCCATCTTGGATAATGGTACTTGGGGTTACACAAACATATCCCCCCTACTGAGGCTGTCTGTAGTGTTGAAAATGCTTGAACCTCTCATCATTGCATGAAAAATACTGTATCTACGGCATGCTCAGCCAGCCACGTTATGGTGTCTGATGGAGGGTACCTTTTGTACCACTAACTGATCCCTCCAACCCTGTTCCACTTGCGAATAGCACATGGGAAGAATGATTGTCGGTAGAACCTCTGTATTGGCACTAATCTCCAGAAATTTCTTCTCATTGTCATTATGAGAGACATATGTGAGGAGAAGTAATGTGTTGCCTGACTCTTCTCAGAAAGTGCACTCTCGAAATTTCAGTAGTAAATCTCTCCGTGATGCACAGCATCTCTCTTGTAACACCTGCCAGTGGCGTCTCTTGAGCATTTCCATAAAGCTCTCGCGCCAGCTAAACGATGCTGTGACGAAACGTCCAGGTCTACATCGGATCTTTCTATCTCTTCTATCAGTCCTCCTTGGTTGAGATCCTAGATAGATGAACAATAACCAAGAATCGGTCTAACAAGCGCCTTATAAGGCACTTCCTTTGTGAATGAGTTACATTTCCTTAAGATCCTTCTTATGAATCTGAGTCTGGCATCTGCTTTTCCCATTATTTGTTTTATGTGGTCATTCCTCTTAAGGCCACTGTGGATAGTTAGTCCTAGATATTTTACGGCAGAAATTGCTTCCACCGTTTTGTCATCAATAGTGTAGCTGTACAATAACGGATTTTTTCCTAAAGGTATGGATAATGGTGTGGAGTCTAAATGTAGATAGTAAGAATCCTGGTAACAAGGAATACCATCGCATTGTGGTCCCGATTACGACTTCTTGTGTGTAACATAACTTTTGAATTGCATTGTGAATATGTTGCTGGTCTTCAGGTTTATTTTTGCATGCATCTATAATAATGTGGGGGGGGGGCAGAATAAATGATTCCATATTTATATTTGTTTCTCCCCACCCTAAACCCCAATTTTCCTGTGCTTCTCCTGTTAGATTCAATAATAGTTAGATCAACATTACTTTATAATAGTACGACTTCAACTTGTGCTTCATTGTAATGCTACTGTGCTTTCCTACTCGCATAAATTACGAGAATAATTCTTATCAGACATCAATTTTTTTTAAATTCTTCTTCTTAATTATTTTCGTTATCTTCAACTCCTTCGATATAATTCATGACTAATTAAATAACTACACGAAATGTGTTTGTAATTTTGTTACATAGACCATAGATAACATAGATTGCATGTAACATCTTTCTACTGAAACCATAATCTAAGTCATGTGTCTCAGGGCATGAGGCCGAGCCTCTCATTCCACATTTACAGTGCACAATTTATGACATTTTTGTTACAGATCAAATATTGTGCTTTCTACTGGATGCAGAAGTAAAGACCTTCACACAGTTCAGATTAGACAGTTGTTTTGTTGCCTACTGGTTAGTAAAGTGACTAATATTTCAGTTGCTTAAGTGAATTACTTTAAAATACTTGCAGAGGTATTTCCATAAGTTGAAAGTTAGTGTGGATGTTGGTCCTTGGATGTAAAACGTCGTGAATGACTAAGATTTTAAGAAGATACACCGTTAATATCTAGCTCAATACAGCAGTACAGTCAACGTTTTGTAATATATTACGCTTCCTATCTTGATATCGTTTTGGTATCTGTAGTGTATTAAGCAAAAGTCAGACACATATGTGCTTATTTTGTGAAAATACCTGACATTATGCACATAACAACGCAAATATTTATAACTGTGTAGCTTCTCAATGTTAGAGCTTTGCATATGGTTGAAGTTTGCTCTAGACATTTTATAATTAAGCAAATGATCATGCCTTATATTTGAAACAATGGCCAAGGGAGGCAATTGAATACAGGAGAGTATATTGAGACCAAGAGCTAAGAAATGATGTGCTTATGATGTAGCTGAATTTGTGTGATGAAATAAGGTATTCATAGTATGCAATAACATAAATGGTACTTACGCTGAGCAAAAATAAAGGAATAATATTTATTGAAATATGGTGTGTGTATCTAGATGATTAGAAGTTTTTAAGACTAAGTATTTCAGGAAGCCAATGAGGAGTAGAAGATGATGTTTTGTCAGTAGTGATGATGCATGTGGATGTTTTTATGGATTATTATTTCAGGTAGCTAGTGAGGGGTAAAAAAATTGGTCTCAGTAATGATGTTGTATGTGGTTTAATATTAACTTAAACAGGTACACCGTGTGGTAGTGGTGGAGAGAAGTCCCAAAATACATTTGACATGAACATTTTCTTCCATAACTGTGCTCTGTATGTATGTCTTTAAGAGGAATTGAGTCAACAGATAATAGAGTTACTTTGTGGTTGACACCTGATCTTTATTTTCAGGGACTTGCAGCTTGTTAATGAAAATATAATGAAAACATAATAATGATACCAGTGAATTTGTCAAATGCTATGGTGATGTTACACCTAAGAGTTCTGCTCCAATAGTATAAGATGTTGGCTGTCTCATGACTGAGATTAATTATATTGTAATATGGTTTTCTATCTTAAGAATGTGTATACAACAATTAGATATTTTGTTGATTACTATACTTATTCCTGATGTTACTGTACATGAGATATGTGGTAGTTACCATTCTGGAGAGACAGATAAATGCTTCTAACTTAAGCAACTGGATCCAAGTCTTTTCATTTATTTGAGATACTTTAAAAATGGAAATATGTACTCAAGATTGATGTTTGATACCATATTGACGATTGACTGTTTACTTATTTAACCAATTGGTTGAAATGATACCAGAGCTTTATTGAGAAGGCTAATATTCAATTTATATGATGCCTATGTTATAAGACAACCATTTCTACTGTATGTATATCAGATAAGGATTTTTGAGTAAGACATATGTACAAGAAATTACTATGTTTTTCAGGACAATTCATTTTGGCACTAAAAGGTATGTAATTAATTATCTAATTCCTTTGTAAATTTCTTCCACATGTTCTGGACACACATGGGAGATGATCATGGTTAAGATGCACATACAAATCTTAATGGAAAGAATTATGATGGATTGCTTCATGCAGTTTGTTGTGACACTAAGTTGAGTATCAAACCACATCTCAGATTATGAAAAATTGACCAATGAAAACACTGCTCATTACAGCAATTCTATAGCAATGATTGTAGCTATTCAAACTCTGGGTTGTCAGTGGAGGCTATGACAAGACATTTCATCCTTCCTGATTGTGCCTGGATAACATATTTATTTTAAGCTCTGTGGGTTGTCAATGGAGGAACTGAAGGCAAAGTGCTATGCTCCCTGAGTCTGCCCCAGAAATGTGTGGATGCTATAATGTTGGTGCTACTTAGACAAGTGTGTGCGTGACAAAACAGTGATGAGATTGACATTTTCCTGTGATATTTTTTTCCTTCTATTGCATGATGCTGTCCTCATCTGTTTTCTCACTAATTCTGAACATAATATTGTAAGCAATTTTGTGCCATACTGTAAATATGTGTATCTTTGTTGCTTTGGTTGAACTCCCATGAATAATACATTGTCTTCATAAGATTATGTTAAACATTTGAACAGATAATTGTCACTGTTTTGTAAAGTTTTGTACCATGTTGCATGAAATGTGTGTATCTTCTTACTTCTTTTGAACTGACAGGTATTCTTACTTGTGCTAATAGATGTTTTAAATATTTGTACAGCTAACTGTAATGACTTTGTAATGTTTGGTACCTTGAACTTTATGTATTTATGCCACCATATTTGACTGAACTAGATTAATGATTTTCCACAGCAAGCATCTTGTTATGCAGTGTCTTCTGTGTCAAAACAAATATGTAAAATAACATTTTACTAGAAACTTTGTATGCTTGTTTGCGAGTATGCACTGTTATATGTATTTCAACTTATATGCCATTTTTGTATCAATTTGTATCTGTTCACTGATATTTTGTACATGTTGTCACCAACCACAGGTATTTGTAACGACACATTTTGTCCCATACTTTTGTGATTGTTTCTTTTGGAGAATTTTAAGTGCATCCTGAGATTGCTCCAGCAGAAACCACCTTGCAAAATTCTTGTTTAATATGGGGTGGGTGATGAAAAGGGGCTGTCCTATCATTTAAAACGATTTTCAGGAAGTTTTGGCCATAAAAGTGAATGAAGTTTCTAATTTGATAAGTGTACTCAAACCCTGTAATATCGACATCATCTTATTTTTTGTAAGAATGTGTTTCAGAACAGAGATGTTACTGAGAGTGCTTAACTTCGCTTTGTCAGAGTAGGTCAGAGAGCAGCAGTACCAGAGTGTGTCGGACACTCTGGCAATGTACTTGGTTTAAATGGGTGGAAGCTAACCTGCTGTGTAGGGAGGCAGCATTATTTAAAAAGGATTTTGTAATGATATGTTTTGAGGTAATGGTTCAAATGGTTCAAATGGCTCTGAGCACTATGGGACTCAACTGCTGTGGTCATAAGTCCCCTAGAACTTAGAACTACTTAAACCTAACTAACCTAAGGACATCACACACATCCATGCCCGAGGCAGGATTCGAACCTGCGATCGTAGCGGTCGTGCGGTTCCAGACTGTAGCGCCTTTAACCGGTCGGCCACTATGGCTGGCTTTTGACGAAAGATATAGAGCAAACGAGCTTATATTAATGGAAGTATGATAAAAGCTAAATTTTAAGGTAGTCCAGTTTTTTATATTTGTAGCTGTGTAGCTTCTCATTGTTAGAACATTGGGTATGGTTGAAGTTTGCTGTAAAAAATTTGTAATGAAGCATATGGTGTTGTCCTACAGCTGAAACAAGTGTCAAGGGAGGTAGCAGTACATAGCAGAGTGATTAAGAAATATTTTGCTAACTTGCCTATGACTGAGAACTCTATGGCAAATGAAATTTGTTTTTGACAGTCACATCATTGTTCTTAAAAGCAACAAGTTGCAGAGCATTGCTTGTGTGCAGATATGAAAATTAATGTAATTACTGTGAAAAGTTCATGCTCACTGTAAGGCACAGCGATTTGCAGAGAGTATTTGTAAAAATAATGTCAGGATCAGCTCAGAGGCTGAAACACTAAAAGATTTCTGTAAACTACTATCTTGTAAATTTTGAATGTGTCCTATCAAAAAGTCAAGTGTGTTAATTTTTGTGTTCATTTGCTGTGTAATTGTAATAACAGTTCAGATGCAGTAATTGTTTGTAGGACTAAAGATAAAGATTAGCAATTTTCAGGGTCAACATTTTAAGCTGAGTCATTTCGTTTTTCAGTCAGATGGTTTATGTAAATGTCATTGAAAACGGATTGCTTTCTTGTGAAGGAAATCTGGATTTCGCATCATGTATCAGAGGCTCCACATATTTCTGTTCAAAAAAAATTTCATGTAGTTCTGTTGCTGTGCAGTGAGATTTACATATTTCGATATCAAAATTAAGTTTTATTGTGTCTCAGATACGAACTTGACACTGACAAACATGAGATAAATATATAAAGAACTTTCAAGTTTAGCAACAGTTCTCAGATTTATGCTTTACGATCGCTGTGTGGCACTTTTCACGGTAAAGTTTTATTTATGGCAGCGGCAGTGTAGTCTGCTGATATTGGCAATGACCATCTTGGAGCAAATGATTGTACTGTTCCTGCTCAATAGCTGACAGGTTTTTGTATGTATCCTTGTTGGCTCAGTAAATTTACTATCCTTGTAAAACGAACATTTCATAACAAAACATTGAAGTTAATATGACTATCACATAAATTTCAACGTTCTGTGATCATTCCCAGCATCAGCACACTATGTCGCCACTGCTGTAAGTCAAATTTCACCCTTTTCACAGTATATTCTTAAACACTACAAAAGTAAATCAAGTCAGTTGTACTGTAAATCATTAATCCACAGGAGAATCTCAACAATAAGTACCATGCAGAATTGTCTATGTAATCGCTTCACTCTCATGGGGATGAGCCTCCCAAACATTCACAGTTAAAATTCTTTGTATCAGTACACTACACGAAAATGCGTTACCATACTTTCTGTATCATTCTACAGTCTTTGATTTGCTCTGAATAGTTTGTGCTGTCTACAATCGAAACAATATCTTTACAGCATGCACACAGTTTACTCATCTGCGTATCAAAGTTTTATGCTTCGTGAGTCAAAAACCAATTCTGGCAAATAAGCATATGACACATAAAGTCACTAGTCTTTGATCGTGGTACACATCAAGGTTATAAATGTAGCACTGTCCAAACACTGATATCTTTCATGGCCATGAACACAACGTCTAGCAGTACATGTGTAGCTCGACATTCATCTCCACACTGCTCTTCTCACTTCCCACTCTTTGTTGACACATCTCTATCGACCTATCGATATGGTTCTACACTGCTCACACATCTCGCTTCGTATAACACTTTCAAATATTCTGATTACATCGACTTACAGTTTTGTACAAAACAACAATTTCATATTACTATGTCCAAGAAAATGAATTTAAATAACAAATTAATAAATAAGAAAGGATACAACAACAGAATAACTGAAAATGGCAATCACATTCATAACAACTACTATATATAAACAGAAGCATAAAGTCTGATCCACAACAACCATCATGCCATCACCACATCACAACACCCGCACGTCAACGTTTACTGACAGTGTACATCGCTTCATGACACGTCAAGTCAGTTCAAGTCACATGTTTCCAACCTGCATATCTGTTCTCAACTGCTTTTTCGCGGGAACTGCGATATTTGCAAGATAATTTTCAACTGTTTTTATGTGCAAAGTGCAAATGCACAATGTGGTGGGTTATATATGTAGGTGCTGGAGAACGTATTTGTACGAAAATGATATTCATCGGATTCAAATGGTTTGCAAAAAAATGTGTGTGAAATCTTATGGGATTTAACTGCTAAGGTCATCAGTCCCTAAGCTTACACACTACTTAGCCTAAATTATCCTAAGGACTAACACACACACCCATGCCCGAGGGAGTACTCGAACCTCCGCCGGGACCAGCCTCACAGTCCATGACTGCAGCGCCCTAGACCGCTCAGCTAATCCTGCACAGCCAAATGGTTTGCAGCTTGGAGGGATAGCTTGTATACTGGAGAAGGAAAACAGAAGTGCAAAACAACGTAAAAAAGAATGTGGGTCTGAAAAACGTTAGTCTTTTATATAGAAAAGGAATTTCACACACTATGCAAGGAACTTGAGGAAGAGGAATCTGCATTTTACATTTTAGAAAGTCAAAGCACTAGTTTTTTCATTTGTTACATCAAATTCCAGTGAGAATTACTGAAAGGAATACAATGTTACAAGCTGCCATCGTGTCCCATTAAAAATTGCTATGTTTAAGGTTCAGTTTCACTGACAATCCAGTGCAGACTATTGTTCAGTAGTCATATCACTATAAATAGCTTTCACCTCAAGATTTATAGGCTTCCATTATATCTTGTATTTCGTTTATAATAGTTCAAGAGCCTTATTTTTATTGGGGCTACCTAGTGAAACCTCATAAGTATTGACCACTTATGCTTGCTAAACTGTTTTACACAATCCAGACAGCTATGTAACAATAATAAAGGCCATCACAAACACATATGTAAACAAGCAACTCGAATACATTTCTTGATGTATACATCACAAAAAAGCATTTTGCCACTGTTTCAGTGTTTGAAGGTTTCAATCCATTTCTTTATGAAACACTACAGATGCCTGGAAATGTACAAATAAATTTCACCTACTAATCAATCTTATTCTACTGACAGCACTTTTTTCACTTCAAGTTGCAGCCATACTGCAATGAATACGAGACCACTATGTATAAAAATCCACTTTATAAATTTAGTAGAGGGCAAGTAATTTAATATGCTCATGTTGTACAATTCAAAGAGCTGCCTTAATGCTCCAATTAATCTTTCATCATTTATTATAAGTTTTAATAAAAGAAGTAATGAAACAAAACAATTTACAACAAATAATGAACAACAAACAATTGATGTTAACCACAACAAAACGAAAAATGGAGATCTGCACATGGCCATGTATTGCGATTAAATGAGCTTGGTGGTCATGTCATCAACAATAGATGGATGACATCAGTCATTAAAACTTTCTTCCCAAGAAGTCTATAGTGTACCCTGATGTGATGTGACAGTCAGTATGGCAATGTGGATGTTGCCATTTGAAATGCATTGTAGAATGTTTCGATGGGACATGCCATGACATGATGTGACAAGCTAGTGTTAATTGGCCTTCATTGTACCAAGGAATTAAAAATTTATTCTGAAATAACCTATTCAATGTATGATGAAAATAAAGCAGGAAATGAGTAAAGGAAAATATAGGGAAAAAAAGTCTATATTGCTCTGTAGCACTGAAGGTGTGATATCAGGAAGCACAGAATAATGAAGTTGTGTTACAACAGTGTGCAGAAGACTAGATACTGTCTGTCACTGCAAACAGCGACACTGACAGTTCCACTGACCTTGGGTCCAAATTAAGAGGTGTTTTCCCATTGTCTGATTAGTTTGTGGTGTATAGTGTACTTTAGTGAACGCCTTAACTTCCATTAAACTTTTGTTTCTGAATTTATTTCGATTAATGTCTATTTCCTGTTGTGAGACTAAAGAGCACTGTTCAGCCAGCTCTCATCATCTCCTTCTGGTAAGTCGGACCGCATTTTAAATATATTTCATTTTGTGTAGACATTGAGATATAATTTTATGTGTGCAATAGTTTTCGAAACATACAATGATAAGACAGAAACTTTTCTGCACGTGAAAATTACTCCTATTTCAAAAGCCAATGTAACACAGCCCTGATTATAACTGGGAAAATATTTTTAATGTGCTTAGAGATATCACTGCGAGAGATTCTATATGTGAATTTCAAAATTTTTACATTACTATGGGTGTTCAATAAGTAATGCAACATATTTCTTTCTGAAAGTAGGTTAGTTTTATTCAGGTTTCCAGTACACAAAATATTATTCCCCCTCTTTTGGTTACAAAACCCTATTTTTCAACATAATCTCTGTTCAATGTGATGGCATTACGTCACCTTACTGCGAGGGCCTGTATGGCCACATGTTACCGCTCTACTAGTCGATGTCAGAGCCAACGTCTGGCTGCATCAATGACCTCCACATCTTCTATGTAATGTTTCCCATGGAATGCATCCTTCATTAAGGCAAACAGATAGAAGTCGGAATGTGCGAGATCCAGGCTGTAGTGTGGATGAGGAACAACAGTTCAATGAAGTTTTGTGAGCTCCTTTCGGGTGTGCAGGATTACGTGAGGCCTTGCACTGTCTGGAAAAGGAGAAGTTCATTTGCATTTTTCTAGCGACGATCACCTTCAATGAGAGTGTCTGCGCATTTCAACATTGCGAGAGTCACTGCCGTTTGGGGAACAAGTTTTGCGCGATCTTGTTGCGATGATGACAGACGCCTCGCCCAATGATTCACTGTGCTTTTGGTCACTGCCATGTATCCATAGACATTCTGCAAGCACCTATGAATATCTGCAATGCTCTGGCTTTCCGCCAAAAGAAACTCAGTGACAGCTCTCTGCTTAGAACATATTCTGTTACAGACACCATTCTGAAGGCTGCGTATAGTGCCGCCACCTATTGGAACTTTATGAAACTGTAGAGGCTGAAGCGGAAATATTTCCTGTTGTCCCACAACAAATTCTGCATTTTTCAACCTAAATTGGTCGAGAAAAACATTGTCATATTACTAATTGAACGCCCGTCGCATTTTTATAGTAGATAGAGACTTCAGACGTTTTAAATACTGACACATAAAAAACGTTGTTTTCAGAAACATATACTATATATGACGGGCTTACTTCAATAGTGGTACAAGTTCATTTTTGTTCATTCTGAGATATAGAATCCTAAAGTTAAAAGAGTGCTGAAAAATTAGCTTTAGGACTCTGTATCTCAGAATGAACAAAAATGGACTTGTACCACTGTTGAAATAAGCCCTTCATATAGGAAATGCAATGCAGTACGAAAGTTTTAAAAGATTCGTTGCATACATTGCATAGCGAGAAATTTTGGTAATCAACAAAAATAAGTTTTGCTGTGAGAGCAATATTATTTCAGATATGATGTGATAAGCTTAAAGGTATTTATGTGGTGTCGGTTATTTTGGATATGATCCAGCAACCACTATTAATTAAGACACAAAGGAATTACAGACATTGGCTGCAAATTGGCTTGATTTAAATCAGTGGGGAAAGTCCCATATCTTGCCTGACTGGGCTTCAAACCCAGGTCTCCTGCTTACTGAGCAGATGCTCTGATCATTGAGCCATCTGTAAAGTGGGCTGGTCACAACTGCATGGACCAGCCTAGCACACCTCCTGTCAGATTCTAGTTATCCACATGCAACTAATTGAGTGCCCCTTGTTCATTATCCTCGCTGCTCGCGGCATTTTGCCGATTTCCGCAAGAGTTTGACCCTGACTGCATTCACACTGAAGATGTCATAGGCCATACTCACCTAAATTATACTTATATATGGCGATTGTTCTTTTGGACTTCTCTGAAAGAACATATACCATTTCAGTCCAGCATCCACCATGAATTAAGACACAAACGGCTTACAGAGGTTGCCTGCGAGAGGTACTGATTAAATCAATGGGAAAGTTGGAAATTTGTGCAGTACCTTCGTTCGAACATGGCTCTCCTGCCCACTAGGCAGATGTCTAAAAGAAGACACATATATAATTAAGTCAAGGATAGCCGATGATCTTTTCAGTGCTAATGCACACCAGACTCGAGCTCTCACAGGAATCGGCGAAATGCCGCGAGTAACAAGGATAAAGGGCAAGGGGCACTACGTTAGTAGTGTGTGGATAAGCTGAGAATTTGGGTCTGACGAGAGACGTCCATACAGTTACAATGAGCACTGTGTCCAAATGGCTTAGTGGTCGGCACAGGAGCTCAGTGTGTTCGGACAGAGGGTTAGCTGCTCGCTGTATTAACATTAACTGAGTGACTGGATCAACAAAGAACTTCAATGGGTGTCATGGGACGTCCACCCCGAACAAATGCAATGAACTATAACGAACAAAGCAGACGTGGTCAGAACATCTACCTAGTAAGCAGGAGACCTGGGTTCGAATCATGGGCCAGCACAAATTTTCAAGTTTCCCCACTGGTTTAAATCAATGCCCACTCGCACCCAGTGTCGGTAATTTCTTTGTGTCTTAATTTTAAACATCTTTACAAATGGGAAAATTTAATGTTTAAAAAACAAATTAACGTAAATATTTTCCTAACTAAAATTCAGATCAGATTTTTGACATGCTGAGAAGCACTGAAGAGATCTAAATCGCATGTGAATTTAAGATTTTTTTACTTGATTTTTCTGGAAGACACGAGTTTTAAAGCGATTTCCTGTCGCCGCATAGAGCGATGCACTTGGCGGCTGCCTGATGACAGTACTACACTCGTGCTCATAAATTAAGGATAATGCTGATACACGGTGAAACAACGCTCTGGTCGGCGGTTTAAGGGTTTAAATCACCTCAGGGATGGCCATGTGGTGCATTTGACCTGCTGTCGTCGCATGGTGGCGCTGGCAGCAGCCCACATATGTAGAGGAGTGTTAGTGCATGTCAGAGTACGGTGCAGCAAGTAAGTGTGCAGACGTTTTCAGACGTGCTAATGGTCACTGTGTGTTGAAAATGGCTCAAAGAACACGTATTGACGTTATGAGGGGTAGAATACTAGGGCAACTGGAGGCTGGTCAAACACAGCAGGTCGTAGCATGGGCCATCTGTGTGCTGCAAAGTGTGATCTCAGGATTATGGCAACGATTCCAGCAGACAGGAAACGTGCCCAGGCGCTACAGTACGGGACGTCCACAGTGTACAACACAACAAGAAGACCGACATCTCACCATCAGTGACCACAGATGGCCACAGATTACTGCAGGTAGCCTAGCTCGGGACCTTACCGCAGCCACTGGAACAGTTGTCTCCAGACACACAGTCTAGAGACGACTGAACAGACATGGTTTATTCACCTGGAGACCTGCAAGGTGCATTCCACTGACTCTGGTCACAGGAGAGACCTTAAAGCATGGTTTCAAGAACACAGTACATGGTCATTGGAACAGTCGTCCCAGGTTATGTTCAAAGACGAGTCCAGGTATAGTCTGAACAGTGATTCCCGTCGGGTTTTCATCTGGCATGAACGAGGAACCAGATACCAACCCCTTAATGTCCTTGAAAGGAACCTGTTTGGAGGTAGTGGTTTGATGGTGTGGCGTGGGATTATGATTGGTGCACGTACACCCTGCATTTCAGGCGAATGGAGTGGCCTGCCTGTTCTCCAGACCTAAAACCCATCGAGCACGTCTGGGATGCTCTCAGTCGACGTATCACTGCACGTCTTCAGACCCCTACGACACTTCAGGAGCTATGACAAGCACTGGTGCAAGAATGGGAGGCTATACCCCAGCAGCTACTCGACCTGATCCAGAGTATGCCAACACGTTGTGCGGCCTGTGTACGTGTGCATGGTGGTCATATCCCATATTGATGTCGGAGTACATGCGCAGGGTGCAGGAAACAGTGCTGTTTTGTAGCACATGTGTTTCGGGACGGTTTCCTCAACTTATCACCAATACTGTGGACTTACAGAGCTGTGTCGTATGTGTTCCTTATGTGCCTATGTTATTAGCGCCAGTTTTGTGTAGTGCCACGTTGTGTGGCACCACATTCTGCAGTTATCCTTAATTTATGAACATGAGTATAGACGCGACAACGACGCAACCTTGCAGGTTAAACGGAAAATGACAACTGGTTTAAATCAGACTGAGGTCTTGCTTGCCAGAAATACTTTGCTATTCATAACGAATATGTCGCAGTTTCCAATGGTATGGTTACGCAGGAACCTAGTAGCACAGCTTAATTTGCTGCAAGAGGAACGAGCAGCAGTGACATTTGTATTCTTGCTTGTCAAATTTATTTAGCTACGATCGAATCATTAACAACATTTTCGTAAATTCGACGGTGAAGACAAACATCGCATCACACAGCCAGTGATAATTGTTAAAATTAGAGAATGCACATTGGGGTTACGGTGTCAGACTGTGATTTGTACCATAATTTCCATGTTTCGGGTTTTACGTCTCGCTAAATGATTATTTAAGGACAGAAATGCTGTTGGTTTTTGTTGTTTCAGGCCGAGCTGTCCGGGCTAGTACGTAATTCTACAAAGAAACACTATTCCCCAAGACAACTGTTCAATACCCTGACTGCTACAAATTACAAAAATGTTTTCTGGGAATCTCTAAAATACATTTATGCTCCACAAGCAGAAACCAGCAACACGAGCACTCACTTATTGAAAATATTGACCAAGTCTTATTTCCCTCTCCTTTTTCACAAAAGCCACTATTCCATTAATTACTTGTTGACAAACCGTTCCCACAATATTTTACAAGTAAATACTTTGCTTTCGTAATGTATGATGCAGCGTCCCCAGAGCACCAAAGATAAAAGTTTATATGACCGACTGCACACAGGCTCATCTGAACTGAAACGATCCTACTGGCTCTCACTACGCTGAAATGCTAATTGTTATTGTTGTTTCGAGGTGGGCTGTCCGGGCTAGTACTTGCTGGTGATTTTTGTCACTGAGATAAAAATGTTTCCAGCACTGTCACGTCATGTCATCAAGTTGGAATGTACTCGCAAAGGAAAGCAGTTACTAAACTTGTATTGAAATCCAAATGTCATTTGTCGATATGAGTTCTGAAGAAACGGTTATTATTTGCAAACTCATGACACGTAAAATAAAATATCATGAAGAAGAATAGCGGGTACACCAACTTAGTGTGACACGCTAAAAAGCGGAGAGTTTTACACATTGTTTCAAAACTTCGACAACACACAAAGAAATTTTTTCAATATTTTCGAATGAGTGTTGAAAGTTTTGATGAATTACTTCGAATTTTACCTACATTAACATACAAAAATATGTATGTGACACTGTTGCAGCAGAACACAAGTTATTTCAAGCACTTGAAAATATAATTCGATTAATTTCTTCCCATACTTTAATTTTGGTATTCATGTCCGAATAATCCTTCAAATTTTAGTTGAAAACTTCTTGTTTTTTCTCCACTTTATCTGTAACATTATCATTATGGCTATAGCCCTCGTGCACAGTCACACTGTGTCAAGACGTTGATGCCGTGTTTACGTATCACTGTGTCAATAGTCGGAAAGCAAATGGGGAGTGGAAAATCACAGAGAATGACAGCTTCATCAACCATGCGCTTCTCTCTCTCTCTTCTCAACGATCACAGGCCTCGTAGACCACTCACTGCATCAACGATCTGCTTCCACCACCTTCTATCTCTCGCAGTCTCTCTCCACCCTACGGAAATTGCTAATGCTGCGATGTCCTTCTCTATGTCATCTTTCCACCTTGTACAAGGTCGGCCAATGGTCTTGTTGCCTGGAGAGTTCCTTCAAATACTTTCTCGGTGATTCTGTTGTTTTCCATTCTGGCCACGTGTCCAGCCCATTGCAGTCTCCTACTTTTTAATTTCTGGATGATAGTGGGTTGCTTCATAAACTGATAAATTTCATTGTTCTTTCGAATTCTCGATACGCCATTCTTCAACACAGGTCCACAGATTTTTCTCATTACTTTTCTTTCGAAAGCATTCAGTTTTCTCTTTCATTCTATGTAAACACCCAGCTTTCTGAACCATACAGTACTATGGGGCAGATAATAGTGTTGTATGTCTTCATCTTTGTGGTGATTGACAAACCTTTACTTTTGAGTGGGTTACTTAGTGAGTACAGACATCTTGACCTTGAGGCTATTCTTTTATTTATATCCATTGTTATGTTATTTTTACTGTTGAAACATGATCCAATATTTTTAAATTGGAGAACTTCCCTGAATTTAGAATGTTGGTCAATTTTAAAGTAAGGATTTGGGTTTATAAGTCGACCTATTTCCATATATTCGGATTTTGTCTTGGTTAATCAAAAGCCCGATTTTGCTGGCACTGTGCCTGAGAGACCTGTACATGTCTTTCAGTTTTTCTTCAGTTTCACTCAGCAGCACTACATCATCTGCATAGGCCAGGAGTTTTACTTCACTGCATTCGAATCGGAGACCATTATGTAGATGTAAATTACTTTCCTGAACCATTTTCTCTAATGCAAGGTTGAAGAGGACACATGAAAAAGTGTCTCCCTGTTGTAAGCCTGTTTTATTGGAAAGGTGGGGGATATGGATCCTTTGAACTTTACTGCTGCTTCGGTGCCATCCATGCACAGTTGTATCTTCCTAATTATTTTACTGGGTATACTAAATTCTCGTAATGTGTTGTAGAAGCTACTTCTGTGGATGCTGTCGTAGGCTCGCTGGCAAGTCAGTGAAGAGACAGTAGATGTTTTTGTTAAATTCCCAGTATTTCTCAAATATCTGTCATATAGTAAACAAATTATCAGTTGTGGAACGGTTTGTTCGAAATCCATGTGCTTTCAGGTATCAAAACCTAGTGGCTCAGTAAGAGTTTTGTCACGAGCTTGTTCGTGGGTACCAAGATTAAAGCGTCACCTCGCTGTCACTTTGTAAGTGTCACTTTTGTCAGCGTGACTGTTTCGCTACTCTTCTCCACTCTGTGGATATATACGAAGATGAGCGTATAATATGACGTGAAAGCCAGGCGGCACTTTAGTCTGCCAAACCACCAACAAGCCCGTGATAAAACTGTCACTGTGCCACTCGGCTTTGATAGCCGCGTGAATACCGGTGATAAAATTGTTCCTCTCTGTGCATTCTGTGCTCCCCTTTGTTTTGAGACAATCGACAAGGTGACACGCAAACATGGCATCAATATCTGCGCACATTGTGAGTGCGCACGAATATGATATCAGTAATGATATTCTTATAGAAGAACAGCAAAAAAAAAGACAAACATTTTTCAACAAAAATTTGAAGGATTATTCATCTATAAATATAAACATTAAAGGACAGGAAGAAATCAGTTGAATAATATTTTCAAGTATTTGGGACAACATATGTTCATCTGGGACAGACCATCTCATGTTTGAATTTTTGTGTGTTAATGCAGATAAAGTGTGAGTAATTCATCAAAATTTTGAACACTCAGTCCCTCAATATATTGAAAAAACATCTTCGGGTGTTGTTGAAGTTTATGAAAGATTGATAAAACTTTCCACGTATTAACCTGTCACTCATAATGGTGTGTACACTCTAGTCTTCTTTACAATATTTTCTTTTACGTCTCGTGAGTTCGCAAATAATGATGATCTCTTCAAAATCCATACTGTGAATGACACATAATATACAAAGAAAGTTTAGTGATTATCATCCTTCATAAATGCAGTTCACTTTAATAGCATGACATGAAAGTGATAGAAACTTTTTTTCTCACAGTGACAAAGATCACCCGTGCTACATCAAGGACAGCACTGGTAGAGTGTGGAAGGATACAAGTTGTGATTCATTAACTGGGATTCTGTGAATTCAGTAACTGGCGTTCTAAACTTCAAAAAATCACAACTAAAATTGTAATTACCAAAAAAACAGCATTCATAGAAATCACTGATAACAGAAAGTCACAATTCATCCCATCCCTACAGTACAAAGCGAGAACAGAAAATTGAGAACAACGAGAATGCTATATAAATGGAAAACATTTTTCCATGCTTGAAAGCAACTTGCACATCTGTATAAATAAAAATTTAAATCTTCGTTTGTTCTAAGTTGTGTATCTCAGAAAGTTCTTGACGAATTGTTTTGAAATTTTGACACAAAGTTGTTTTTCTAATACAGGTGTGCTTCTACTGCCTATTATTTAACATGTAGTACATAATATACAAATACAGTAAGAACCTTCTTGAGGTTTCTCGTAGCAGCACTTCCCTATTATTAAATTTATAAAAAATATTTATTATATACATGAAAAAATAAGTTTATAAAGACACGTTTATACCAATGCAACACTGTGTCAAAATTTCAAAGCATTCGTTCAAAAGCTTTCGGAGATTTGGGCTTAGGAACATTTACAGTTTCTATACAGGGTGGTCAGAAAATGTCTGAAATGCTTGTTGTGATGTTGCAGGGCAGGTCATACAGAGACATAAATGTTAAGAAAAAAGGTCGGTACACAGCGCCATTTCCGAGTTATTTAGCACTGAAGTTAACCAAACAGGTCGTTTCGCGCTCAAAGAGCCTGCGAGGAGCGATGTTGCCAAATGTATGCTCCATACTGTCAGCAGAGGGCTATAAAGCTACTGTAGTATCGGACAGCATGGTCTCAGGATAGAGAACTGAACTTGTGAAAAATTAGGTCCTTTGTTCGACGCACAACAGGATCATTTTTATTTAACCAAATGGGAAAAATATCTAAATTTTGTCGTTACCTAAATGTTTATGTATGAAATTCACATAACTAACGGAATTGTACAACTTTTGTTTGACTTACATACAACCCATTGGCATTGACCACAAATGCATACAGTTATTCCAACAGCTACAGTATCTGTAACATTCAATAAATGCTTCTGATTGCACTTGACAAAGATATGTGCCATTCTGGACATAATTATGGAAAAGCAATAAACCTCACAAGTAGTCAATAGCTGTGCATGTAACAAATACAGGGAAAAAATGATTAATATGAAACAATACAAATGATGTTTTCCCGGGTCATTATGTAGCAACATAATTTTCAGGAGTGAAACAGAACACTAAATCTTCACAGCAGTTGCTCAAAGTGTATTCCTCCACCCTGACTGCAGGCATTGTAACGCAGTGTCACGGAGTCCACATGCTTTCCTAAATCAAAAGATTTCCCTGATTTCATCAAAGGCCTTCAACTGTGTTTATTATAGACGCATCGACGAGTTTCTTCCCATGCTTCCACAGATAAAAATTTAACGATGTCAGACCTGGCAAATGGCTGATCAGGGAACTAGTCAAGGACTGCTGATATTTTTAAAAATATCGGGATTGCAATATATTGATATTTACAAAACATCATAATCGACATGCGATATATCAAAAACAGTTATCGATATATAGATAAATTGCTGGGAAAAATATTGATGTACAAGCCAAAAAAAAAGTTAGTGCAAATTTTGACTCTCACCTAAGTCTCAGGGGATGATTTCCACACTAGGAGCATTAGTACACTGTTCCACACCTGCACATTAGTTATAGTTTTTGAATTAATATTCACTCAGACATGAGTACAGAGAACAAAAATTAGGCGATTATTATAGCAAAATCATTCTTCAAGACACTGTTCAATTAAGTTTTATCATCACTATTTATTAGCCTTGTCCTTTTCTTTCACACAATGAAATTAGCACTGGTGAGACAGTTTACAGTTTTACTTTAATAATAATTTGACTCCGTGCCCCCAATAGCAGTAATGTAGGCTGCTATAATCGAGAGTTACTCAATCATTTCGAACAGAACCACAAGTCCCACTGTTCTCTTTGTTCTAACAGTTTTGGCGCGAAATCACAGATCGCCACATGTTCACTTACGCCGATGTATACCTCGTAATTCGTACTCATACAAATAATCGTAGCACTTCCAGTTCACCGAATATATGCTTGCACACTTGCACTATTAAACAACACTCTTTGTCGAAATCAATCGGCGCGAAAAAATTCTTACTCAAACGACCACAGAGGCCTCCCACAAGTGGGGCCCGCTCGCCACCCACCAGCCAATCGACTGCTGAATGACTGACCCCCTGGCCAAGATGACTGCTCGCTTATATAGGCTCAGAAGTCAAGCCCCCCCTGGTTATGCAAGTACCAATCTCACCAGTTAAGGTTACAAATTTTGACACATACATCCCTCAACAGAAATAAGTACACCATCGGAACCATGCTAAAAAGTACATCTTATTTACTATGTTACATTAATTTCTAGGATTATTCTATCGCCAAAAATCAAGTTTAAGTTTTTTAGAAAATTTCGCCACTTAGCGGAAATATATTTGTTTATATCAGTACTGCAAAGTTTTAAAACAGAACTACACATTGCACTGTTGAAAATCTTCATATATACAATAATTAATTAATTATGGGCGATAAATGTTAATAATAATTTGCAAACAATGAAAACTATTGTAAGTTAAGTGTATAGTATAACTTAACTAGTTTAAAATACGTGTGATGCCACCCTAAAATATTATATAGTGCCGTTCTTTACGTCATGAATTTTCTATTGAATTTTATAAACAATTTCCCATCAAGCTTTGTTTATTGCTTTTTGTGAGCTTAATTATTATGAATCTTAACATATGACTACAGCACTCGATCTGCTATGACGAGATGCTTCTCATGAGCGCTCGCTCATCTCTGTAAGTTACATAGTTTTCGGGTAATGCGCGAAAAACCAAACAATGTCCCACGCTGCGGGCCACGTGGCGCCCAGTGGCGGAGGCAACCCACCGACCGCTGCAAATCTCACGTGGGCGTGCCATGCGCTTCTGTGAATGGCGCACCATGTTGCGCTCTCGCTCTTCATAAAGCAATCCTTGCATACTAGACCTATTCATCTTTAAAGGGGGTTTGTACAGTCACAATACCCAAACTTGCTAACGCATGCATACATTAAATGTGGTAGCAAGTAGCACCAACAAAAAAACGCAAAAAGAGTGACTGACCAGTCATGTTAAATTAGTCCTAGAATGTTAACAGTTTACTTGGCAATCTAGTCGGCGGTGTCATCACCCTAAACTAAGTAAAATTCCCTATGTATTTTTTGCCCAACAAAAGGAAATTTGTAACCTATCTGTAAATAGCCCCAATCCAAAAAATATCTATTTCCTTAACTATGATTCTGAATTCGTGTCTTCTATGTGTGTATGTGTATAGTACAACAGGCCTGGCAAAGCGAAACAAACACAAACAAATTTAACAAAATCAGATAAATTTTTATCAATTAAAAAAATTGTTATTTTGTGCAGCGTATTATGTACACCACATTTTTTCCAATTAATCTATTAACTTTGGAACATGTATCATCTATCAATTTGTTTCACAAACACTATCACTTCTCACTGCCTAAAATGTCTTTCAGGAATGCCTCCAGACTAGATGTAGTGTCACAGCTCCCTACTCTGGTGCTATTTCCTGTCCTCCCACTAGCCAGTTTATGGAGCACTACCAGGGAACACACAAAACCCCCCATGAAAATCTCATATACACGAAAGTTTTCTCCGTTTACCATAGAATTGTCCAGCTGACACAGCTAAGACAGAATTTCAGGGCAAACCATCACTAAGAAACAGGCTAGAGCAACAGCTGAGTAGTTATGCCAAACATTCTGTTTAATACTAGATTAGAAATGCCCACATCATTGAGGCAGTACTGCTTGACGACAAAGCCTCCTTAATCAAAATGATATTGATAATGTGGCAGGAATCAAATAGACTAAATAATATCTGAATGTTGTCATGGCTTGACAGCAGAAACTAAACAGAACAAAAAACACAACTTTACTTGATTATTACAGACCATGAATTAAATTCCAGTGTTTGGCAATGTTTCCTCAAAAAATGACTTAATCTACTTTTAAAAGTCTCTATTAAAATTCACCTACACACTTTGTTAAAATTATCCTCCATTCATATCATCTCGCCAAGACTGAGATTACAATCAGCAAAAATGAACTAACTTTAATTTTACAATCCCCATGTCATGTTGCTTACCCTAATATTCAGTCCACCAACTTGATCCCACGCACCAAAGGAAGTCTGATGTGTCTACATACCGAACCCAGTGCAAAATATGTTCAAGTTAAGAATTGCGCCCCCAATTTTCTCAAACAGCATAAAACCTTGTGCTGGACCCCCATGAACCAAAAATTAAGTAGATTACATATATAAGCCCAACAGTTATTCAGATACCACAGCACATAATGTTAATTCTCCAAAAAATCTTATTGCTAACGTACCTAAGATCTCTTCAAGTATATGTACATATAATTCTATCTTAGGCTGCCAATCCCCATACGTTTCTCATACCGGTTGTTTATACAACTGCGGCTCACTTACATTTCTAAGCCCTAGTGGCTTTCCTGATTTTGGGTCCTCCAACCGATATGCATTTGGGTGTGGGCAGCTTGCTACCACAAATGGCCCATGGTACAATTCGAATAGTTTCTTTATTTCCCCGTCAATGTCACTTGACCGTTCCTTCGTCTTCACCAACACAAGGTCATTTACCTTGTACCTAACTGGCTTGTACCGACTATCTTGCCTGCGTTCCCTTTGTGTAGCTACCCTGGCCATTCTTTCTATAACCAGACTTTGCCGTTACTGCGCGGTGATGGGAGATTCCGGAGTAAAACCTACCATTTCACCTACCAAGTTTGCTGCCCTGTTGTTCAATATCACCTGCACATCCACAGCCAGCATCACATACTTTTGTCCTCCTCTACTGCCTGGTAATGGGCCGAAAATATCAATTTCCAGTAGTTCTCCCACTCCCCGGGGAAGGATGTTTTGCATTTCCTCTTGACCGGCAACAGTACTATGTTTGACACGTCACCTGTCACAAGCATTTAACTGTTTCCTGACTCTTCGTTCCATATTATTAAAGATTACATAGTCCTGCAGTACCTTCACACACGTTTGCGCCCCATAATGCCCATAACTTAGATGTGTATAATTTATTAAAGATTGAACATGTTCCTCAGGCCAACACAAACGCCACTGCTCCTTCTCCACATCTCTCCTTCTAAACAGTACCCCTTTATAAATTTTGTAATATTTCTCCAGTTTTTCATGCCCCTTTGTACCAAAGTCTGTTTTCACCAGTTTCAAAATTGGGTCAGTATTCTGCATCCGCCTCATGTCTTTACATATTCCCCAAATCTGATTTTCTCCATCCACTCCCTTCATATACATCATCACAAATTTGGCCATCCTCCCCTCTTCCTCAGCTTCTTCCTCACCTTGATTTGGAAAACTCGAGAGCATGTCAGCAACTACATTGTCAGTTCCTTTAATGTACTAAATCTTATATTGGAATTAATGTAGAATGAGCGCCCACTGTGCCAGCCAATGGTTCAACAGCTTGCAATCCTGCAGATAACTTAGAGCCTTGTGATCAGTCATGACAATGGTCTCATGTCCTTGTAAGTACACCCTAAATTTCAGGAAACCCCATACCACTGCTAACAGTTCCCTCACAGAGATCCCATATCTTCACTCATGCTTAATAGCATTCTGCTAGCAAAACCTATGCTGCGATGCTCAGGCCTCGCACCTACTAGTTGTCGTTGGGACAGTTCAACACCTATGCTGTAGTCTGAGCTATCTGTCGCTAGATAGAATGGAAGTGACAGGTCAGGATGATACAATATCTTGCTCTTACACAAACTGCTTTTTATCTTTTCGAAATCCCTATTGCGTTCCTCATTCTGTTCCCATGCCACATTCTTTTTCAGTAACCATGAGAGATTTGGTGAATTCAAACTCAAGTCATTTACAAACTTCCTGTAGAAACTAGCCATTCCGAGGGATGACTTAAATTGTTCCGATTCCTGGGTCTGGCACACTCAGCTATTACTCTGATCTTATCTCCATTGGGTATTATTCCCTCTGAAGACAGTACATGCCCCAAAAAATTTATTTTTGCCTTATAAAGTCACACTTCTTTAGTTTCAGTTTCATCCATCCCTTTTTGCAAAGTTGTTAACACCTCTCTCAATAGCAAATAATGTTCCCTCGAAGTAGCAGTAGCCACAAGAATGTCGTCCACATAGATGCTTAGCCTCCTCATCAACTCATCCCCAAGTACATAATTCAGTGCTCTAACAAAGACAGCAACTGATATGCAGAGGCCGAATAGGACTACCCTATATTGGTAAGCTCTACCTTCAAACTGGAAAGCAGTGTATTTCCTGCTATGTTCTGCCAAAGGAACTTGCCAGAACCCACCTGTCAGGTCCATACTGGTCATTATCTTTACGTTTTTGTAGCTTTGGACTAGTTCGTCCATTTTTCAGGGTGGTCAGTTTCTGGTACTATAATTTTATTTAATTTCCTAGCATCTAGAACTAGTCATACTGACTTGTCCCTCTTTTTGACCACCACTATTGGGTTACAGTACTCACTCCTGCATTTTTCAATCACTCCCCAAGCCTTCATGCATTTTATTTCTGACCTAACAGCATCTTTGTCTGTTATGGCAATAGGATATGGCCTAACTTTAATAGGCTCATGAGGCTTCACCCTGAGTATATATTCAAAATTTACCACTCTCCCGGGTCTCCCTGAGAACACATATTTTTTCTCTACCAGTAAATTATACAGTTATTCCCTCTCACTGTCACCAATACCTTCCTTTTTATCTCCTCCTCAATCCCTACTTCATCCAACATAAATTTACCACTCTCCCAAGTCTCCCTGAGAACACATTGTTATTCTCTACCAGTAAATTACACAGTTCTTCCCTCTCACTGTCCCCAATAGCCTCTGTCTCATAGACCTTCCTTTTTATCTCCTCCTCAATCCTTACTTCATCCAACATGCACTCGGCCATGTGCAAGCTTGCCACTAAATCATCACCTGTTGCATTTACAAATTTTGTCTCCTTTATACATCCCCCAACATTCAATTCCAATACTTGTCCCCCACAGTTAATATTTGCCCCATATTTATTTAAAAAATATGTACTCAGAACCATATTTATACTTAAATTTTGAATCACCAGGAATGCGTGACTAAACAACTCTCCACCAATGTTTACATCTAACACAACCTCCTTCCTCACTGGCTTGCTGTAATTACCAGTAGCATTTTTTATTCTAACCCCTGTGACTGGGAATTCTACCATTTTGTCATTCCTGATATAATTGTAGAAACCCTCTGCTAATCCCACTGACTGTACTACCTGTGTCCACCAAAGCTTCTTCAGTGACTTTACCTATCTGAACTTTAACTATTGGTTGCACCTCCCTAAAATTTTCCTGCTTGAGCTCTACTTCTGCCATAAGATCCTCCTCTACTTCATTAGCACAGTACTTTTCCATAGTGCATACCTGCCCCCCATTGAATGATTCTATTTCATTATCTCCTTCAAATATTACTTCAAAAGCATCTTTGTCTTCTTTATTTTCTAAGCCCAACCATCCTAATTTTCTGGCAAAACTAAACTTCATCTCCCATACCTTTGGTCCCAACTTCTGTATATACTTAGAAAAATCTAACCAATCACTTGCATCAAAATCACTTCAACTCTTCCCCATCCAACCAGTATTCCATTCAGCCTCTTCCTTACCCCCATACTGCTCATTCTCATCCACTGCATAATTATTCACCTTTGCAAACTTCATCTCCCTCGTCACATACTAATTTTCCACAATCTGTAACCCTGCAGTTACTCTCCACAGCACATCCTACCATTTCATTTATAAAATCCCCCCTTAAACCATCAAACTCCTTATCCCTATCAAATATTTTCTTGAGTAAATCATAATACGCCTCATCCTCAACATTTAACTGCTTTAAACTGTTCACGTAATTATATTTCCCTACTGTCCAATTTTCTGGAGTATATTTTTTCAACCATTTTGCCGTTGCTACCCAATCATTTAAGTTCAATTCAGATTCCCCCTTAGTTCTCCACTGTTCATCATTCTTAGTTTGCTGTTTAACCCCATGCATGTAAACACTAGCACAATTTGTTTCATCACGTTTCATGGATTCAGATACAGCTTTCCCCGCCAAAACATCTCTTGCATAACCATCCTGCACATTACAAACACTTTCACCAGACATCTCAGAATCAGCCCCTTCTGCCTGCTCACAGGTAACCTCATAAATTTCACCAGATACACTCTCTGGTATATATTCATTTATCACTACATCAACAATAGGCACTATGGCTCAAAAATCATTAACATCATCTACAAAACCATTAGTTTCATGCACCTTGGCCCTTTCAGAATTAACATTATCATCCACTGTATCTGTTTCCATTACACACAACCCAACAAATTTCTTACTATTACTTTCACACACACTTTGGTCATCACAACGTCCACCTGTATCTTCAGCAATGCTTACCAAACCGATACTCTCTTTCTCAGAATTCACATCCCCAAACTCTTCACAGAAAACATTCTCAGCATTGATTTCTTCCATTTGGGCCTTTAAACCCCTAACATTCTTCCTCTTAAAAGCTCTCCTATTCCCATGCTCCATGCACCAGCTCCCAAATACATTTTCATCATTTAAAATAGCCTCCATACCACAAATTCTTTCCTCTCTGCTACTTCTATCATGATTGTCTTACCCCCTTTTAGAATAACCACCCCTAGTCTGATTATAATTATTATTGTTCCATCTCTTGGCCCTATTGTTTGCAACTTGTCTTGTCGCAAAGTGGACCCCGTTTGAGACAGCTCCTAGTTTAAAGGATGCTGTCCCTGTTGAGTGCTGTTGTTCTCTCCCTCTCTTCCAGGTCCATTTCCCAGCATTGGCCTTGGTTCGTTTCTTACATCCCTTTGACTGTGGCTCTCTTCATTATATCTTCCCCAATTTCATCTCCAATTTTCATTTATATCTCTGTCTCCATGATGGCTCTGATGATTATTTCCCCAATTCCTATTTCTGTGACCATTTTGATGATTGTTACCCCAATTAATATTTCTTCTCTCCCCCAGATCCCTATGGCTATTCCCTGGATTGTTTCCCTTTGAGCCAGGCCTATAGCACATCCTCTCAACAAAGTCTAAAAACTTCTCCACAGAATCAGTGAGGGCAATGTATGAGTTCCCATTGTAACTCCTCAGGTAGTATCCTCCTTAAAGTAGATATTTCTGTTAACGCACCTAAAGGCTGATCCAGATGTACTAATTTATTCAACTCTTCCTGGCAAAATTCCCTCATAGTTTGTCTGCCTTCGCTGTACACAGGTCCATTAAAAAATTCATTTTGCAACCTACACTGCTTATTTTTACTCCAGTATTTCTCTAAAAACATTCGTTCGAATATTTAAAATGAAATGAACTGATCCTTAAATTTGTTAACCTACGTCTGAGCTGATCCAGCATTCTCTTTACAAATTTTACTTTTTCCTCATCTGACATCCCAGGAAGAAAACAGTCCTTGCAATTGGCCAAAAAATCCACAGCATGATATCCGTTTTCACCTGAAAATGGGTTTTCACTAAGTGCCTGCATTATTGGACACCCAACATGACCTGAAAAATTATAGTTCTATCTGGGTAATTTTGTCATTTACTTTTGAGGCGACAGTTGACATGTCCTTTCTGAGATTGTCAGTGGTGCTGTCTAATTTATTTATCAGCACAGCTTTTGTCTCATCATTCCTAGCCACTATTTTCGCATTCACTTCAGCCAAAGATTGCCTTGTCACCTCTTCCCTATCATCACACATCTGCCTTCCCGAAACAATTTCACCCCTCAGCTCAGCCTCAACGGCTTCAACCTTGGAATGCCAGCTCTCTTCTATTTTCTTCTAATCTATTATCTAATTCTGTCAATATCTCTTGTGTCATTGACCCCAATTGACTATTTATTTCGGCCACATTAGTTTTTAATACAGCCAATTCATTTCCCACATCAGTCTTCACAGAACTTAATTCAGAATTTACTGAACTTCATTTAGTTCCAAAATGAGTGTCTAAAGCACTTAATTTATTATCCATATGAGTTTTAAATGAACTTATTTGGCTACTCATATTTTGGAGAAGAGCAATTAATTCTTTAGACATTATAGGGATACAGATTTCCTCCTGCCTCTGAGGACTTTGTGGTTCCCTACGACTCCCTGGCGACCCGTAATCACTAAGTGATTTTTAAATTTTTTGCTCCATTGCCCTGGTTAGCACAAGAACTGAAAACAAGAGAAACAAAAATTGCGCCTGCTGTGATCACTTATCTTTCTGGAGGGGCTGCGTTATTCTCAGCGCTGTTGAAGAGGCTGCATTGCAGAGCATAGTCACGGCCGCTTGTCGAGGTCCGCTTGTCGCTGAACACCCGGTCGCTGGCAGCCCGTCGCCCGGTTGAGAATCGGCCGCGCCCGGACTCTGCTGGCGCTGGCTGTAGGTCGGTTGGTCTCTGACACTCCGCTCGATTCGCGATGCATGGCATCGTCGAACGGCGATAGTAGGCGAGCACGCGATTAACCAAAACACACGCTTCCGCGAATGTTCATGCTTCGCCTAGTTCCACTAGCCTTCACGCGTAGTTGCCTAGCATACTAGTATCCCAGACGAGCCACCAATTGCGACAGGGCGGAAAATAAGTGCGGTTGAAAAGGTCACACGAATGTGCAAATACAAATGTTCGTTAAAAAATGTTAGTGCAAATTTTGGCTCTCACGTAAGTCTCAGGGGATGATTCCCACACTTGGTGCATTAGTACACTGTTCCACACCCGCGCATTAGTTATAGTTAGTGAATTAATATGACATGAGTACAGGGAACAAAAATTAGGCGATTATTATAGCAAAATCATTTTTCAAGACACAGTTCAATTATGTTTTATCATCACTATTTATTGGCCTTGTTTTTCTTTCACAGCCGGCCGGTGTGGCCGTGCGGTTAAAGGCGCTTCAGTCAGGAACCGCGTGACCGCTTAGTCGCAGGTTCGAATCCTGCCTCAGGCATGAATGTGTATGATGTCCTTAGGTTAGTTAGGTTTAATTAGTTCTAAGTTCTAGGCGACTGATGACCTCAGAAGTTGAGTCGCATAGTGCTCAGAGCCATTTGAACCATTTTTCTTTCACACAATGAAGTTAGTACTGGTGTGACAGCTTACAGTTTTACTTTCATAATACTTTGAGTCCGAGTCCCCAATAGCAGTAATGTAAGCTGCTATAATCGAGAGTTACTCAATTAACTCGAAGAGAACCACAAGTCCCACTGTCCTCTTTGTTCTAGCAGTTTTGGCGCGAAATCACAGATGACTACATGTTACGCCGATGTATACCTCGTAATTCGTCCTCATACAAATAATCGTAGCACTTCCAGTTCACCGAATACATGCTTGCACACTTGCACTATTAAACAACACTCTTTGTCGAAATAAATCGACCTGAAAAAATTCTTACTCAAATGACCACATGGGCCTCCCACAAGTGGGGCTCGCTCGCCAACCGACTGCCGAATGACTGACCCTCTGGCCAAGATGACCGCTCGCTTATGTAGGCTTGGATGTCAACCCCCCTGGTTATGCAGGTACCAATCTCACCAGTTAAGGTTACAAATTTAGACACATACATCTCTCAACATAAATAAGTACACCATCGGAACCACGCTAAAAAGTACATCTTATTTACAATGTTACATTAATTTCTAGGATTAGTCTATCGCCTGTAAATCAAGTTTTAGTTTTTTGCAAAATTTCGCCACTTAGCACAAATTTGGTTGTTTACATCTGTGCTGCAAAGTTTTAACATAGAACTGCATATAGCACTGTTTTTAGAAGTAAACTATAGAGTTCTACACATTGCGCTGCTCAAAATCTTCATATGTATAATAATTAATTAATTGTGGGCGATAAATGTTAATAATAATTTGCAAACAATGAAAACTATTGTAAGTTAAATGTATAGTATAACTTAACTAGTTTAAAATATTTCAGATGCCACCCAAGATATTATATAGTGCCGTTCTTTACGTCATGAATTTTCTATTGAATTTTATAAACAATTTCCCATAAAACTTTGTTTATTGCTTTTTACGAGCTTAATTATAATGAATCTTAGCATATGACTGCGCCACTCTATCCTCTATGACGAGATGCTTCTCATGAGCGCTCGCTCATCTCTGTAAGTTATACATAATTTTCGCGTAATGCGCGAAAAGACAAACAATGCCCCAAGCTGGCAGGCCTTTGCTCGCCCAGCGGCGGAGGCATCCCACCGACCGCTGCAAATCTCGCACGAGCGCACAATGCTCTTCCGCGAATGGCGCACCATATCGCGCACTCGCTCTCCACAAAGCAATCCTTGCATACTAGACCTATTCATCTAGTAACGGGGGTTTGTACCGTCACAATGTATTAAGAATTGTTTTTTAACACAACTGATGTGCTATTTCTTAACGTCGGGTATCTTGTTATTCCATTCACACAGCCAGCCCCCAGTGCAATAAGACTTCATCTTTTGTGGCACATATACTTGCTTCACACAGTCAAAGGGAAAGACTGCATGTTAAGAAAGCTCTTAAAGTAGTAAGGCTCCTTCACACAGTGAAAGTAAAATTATGTCCTACTATAATTTAAAAAAAATCAAATATTTACCGAAAGTTGCGAAAAAATGAAATATTGTAATTCCGATGTAGATATATTGATATGTCTGTAAAATTAAGTTTCCCCCACATTTATCTATATTTATCTGTAAAAATATCGAAATATCGAAATTTTATCGAACATCTTAAACTGATCACTTCAGCCAATCCATCTTTGCGGACACAACGCATCTAAATAATCATGTAGCGCAGCAGCAAAGTGCGGCGGGGCACCATCGTGTTGGAATCACATTCTGTGACAGATTGCCAGAGGAATGTGTTCTAAATACAGCGGGAGAATGTTTTCGTGGAATGTTAAATACGTCTGTCCATTTAAATGGGGAGGAAGTAGGACGGGACCCAACAAAAGGAATGCACATCTACAATACCTGCTCAAATACTTGTGCTGAACCTATGCTGACAGAATGTAACATAAGTGCTGTATGGATTTGTGTCTGTCCAAATGTGGCTGTTTCGGCAGTTGAATAGTTCTTCTCTGGTGAAACATTCCTCGTTCGTCCTTAACACCATCCTTCTGAAATGAGAATGAAATGTGAATATTTGTTGCATTGATTTAAGTACCACGTGCAATATTGGTTACAGGGGGGATTGTCCTCTTCCACCACATTGTGCATCTTCTGTAGGTGGTACGGAAATAGGATTTCGTCATGTAGGATGTCTAATACTACAGCAGGTGAAACCTCTGGTGACAAACAAATGGATACATTTTACCTTGTGTAGTTTGCAGGCATACTTTAAGAACGTCAGAATACCTTTATGTACTCCCAAAGCATTATCAATGGCCCTCGAGCTGGTATCACAATTTGCAGCAACCGTATCGAGAATGTTTTCTTCTAACTGAACTTTCTCTATGTTGCATTCTTGTCCAGTGTCAACACTGGTTACAGCAAAACTTCTGGTCTTCCTTAACCGCCTACCAACCACTACAAATGTATTAGCACACGGAATAATGTGGTTGGTAAATCTTGCATTGTAGATGTTGTGGGCCTATGGTCCATTCTGAGATGCAGCGTCATATGCTAAATGCATATCGACGTATTCCTCGAAGGAGTACCGATGATGCTCCATGTTACCATTACATACGTGTCCATCGTTGTTCTATCGCATCTCCTTCTGTGCACTTTCATAAGCAAATGAACTCTTCCAACAAATATCGATTGCATGCATACAATCCCGGCAGTGATAGAATACAAGCAGATAAAGATAGGCCGATTAAATTAAAGTCATATGTTGTCATAGTATAGACGGTAGCCCACAGAACTGTTCTCCCGTTGGCCAGAGTTCGATGAAAATACCTGATTGGCTAATTTCAGTGCTAAATAACCCGCAAATGGCCCAATGTATCGATTTTTTTCTTGACATTCATGTCTCAGTACAACCTGACCTGCAGCATCCCTACAAGCGTTTCAGACATTTTATGACCACCCTGAGTAAGTACAATCATAGATATTCATTTCCTCAAAAACTCAAATATCCAAAACTTCTTCACGGATTCCTTTGAAACTTTGACACCCAATTGCATTCGAATACTCATGTAACTTAAATACCTGCTGGAGTGTCATCTGGTATACATGTAATATATACATACTAAAAGACAAAAGTAATAAAAATGTAAATGTTGGTTTATTCAAAATCATTAATCTCCAAAAGTTGTGGACCAATTGCCTTGAAATTTTGACACAATGTTGAATTGTAATACGAGTGTGGTTTTAGGTACCTAATGCTTTAATATATGTATGTTTTTAATACACATAATATATAAATATAAATATACAATATACTAAGAGAAAACATTGTTACTAACAATTACCTCAAATTACTGCAGCAAACATTTAGACACAAACAGACTATATATATATATATATATATATATATATATATATATATATATATATATATATATATATATATTAGTAAAATGTTGTGGGCAGACAGATAGGGAAGTTGTATTTATTGTTTAACTGTTCATGAATAGATTACTACTATAGAACCTGAATTTACAATAGCAATAAAACAAGGCTCAAGGTCAGAGAAAGGCGAAGAAGAGATAGACAGAGGTGTGTGAGGAAATGGACATAGAAAACCGAAAGGAGGAGATGGCCAGAGAGAGGGGGCAAATGGATATGGAGAGGTGGGGAAGAAGAAGATGGACTGAGAAAGGGTGAAGGAGGTGATGGACTTTGAGAGGACGAGAGAAGATACAGGCTGAGATGGAGAGAGAGAGGGGGGGGTGAGAAGAAAATGGGCAGAAAGAGGGGAGGAGGAGACGGACAGAGAGATGGGGTAGGAGGAGGTGATGGACAAAGAAAGGGGGAGGGAGAGATGGACGAGAGAGAAGGAGTGTAGCACCTTTATCCAATTCCCATATATATTAGGAACAGTTGCTTTCTCTTTTCTTCCTTTTCCATTTAAGCATACTGAACGTCAGCACAGTGTGCCTGGGTACAACTAGTGTAACATACTGCTCTTACCTTGGAGGCAAATATATGCCTTTTGGCCTGTAAGAGAGATACATTTCGAAAGTTCACAATAAAACATGCTTAAAAAAACTACCAGATTTTCAAATCCTAAACGTTTGCATGCAAACTGCGGGAACAGCCTAGGCAGATTGTATAATGCTATAAAAAAGAAAGGAGGAAATATTAGAAAAAGCAATAGAGAATGTAAATTGTTGGTATTTCTTACACAGTGCATAAATATCGTTGGTGTGCCGTGTATCATAGAAGTTAACGAAGTTCTCATGTATTTCAACACAAGCTAACATGCTAGCGAAAAGATCTGTCTGAAAAATAATACTATAGCGCCAATCTGTGTCTGTAAAAGCTATTCTGTATTAAGTGGTAGTTTCAGAGTGTCCTGCATTCTCTGATAAAACAGAGCTGTTGGCCACTAAACATATCTGCTTCTCTCACTAACTCAAGTGTAATGAGACAGCGAGGTAGTCAGGTCAGAGCATGCAAGAATGTGCGTGCACAGACATGTGACAGCGGTTGAAATCATGGTTTTCAGCATTTCCTGTCCTGGGCAGTTCTCCTGTTCATTAACAAGTATGACACACATATATATTAACATCTGTTTTTGTTTTTTATGCTTATGTTCGGTTTCACAATCAACTCTAGCAGCTATGGGAATTGGCATGAAGTGGCTGGCTCAACCATTTCCCTTGTAGCTTGTGCCTAATTTTGTGCTATTGAACAATGGCTACACAGACAATGAAAATCTTGAGTAGGACATACATTGAAGGCGTTTCAGACCACAAATGAAGTAATGACATGACATGAAATTTTGAATTATGGTAAGGAAAATTTTATATCCCAGTTAACAATACATACAACATATATAGTAAACAATAAAGTTATGTTATGAGACACATATGCAAGTTCACTTTCAGTCATATAATTCAGTTTCTCAATGAACTGTTTCAGCAGACCACAGTTTCATTCTACAGGCAATATGTAATTATACAGGGTGATTCAAAAAGAATACCACAACTTTAAAAATGTGTATTTAATGAAAGAAACATAATATAACCTTCTGTTATACATCATTACAAAGAGTATTTAAAAAGGTTTTTTTTCACTCAAAAACAAGTTCAGAGATGTTCAATATGGCCCCATCCAGACACACGAGCAATATCAACCCGATACTCCAACTCGTTCCACACTCTCTGTAGCATATCAGGCGTAACAGTTTGGATAGCTGCTGTTATTTCTCGTTTCAAATCATCAATGGTGGCTGGGAGAGGTGGCCGAAACACCATATCCTTAAAATACCCCCATAAGAAAAAATCGAAGGGGTAAGATCAGGGCTTCTTGGAGGCCAGTGATGAAGTGCTCTGTCACGGGCTGCCTGGCAGCCGATCCATCGCCTTGGGTAGTTGACGTTCAGGTTTCATAACTAACCTTTTTCGTAGGACTCTCCATACAGTTGATTGTGGACTTTGCAGCTCTCTGCTAGCTCTGCGAGTCGATTTTCCTGGGCTGCGAACAAATGCTTGCTGGATGCGTGCTACATTTTCATCACTCGTTCTCGGCCGTCCAGAACTTTTCCCTTTGCAGAAACATCCATTCTCTGTAAACTGTTTATACCAACGTTTAATACACCACCCATCAGGAGGTTTAACACCATACATCGTTCGAAATGCACGCTGCACAACTGTCGTCAATTCACTTCTGCCGTACTCAATAACACAAAAAGCTTTCTGTTGAGCGGTCGCCATCTTAGCATCAACTGGCGCTGACGCCTAGTCAACAGCGCCTCAAGCGAAAAAATGTACAACTAAATGAAACTTTATAGCTCCCTTAATTCGCCGACAGATAGTGCTTAGCTCTGCCTTTTGTCGTTGCAGAGTTTTAAATTCCTAAAGTTGTGGTATTCTTTTTGAATCACCCTGTATATTCTGAGTTTATATGTTTTCCAAATTGGGCGAATTTATAGCTTTCTAATTCTGTTCCATTCTCACGAATAATTCTTCAAAATCTTATAATCACGCCCTGATTATATAGTATTTTCACTACTCATCAAATTTATTCTCCTGATAACCTCTCTGACTCAGTCCAATACCGCCATTTAAAGTATTATGCAAATTGTTTGCATGGCCATCCTCTGTGGAGAGTATAGAATAGAAGTATTATGAGTTCATACCCTGGATAAGTGTCATTTCACACTGGTACAATGCAGTTCCCTTTCTATTATGAGAATAGAGGAAGTTACCCTAAGTTTGTACAACTGGCCCAAATCTCTATATTGTTCCTGGAATAATATTCAGCCATTAATTTCTTTAGATATGGGATAAGAGAGTGCCAAATCTACTGAATGTTTTGATAATTCGTATTTCAAATCTCTTAGTTTCCCCTCTGCTGAAGCACTTTGTGGACAGGTGCATTGTGCTGAAGAAAGATGTTATAAATTAGCGGTTTCCATCTGGCAATTATGCTCGCTCGTACTGTTCAGTGCATGTAGCTCCGTGAAAGTCAGGCAGATGTCAATGAAATCGCATTACACGCACGGAGCAAATGCTTTCAGCTTCCCGTAGGCATGTTCGAGCATTTCATGTCCGAATGGCCCGACCGCCCACTCTGGGACTGGGGAATATCTACTTCGATTGTAGAGCTGTAAAAACATTGGAAGGTATGTAAGACTGCGCAACTCATTTTATGAACTTAACTTTTTTTCAAAAGCCTTACATTTCCCTTGAAAAAAGAAAAATTCTAATTTTCATTTCATGTGATTTTGTAGTTCCATAACGTTTCCCAACCGATTTCGAATAAGTAGAGGGTTAAAAAGTCATATTTTTTCACACAAAGTAGTTTGAAATCTTAGCTCCTTAATGAACCATTTACCTTTCCAAAAATCGAAACAGTTATTGTGAGATGGCGCTCTTCATCAAGCTCATACACTTGATTTGCAAATCGTGTATTGAAAAAACTCTGAAAGTGTGTAGCTTACTGTTTGGTACGTTTTAGACCATATATTACTGTAAGTAGAATATAGATAAAAGTAAAACAAAGTTTTTGAAGTGGTAGTGACACTGATATCTTTCAACTTTCGCATGTAAACGCAAGTTGCGAAATAGTGTGAATGCTACAATTGCAAACTGACGAGTTCGTTTCGCTTTAGCATAGTGTCAACCACTTGGGGAAAGGGAAGAGAATTACTTTGATCAGTTCTGCCCTTATCGAGCCCTTATGTGATTTCCATCTTACATATTGAGAAAACCCCAAATATACAGAAATTTTTCCCTCAGTGTCTAATCAAATACACTTGAGAACCATATGCTATGAGCTTACAGCAATCCACAAGTTACATCATAAAATCAATTAGTTCTTGTCCATTTCTTATCATGACACACCCAAGCCATTCCTGCCTCTTCCTTTTTAAATGGATGTTATAGATCGTTCCTTGTAGCTATCTGGTAAGCCATTCGATGTAGGTCGCCATGTGTGGAATCATACAATTTCTTTTCTATGTGAAGTAGGTAGGATACTAGTGGCTTTTCCAGCTCTGCACCTAACAAAATTTTCTTCTAGTTTAATATGAACTTAATTTTCAAGGAGAAACTGCAGCCTTACTAAAGGCTTCTAATATTGGTTGTGGCACAATACATATTTTAGCAGCATTCAGTGTGCGTATGCTTTTATTTTTGGCTGCATGAATTGTCTTTGTTATATTTGTATAGTTCCATTTCGTCCTTTTCCCCACAGTATATATTTTGGCTTTGTTCTTCGCGCTCTAGAACGAAAAATGACCAGGATAGTCATGTTGAGAAAATCGTGCTAAATCTGGGTAGAGCCCAAATTTAAACAATTTGTAATAGACCAAATTTACGCAATTACTACTATATAATTTTTATGTTAACTGCAAAACAACGAATAATGTAATGGTGATGAAAGGTTTCCATTTGAAGACGTTGCTGCAGCGTGTATGCAACGTAGTACGACTCCAAAGCAAGTATATAAGCACCAACATGTAAGCAAGAGACCAGCATGGCATTCATGTCTTTCCCACACACGTGCAGGAAACGTGAAAACGTGAAATGCCGTGATATTATTACCAAATGCACCAAAACAGGACAAACATGCTGTTGTTCTATTCTTAGCTGCTGAAAGACAAACACCAGTAGACGTTCATTGGAGAATGAAGAATGTGTATGGGGTAGCATGTTTGTCGAAAACCTCTATTATACAATGGTGTGCCAAATTCAGTGCTCGTCGCACATCTCCATATCACAAACGCGATGAGGGAAAAATTACGATAACTCAAATAGGAGACACGTGAGCACTCGTCCTATAGTCCTCATCTCTCTCCACGCGATTATCAGGCATTCGATCCCTTAAAAAAGCTCTTTCAGCAGTAGGCTGCTACAAACTTCTTGATGCAACAGGACACGGGATTTTACCAGATGGGCATCTTCAACCCAGTGCGTCGCTAGGATGATTGCCACAATGCTCACAGCTATTTTGCTAATTGTCATACCAATTCTGGACTCTACAGCATTCAAATGAAAACCTTTTCATCAGCCCTTATAGTAGCTATTAAAACTGAAGGTATCCTAAAAGCTGAGATTCCCTTTAACATGTCATATTTTGTAGAAGACTATTTTTATATACATAAAACGTATTAAAAATAATGAATACATGTGTAGATACATAATGACAGTCTGGCACAAAGTGTGTCACTGAGGACATTACTGATGAGGAATGAGATTCCCCCCCCCCACCCCACCCTCCATCCCCCATCTGAAAAAGGTCAAGTGCCCTAAGTTTAAAATGGCGAGAAATTCAAATTTTGGAGGAAAATTCAAATTTTGACAGTGTTTTTCCTCGCTCCTGTGTAAGTAGGACTGTTGTCCTAAGTATAAATTGATAGGAAATTAAAAAAAGAGATATAGTGCATTGTCATAATGGCTGGACTGGATTACTGCACTGATTCTATGACGTCAGAATCCAGGGAGCCAAAATTCATGTAACTTGAAAATAACCCATAACACACACTTAAGAACATTATGCATGGAAAGTGAAAAATATGGAGATGCACATCCATCCTCCTGGCAATGTACAATTGTGCAGTGGCTCTGAAGCAAAAAAAAAAAGGTTCAGGTACTATGCTTGTAAAATTCACCACAAAAATTTGTATGTGGAATGGATGGTGGCTACTTCATTGGCAGAAACATAACCAACATTCACAGAACCACAAAACAACAGAACTTTCATGTACCAGCCATGTAGCAGCAATGTTTGAGAATGGAACACGCTTTCACCTATTCACAAATTATATTATAGCTATAAAAACGCGGAAAATACATATGACCGGAAATTATGATATTTTCTACGATAATAATGGTCAATACCATACTTGCACAAGACATTTCAAGACGAAAAACTGAACAACAAGCAACGGCAGGGTCTGTCGGCATCAAATGCCTGTAACATGTAACCTAGATCCCCAGCACTCTGTATCAGTACAAAGGAAACCGGCACATCTACAAATACACTAAAGTCATATGAATGATGTGGTTTGGTGCAGAGAGTCAGCCGACCGGTGCCGGCTGCACCGTCCCTTATGCAAGCCTATCCAACCACAGCCAGCCGAATTTTCTGTCATGTCATGGAACTTTTATATCTAGAGGTTCCCACGTCACAGTGAGAGATGACGTCTCCATAGGATTTCTAAATCGTGACAGGTGACATCCGTTAGTATACGTCACTGAATTTTCATATCAGTATTATTGTGAAATTAACGAATAACGAAATGAAATTAATGAAATTTCCACCTAAAGACACTATCTCCACGTGTGGTCGCATGATTTTAAAACGAATATTGTACCGACGATTCTGAATTTTATGTTGCAAATATCGAATATGGAACCAAAAGCAATGAAATTTGTACCTAAATAAGTATAAACTCTCTCTCCAGGTGTCACCTTATGCTTGCTACAAAAAGAAAAAGAATTTAGCCACAGTAAGTACAGAATCTACATCATCTCCTGCTGAAATGGTACCAAGTGCTTCAAAACAGTGTAATCACATAAATCCTGCAGAAGGACAAGTAAAGCACACTGCTGTCTGGGTTTCAGCCAGACCCCCCCCCCCCCCCAAAAAAAAAAGCTACAGAAAAGTGAATATTTTTATGGCATGCTTCAAGGAACTCCAGTCACAAGCTAACTTAGGATCCAGTGCCACATAATGTAACACAGCATGGAGGATTATAAAAACAGAGTTGGGTACAGACAAAAATTGTAAACAAACCACAAGTGATGTCAGCAATTTTTTGTCAAGATAGCAAATCCCATTACCACCCCACCTACATCTACATCTACATGATTACTCTGCAATTCACATTTAAGTGCTTTCCAGAGGGTTCATCGAACCACAATCATACTATCTCTATACCATTCCACTCCCGAACAGCGCGCGGGAAAAACGAACACCTAAACCTTTCTGTTCGAGCTCTGATTTCTCTTATTTTATTTTGATGATCATTCCTACCTATGTAGGTTGGGCTCAACAAAATATTTTCGCATTCGGAAGAGAAAGTTGGTGACTGAAATTTCCTAAATAGATCTCGCCGCGACGAAAAACGTCTTTGGTTTAATGACTTCCATCCCAGCTTGCGTATCATATCTGCCACACTCTCTCCCCTATTACGTGATAATACAAAACGAGCTTCCCTTTTTTGCACCCTTTCGATGTCCTCCGTCAATCCCACCTGGTAAGGATCCCACACCGCACAGCAGTATTCTAACAGAGAACGAACGAGTGTAGTGTAAGCTGTCTCTTTAGTGGACTTGTTGCATCTCCTAGTGTCATGCCAATGAAACGCAACCTTTGGCTCGCCTTCCCCACAATATTATCTATGTGGTCTTTTCAACTGAAGTTGTTCGTAATTTTAACACCCAGGTACTTAGTTGAATCGACAGCCTTGAGAACTGTACTATTTATCGAGTAATCGAATTCCAACGGATTTCTTTTGGAACTCATGTGGATCACCTCACACTTTTCGTTATTTAGCTTCAACTGCCACCTGCCACACCATACAGCAATCTTTTCTAAATCGCTTTGCAACTGATACTGGTCTTCGGATGACCTTACTAGACGGTAAATTACAGCATCATCTGCGAACAACCTAAGAGAACTGCTCAGATTGTAACTCAGGTCATATATATAGATCAGGAACAGCAGAGGACCCAGGACGCTTCCCTGGGGAACACCTGATATTACTTTAATTTTTCTCGATGATTTGCCGTCTATTACTACGAACTGCGACCTTCCTAACAGGAAATCACGAACACAGTCGCACAACTGAAGCGATACCCCATAGGCCCACAGCTTGATTAGAAGTCGCTTGTGAGGAACGGTGTCAAAAGCTTTCCGGAAATCTAGAAATACGGAATCCACTTGAGATCCCCTGTCGATAGCGGCCATTAATTCGTGCGAATAAAGAGCTAGCTGCGTTGCACAAGAACGATGTTTTCTGAAACCATGCTGATTACGTATCAATAGAGCGTTCCCTTCGAGGTGATTCATAATGTTTGAATACAATATATGCTCCAAAACAATACTGCAAACCGACGTCAATGATATAGGTCTGTAGTTCGATGGATTACTCCTACTACACTTCTTAAACACTGGTGCGGCCTGCGCAGTTTTCCAATCTGTAGGTACAGATCTATCGGTGAGCGAGCGGTTGTATATGATTGCTAAGTAGGGAGCTATTGTATCAGCGTAATCTGAAAGGAACCTAATCGGTATACAATCTGGACCTGAAGACTTGCCCGTCTCAAGCGATTTGAGTTGCTTCGCAACCCCTAAGGTATCTACTTCTAAGAAACTCATGCTAGCAGCTGTTCGTGTTTCAAATTCTGTAATATTCCATTCATCTTCCCTGGTGAAGGAATTTCGGAAAACTGCGTAAAGTAACTCCGCTTTAGCGGCACAGTCGTCGGTAACAGTACCATCAACACTGCGCAGCGAAGGTATTGACTGCGTCTTTCTGCTTGTGTACTTTTCATACGACCAGAATTTCTTCGGATTTTCTACCAAATTTCGAGACAATGTTTCGTTGTGGACCCTATTAAGGGCATCTCTCATTGAAGTCCGTGCCAAATTTCGCGCGTCTGTAAGTTTTAGCCAATCTTCGGGATTTCGCGTTCTTCTGAACTTCGCATGCTTTTTCCGTTGTCTCTGCAACAGCGTTCGGACCTGTTTTGTGTACCATGGGGGATCAGTTCCATCTCTAACCAATTTATGAGGTACGAATCTCTCAATTGCTGTTGCTACTATATCTTTGAATTTGAACCACATCTCGTCTACATTTGCATAGCCAGTTCGGAAGGAATGGAGATTGTCTCTTAGGAAGGCTTCTAGTGACACTTTATCCTCTTTTTTAAATAAAATTATTTTGAGTTTGTTTCTGGTGGATTTGGAAGAAACGGTATTGAGCCTAGCTACAACGACCTTGTGATCACTAATCCCTGTATCAGTCATGATGCTCTCTCTTAGCTCTGGATTGTTTGTGGCTAAGAGGTCAAGTGTGTTTTCGCAACCATTTACAATTCGCGTGGGTTCGTGCTCGAAATAATTTTCGGAGAAAGCATTTAGGACAATCTCGGAAGAAGTTTTCTGCCTACCACCGGTGTTGAACAAGTATTTTTGCCAACATATCGAGGGAAGGTTGAAGTCCCCACCAACTATAATCGTATGAGTGGGGTATTTATTTGTTACGAGACTCAAATTTTCTCTGACCTGTTCAGAAACTGCATCATCGGACTCTGGGGGTCGGTGGAAGGAGCCAATTATTAACTTAGTTCGGCTGTTAAGTATAACCTCCACCCATACCAATTCGCATGGAGTATCTACTTCGACTTCACTACAAGATAAACCACTACTGACAGACACAAACACTCCACCACCAATTCTGCCTAATCTATCTTTCCTGAACACCGTCTGAGACTTCGTAAAAATTTCTGCAGAACTTATTTCAGGCTTTAGCCAGCTTTCTGCACCTATAACGATTTCAGCTTCTGTGCTTTCTATTAGCACTTGAAGCTCAGGGACTCTCCCAGGACAACCACAAAAATTTACAACTACAATTCCGACTGTTCCTTGATCCAAGCACGTCCTGTATTTGCCATGCACCCTTTGAGATTGCAACCCACCCCGTACTTTCCAGAGGCCTTCTAACCTAAAAAACCCGCCCAGTCCACGCCAAACAGCCTCCGCTACCCGTGTAGCCGCCAGCTGAGTGTAGTTAACTCCTGACCTATTCAGCGGAACCCGAAACCCCACGCAAGTAAAGGAATCTGCAGCCAACACGGTCGCAAAACCGTCTGAGCCTCTGATTCAGACCTTCCACCCGGCTCTGCACCAAAGGTCCGCAGTCGGTTCTATCAACGATGTTGCAGATGGTGAGCTCTGCCTTCATCTCATAAGCAAGACCGGCAGTCTTCACCAAATCAGATAGCCGCTGGAATGCAGAGAGAATTTCCTCAGATCCAAAGCGACACACATCATTAGTGCCGACATGTGCCACCACCTGCAGCTGGCTGCACCCTGTGCTCTTCATGGCATCCGGAAGGACCCTTTCCACATCAGGAATGACTCCACCTGGAATGCACATGGAGTGCACACTGGATTTTTTCCCCTCCTTAGCCGCCGTATCCCTAAGGGGCCCCATTACGCGCCTAACATTGGAGCTCCCAACTACCAATAAGCCCACCCTCTGCGATTGCCCGGTGAGCATATTTCCAATTCACTGAACATTCCTATTGTAGCCCCATTTCTGACAATCAGCTTCTTCATAATTGCGCAAACACTGTGCCAACTATCAAGTAGACACATATGCAGGTATGTGACGTGGCTAAATCAATAAAAAACTAAGAAATTCGAATTCTGAAGTCATTTATGTCTTATCAAATGTTGTGGTTAAAAAAAATAATCCATCTCATATCAAACTCACCTTATACACTAATAAACTGGATGTATGCTAGTGATCATTTTCCAGAGCGTCTAAAAAGAACTTTTATCATCCCTATACCTAAAAAGGGCAACACGTTATGCACAAATAATTATTATCCAATTTCACTGCTAGCTCTTATCTCCAAAATAACAGAATACTGCCTACAACTTGATATTTCCTAACATTTATCTGAAAACAATATTCAGACTCAGTGTCAGCTAGGTCTTAGGTCCAAATTATTAACAGTGAAAGCAGTTGAAGATATTTTTCTTTAGTACAAACCTCATTTGAATCAAAGTTATCTGCTGAAGCCATTACAGATGGCCTAAGCAAAGCATTTGATTTGTCGAACCATGCAATACTACTGGAGAAATTTTGACGTTACGGAGTCAAAGACTTAGACCTCTCCCTCATAAGCTCCTATGTCAGTGACAGCAAACAAAGTGTAGCTCACAAGAAACAAAACACCCGTTGCTTAGATGTAACTAGAGGTGTTCCTCAGGGTTCTGTGCTTGGCTCTTTACTCTTTATAATATTTGTGAATGATCTTCCCAGTAACATGCCCTGTAAATCAGTACTTTATGCGGATGACACAACATTCATTAGATCTGGGAAAGACATAAACAAATTGTGACTGGAAAATAAAGTGTACCTTAACCTGTGTAATACATGATTCAAAGGCAATGAGCTATCCATCAACTATGAAAAGACAGTGAATATCATTTTCAGTTTAGCAAGTAGTGAAACTGAGTGCTCAGCTGTTACTTGGTATATACCTTGTTTCCAAATTAACTTGTTAGAAAAACAGACTACATATGCAGAAAGCTCTTACATGTTACCTTCATATTGACTAAACTACTGACATGTGTAACAACACCTCTGTTACTTAACTCCTACTGTGCCTTCTTTCACTACCATCTACAGTATGATATCCTATTATGGGGTTATACTCCAGGGGCCAAAAATCTTTCACCTGAAAAAAAAGGCTATCAGGCCAATTCTTGGAGTTCAAACTCTAAAAGTTCCTGCAGACAAGTTTTTAAAGACTTAAAAGTATCGACAGTCCCACCACTTTTTATGTACTGTTGTGTACTAAAGATTAAAGAAAATTTAAACAACGACATCTTAAGGCAAGCTGTACCCCAATATAAAACTACGCTAATGAATCAGATAGATTTGCCCACAGCTAGGTTACAGAAAACACAGTCTCTTTATGAATATCTGGGCATAAAATTACTTAATACTTGATCTTTACAGGTGTATCATGTCTCACTTAATGACTTAAAATTAAAAACAGGGAAATAGTTGAAAGGAAAGGCTTTCTATAATATTTCAGAATTTTAAAAGTGTTCTAACAATGACTTCAGATACTGAGTTATTTCTAACTGTAAACTATTTTGTATTTATCTTAGTATGTCATCAGTTTATTTATACTTCTGTATATTATTTTCTATGTACTGTAAAATTAAGAAATTGTTACATAGTGTATATTTTATGTGCCTTCTATCATTGTTAGAGTGTGTACTTGTGAAGCAAATAGTTAGAGAAATGTGTACAAAGAGCTGACACAACCTCACCAAAACTATAACTGATTTACGTTGGATGCAGGACGTCCTACACATACATCAGATAGTTACGGTGCAGTCTTCTGAGTGTGAATATGCTGATAACGATTTAATACAATCTAAGAGTCCTTAGCTCCATATTTAGGTTTAGTTCTGACATATGGTATACATTGCATCATCGCGTTAAGGCCAACCCACACTGTCAGTCATGGCACTGTCACATCATGACACCACACGTCAAGGTATACTCACACTGTTCCTCATGCCATGGCATGTCAAATCAATTCAAGTTACATGATCTCAACAAGCATTGCTGTACTCATCTGTTCTATTCACAGGAATTCCTATCTCTGCAAGATGATTTTCAACTGTTTTGATGTACGAAGTGCACATACACAATGTGGTAGTCCACAATTGTATGAAAATGACTTTCATGGGAGCCAACTGGTTTACAGCTTGCAGGGATAGCTTGTGTACTAGTAAAGGGAGACAGTAGTACAAAACAACACAAAGATACTGCATGGGCCTGAAAACATGTCATTAAAATGTACAGAAGGGGAATTTCATGCATTATACAAGAAGCTTGAGGATGAGGAAACTACATTTTATATTTTGAAGAGCGGAAGAATCAGTTTTTTTCATTTGTTATGTCAAATTTCACCCAGAATTACTAAAATGAACACAGTGTTGGGATTTGACATCACAGCACATGAAAATTTCGTTAAAGATTAACTTTAGTTACTAGACCAGTGCAAAGTTTTATACATTAGTCATACCTCACTCAGTACCTTTCCCTTCATGATACATAGGTTTTTTTTTAAATATTGTATTTGGCTTTTAGTAGTTCAAGTGCCTTATTTGTGGTGGGATTAACTGGTGAAACCACATCAATATTGACCACTGATGTTTCCAAAACTGTCTCTCACACAATTCAGAGAGCTGCGTAATAATAAATAGGCCTGCCACAAATACATATTTCAACAAACAACTGCAGTATCTGAAGTTTTCAGTGCATTTCTTTATGTAACACTAAAAATGGCTGGCAACATACAAATAAATTCCACCTACTAATCAGTCTGATTCTACTTACAGTACTTATTTCACTTCAAGTCGCTGCCATATTGCAATCCTTTCCATTGTAAATATTAAATACAGTATTGGTATCTACAAAAATCCACTTCATAAATTTAGTACAGGGCATGTAATTAAGTATGCTCATGTCGAACAATTTAGACTGCTAGCTCAGTCTGTCCTCATTTATTGTAAATTTTAACAAAATAAATAATGGAATGAAACAATTTATAGCAAATAATGAACAACAAACAACTGATATCAACCATGGAAACCACGATGAATCAAAATATCGAGATATGCTCCTTGCAGTATATCATGAGGGAATAAGCTTCTAGGTCACATGATCCGCAATAGGTGGATGACACCAACCATCAAAACTTTCCTCCAGAAAAACCTTGACAGTGCTGTGATGTGATGGGACAGCCATTTGAAATATATTGCAGAACATTTTGAATGAAGGGGATGCGGTGTGATGTGATGGCCAGTCTGAATTGGCCTTTAAGGTGTCCACAATTTTATTACAAGCTTGAAACTCCAGCATAGCTCAAAAGTTGCTCCATATGTAAATTGAATAGAAAAAAAGAGTAATCTAGCGGTGATATAAGATATTCCTGACAATGTGTTGTATGCAGGCTTCCAGGATATACTTAGTCATCTTTCTTATGTTTGAGGCATAGTAAAAGCAGCATCAAAGTATTTAACACCATACACACAACACATGCACCAGAAACCATACATCACACCTCTCATTTCTGATGAATTTTAAGGGTGCTTATACAGGAAAATGTATTATAACAGTTCATACAGCTGAGTAGGTCACTGTAGCTCAGTTGGTATAGTACAAGCGATTGTAATCGATTCAATAGATGCAAAAAGCAGGTCTCTTGGCGAATTCAGACTGCAGTAGGTTCCTAACGAGCTGTAGGATTCTCAGTCAGCTACACTACAGCGATCAACACTCTCATTTGATGGTTGAGGGATTTAGTTTTTAATTAACACCGATTTTCGTTGTAAGTATGCCTTAGTGTGATCGGAATTTGAAATCGATATTGACAAAAAGTTAAACTGAAACCATTCCTTTTATAAACAAAATGACCAGGCAAGCACTGCATTTTTAAGAAATTCTTCACACAAATTGTCAGTGTTTTATGCTGTACATAGGACGTCTAACATTTCGAACTGATTTATATCCAACACTCACCTGTAGCTTGGAGCAGTGTGCAGAACTGTTTCCAGAGAAGCTCTATGCTACATAAACAACTCATTCCCAACTTTGCTTTTTCATTATCTTTAACTTCTACGCCACTAGCATCACGCAGCCCAACGATAAATCTGGTGTTACTCACTGCTACGTTAAATGCGTAGTACAAATGGCGTTCAAAAAGTTTTGCTTAGTCGTCTCTATTTTTTTTTTTTTATTTTTTGCAGGAGGATAATGAAATTTTTTGTGAACACACTTGGAACATTTAGCTATAAGTTGCTGTACAAAAGTATTTTCTTTTATTTACAGGTGAGCCATAATGGACCGTGAAGTAGATGTCAGGTTGTGACAACGGTCAGAGATGGAGTTCCTCTTCAAGACCAGCGATGACTCTGCCACATCGATTCACAGGGAGTTGCACCCTGTTTATGGGGAAGACACAGTGGATCACAACAGTATCCAGCGGTGGTTGCAGATTTAAAGACGGTGATTTCCCTCCACTGGACAATCCACGATGTTGTAGACCAACGGCAGTGAGTGATGTGAATAAAGAGACCCTTGGTCAGATCATCCAAAATGACTTGGCTCCGTCTGATTTTTACCCTTTTGGTCGTCTGAAGGCCGACCTGCATGGTAAAACATTTGATAGTGAGAAAGACCTTATATACTGTGTCAAGCGATGGTGTAAAAGGCAATCCCCAGAATTTTACTGAAGTGCATTTACATCATCGAAAGAACGTTGGGTCACATGCGTCACAGCTGATGGAGGCTAAATGTATAGCTGAATGTTCCAAGTATGTTCACAAAAAATTTCATTCTTCTCCTGCGAAAAATAAAAAAATTAGAGACGACTGTGCAAAAAACTTTTTGGACGCTCTTTGTATTAGGAATCTCATAACGACAGTTCAGCGTCGTGTTAATTTAAGAAAATCTACGATTTTCTTACATGAAAGTAGTGCTACTAGATTGTGACTGATACCAGTTATATAAGAATACAACACAAATAACTGCAATGTCCAGCTCTCAAGTGCTGATAGTATTGATGGATTTCACTGTGTAAGAAACCTCCAAGAACAATGGAAATTACATCTACAACGAGAATATCATGCAGTGCACTCACTTCCAGAAATCTGAAACATCAGCAAATTTAGTGTGTGATATCCTTACACATACATATTTTATGGAAGTGGCTAGAGAAACCTCATAGAGCCCACCCATCAGAAAACTTCAGATGAAGGCTCTGATACGAATTTCTGCCTTTTTATTCACATATGACATTCCAACACAGTAAAACATTGAGCGGAGTCTCGGCATTTCTGTGACATCGTCCTATATGTACTAATCTACAGGGTTCAAAGTTTAGAATCCAAGATGGCGATCCATGACGTATTTGGTGGCAATAGAACCCAAGATTGCTGACCTGGAATATGGGCGAAGTCAAAAATAGTTGTTGCAATTCCCACAGCACTGCGGTCATCTCATCCCCACCACACAACCTCAGTGTCCAGGCTTACTAGCTATCAAGCAGACCCACAATTTGTGCCATTAGATATCTATCACCTCCAGACAGAAAAAAACTGACTCAAACACTTGATTGCAGGTATTAACCCTCGCACCACACACTGGGGTCCTAGGAAGCCTTGCATAATTTTTTTGTGTATTACAAAGAGTATGTTGGCTAGAGTTTATTGAAACTTAATATATTAGGTTGGTAGCACTGCCTATATGTATGCGATGTTAACTCAAACATTTGCTTTGTTGTTGCGGTAGTGTCAAGCTCTAAAGATTGTTGAACATCCGTGGAATCTTGATTACCCCAGTGTGTGTTCCTTGTAGCTCATTTATGCAGATTGAAAATAATAACTTGGTAAGTACACAATATTGAAATATACAGGGTGTTACAAAAAGGTATGGCCAAACTTTCAGGAAACATTCCTCACACACAAAGAAAGAAAATATGTTATGTGGACATGTGTCCGGAAAAGTTTACTTTCCATGTTAGAGCTCATTTTATTACTTCTCTTCAAATCACATTAATCATGGAATGGAAACACACAGCAACAGAACGTACCAGCGTGACTTCAAACACTTTGTTACAGGAAATGTTCAAAATGTCCTCCGTTAGCGAGGATACATGCATCCACCCTCCGTCGCATGGAATCCTTGATGCGCTGATGCAGCCCTGGAGAATGGCGTATTGTATCACAGCCGTCTACAATACGAGCACGAAGAGTCTCTACATTTGGTACCGGGGTTGTGTAGACAAGAGCTTTCAAATGACCCCATAAATGAAAGTCAAGAGGGTTGAGGTCAGGAGAGCGTAAAGGCCACGGAATTGGTCCGCCTCTACCAATCCATCAGTCACCGAATCTGATCTTGAGAAGCGTACGAACACTTCGACTGAAATGTGCAGGAGCTCCATCGTGCATGAACCACATGTTCTGTCGTACTTGTAATGGAACATGTTCTAGCAGCACAGGTAGAGTATCCTGTATGAAATCATGATAACGTGCTCCATTGAGCGTAGGTGGAAGAACATGGGGCCCAATCAAGACATCACCAACAATGCCTGCCCAAACGTTCACAGAAAATCTGTGTTGATGACGTGATTGCACAATTGCGTGCGGATTCTCGTCAGCCCACACATGTTGATTGTGAAAATTTACAATTTGATCACGTTGGAATGAAGCCTCATCCGTAAAGAGAACATTTGCACTGAAATGAGGATTGACACATTGTTGGATGAACCATTCGCAGAAGTGTACCGATGGAGGCCAATCAGCTGCTGATAGTGCCTGCACACGCTGTACATGGTACGGAAACAACTGGTTCTCCCGTAGCACTCTCCATACGGTGACTTGGTCAATGTTACCTCGTACAGCAGCAACTTCTCTGACGCTGACATTCGGGTTATCGTCAACTGCACGGAGAATGGCCTCGTCCATTGCAGGTGTCCTCGTCGTTCTAGGTCTTCCCCAGTCGCGAGTCATAGGCTGGAATGTTCCGTGCTCCCTAAGACGCCGATCAATTGCTTCGAACGTCTTCCTGTCGGGACACCTTCGTTCTGGAAATCTGTCTCGATACAAACGTACCGCGCCACGGCTTTTGCCCCGTGCTAATCCATACATCAAATGGGCATCTGCCAACTCCGCATTTGTAAACATTGCACTGACTGCAAAACCACGTTCGTGATGAACACTAACCTGTTGATGCTACGTACTGATGTGCTTGATGCTAATACTACAGAGCAATGAGTCGCATGTCAACACAAGCACCGAAGTCAACATTACCTTCCTTCAATTGGGCCAACTGGCAGTGAATCGAGGAAGTACAGTACATACCGACGAAACTAAAATGAGGTCTAACATGGAAATTTAGCGTTTACAGACACATGTCCACATAACATCTTTTCTTTATTTGTGTTTGAGGAATGGTTCAAATGGCTCTGAGCACTATGGGACTTAACATCTGAGGTCATCAGTCCCCTAGAACTTAAACCTAACTAACCTAAGGACATCACACACAGCCATGCTCGAGGCAGGATTCGAACCTGCGACCGTAGCGAACGCGCGGTTCCAGACTGAAGCGCCTAGAACCGCTCGGCCACACCAGCCGGCTGTGTGTGAGGAATGTTTCCTGAAAGTTTGGCCGTACCTTTTTGTAACACCCTGTGTATTGTGTGTAACTTATAATTGTTTCCTTTCAATGCAGCCCTATATTATTTTATTTTATTTTTCAGTGACAATGAGTATTAAAATAAAATGCACTTATGGACAAGTTGGGTCAGGAAGACAATTCATTTGAAGGCCTAGATTCTGATCCTAATTACAGGAACCATCAGGTACGGAAGAGACTTTAGAAGATGACGATGAAACTAATGGTAATTCTTCCAACTCAAACATCCTTCTAGGTAAGAATGGCTAGAAGTGGTCTTCAACTACACCATCTAAGAGAGGAAGAAATAAATCCAAAAATTTAGTTACTTACCTTACAGGACCAAAGGGTCAACCAAAGGTGTATTTCTAATCCAAATTAAGCATGTCAGATGAAATGCTGGACATGATTGTCACTTACACGAACAACGAAATTATTCACATACATTCTTTAGTAGGAAAACTGAAAGTTACCATAACACTACAAATATTGTACAACTAAGAGCTGCCATTGGACTCTTGTATCTCTGCAGTGTAAACAAGGTTGCTCACACAAATTTAGAAGAACTTTGGTCTCCTAAATTTTGCAGTGCCCTGTTTTGTGGTACAATGTCACAATGGCGATTTCAGTTTTTCACTAGTTTTCTAAGATTTGATTACACAGCAATCCGCATGCACATCTGGACTAAATTTATTGATAACTGCAAATCCCTATACACCCATTTAGAATATTGTACAATAGACGATCAGCTAATGGGTTTCTGTGACACATGTCTATTCAGAATATACATCTCTTCAATGCCAGACAGATATGAAATTAAGATTTTGATGTTGAATGATTCCAAGACTTATTACATGCTAAACCCTGTTTCGTACATTGGCAAGGTACTAATAAAAAATACGAATCTGTCCCATCTTATTATGTGAGAAAGTTATCAAAGCCCGTTCATGGCACTAATGGGACCCTGACTGTTGACAACTGGTTCTCGTCAGTTCCTCTTTATCACACAACGATTAAAAACTTTGGTTTGACAATGCTGAAAAATAAACCTCAAATACCACAATTGTTTCTACATTTTCAAAACGCTGGAAAAACACAATTGGCCTTTAATATGAATATGACGCTACTGTCATATATCCCAAAGAAGAATAAATTTGCACTATTGCTGTCTACCACGCACTACTCAAACGACAACAAAACAACAGGAAAACCTGAAATGATAATTTCATACAATAAAGCAAATGGTGGTACTGATACTTTTGATCAGCTGTGCAAAACTTACAGCACTGCACATGCAACAAGAAGATGGCCTATGAGGGTTTTCTGTGGCATTTTGGATCAAAGTAGCCACGAAGAAAATTTTTGCATTAGCTGGCAAGGAACATAATTGCACCTCACTTAAGGGCTAGACTGAATATACCAACACTACGAAGGAATGTGATAAGAACTAGATATTGTGGCACCATACAGACCAGAAACTCTAACCATCAAAGAGAGATGTTCTCTATGTTCAAAGAAAAGGGACATAAAAACAAAAATGTGTTGCCAGGATTGTAAAAGGGCGATCTGTGATGAAAATCGAGCCCTAATTTGTACCGAGTGTGCTCACTGACAATACAAACGGTGGCTGATATATTAGTTACAGTTTTTCACATTATTCTAACATGTATTAGTTTCATCTGTCTTAAGCATCTTTGCACAAATATGCTGTCATAGTAATTTTGTAAACATGCTATGCCAAAATATCTTGTAAAAATCAAACAATCCATTATATTATTTCACATTATATTACATTATATTATATTACATTATACATTCAAGTTCAAACTCATCTTGAATTTATACATAAAAAATAAATATAAAAACTCGTTTTCAGTATTGTGTTGAAGAGTAACATGTATCAGATTTGTAAATACCACCATGTTAGTCAGTGTAATAACTAAATAAGGTCAAATAAGACATCCTGATGCGTTATACACATTCAAATATGACAAAGCTAAACATAAAGAAATACAAAACATTATTTGTTAATAATACCAATGTGTTACTGATTGTTGTAATAATATAAACATACATGCAGGTAACTACATTTACAGCAGCCCATATACATAAGACAGTCCAATGTATATATTAATTTGCTTGGAACTCATGATATATGATAAGATTTTACTGGGGTTCAGTGGACCCCAGTTTGAGGTACTAGGTAATTCAAATTCTCCCTCAGTTCAACAGCTCCACGATGTAGACAATGCTGTGCCTGACACATCTGAGAAGCACAAGTAGTATCAGATATCAAGCCAACATGCAGACACACTCCCTGATGCAACCCCCAATACGTTGGAGCGGAAATCAAACTCATTTGAGCAGCAGCAAAAGTAGAAACCAAGTCAGCATACAGACCAGCCACAAAGTGCTGAATCCGACATGCTCGAGTGGAAATCAAGTTGGCATGCAGAACTGTTCCGAAACTTTGAGTTTCCACTATATCATCCACTAAGCAAGCATGCAGATAACTTCTCTGATGTAGTGCCCAATATACTGAGGCAGGACACAGAATTGTTTCCAGCGTTTGAGCTCTCTCTATGGCTTCCTACAACTGCGTATCACCTTGTATGAAACCAACAACAAACTGAAACTTTTGGAATTTGGACCAATGCTGAGGTAAAACATTTCTAAAAGCTTGCACAAAGACAGTGGGCTGTGTTTTCTTGGATTCTTGTGAGAAGACTGGGAATTGTCTATGTTTTAGTATACCCTCGTCTATTAAGTCTGACGATAGGGCAGGATTACATCATCAGATTGCGATGCCGTCCTACGCATTTTCAAAGGAGGCAATACTGTGTATGGTGACATGAGCACATAAGTTTAATTCTTTGCAAAATGCTTTCCTTCGTTATCATCATAATCTGACTTTGGCGTAACAATGTTTGGGTGGCTACTGTCTAGTACTGCTTTTCTGTATTGATTATCTGTGAAAGGCAGTTCATTTCAGCTATTTCTTTCATTGATAACTCCGAAACTGATCTTACATTGCTTTCATATCACTATCCATTTTAGCTACAATTTTATGTTCTCTTTCGTTTATTATCTCTTAAATTGCATCAACATAAGTTAATCTTTGTTACATCCTTATTGATACGTTTGTACTCGGTTTTTAAAAAGTTTGTAATAAAGTCAGAAATCCGTCGTCTTGCGTGAGTTCTTGTACATTTCGCATGCAGACTTAATTTCAGATACCTAAGTTACAGTTGCTGTTACCACTTGAGTTAAACATTCATGTGCACTTTCTAAACTACTGTGCATCAATGCAAGATCCTCAACCTGATGTGCACTTCTTGATTTTCACTCACACTAGAAAGTTTTTTTCTCTGGATGATCGTACATATTAGTAAATTTTGTATCTGATTTATTGGCTGCATCTGTCAAATGTTTGTTGAAGTCAGTATACAAATTTTCGAAGTCATTCAAAAGTGTCATGACTTTTTGGTCTAAGGTACTGAGACTTTGATCTAAATTGCTAAGACCGCTAGACATGTTTATGATTTTTGTACTCAAGTCTGTGCATAACTCAGTATTGATTTCCATGAATTTCTGTAATTACTGTTCTGTGGTTGGTAACTGTGAATGATGGTTGTCTAATGTGTGTATAGCCTGAGTGTGTGTGGCTGTCTGTTCCGTTCACTCAGCACTAACCTTGGAAAATTTCTTTGTCTGTTGCATTGTTTCTATCCAAATTATTTTGAAAAGAACCATTTCCTATGGAGGATTGTGAATTAATCTGATCAATTATTAGCCATGTGACATCATTTGGTCTAATGTTCTGTCCATTCATTGCAGTTGGGTTCAGTTGTATATTGTTTTTGACTGTGACACTGTCAACCTGTTGTGACACACTGTCATTTTCATTATCTAATACATTCAATTCTGATTCAGTATTTTCGTGATCATTACCATTAGTATTAATTTTATCATTGACACTTGATTCCAATTTTACTGAGAATAAAAGATATGCACTGTAATTGAATTAATGAAATATAACAGAAAATCAATTGCTGTGGAAAATTTCACTCATGATATATGTTCATGGCAAGATGGCTTCTCCTTGTTGTCTCCATTATGTATATGAAAAATCCACTCTACCATAAATATTGTTGCTTACAAAAAGGTTTTAAGCGGGTAAGGATGAGATTATTATGACGAAATTGTTTTAGCATGCTAAGGTCAGTGGAATATCCTTGATTCTACCTGTGGTTAATACACTTCTGTTCATGTTCTGTAAAGACCAATTACCTGTCTCTGGTGAAAATTTTCTCTAGTTTCCATGATTTATTTCGTTTTTGCTGGTAACATATTCCTTTTCTCATTGTCAACTATGTGGAACAAAGACAGAATACTGTTAGTATTTCAACAATCACTCTTAAAATTACATTATTTTTTACTTAAGGTCGGAAGATTGTGGGATCTGGTCCCTGTTCGGTCGCCAGTGCGCTATATTCTACTTTTACTACTGGCTCGATAACGAATTAGAGTTTTTGAATTGAAAATGTTTTGTGACTTTTAATTGTGAAGTCATAAATGGAAGTTAATTAAATGTGTTTATGGCCAGCTGTCGAACAGACATCAACAACATATCTGAAATAAACTTTCTTGGAAATTTAATAGTAAACTATCTTGTTTGTATTTTCTTTCCACTGGGGCTTTACCTCTTATTTCTGCTGCATTAATGGTTGTCTTGAATACAGCCACCATAGAATTTGCTAATTGTTGACTGAGTTGTCTGATGAATCTCATACTGCAATAAGGTGAGATGAACTGGTTGTCAAATAAATAGACATGCACTGTATTTTATTTGCCATTATTTAAATTAACTCAAAATCCAATATTAACTAAACTGTTAACAGTAGGAGAATCGATAAAATGTTTGCATCATCTCTTGTTCAAGACACCCCACAGTCTCCTCTCTTTCTGCTAAATAAAAAAAAATTGACAGCCACATGACTCTCATCTAACAGTGTCTCTGCTACATTCCAACACTATCTTACATATACCTATTTGGAAACATCTAACAACTGTGATTAAAACTTGATGCTCTAAGAAGAGAAACCATTACATACTCCTAAAGTTTGGCATTAGCTGCGTCCCTTGCAGCAATTAACACATCTTCCTTCTGGTATATAATATCTACGAAAAATATTTTTCATGAATTTACTCCATATATGACTGCATATGATGAAGATATTGAAGAAATGTATGATGAGAGAAAAGAAATTATTCAAATAGTTAAGGCAGACGAAAATTTCATAGTCATGGGGGCTGGAATTCGATAATAGGTAAAGTAAGCGAAGCAAAAGTAGTAGGAAAAAATGGACTGGGAGTAAGGAATGAAAGAGGAAGTCGCCTGGTAGAATTTTGCACTGAGAATAACTTAATAATCGCTAATACTTAGTTTAAGAATCATCGAAGAAGATTGTATTCTTGGGAGAGATCTGGAGATACCAGAAGGACTGATTATCTAATGGTAACACAGAGATTTAGGAGCCAGGTTTTAAAATGTAAGACATTTCCAGGAGCAGATATGGACTCTGATCACAATTTATTGGTAGGGTAAAACTAAAGAAACTGCAAAAAGGTAGGAATTAAAGGAGATGAGACCTGGATAAACTGAAAGAACCAGAGGTAGAGAGTTTCAGAGGGAGCATTAGGGACCGATTGACAAGAACAGGGAAAAGGAATACAGTAGAAGAAGAATGGGTAACGTTGAGACATGAAATGGTGAAGGCAGCAGAGGATCAAGTACGCAAAAACACGATGGCTAGTAGAAATCCTTGGGTAATACAACAAATGTCGAATTTAACTGATGAAAGGAGAAAATATAAAATTGCAGTAAATGAAGCAGGCGAAAAGGAATACAAAGGTCTCAAAAATGAGATCGACAGGAAAAGCAAAATGGCTAAGCTGGAATGGGTACCAGACAAATAAAGGATGTAGAAGCATATATCACTAGGGGTAAGATAGATGCCACGTACAGAAAAATTAAAGAGACCTTTGGAGAAAAGAGAACCACCTGTATGAACAGCAAGAGCTAAGAAGGTAAGCCAGTCCTAAGCAAAGAAGGGAAAGCCGAAAGGTAGAAGGACTATAAGGAGGGTCTATACAAGGACGATGTACTTGAGGGCGATACTATGGAAATGGAAGAGGATGTAGATGCAGATGAAGTGGGAGATATGATACTGCGTGAAGAATTTGACAGAGCACTGAAAGACCTAAGTAGAAAAAAGGCCTCAAGAGTAGATGACATTCCTTTAGAGCTTCTGATAGCTTTGGGAGAGCCAGCCATGACCAAACTCTTCCATCTGGTGTGCAAGATGTATGAGGCAGGCGAAATACCTTCAGACTTCAAGAAGAATATAACGATCCCAATTCCAAAGAAAGCATATGTTGTCAGGTGTGAAAATTACCGAACTATCAGTTTAATAAGTCATGGTTGCGAAATAATAAGACGAATTCATTACAGGCGAATGGAATGACTGGTGGAAGCCAACCTCGGGGAAGATCAGTTTGTATTCCATAGAAATGTAGGAGCACACGAAGCAATACTGACCCTACGACTTACCTTACAAGCTAGGTTAAGGAAAGGCAAACCTACGTTTCTAGCATTTGTAGACTGAGAGAAAGGGTTTGACAATGTTGACTGGAATACTCTCTTTCAAATTTTGATGGTGGCAGGGGTAAAATATAGGGAACGAAAGGCTATTTATAATTTGTACAGAAAGGCATGAAAGGGAAGCAATGATTGAGAAGGGAGTAAGACAGGGTTGTAGCCTATCCCCAGTGTTATTCATTCTGCTAACTGAAGAAGCAGTAAAGAAAACAAAAGAAAAATTTGGAGTAGGAATTAAAATCCATGGAGAAGAAATAAAACCCTTGAGGGTTGCCAATGACATTGTAATTCTGTCGGAGACAGCAAAGGACTTGGAAGGACAGTTGAACAGAACAGACAGTGTCTTGAAAGGAGGGTAGAAGATGAACATCAACAAAAGCAAAATGAGGATAATGGAATGTAGTTGAATTAAATCAGGCGATGCTGAGGGAATTAGATTAGGAAACGAGACCTTTAAAGTAATGGAAGAGTTTTGCTATTTGGGTAACGAAATAACTAAGCGTATCTGAAGAAGAGAAATTTGTTAACATCGAGTATAGATTTAGATATCAGGAAGTCTATTCTGAAAGTATTTATGTGGAGTGTGGCCATGTATGGGTGTGAAACGTGGACCATAAACAGTTTCGGCTAGAGAAGAATAGAAGCTTTCGAAATGTGGTGCTACAGAAGAATGCTGCAGATTAGATGGGTAGATCACATAATTATGGTAGTGAACAGAATTGGGGAGAATAGGAAATCGTGCACAAGTCGACTAGAAGAAGAGATCGGTTAGTAGGACACACGCTGAGGCATTAAGGGATCACCAATTTTGTACTGGAGGGAAGTGTGGAGGGTAAAAATCATGGAGGGAAACCAAGAGATAAATACACTAAGCAGATTCATAAGGATGTCAGTTGCAGTAGTTACTGGTAGATGAAGAGGCTTGCAGAGGATAGAATGGCATGGAGAGCTGCATCAAACCAGTCTTTGGACTGAAGACCACAATAACAACAACATGACTTCTACCACATTGATCAAGTACAGGCGACAAAATTTTGGATAGGTCTTCGATATGTCTGTCAAAGCAATTACCTTCACAGGCCGCCTGTTCCCATAGACCAACATGTGCTGGACAATAGGCAAAATCTCAAGCAACTGATGTGTAAACTGTCTCTGAGGACCTATTCAATATTTTGTCCCATTTACTGGGAAGTTATATGGAGTAAATTTCATAGAAAAGCTATTTCACAGATATAGTTTCATTGTACATGTGTTTGATGGAATAAATCAGTTTAAGACTTGGAAAAGCGAAATATTATACATGTATACACACACACACACACACACACACACACACACACACACACATATATATATATATATATATATATATATATATATATATATATTTGATACAAATGGCAATGGCAAGGAAAGCGTTTCTGAAGAAGAGAAATTTGTTAACATCGAGTACAGATTTAAGTGTCAGGAAGTCGTTTCTGAAAGTATTTGTATGGAGTGTAGCCATGTATGGAAGTGAAATGTGGACAATACATAGTTTAGACAAGAAGAGAATAGAAGCTTTCGAAATGTGGTGCTACAGAAGAATGCTGAAGATTAGATGGGTAGATCACATAACTAATGAGGAGATATTGAACAGAATTGGCGAGAAGAGGAGTTTGTGGCACAACTTGACTAGACGAAGGGATCGCTTGGTAGGACATGTTCTAAGGCATCAAGGGATCACCAATTTAGTATTGGAGGGCAGCATAGACGTTAAAATCGTAGAGGGAGACCAAGAGATGATTACACTAAGCAGATTCAGAAGGATGTAGGTTACAGTAGGTACTGGGAGATGAAGAAGCTTGCACAGGATAGAGTAGCATGGAGAGCTGCATCAAACCAGTCTCAGGACTGAAGACCACAACAACATATTTGATACAGTTATACAGTTTCCACAAATCGTAATGTACATTTGGTTCTTCGTGAAGTATAATAAATAAATCATCATCGTTAAAAACAACATTGCCGTTCTCCTTTTTCTACATGAACACTATTTATCTCTCTGAAAAACTTTCCCAACAGGTGTTTTTTATAGTCTTTAAATCCAATGTGTATTTCACATAATCCTACTAGAGCACTATCAGGTTTATAAATGACATCTGTGAACTCTACTTGTGTTGCATTTCCGTTTATAGGAGAAATACTAGCAGACTTAGGTATAGCAAACATACACACTGCTATACACACATTTAACTCCTCATTGTGAACTTCATATTCCAATAGATACTTCACAGTATTATCTTAGAGAGATTTAACATACCTTCAATATAGACTGAGTCTCTCCATGGCAATTCATATTGCGTTGTTCAGACCACATAGGCAGATTGTGCTGGGTCTTAGGACGTTAACTTCATTGTATCATCCCCAAACATGTTGACGATGCATGTGTTGTTGCTGCCAAACATACTGATTTTTTGAGGGAATGGACTGTTCTCAATTGCCCTGCAATGCTCTATTATCTCAGCTTACTGCACATTTCATCCCACTCCATATCACTGAACTACATCGTTGTACTCCTTCAGACGTTTTCTATTTCCACTCTATATTTAAAGCCTATGTCAGGTGCTAAACTGACATTAATACACTTCGATTCATTGGGAGTCAACTGATAAGTAGTTTTCAACAATAGCACTCCTTAGCGAGTTAGTTGAGGCTTCATAAATGGTATAGGCGTAGGACACATAGAGAGCTCAATCTCTGGACACAATTCTGTGTCCTGCTCCAATACATTGGACACTACATTAGAGAACTTATCTGCATGCTTGCTTAGCAGAGGATATAGTGGATACTCAGAGTTTGAAAACAGTTTTGCATGGTGACTTGATTTCCACTCGAGATGTTGGTATTAACACCATGTGAGTGCTCTCATGCTGACTTGATTTCTGTTTCTGTTCCTGTTCAAATGTACTTGATTTCCATTCAAACGTATTGGGGGTTGCATCAAGGAGTGTGGCTGCATATTGGCTCGATATCTACTGCTACTGCTCCTGCTCAAATGTATCAGGCACAGCACTGACTACACCATGGAGCTTTTGAACTGAGGGAGGTATAAAAGAAAACCATGAAGAACACATACATACACATAACAAATAATAAACACTGATAGAGAGGAATGGTTTAATACTTACAACCAAATTTTTTATGTCAGGAGGTGGCAGATCTCTAATGGTGCTTAATGATGATCACTACAGAATATGGAGCACAAGTGTTGGGTGAGCTTGATGGCTAATAATTATGCTGTCTGAAGATGAGTAATAGGGGTAGACGACTGCAGTGTCATGGGAATTGGAACAACTATTTCAGATTGCACCCATATCCCCAGTCAGACATGCTGGTGTCAGTGATTATCAAAGACGTCATTGACCGCCATCTTGGATTCTAAACTTTGAACTACACAGATTAGTAACAATAGGATGATGCCATAGGAATGCTGTTATCCTGTTCAGTGCTTTACTATGTTGGAATGTCACGTGTGAGAAATATGCTAGAAATTCGTAACACAGACTTCTTCCAAAGTTTTCTGATGGGTAAGATCTGTAAGTTATTCTGGATAAGTCCATAAAATCTGTACATGTAACGATATCACGCACAGGGTTGTGGTGCTGACATGTGTCAGGTTTCTGAAAGGAAGTGCACTGTATATTATTCTCAATGTTGATGTATATTTTCACCGCTCCTGATAGTTCTTACACACTGTAGTCTTATCAGCATTTGAGAGTGGAACATTGCAGTTATTTGTGCTGGATTCTGATATAACTTATGTCAGTCATAATCTGATGAAATTCCTACTACAACACATTTAACTATGCAGAGACCAACACCAAATTCACTGCTGCACTGTGTGATGTTAGTGGTGTAGATGTTTAAGACAGTGGAAAAGAAAAGTCTGGAGTCAATTGTTTGTGTACCATGGTGCGTGTCTGGTAACAATTCTACATGCTGGTCGAAAATATTCTTGATGGTTGGTAAGGCTGGACGCTACAGGTGAGTGCTGGGTATAAATCAGTAGGAAATGTTAGAAGTCCTATGTACAACATAAAGTATTGACAGTTTGTGTGGGGCATCACTTATAATGCAGTGCTTGCTCTGTCATCCTGTTATTGGAAGAATTCTTTGAATTTAACGTTTTGCCTATATTGATAACGTATTCCGATCACACCAAGGCAATATCTACAACGTAAATCGATGTTATTTAAAAAGCAAAACTCTCATCCAGCAAAAGAGTGTGTGAATCGCTGCAGTACAGCTGACTGAGAACCCTACAGCTCGTCTGGAACCTATTGCAATCTAAATTCGCTATGAGACCTTGTGTTTGAATCTATTGAATCGATTACAATCGCTAGTACTATACCAAATGAGCTATACCAACCCACACAGCTCTATGAACTATTATAGCACGTTTTGCTGCACAAGTACCCTTACAATTCTTCATAAATGAGGAGTACGATGTATGGTTTCTGCTGTATGTGTTGTGTGTGGGATGTTAAAGATTTTGACACTGTTTCTGCTAGGCCTCAAATCATAGAAATACGACTTATTACAACAACCCCTTTTGCTGTTCCACTTGCAACGAGAGAATGGATATGTGACTTCGTCAAGTAATTTTAAAAGTTCAAATGTGGTAAACCTGTGTGACTTGTTCTTTTCAATGTGGATCACTGTGGAGAGACTCAATCTAAGATCGACAAATCTTAAACTGGTCTTCAGTTGTGGTGTCACGTATGTGGTGAAACATAAAGTTCGCACTTCTGCATTGTGGTTGGTGTTGAATATAGGTTGTGCTCCGATCTGGCACCTGCTACTGGTTGCTCCCTTAAGATGCCACTGTTTCGTAACATACATAAGTGTATGTCATCGCTGATAAGCATTTTATGGGAGTGATATGAGCACACCGTAATTTCCAAATCGTAATCGGAAGCAAATTCATAGACAGTTGACGTTATAAACGTCTATAATACTATTAATTCTTTATCTCAAACAAAATCGATGTTGTATTTGGTTTACAAGGTAAAAATTTCACTGTCTTAAAGTTTACAAGTACTGTGTGCGGAACTTGCTAGCTGACTGTAAGTTTAAGCACTGTCGGATGACGTTAAGTTATCATTAGCATGTTCGCAATTTCTGTGTTCTGCACTTTCACCTTGTGTGCAACCTTTGATTCAGAAGGAAGCGCTTTCATCTCAGTACTTCACTCGAGAAAGGCGAAAAGTGGTTTCCAGTTCAAAAACTGTATTGCTCATCAGAAATATGAATGGGATGTTCAGATTTCAAGTTGTGGTGGCTTCGAATCTGTGGTAGAAATGTGGACACCTTAACGTGATAATTCAATAGATAGTATTACTACATGTCAGAACTACACCTACAAGTGCACCTAAGAACTGTAGGATGGTATTAAATCATCATCAGCACATTTCCACCAAGAAGACTGCACCGCAAGAAATCTGCTAAATATCTAAGATATACCACATCCAAGGTAAAACACTTATACTATATATGTTTCTCTATGTCTTTGTTTGACAGCTAGTTGTGTATTTGTGTGTGTGTGTGTGTGTGTGTGTGTGTGTGTGTGTGTGTGTGGTGCGTGTGTATGGGTGGGTGCGTCTGTGTATGTGAGTGAGTGAGAGACAAAGAAAGAGAGAGACAGAGAGAGAGAGATTGTGGTGATCTAGTGTTCTGTTCACAATATTAGCGTAGCATGCTGTTTAATTCCAGGTGTAAAATGCAGATACTTCCAGAGAATTGAAAGGTGTGTCAACAGCTCAGCACGTAAACATCATGTATGTGAGAGATGCAATAAAAATAAACATGTGAAACATATCAAACTGTTATCATTATGATCATCATAGTTAGAGGTGAGTCGTTCTTTGGCTTTGTGAAGTACAGGGGAAGTGGATGGAAGACTTAGATTTTTTGGAAACATTAACAAGCCATTACATCATTAGCACCACTATTTGTTAAACCATGTGTGGAACTCTCAGTTTCCTAGTTGTTGTAGCTTTGGATCTGTAACAGAGATGGGAACAACTTCACAGAATAATTCAGTGGATATTATTGCCACATGTTATTCAACATACATTAAACAACTTCCTATATGTGTGTCAGTTGTCTCCATTTACAAATACTTTAGAGATGTCTGATATCATGTGTGCAGTATGGAACACATGCTGAGGTGAAAAGCCTTAGATATGAAATTCAGTTACATGGTTGCCATCATGTCTCATGCTGACTGACCAGGGATACTGTTACAGGCTCTGTTTCATTTTGGGGCTATTGTGCACTCAATCTGAATGACTGAAAATATTTGAGTACACCTCTACATGATAATTCAGTGGATATTCATTCTATTCAATGCAAAATTCAGTGTTGTCAGTACAATATTCGTTGTAGCAAGAATAAGATTACACATGGAGAGTGACTTTACACATATTTATATATAAATGTCATTGATTTTGGTACCATGTTCGATATTTACAATGCAAAATTAGTTGTTGTTGGTAAAATATTAGCTTAAAAAGCATAAGACCACACTTGGAGACAGTGACTTTAGGTGATAATTTCATTGACTTTGATAAATTTTTCATTGATTTCCCATAAAATTGACGCAAAAATTCGATGACTTGCAGTATGTATATCACCTGTCGCCATTTTGAAATCCTATGGAGATGTCTGATAAAACACATAGTGAGGCAGGAACCTCTAGATATAAATGTTCCGTGGCATGACAGTAAATTCGACTGGTTGTGGTCAGCTAGGTTACAGATTTGCGTCTCAACTGGCGTTGGGAGTAGAACAACTAAAGATGAGGACCAATGGAACTTTTGAAAATGCATACTGCATATCACAATCTGATCCCACGCTATGCTGTGTAATAGGTTAAAATTCTTGGACTTCTTATTCAAATGACTGCAGGTTCAGACTGAGCGACAAAAAATAGATACTGAAAATTAGTGACAAGGTCAAACCAATGGCTGATAGTTACCACATCGAAATGTTGCGTCTCTCCCATGAGAAGCCGAAAAATGGAACTAGCAGCACAACGATTATTCCAGAATGAATTTTCACTCTGCAGTGATTATTAACATAAATATATAGACTGATACTATAATAAAGTATTTGAACATATTTTCGGTAGAAGTTAGTTCACCATATTAGAAATTATTCAGAGCTGTAGAGAACGATGCTTACATGACAAGATAACAATGGTAGAAGATGGAAGTGACCAGCCAGGCATCTCATAGCTGCCCTCGAAAAAATTAAATCATTTGTACATATAGGATAAATTTTAGCATATGGGCTCTTTGGCCCTCAATCAAAATATCAATTACATGTTCATTTGCAGAAGCATATACAAAATTTTAGATGCAAAAAATAGTTTTTAGTGAAGTTGTCTTACAAAGCCACCTGAACGAACTGTGAAACAATTTAATATTTTATTGTGAGTAGTCATTCAACTCATAAAAAAATTAATATATACATTTTTACATGCTCAACCAGAACAGTCCCATAAATGAATGATTCATTATTTATCAAGTTCTTGGCACGACTTGTCCACAAGTACACATCAGTATGACATGGGAGCAACACTATTGTTCTAAGAATAAGAGTAGAGTTAGGACACTTGTTGATTTCTGCCACAGTGCAATGCAGGACGTAATTCCAGTGGGGGAGTGGTAGTCAGACACAAGTTACATGGTGTCATCCCATCTGGGCAGCGACAGGCTGGCTGGTACGATTCCCCTCAGTGTGTCCTGCGGTCTTGTTGCTTTCACCCCTGTGTCTGCTTGGATACATGCAACAGTGCCAGAGCTCCGGGAGGCACGAAACAGTTGTGTAATGCTATTGGTCTTTCGAAAAGATGCACTGCTATGATGCATACAGACTTAAAACACATAAATAAATACATTTACAATAGACACAGTTTAGGTTTCTTTCTTGCTTAAAAACAAATAATAACGTGGGATCAGAATTTCATAATATATGCAATATAAATTACTATTTGATTTTAGTTAATTGGAGAGACTTGGACATTGTCCAGAGCATAAATCCAGTTTGAATTTAGACGAAACTTAAAAGTTTGTTTCTCCTTTTCTTTGTAATAGTATGCTGCTTATATATGAAGGTCAGAAGTGGATAATTTCAGATGAATATTATTGTGTCCATATTTTGTTTACTTACATGCATTTTATCGTGTAGATCTGAATGTTGAATAATTGCTTTGCACAACCATTCAGCGACAAGCACATTTTACTGTAGACACGCCTGCAGCTTAGTTCAGACATGTCCGTTGGACACACACTGTGTTTATGTGATGTGAAATTGTCTCAGCGAAGATTAGTGTCAGAGACGCGTTTTGAGCTCTGTGCCACGGAATCCATCGTCACCGTTTGGATAGCACACGCTCTTGGAGGAAACAGTTTCAGTTTTGCCATGAGGTAAGTGCGTTCCTTTGTATCCAGGTGAAATGCTGCTTATTTGTCATAATGTTTCTTTAGCACACTATAAGTGATCAGGATTATGCGCTATGCAATAATTCTCTATCCCAATGCATGATTGGTCACTGTTTCATCACTTATACATTACTAGATTGGCCTCACTATAGCAAAGGTGTTTTTTACAATGCTTTTACAATTACAGATTCTCTGTACAAGTCATTTTATCTACTAATTTTTTTTGTTAACCAATCACATATTTTTACAACTTTCATTTAGCCTGTTATCAGCCTCTAAAACATGCTTTAGAATCTGGATGTAGCATTTATATTTTATGAAGTTAATACTGCATTTACTTCTATTCACATATAAATCAGATTGGAGAAAAATCTCTACAACACATCATTACCTACGGCACATGAGTGAAAATTAGCAAAGTATCTACTATTAGAAACAATTCAAGTACAAAACAGATGCTCATCCAAAAGATGCAGGAGAAAAACCTCTAGATACAAGTTTTGCACCAGGAGTACAATGCCTTTCATGTTTCTTAGCAGTATTTTATGTGAGTGTATTACTGATGTTTACTCTGTGAATGGGCATATTTGCATGTGATTGTATTGTGTTCAGATGGTCCCATGCACACAGAGTAGTGTATCTGTATTAAAAAAAATTGGCAGGACATCATTTTACTATTCAGTCAGTTATATAATTTTGTGACCATCTTTTACTCTTTTCACAAAATAAATATCATAGTATGAAAATGCGTGGGTATTCAACAATTAGTAAGGCTGAGACGCACCTTTGCTTCCAGAGAAAACACTTAGCATCCTAATAAACACAGGAAAACCACAGATGAAAGTAAGATGGTGCTACTGCACATCTTCTTCAAATTAATGTGTGTGTATATATGCAAATGGATAAATATAATTCCTGCTAATGTGGATCCTGTATCACTGATACATACATGTGTTGCAAATATAATGCTCATTCCTCAACGAATTCAGGACATGTGATGTTTATGTTTTTTAGTCAATTTAGAAATCAATATGACGAATATTCTTGTAGCAGCTGCTTACCTTTCACAATGTTCATTTACTGATTTCGTGTACATTGAAACTTCTTCAGTTCTTTGCATGGGTTTGTACCTTCAATCTTATTAGTTCTAGGATTTGTGAGTAAACAACAACCTGGGTGTGGAATGCATATGACGATTTCAACGAAACTATTGTTACTTGGGGTGAACAGTGAAATTTTTCTGGAGTGAAAATTTTCAACATTGGTAGGAGATTATTTGGTTTAAACAAAAAAAACCTCAAAAATTGGTTGTTATTCTTGTGTTCCATAGACATCAAGAAATGTGTGATCATGGGGGTGTTTCTTACTGATCAAATTGGCTACCACCACTCAAAGAATTACTTTGAGATAAATGCAAATGTTTACTGCTAGAACAGTTTCCAAAACATTACACATTAGTAATTAGTTCTGCAGTGACAATTAAATAGTTCAGTTAATTTCTTATATGTATCTTAGTTCAGTGTAACGCGGAGTAATCGGCTTCCTGCTGCTGCTGCCGCTGAAGTAGTCGTTGCCTGGGTCCATTTCATTTGCCAACTGGATCAAGTTAAGTGAATTCCATTAAATAATCCAGGTAACAAGTCGTTTTATAGTGGTTTATCCACATAACAGGCTATATAGTCACTATACTGTATTACAACAATTATATTTTTGCACAGACGTGCGACACAGTTGTTGCATCTCAAAAATGTCTCCAACTGATCATCCTTCAGCCTTGTGCTCCTCCTATTTATACGTTTTTTAAACAATCAAGTCAACAAAACTACAGTGCAAATTCATTAAATTAACAATTGAAAGTTTAACATTTTTATGAGTAACTATCCATAAAACCTCGCTTATTTTATGCTGAAACTGGCGTATACAATAAAAAAGACTTTTACATAGGATATACATCATATTATATAAAATACTGAAAGACAACAATGCTAAAACTGAAGAAACTGCAAAAAGATGGGATTTAAGGAGATAGGACGTAGATAAATTGAAAGAACCAGAGGTTGTAGAGTGTTTCAGGGAGACCATTAGGGAACGATTGACAAGAATGGGGGAAAGAAATACAATAGAAGAATGGGTAGCTTTGAGAGATGAAATAGTAAAAACAGCAGTGGATCAAATAAGTAAAAAGACGGGGGCTAATAGCAATACTTGGGTAACAGAAGAGATATTGAATTTAATTGATGAAAGGAGAAGATACAAAAATGCAGTAAATGAAGCAGGCAAAAAGTAATACATTTGTCTCAAAAATCACATCGACAGGAAGTGTAAAATGGCTAAGCATGGATGGCTAGAAGACAAATGTAAGGATGTAGAGGTGTATATCACTAGGGGTGACATAGATACTGCCTACAGGAAAATTAAAGAGACCATTGGAGAAAAGAGAACCACTTGCATGAATATCAAGAGCTCAGATGGAAACCCAGTTCTAAGCAAAGAAAGGAAAGCAGAAAGGTGAAAGGAGTATATAGAGGGTCTATACAAGGGCGATGTTCTTGAGGACAAAATTATGGAAATGGAAGAGGTTGTAGATTAAGATGAAATGGGATATATGATACTGCGTGAAGAGTTTGACAGAGCACTGAAAGACCTAAGTCGAACAAGGCCCCAGGAATAGACAACATTGCATTAGAACTACTGATATCCTTGAGAGAACCAGCCCTGTGCCAATCCCAAAGAAAGCAGGTGTTGACAAATGTGAAAATTACCGAACTATAAGTTTAATAAGCCACTGCTGCAAAATACTAACACCAATTATTTACAGACAAATGGAAAAACTGGCAGAAGCCAACCTCGTGGAAGATAAATTTGGATTCCGTAGAAATGTTGGAACACATGAGGTAATACTGACCCTGTGACTTATCTTAGAAAATAGATTAAGGAAAGGCAAACCTACGTTTCTAGCATTTGTAGACTTAGAGAAATCTTTTGACAATGTTGACTGGAATACTCTCTTTCAAATTCTAAAGGTGGCAGGGGTAAAATACAGGGAGCGAAAGGCTATTTACAATTTGCACAGAAACCAGATGGCAGTTATAAGAGTCGAGGGACATGAAAGGGAAGCAGTGGTTGGGAAGGGAGTAAGACAGGGTTGTAGCCTCTCCCCGATGTTGTTCAATCTGTATATTGAGCAAGCAGTAAAGGAAACAAAAGGAAAATTCTGAAACGTGGACGACAAATAGTTTAGACAAGAAGAGAATAGAAGCTTTCGAAATGTGGTGCTACAGTAGAATGCTGAAGATTAGATGCGTAGATCAAGTAACTAATGAGGAGGTATTGAATAGAACTGGGGAGAAGAGAAATTTGTGACACAACTTGCCTAAAAGAAGGGATCGCTTGGTAGGACATATTCTGAGGAATCAAGGGATCACCAATTTAGTGCTGGAGGGCAGTGTGGAGGGTAAAAATCGTAGAGGGACACCAAGAGATGAATACACTAAACAGATTCAGTAGGATGTAGGTTTGAGTAGGTACAGATAGATGAAGAAGCTTCCACAGGATAGAGTAGCATGGAGAGCTGCATCAAACCAGTCTCTGGACTGAAGACTACAACAATGCTAACCTAAATTTTCTTAATTATGGCTTCATTTGTAAATGCAAAATATTGTGAACGTATACTGGACAAGCATGATCTACTAGTAAACAAATGGACTAATAAATTTTATGATATTTAGTGTCTTACACGGAATCACTTATTAGATACCACTGAACTACGGAACTTCCAAGACAGGAATGTAAAACAAAAGGGGTGTTTTATTTCATGATATCTGGTTCTTCATAAAGTAACACATACTTGTATTGTCGTTTGATGTCCTGATTAAAACATAATTTCCTACTTCACTATTTTGCATGTTTTTGAGATGCTTGTCATTCTGCAGTTTTCTAAAATGTGCTTGACAAGTCAGTCCAATCAAAATGGGTCTTACCTTTCCTTTGTAGGGTTCTGCTTGTCTTATATATTTTCTAGGAGGACCGACACACTTGTTTTCTTTGACGTTCAACCTCAAGTCTGCAGGAGTGTTTTGTGATCGTAAACAGGAAGATGGTTCACTACCTGCTAAAAAATACCAAGATACTGCATCCAACGAGTGTGTGTGTATAAGTGCTTACGAAATTTTTTAATTCGGGGAACACTCGTTAACACGGATTTGCTTGCGGGTTAAAGTGCGATACTAAAATATTTTGTATGCCATTTTCTCGTAAAAAACTTTCTCCATTTGTACTCAGTGAAGTAAGATGCGTTGCCTGTTAACAATGGACTACAGTATGGTGATTAAATTACGTTACATAATAGGATCCGCTTGATCTTCTATCTCCCTTCTGTTTGCTTTGATCAGGGGATCATAGACGTATTGTAGCAAAGAACATCATGGGGCGAAACTACACATTGTAAATATAAGTTTTAATAACACCTGGTTTTCGTTTGAATACTTGTAAATAGTGTAGTAGTAAATCATATAGCTTACCTCGTTGTTCCTTTATAGCTGCTGTACATTGTCACTTTATCATGTATGAGTTTCTTTAAGTCTGATATCGCATTTAACGTTATGGACGTCATGTAAATATAGCTACTCAAACTTGTGGCACTAATGTGCATTTCGTGCAGTTGTTTCAGCGTCATGTTTGGCCTCATCTTAATGCCGCTGTTAGCGCGTTAATATGGGGGTGGTGAGGGCGCTGATGGCAAAGAGCCGACACACTTGTTTTCTTTGACGTTCAACCTCAAGTCCGCAGGAGTGTTTTGTGATCGTAAACAGGAAGATGGTTCACTACCTGCTAAAAAATACCAAGATACTGCATCCAACGAGTGTGTGTGTATAAGTGCTTATGAAATTTTTTATTTCGAGGAACGCTCGTTAACACATTTCAGTGGTGCCAGTGGGGTCTATCAGTAGATTGTGTTTCACTAGGCATGGCCTGCACCTGAATAGGTATGGGAAGGGGAGGCTGGTAAAGCTTATGGGTGACAGTGTAGTGGGTGGTGGTGGGATCACTCATGGAAAAATTCCTGTAGTAGTTGATGATAGAGCTGTACCTTTTTTAGATTGAAGTCAGCTGATAGGTATACTTGTTTAAAGGAAGTCCCTCTAACTAAGGGCTCACCTTCAGAGGATGTCATGTTTCCAAGTAGAGAAGGAATTAGCATATTTCATCGAAATATAGGAGGTATTAGAGATAAAGTTAGTGAACTGCTTATAGATACTGACTCTGAAATTATAGATATGTCAGAGCACCACTTAAGTACTTTGACAATTCAGAGGCTTCCTTTACCAAGATACAGATTTGCTGGATGTTTTTCAAGGAGTTCCTTGTGGGGTAGGGGAGTCGCTATGCATGTAAAAAAAACAGTATTCCATTTGAGTCCACAGATGTATCACGGCACTGCACTGAACAGATATTTGAATGTTGTGCAGGGGCAGTTGAATTCAGTGAAACGAAACTTCTAGTTGTTGTTGTTTATAGGTCCCCTAACTCTGGTTTCAGAGCATATCTGCTCAAGCTAGAGAGGGTTCTTGATTCACTTTCTAGGAAGTACCGGAAATTAGTTATATGTGGTGACTTCAATATAAATTTTGTAAATGATGGTGCAAGAAAAAAGATGTTGGTATATTCCTAAATTCGTATGATCTGACGCAGACTGTGTTTTTTCCAACTAGGCTGCAGGGGCACAGTAGTACAGCCATAGACAATATTTTTATTCATTTTTCATTACTAGATGGGCATTCTGTTAGTAAAAGGGTGAAAGGCCTTTCAGACCATGATGCACAAATTTTAACGCTAAAAGGCTTATGTAGTCAAACAAGTGTCACATATAATTACAAACTATGTAGGAAACTTAACCCAACAGCAGTAAAGAGTCTTTTAAATCTTGTCAAGGAACAACAGTGGCAGGATGTTTACAGTGCTGATGACATAGATGATAAATATAATGCCTTCCTTAACACATTTCACATGTTCTTCGAGAGTTGCTTTCCATTAGAATGTTCTAAACAGGTACTAGCAGTAAAAGGCGCCTGGTTGGCTGACTAGAGGAATAAGGATATCATGTAGAACAAAGCAGGAATTACATCAAAATGTTATAAGTAGTCACAATCAAGCTACTATAGTGCACTAGAAACAGTATTGTAAGGTGCTTAAAAATGTTATTAGCAAGGCAAAGAGTATGTGCTATGCAGATAGGATAGCTAATTCACAGGACCAAATTAAAACAATAAGGTCAGACGTGAAGGAAGTGTCTGGTCAGCAGCACAAGGTAGACGAAAAAGTCAGTGCATAGTAAAAATATTTCTGTTACTGATGAGTCAGAGCATTGCTGGTGAATTAAATAAACATTTAGTTTCTACAGGGAATCGTATAACTCTCTTAGAAAACGCCTTTCCAAGATTGATATCTGAAATACTTCTCTGTGATACTGACAAGGGGGAGATGGAGTCAATAATTAAATCAATGAAAACTATGGACTCTCACGGATATAATGGATTGCCTAGCAGACTATTACAGTACTGTGCTGCATATATTAGCCCTGCTCTTAACCATATTTGTAATTTTTCCTTTAAGTGTGGTTAGTTTCTTGAACGATTAAAGTACTCAGTAGTAAAGCCACTTTTAAAAAGGGAGAAAGGGATACTGTAGATAATTTTAGACATATTTCTATGCCACCAGTGTTGATAATTTTATATAACACGATTTGCTATCAAATGTACAGTTTGGCTTTAGAAGTGTTTTAACAACTGAAAATGCCGTATTCTCTTTTCTCTGTGAGGTACTGGATGGGTTAAGCAAAAGGTTTCGATCGATAGGCGTATTTTTTAACTAAGGTATTTGATTGTGTTGATCACAAAATATTGCTTCAGAAGTTGGACCATTATGGAATACGGGGAGTAGCTCACAATTGGTTCACCTCTCACTTTAACAACAAACAGCAAATGTTCATTACTCACGATGTCGAGAATGGCTGTGATGTGGGGTCTGACTGCGGTACGGTAAGAGGGGGGGGTGCCCCATGGATCAGTGTGGTCCTTATTTATATAAATGATATGCTCTCTAGTGCTACAAGTAACTCTAAAATATTTCTGTTTGGTGATGACACTAGCTTAGTAGTAAAGGATGTTGTGTGCAACATTGGCTCGGTTTCAATTAGTACAGCTCATGACATAACTTCATGGGTTGTAGAAAATAAACTAATGCTAAATCACAGTAAGGCTCAGTTTTCACATAATTCAACAAAAGCTGACTTTAATTTCACAGAATGGGCATATGATTAGTGAAACTAAACAGTTCAAATTTCTAGGTGTCAGATAGATAGTAAACTGTCAAGGAAAGCCCACGTTCATGATCTTGTTCAAAGACTTAATGTTGCAATTTTTACTATTCGAACGGTATCTGAAGTGAGTGATCGTTTGACACGAAAATTAGCTACTTTGCTTATTTTCATTCGCTTATGTCTTATGATAATTTTTGGGTAACTCTTCCCATTCTAAAAGAATATTTTTGGCTCAGAAATGGACGGTTCAGGCAATAAGTGGTGTAAGTTCATGAACCACTTGTCAACACCTGTTCAGGAGTCTGTGTATTTTGACATTGCCCTCTCAATATACATATTCCTTACTGTCATTTCTTGTTAACAATATTAGCTTATTCGGTACAAAAAGCAGCTTTCACTCAGTTAATACTCTGCAGAAATCAAACCTGCATTTGGATCGGACGTCCTTAACTCATGTGCAGAAAAGTGTGCAGTACACTGCTGCATCCATTTTCAGTAAGTGTGATGTAACTTTTGCATTTCTTACTTTTATGTTTTCGTTTTCTTTAAAGGCAAAGAGAAAAGGTGACGTGGTAGCCCAATGTAGAGCCTGCGCCTACGTCATGTATCTATGATTTTCATATGTTAAAAAAACGTAAGATGTTTTTCCTGTTCGTAGGTAAGATGAAGGACTCGCTCTCTGTTAATGAATGAAGGAATGTGCACGTTATTTTAGAGCGTAATCCAAGATAGTCATTTTAGTTACGTGAATAAGTGGAAAGTCTGTATTTTTATGTGCATTGAAGAAAAGAATATAGTATTATTTGCTAACTGAAAGATTCTATCAGTCATTATTCCAAGTAGTACTGTAATTAGAAGAACTGAAGCCCACCTGTGTACATCTGAGTATTCACGTAGATCCAATTAACATAATATGGACATGGTCAAGATTTTGTATGTGGATATAGCGATTGGACATAGTATTATTAATTGGTAAGCGCAAATCTACGGCAAGAAAAAGAATATTTCGTTAAATCAGAACTAATATGAATCCATCTGCAGGTATAGCCCAGCTTATTGTGCTCGTTGGTGTGCCGAAAAATTAATCTCATTAATTCAATATATCCAAACTTTTTTAATATTTTTTTATTATATTATAAAGTGGCGACAAGTGACAGGCACGATACGTAGTGGGAAAAACTGAGAGCACTAGTATCGTTAAGACAATAAATATACATGTATGTTAATAATTTCTTTTCCATGTACGTTGATGCCATGACGGAGACAATGATGTAACACCGTAAAAACACTAACTGAATGAAGAATAAATAAATTAGAAGGAAGAAGACAACAATACCAAGAGTGGACAAAAAAGCACAATAGAGGGAGTACCAGCCATAAGACAACAATAAGGTAGGACCGCGCAATGCATGTAGAAAAAGTGTTCCTAGTAGACCTCTTAGAAAATCCAAGCACCTATTTCCTAAAATCCAGAACCTAAAGCTTCAGAGGTTAACGCAATTGCAATCAAGTAGAGAGAATGACATTTCTTTATTAGTACAAAAAGCATATTGAGTGAACAACAATTGTGACTACAATTACATATAGCTGTATATGCATTCTGTTGCATTCTGTAAAATCCAAACAGAGAAAATATTAATTTTGGTAACTGCAGAGGCATAAGGATTTGTATAATGGATGGACAAAACAATAAGGGAATGTATTCCAAAATCCAAATGCCAATGTAGTAGCCTTCAATTTGCAAAACGCAGCTATGAGTGGTTTGGAACTGTCAAGCGATGATTATTTGGATGCTGGGCGCGACATGCCATTGTTGCATTCGACGCCCGTGAATATGGAAAATTTCATTACAAGTAATATGTTAATTACAGTAGACGAAATTAATGACACCTCAAGGCAAGGGAATATTTTAAATGAAAGTAGTACGCGTAGTACAGGCGCATATGCTGACAAGCGTAGGCCAGAAGTGACTAGGGAAGATATGCAAGCCTTATTTCGAGCCTTAACAGACATAAACTCAAAGATGGCGAGTTTAGACACAATGCAAACAGACATGAATAATATGAAAGCAGACATGATCACAGTAAATTCACAAATGTTGAGTTTAGAAACAATACAAGCAGACATGACCACAGTAATGTATGAAGATGGTGTACGAAACAACAAAAAATGGTTCAAATGGCTCTTAGCACTATGTGACTTAACTCCTGAGGTCATCAGTCGCCTAGAACTTAGAAATAATTAAACATAACTAACCTAAGGACATCACACACATCCATGCCCGAGGCAGGATCGAACCTGCGACCGTAGCGGTCGCTCGGTTCCAGACTGTAGTGCCTAGAACTGCACGGCCACTCCAGCCGGCTATGAAAGAACAGATACCATATTCATATAGTTAAGGCTAACCAGCCATTGACCTTCTTCTTGTGTGCGGATGGACACGCATTGCCCGAACTCTTACGGGACTTGGTAAAATTATCCAAATAATGAGTGTAGTGGGCAGGGGCACTACGAATGTAATGTGTAGGCATTAAGTTGGGAATGTGGATCTCATGGGGAGCGTGCAAGGGATAAATCCCTGCAGTCGCACTATCCTCTGTGCCCTCGGTGACTCAGATGGATAGAGCATCTGCCATGTTAGCAGGAGATCCCAGGTTCGAGTTCTGGTCGGGGCACACATTTTCAACTGTCCCCATTGACGTATATCAACGCCCGTCGACAGCTTAGGGTCTTGAATTAATTAACATTTTATTGACCACAGTAAAGTCCGAGATCGGGAAGGTAAATACAAACATGTCACACATTTCAGACGAAGTAAAAAATTTGTGCACAGAATTCAATAATCTAGATACGAAGTTCACACAGCAGATTTCGCAAATCTCCACAGAAGTGGATTGGAAAATTAACGAACAAGTACAAACTTCAGTTCACGATGTGAGTGAGAAATTAAAAGGCATAGTGGAAGAAAAATCTGAAACACTCACACGCACGTATGGACAGGAGCTATCCGGAATCCGAGAAACTCAGGATAATTTACAGGTAATGCAAAAGAATACGCAGGTTAACATAGATAATGTACAATCAGAAGTAGTGAAGCTGCATTCTTTCTGTGAAGACTTACCAGAAAATGTAGAGAAAAATCACAATGGAGATAGGATTAGTTAGGTTAGAACATAAGAGAATCAACTCAGACATTTGTAACTTTACGATACAGTAAAGGGTAATACAAAAGATGAAAACACAACGTTCGCCGATAAATGCATACGCGGTGTGGAAGTGGTAAAGGAAGTGATGGGGGACAAGGAAGAAGAAATTTTAAAACGTGTAGAACATGATATGAAACAGGTAGAACAAAGGTTAAGGGATGAAATAGTTAACAAACAAACTACGGTAATATCCTAGCCAGGGGCGGTAAGCGGAGATATAAACAGCCATCCGCCAGTGGGAGAAATCAGTGGCGCGGACAACAATGCCCAACCCACGCCGCGCGACCGCATGCCGACGCGCGACGCGAGCAACGGGCAAAACTTTTGTGGACCAGATATGTCATCACCGCATTTAAATACTGTTCCAACCTGCTAGACAGCGTTGTTAATGGACGAGAGTTCAATAAAACATCAACAGTTTCGTGTATTTTCAAATGAAACAAAGCGAACGCACCCGGTAGTGTTTGTCCGAACCTTTAACAATGTACTGCCTCGGACTTGGACAGAAGTTCAAAAGATCAAGTATGTGGTAGGACACACAGAAGGTGACGCACTTTTGTGGGCTACCGTGATGTTGGAACTCCGCGAGACATATCATCAATTTGAGAATGCGTTTTTAGATAAATACTGGTCAACAGCTGTCCAGGAGAGATTAAGGCGGGAGGTATTTCATCCAGTATTATATCATCCAAAATTCGAGGGGCTAAGAACTATTTTGAAACATATCTAAACAAGATACGCTACTGGAATAATTCGATACCTCATGTCGATGTATTGAAAATCTTAAAGAACAAGTTGACTGCAAATGTTAGGGAAAAAATTAGTAACCATCCCCGAATATGATCTCGAGTATTTTCTCTCAGCGCTCGACTCAATAGATCTAATTCATGAAGATGGGCAAGCCATGCCTAATTATCTTAATGGTAATGAACACAACTCAAATGGGAAGAACAACTATGGTAACGGCAATGGCTTTGGAAACTATAATGGTCGTGTGCGTATGTATGAATGGCATCCTTATGCACCGCCGCGCCACAAAGGAAATCCGTAAAATCGGTTCACCTATCAGCCACAGGGCGACCAAAGGTACGAAAACAAATATCAGCCTCATAGGTACGGCAATGGCCGAGATAGGAGAAATTCGAGAGAAAACTTTGATGCTGGGCGACAAGGAAATGCAAATTACCAGGATCGGAATGTGGAACACAGGGATCCGAGAGAGAACCGGCAGCCCGTACAGCCAAACCGAATCATCCGGAACACGAACTGGCAAGCACGCGAACATACGGTGAGCATAGTAGGAGTGACGGCAGAAAGTGAAACAATACCTTTACTGCCCGTCAGGAAATAATAATCGAGCATGACTAGAGGAAAAAGGTAATGAACTGTCAGTGTGCCACAATAATAATATTAGCGACATAAACACTAACACGAGCATAAATAGAAAGGAGGAAGTAGATACTGAAATAAACTTACACGTACAGCATATCCGTAATCTATTTTTAAGGTATGATAAGGAAGCAGAAATGAAAGAAGTTTTGAGCACGGAAGGTAAGTGAAATTATTCAAGCGTCAATAAAGGTTAAGGTAGGAAACATAGATGTACCAGTTGTTTTGGATACTGGCGCGTCAGCAAGCATGATGTCAACCAGCATGTTTAAAGAGATAGCGCGGGAAGTAAATGTACCCACGCTACCCATAGAGAACTGTAAGATCGTAACGGCGATGGGAAGTAAATCTAAAGTTATAAAATTACAGGCCAACATACCCATTAGCATATCGGGTGTAATTTTGCAGTGTACTTTCTTGTTGGTAGACAAACTTATAGTGAACTGTATACTTAGTAAGAAAGTTTTCAGAAAATGTTGTTGCTGTTGTGGTCTTCAGTCCTGAGACTGGTTACATGCAGCTCTCCATGCTACTCTATACTGTGCAAACTTCTTCATCTCCCAGTACCTACTGCAACCTACATCCCTCTGAATCTGCTTAGTGTATTCATCTCTTGGTCTCCCTCTACGATTTTTACCCTCCAAGCTGCCCTCCAATACTAAATTGGTGATCCCTTGATGCCTCAGAACATGACCTACCAACCGATCCCTTCTTCTAGTCAAGTTGTGCCACAAACTCCTCTTTTCCCCAATTCTATTCAATACCTTCTCATTAGTTATGTGATCTACCCATCTAATCTTCAGCATTCATCTGTAGCGCCACATTTCGAAAGCTTCTATTCTCTTCTTATCCAAACTATTTATCGTCCCATGATTCACTTCCATACATGGCTGCGCTCCATACAAATACTTTCAGAAATGACTTCCTGACACTTAAATCTGTACTCGATGTTAACTAATTTTTCTTCTTTAGAAACGCTTTCCTTGCCAATGCCAGCCTACATTTCATATCCTCTCTACTTCGATCATCATCAGTTATTTTGGACCCCAATAGCAAAACTTCTTTACTACTTTAAGTGTCTCATTTCCTCATCTAATTCCCTCAGCATCACCCGACTTAATTCGACTACATTCCATTATCCTCGTTTTGCTTTTGTTGATGTTCATCCTATATCCTCCTTTCAAGACACTATCCATTCCGTTCAACTGGTCTTCCAAGTCCTTTGCTGTCTCTGACAGAATTACAATGTCATCGGCGAACCTCAAAGTTTTTATTTCTTCTCCATGGATTTTATTACCTACTCCGAATTTTTCTTTTGCTTCCTTTACTGCTTGCTCAATATACAGATTGAATAACATCGGGGATAAACTACAACCCTGTCTCACTCCCTTCCCAACCACTGCTTCCCTTTCATGTCCCTCGACTCTTATAACTGCCATCTGCTTTCTGTAGAAATTGTAAATAGCCTTTCGCTCCCTATATTTTACCACTGCCACCTTCAGAATTTGAAACAGAGTATTCCAGTCAACATTGTCAAAAGCTTTCTCTAAGTCTACATATGCTAGAAACGTAGGTTTGCCTTTCCTTAATCTACCTTCTAAGATAAGTCGTAGGGTCAGTATTGCCTCACGTGTTCCAATATTTCTACGGAATCCAAACTGATCTTCCCCGAGGTCGGCTTCTACCAGTTTTTCCATTCGTCTGTAAAGAATTCGCGTTAGTATTTTGCAGATGTGACTTATTAAACAGATAGTTTGGTAATTTTCACATTTGTCAACACCTGCTTTCTTTGGCATTGGAATTATTATATTCTTCTTGATGTCTGAGGGTATTTCGTCTGTCTCATACATCTTGCTCACCAGATGGAAGAGTTTTATCAGTACTGGCTCTCCCAAGGCCGTCAGTAGTTCTAATGGAATGTTATCTACTCCCAGGGCCTTGTTTCGACTCAAGTCTTTCAGTGTTCTGTCAAACTCTTCACTCAGTATCATATCTCCCGTTCCATCTTCATCTACATCCTCTTCCATTTCCATAATATTGTCCTCAAGTACTTCGCCCTTGTATAGACCCTCTATATACTCCTCCCACCTTTCTGCTTTCCCTTCTTTGCTTAGAACTGGGTTTCCATCTGAGCTCTTGATATTCCTACAAGTGGCAAGGTCTCTTTAATTTTCCTGTAGGCAGTACCTATCTTGCCCTAGTGAGATAAGCCTCTACATCCTTACATTTGTCCTCTAGCCATCCCTGCTTAGCCATTTTGCACTTCCTGTCGATCTCATTTTTTAGACGTTTGTATTCCTTTTTGCCTGCTTAATTTACTGCATACTTTTTTTATTTTCTCCTTTCATCAATTAAATTTTATATCCCTTCTGTTACCCAAGGTTTTCTATTAGGGCTCGTCTTTTTACCTTCTTGATCCACTGCTGCCTTCACTATTTCATCTCTCAAAGCTACCCATTCTTCTTCTATTGCATTTCTTTCCCCCATTCTTGTCAATCGTTCCCTCATGCTCTCCCTGAAACTCTGTAGAACCTCTGTTTCTTTCAGTTTATCCAGGTCCCATCTCCTCATATTCCCACCTTTTTGCAGTTTCTTCAGTTTTAATCTACAGTTCATAACCAATAGATTGCGGCCAGAGTACACATCTGCCCCTGGAAATGTCTCACAATTTGAAACCTGGTTCTTGAATCTCTGTCTTACCATTATATAAGCTATCTGAGACCTTCCAGTATCTCCAGGCTTCTTCCATGTATGTTGTTGTTGTTGTAGTCTTCAGTCCTGAGGCTGGTTTGATGCAGCTCTCCATGCTACTCTATCCTGTGCAAGCTTCTTCATCTCCCAGTACCTACTGCAACCTACATCCTTCTGAATCTGCTTAGTGTATTCATCTCTTGGTCTCCCTCTACGATTTTTGCCCCCCACGCTGCCCTCCAATGCTAAATTTGTGATCCCTTGATGCCTCAAAACATGTCCTACCAACCGATCCCTTCTTCTAGTCAAGTTGTGCCACAAACTTCTCTTCTCCCCAATCCTATTCAATACCTCCACATTAGTTACGTGATCTACCCACCTTATCTTCAGCATTCTTCTGTAGCACCACATTTCGAAAGCTTCTATTCTCTTCTTGTCCAAACTGGTTATCGTCCATGTTTCACTTCCATACATGGCTACACTCCATACAAATACTTTCAGAAACGACTTCCTGACACTTAAATCTATACTCGATGTTAACAAATTTCTCTTCTTCAGAAACGATTTCCTTGCCATTGCCAGTCTACATTTTATATCTTCTCTACTTCGACCATCATCAGTTATTTTACTCCCTAAATAGCAAAACTCCTTTACTACTTTAAGTGTCTCACTTCCTAATCTAATCCCCTCAGCATCACCCGATTTAATTTGACTACATTCCATTATCCTCGTTTTGCTTTTGTTGATGTTCATCTTATATCCTCCTTTCAAGACACTGTCCATTCCGTTCAACTGCTCTTCCAAGTCCTTTGCTGTCTCTGACAGAATTACAATGTCATCGGCGAACCTCACAGTTTTTACTTCTTCTCCATGAATTTTAATACCTACTCCGAATTTTTCTTTTGTTTCCTTTACTGCTTGCTCAATATACAGATTGGATAACATCGGGGAGAGGCTACAACCCTGTCTCACTCCCTTCCCAACCACTGCTTCCCTTTCATGTCCCTCGGCTCTTATAACTGCCATCTGGTTTCTGTACAAATTGTAAATAGCCTTTCGCTCCCTGTATTTTACCCCTGCCACCTTCAGAATTTGAAAGAGAGTATTCCAGTTAACGTTGTCAAAAGCTTTCTCTAAGTCTACAAATGCTAGAAACGTAGGTTTGCCTTTTCTTAATCTTTCTTCTAAGATAAGTCGTAAGGTTAGTATTGCCTCACGTGTTCCAACATTTCTACGGAATCCAAACAGATCTTCCCCGAGGTCCGCTTCTACCAGTTTTTTCCATTCGTCTGTAAAGAATTCGCGTTAGTATTTTGCAGCTGTGACTTATTAAACTGATAGTTCGGTAGTTTTCACATCTGTCAACACCTGCTTTCTTTGGTATTGGAATTATTATATTCTTCTTGAAGTCTGTGGGTATTTCGCCTGTCTCGTACATCTTGCTCACCAGATTGTAGATTTTTGTCATGACTGGCTCTCCCAAGGCCATCAGTAGTTCTAATGGAATGTTGTCTACTCCCGGGGCCTTGTTTCGACTCAGATCTTTCAGTGCTCTGTCAAACTCTTCACGCAGTACCTTATCTCCCATTTCATCTTCATCTACATCCTCTTCCATTTCCATAATATTGTCCTCAAGTACTTCGCCCTTGTATAAACCCTCTATATACTCCTTCCACCTTTCTGCCTTCCCTTCTTTGCTTAGAACTGGGTTGCCATCTGAGCTCTTGATATTCATACAAGTGGTTCTCTTCTCTCCTAAGGTCTCTTTAATTTTCCTGTAGGCAGTATCTATCTTACCCCTAGTGAGACAAGCCTCTACATCCTTACATTTGTCCTCTAGCCATCCCTGCTTAGCCATTTTGCACTTTCTGTCGATCTCATTTTTGAGACGTTTGTATTCCCTTTTGCCTGCTTCATTTACTGCATTTTTATATTTTCTCCTTTCATCGATTAAATTCAATATTTCTTCTGTTACCCAAGGATTTCTATTAGCCCTCGTCTTTTTACCTACTTGATCCTCTGCTGCCTTCACTACTTCATCCCTCAGAGCTACCCATTCTTCTTCTACTGTATTTCTTTCCCCCATTCCTGTCAATTGTTCCCTTATGCTCTCCCTGAAACTCTGTACAACCTCTGGTTCTTTCAGTTTATCCAGGTCCCATCTCCTTAAATTCCCTCCTTTTTGCAGTTTCTTCAGTTTCAATCTGCAGTTCATAACCAATAGATTGTGGTCAGAATCCACATCTGCCCCTGGAAATGTCTTACAATTTAAAACCTGGTTCCTAAATCTCTGTCTTACCATTATATAATCTATCTGATACCTATTAGTATCTCCAGGATTCTTCCAGGTATACAACCTTCTTTTATGATTCTTGAACCAAGTGTTAGCTATGATTAAGTTATGCTCTGTGCAAAATTCTACAAGGCGGCTTCCTCTTTCATTTCTTCTCCCCAATCCATATTCACCTACTATGTTTCCTTCTCTCCCTTTTCCTACTGACGAATTCCAGTCACCCATGACTATTAAATTTTCGTCTCCCTTCACTACCTGAATAATTTCTTTTATCTCGTCATACATTTCATCAATTTCTTCATTATCTGCAGAGCTAGTTGGCATATAAACTTGTACTACTGTAGTAGGCATGGGCTTTGTGTCTATCTTGGCCACAATAATGCGTTCACTATGTTGTTTGTAGTAGCTAACCCGCACTCCTATTTTTTTTATTCATTATTAAACCTACTCCTGCATTACCCCTATTTGATTTTGTATTTATAACCCTGTAATCACCTGACCAAAAGTCTTGTTCCTCCTGCCACCGAACTTCACTAATTCCCACTATATCTAACTTTAACCTATCCATTTCCCTTTTTAAATTTTCTAACCTACCTGCCCGATTAAGGGATCTGACATTCCACGCTCCGATCCGTAGAATGCCAGTTTTCTTTCTCCTGATAACGACGTCCTCTTGAGTAGTCCCCGCCCGGATATCCGAATTGGGGACTATTTTACCTCCGGAATATTTTACCCAAGAGGACGCCATCATCATTTAATCATACAGTAAAGCTGCATGTCCTCGGGAAAAATTACGGCTGTAGTTTCCCCTTGCTTTCAGCCGTTCGCAGTACCAGCACAGCAAGGCCGTTTTGGTTAATGTTACAAGGCCAGATCAGTCAATCATCCAGACTGTTGCCCCTGCAACTACTGAAAAGGCTGCTGCCCCTCTTCAGGAACCACATGTTTGTCTGGCCTCTCAACAGATACCCCTCCGTTGTGGTAGCACCTACGGTACGGCCATCTGTATCGCTGAGGCACGCAAGCCTCCCCACCAACGGCAAGGTCCATGGTTCATGGGGGAAGTGTATATGTAATGTATATAACCTTCATTCATGATTCTTGAACCAAGTGTTAGCTATGATTAAGTTATGCTCTGTGTAAAATTCTACCTGGCGGCTTCCTCTTTCATTTCTTACCCCCATTCCATATTCGCCTACTACGTTTCCTTCTCTTCCTTTTCCTACTATTGAGTCCCAGTCACCCATGACTATTAAATTTTCGTCTCCCTGCACTATCTGAATAATTTCTTTTATTTCATCACACATTTCATCAATCTTTTCGTCATTTGCGAAGCTAGTTGGCATATAAACTTGTACTACTGTGGCAGGCGTGGGCTTCGTATCTATCTTGGCCACAATAATGCGTTCACTATGCTGTTTGTAGTAGCTTACCCACATGCCTATTTTCCTCATTATTAAACCAACTCCTGCATTACCCCTATTTGATTTTGTATTTATAATCATGTATTCTCCTGGCCAGAAGTCTTGTTCCTCCTGCCACCGAACTTCACTAATTCCCACTATATCTGACTTTAACCTATCCATTTCCCTTTTTCAATTTTCTAACCTACCTGCCCGATTAAGGGATCTGACATTCCACGCTCCGATCAATAGAACGCCAGTTTTCTTTCTGCTGATAACAATGTCCTCCTGAGTAGTCCCCTCCCAGAGATCTGAATGGGGGACTATTTCACCTCTGGAATATTTTACCCAAGAGGACGCCATCATCATTTAACCATACAGTAAGCTGCATGCCCTCGGGAAAAATTACGGCTGTAGTTACCCCTTGCTTTCAGCTGTTCGCAGTACTAGCACAGCAAGGCCGTTTTGGTTAGTGTTACAAGGCCAAATCAGTCAATCGTCTAGACTGTTGCCCCTGCAACTAGTGATAAGGCTGCTGCCCCTCTTCAGGAACCACACGTTTGTCTGCCCTCTCAGCAGGTACCTCTCTGTTGTGGTTGCACCTACGGTACGGCTATTGCTGAGGCACGCAAGCATCCCCACCAACGGCAAGGTCCATGGGTCACGGGGCTGTTGATTTATGTGGAAGATTTTTAATGAATAATTATATGGGTATATGTCGATGAATATGAAGAGTAATATTACAGGGATACCTAGAAAAGGGCCACGAAGGAGCCGGCCGGTGTCGCCGTGCGGTCTAGGCGCTTCAGTCCGAAACCGCGCTGCCGCTACGGTCGCAGGTTCGAATCCTGCCTCGGGCATGGATGTGTGTGATGTCCTTACGTTAGTTAGGTTTAAGTAGTTCTAAGTTCTAGGGGACTGATGACCTCAGATGTTAAGTCCCATAGTGCTCAGAACCATTTTAGCCACGAAGGCGATGTAAGAAAGAAAAGATTATATAGTTTTAAGTCTTAGAAAGAATGATTGTATGAGTGTGGAAAGTGAAGTATGACGATATGTGTACGGTAAGTAATTGTGAAAACGAACATCTCGAAGAAGCAGTGAAGAGTAAAGAAGAAACAGTGAAGTCAATAGTAACAAAGGTACACGGTACATTTAACATACACCACAGCACAGTAGTTTGCTTCACATACATCAGAATGTAAAACAACTTAGTATGAAAAATATTTCCTTAGCGACTATTACAGCTAGAGCAACTATAAGGTGAATGTAAATGAAAATATGATATACAATTCGTACGAGGGATGAACACAAAATGCAGTGAAACAATGTTTTCTACATTGAGCTCTTGACACACGGAGAAGCGAAAGAAGTACATTTAGCTTAAGCACCTTCTTCTTTAGTTGGAATTAATTATGAGTGGAATTACACACGACAAAAATACAATAAAATTACCAGTCACACGTTACGAAGGTAAACATGTATACATGGTAGCACCAATAAGGCGGAAATGCAGCTTGAAATATGTGAATTATTACGACGATTAACCAGTAGTGATGAAGTCAGGATTGTCAAGGGATAAAACATCCCCCTTACTCGCTGACAAACGAGCACTTGTCAATATTGTACATATTTATCAAATGCCAAGGATAGTAAAAGTACACTAACGGCGCACTACAAGTATCACTCCTAGAAGTAGCTTGTTCTTTGAAGCAGGCCATAGCAAATCCCCTTTTTTCTTTGTAGTGAGTAGTGCTGGAACGTATTTTCTATGTGTAGCCGGGAAGGTAAAAATGCGCAGGACGTTGGTCCTGCAAGACAAAAAAAGAAAATGCAAATATTCAGAATAAATGCAAGATTCCTTCTAATTTACATATTAGTGTGTAAGATGATGCCTAAACGGAGCCTATATATGAAATGTGAATGTGAATTGGACATTTACTTCTCAACTTTAATATTGTCAATGTCTATGTCTATGTAAAATGTATGTACTATTTTCTATGTGTAGTTGTGTAGCTAAAAACGCGCAGGAGGTCTGCCCTGCAAGACAAGAAAATGCAAATTTTGAGAATAAAAGCAAGATTCCTTCTGATTTACATAGACTACTGGCCATTAAATTTGCTACACCAAGAGGAAATGAAACTAACTGACATGTGATTACATTTTCACGCAATTTGGGCGCATAGATCCTAAGAAATCAGTACCCAGAACAACCACCTCTGGCCGTAATAACGGCCTTGATACGCCTGGGCATTGAGTCAAACAGAGTTGGATGGCGTGTACAGGTACAGCTACCCATGCAGCTTCAACACAATACCGCAGTTCATCACGAGTAGTGACTGGCTTATTGTGACGAGCCAGTTGCTCGGCCACCATTGACCAGACATTTTCAGTTGGTGAGAGATCTGGAGAATGTGCTGGCCAGGGCAGCAGTCGAACATTTTCTGTATCCAGAAAGGCCCGTACGGGACCTGCAACATGCAGTCGTGCATTATCCTGCTGAAATGTAGGGTTTCGCAAAGATCGAATGTAGGTTAGAACCAAGGGTCGTAACACATCTGAAATGTAATGTCCACTGTTCAAAGTGCCGTCAATGCGAATAAGAGGTGACCGAGACGTGTTACCAATGGCACCCCATACCATCACGCCAGGTGATACGCCAGTATGGCGATGATGAATACACGCTTCCAATGTGCGTTCACCTTGATGTCGCCAAACATAGATGCGACTCAGGGATCGAGACATGGCTACACGATCCGTTACAGCCATGCGGATAAGATGCCTGTCATCTCCATTGCTAGTGATACGAGGCCGTTGGAATCCAACACGGCGTTCCGTATTACCCTCCTGAACCTACCGATTCCATATTCTGCTAACAGTCATTGGATCTCGACCAACGCGAGCAGCAATGTCGCGATACGATATGTATGAGAAATCGTTTGGAAACTTTCCTCATGTCAGCACGTTGTAGGTATCGGCACCGGCGCCAACCTTGTGTGAATGCTCTGAAAAGCTAATTTGCGTATCACAGCATCTTCTTCCTGTCGGTTAAATTTCGCGTCTGTAGCACGTCATCTTCGTGGTGTAGCAATTTTAATGGCCAGTAGTGTATTAGTGTGTAAGATGATGCATGTCATGGAGCCTATATATGAAATGTGAATGCGAATCGGACATTCATTTGTCAACTTTATTGTCAATGTCTGTGTCTATGTGAAATGAATCTGCTATTGTGTTTTTTATGTGAAATTTAATTCTCGAAGAAGAACCATTTATGGATGTATGTGAAGTGCAACGCGATGGACGAGTAAAATACTCGCACGTGTGAAGTGATAAAAAATAGTAAGGCCTGATACTAGTGACAATAAAGGCTGAGCCGTGATAAGAGTAAACGCTACAGTAAAGCGAAGTGATTACAGTGAGTGTGATGCGTGCGCGACGGAGAAATCAGAAGAAATCCGTATAACAACTAGTTAATGTGTGAGGACCGCCGAACTACAGTGCACAACGGAAGATAATGCCGAGTTCTGCAGTGTGGCCCTTACCTTCAATGGAAATGGAAATTCCGTGTGGCAAGGGCCTCCCGTAGGGTAGACCGTTCGCCTGGTGCAAGTCTTTCGAGTTGACGCCACGTCGGCAACTTGCTTGTCGATGGGGATGAAATGATGATGATACGGACAACACAACACCCAGTCCCTGAGCGGAGAAAATCTCCGAGCCAGCCAGGAACAGAACACGGGCCGGTGGGTATGACATTCCGTCGCGCTGACCACTCGGCTACCAGGGGCGGACACCTTCAATTCCACTGGCTGAAAACCTCATCCAGGTGTGAGATAAGGTATTGGTGTTCTTCAGGTTGAGCGTTGGAGTTGAATCCGTTGTATCTAGTCTCCGGACTGGAGGGCATGTACAACACCGACTTCATAAGCCTGGAGCGACATTCTGATGAATAAGCGGGCGAGCAGTGCTGCTGCTCACATGGCCCTTGCGTCACTGTGGACGTCGCGTTAAACAATGAACTGCTGCTGGTAGCGAACAACGAGGTAACATGTGCCGAAAGGACACCTTCTCAGAATTGTCAATAAACCGAAAGCAAGTGAGAAAAACAATTTTTAAGACCAGGATGGAAGGACGATTTAAGAATTTTAAAATATTTCCTCTGTTCACACCATACAGCTTAACAAATGTTAGAATAAATAACAGACTAAGACGTTAGCGCAACATGGACGTGCAATTGTGTAATATGAATATATGCGAATGTGTTTATATGTATGAATTGGCAATAGACAAAGAAATGAAGCTTTGTAGATATACTTGTAGTAGCATCAGGGTATTAAATCTCCACTGACGTAAACTAAGTGACCAAACTATGAGCCCCAATGTATATAAGGCTACTGTATACTGTCTCTCTCAATAAAGAGACTTATTTCCGACTATACAGTAGGGGGCAATTGTGATGTGCCTTTTGCACTTCTTGCTTTTATGTTTCCGTTTTCTTTAAAGGCAAGGAGAAAAGGTGAAGCAGTAGCCCAGCGTAGAGCCTGCGCCTATGTCATGTATCTATGATTTTCAAATGTTAAAAAAACATAAGATGTTTTTCCTGTTCCTGGGTAAGAGGAAGGACTCGCTCTCTGCTAATGGGTGAAGGTAGACTCACAATATTTTAGAGCTTAATCAAAGGTAGCCATTTTAGTTACAGGAATAAGTGAAAAACCAGTATTTTAATGTGCATCAAAGAAAAGAATATAGTATTATTTACTAACTGAAAGACTGTATGAGTCATTATTCCAAGTAGTACTGTAATAAGAAGAACTGAAGGTCACCTGTGTACTTCGGAGTATTGAAAAAGATCAGATTAACACAAAATGGACACGGTCAAGATTTTGTAGGTGGATACGGCGATCGGACGTAGTACTTTTAATTGGTGAGCACAAATCCACGGCAAGAAAAAGAATGTTTCGTTCATGCAGAACTAATATGGACTAATATGAATCCATTTACAGGCATAGCCCAGCTTATTGTGCTTGTCCAAATGCCAAAAAATTAATCTCATTAATTCCATATATCCCGACTTCTTTTCATATTTTTTATTATGTTATATAAGCTACCACTTGTACTCAAAAATCTTAGCAGTAATCCACGCGCTTTCAAATCGAAACTGAAGATTTTCCTCCCGGGTCACTCCCTCTATTCTGTCGAAGAGTTCCTTGAAAAATTAAGCTGATGCTTCTTGTATTGTTGATTGCGTTTACTGAAATTTATGGATTGACTTTTTTCGAGTTCATAAACATTTCATTTTTCACTGTTATTACTTTTATGTTGTAATTTCATGTACTGAGACGTTCCATGACCTTGGAGACTTGCTCCTCAATTTGGTCCTACGGAACTTGACCTGTAAATAAGTAAACCGTTGCTCCAGAATTGTAAATGGTAGCTCTGGAAATGTTTGCCATGACTTAACTTGTGTTTGTTGAGAATTACTTCATCCTTTTTGCCAGTGTGTGTCGAGAAACATTTTCCTTCGGAGATGTCGATTATTGTGTCTTTCTCTCTCAGAAAAGCTACCGCCAGGTAATCAGTAACTAAATGATCAGTTACTAGGAAACAGCTGTTCCATCACCCCATTTCCCACCTCAATTATCACAAAAATATGCATTCTAACCCCATGTGACTTAACGTCTACTGCACTCGTGATTCAGCATTTCTGGACAGGAAAATATGGAATGGAGCCTGTTGTTGTTGTTGTGGTCTTCAGTCCTCAGACTGGTTTGATGCAGCTCTCCAAGCTACTCTATCCTGTGCAAGCTTCATCATCTCCCAGTACCTACTGCAGCCTACATCCTTCTGAATCTGCTTAGTGTATTCATCTCTTGGTCTCCCTCTACGATTTTTACCCTCCACGCTGCCCTCCAATACTAAATTGGTGATCCCTCCATGTCTCAGAACATGTCCTACCAACCGATCCCTTCTTCTAGTGAAGTTGTGCCACAAGCTCCTCTTCTCCCCAAATCTATTCAATACCTTCTCATTAGTGATGTGATCTACCCATCTAATCTTCAGCAGTCTTCTGTAGCACCACATTTCGAAAGCTTCTATTCTCTTCTTGTCTAAGCTATTTATCGTCCACGTTTCACTCCCATACATGCCTACACTCCATACAAACACTTTCAGAAACGACTTCCTGACATTTAAATCTATACTCGATGTTCACAAATTTTTCTTCTTCAGAAATGCTTTCCTTGCCATTGCCAGTCTACATTTTATATCCTCTCTACTTCGACCATCATCAGTTATTTTGCTCCCCAAATAGCAAAACTCCTTTACTACTTTAAGTGTCTCATTTTCTAATCTAATTACCTCATCATCACCCGACTTAATTCGACTACATTCCATTATCCTCGTTTTCCTTTTTTTTGATGTTCATCTTATATCCTCCTTTCAAGACACTGTCCATTCCGTTCAACTGCTCTTCCAAGTCCTTTGCTGTCTCTGACAGAATTACAATGTCATCGGCGAACCTTAAAGTTTTTATTTCTTCTCCATGGATTTTAATACCTACTCCGAACTTTTCTTTCCTTTATTGCTTGCACAATATACAGATTGAATAACATTGGGGAGAGGCTACAACCCTGTCTCACTCCCTTCCCAACCACTGCTTCCCTTTCGTGTCCCTCGACGCTTATAACTGCCATCTGCTTTCTGTAGAAATTGTAAATAGCCTTTCGCTCTCTGTATTTTACCCCTGCCACATTCAGAATTTGAAAGAGAGTATTCCAATCAACATTGTCAAAAGCTTTCTCTAAGACTACAAATGCTAGAAACGTAGGTTTGCCTTTCCTTAATCTTTCTTCTAAGATAAGTCGTAGGGTCAGTATTGCCTCCCGTGTTCCACCATTTCTACGGAATCCAAACTGATCTTCCCCGAGGTCGGCTTCTACCAGTTTTTCCATTCGTCTGTAAAGAATTCGTGTTAGTATTTTGCAGCTGTGACTTATTAAACTGATAGTTTGGTAATTTTCACATCTGTCAACACCTGCTTTCTTTGGGATTGGGATTATTTTATTCTTCTTGAAGTCTGAGGGTATTTCGCCCGTCTCATACATCTTGCCCACCAGATGGTAGAGTTTTGTCAGGACTGGCTCTCTCAAGGCCGTCAGTAGTTCTAATGGAATGTTGTCTACTCCGGGGGCCTTGTTTCTACTCATGTCTTTCAGTGCTGTTGTCAAACTCTTCACGCAATATCATATCTCCCATTTCATCTTCTTCTACATCCTCTTCCATTTCCATAATATTGTCCTCAAGTACATCACCCTTCTATAGACCCTCTATATACTCCTTCCCCCTTTCTGCTTTCCCTTCTTTGCTTAGAACTGGGTTTGCATCAAAGCTCTTGATGTTCATGCAAGTAGTTCTCTTCTCTCCTAAGGTCTCTTTAATTTTCCTGTAGGCAGTATCTATCTTACCCCTAGTGAGATAAGCCCCTACATCCTATCATTTGCCCTCTAGCCATCTCTGCTTAGCCATTTTGCACTTCCTGTCGATCTCATTTTTTAGACGTTTGTATTCTTTTTTGCCTGCTTCATTTACTGCATTTTTATATTTTCTCCTTTCATCGATTAAATTCAATATTTCTTCTGTTACCCAAGGGTTTCTACTAGCCCTCGTCTTTTTACCTATTTGATCCTCTGCTGCCTTCACTATTTCATCCCTCAAAGCTACCCATTCTTCTTCTACTGTATTTCTTTCCCCCATTCCTGTCAGTTGTTCCCTTATGCTCTCCCTGAAACTCTGTACATCTGGTTCTTTCAGTTTATCCAGGTCCCATCTTCTTAAATTCCCACCTTTTTGCAGTTTATTCAGTTTTAATCTACAGCTCATAACCAATAGATTATGGTCAGAGTCCACATCTGCCCCTGGAAATGTCTTACAATGGAGCCTAATTCTCTTATATTCGTACACAAAATTATATGATACAGTATATATTGCTACCTCTGTATCTATAACAAATGTGATCGGTACACCATCCTGATGTGCTGTGGTCTGTATGATTTCATTTTGTGTGCCACAGCATTTCATATTTTCTTTGGTTAACTCATTGTGAAGATCTATGTCTTTGTTGCCCCTCAACAAGAATACAGGATCTGTCGGATTAATATTTTGTTTATTCTGGTTCTTGTTGTTAGCTTGTAACAGGTTGTTGCCCACATTATGATCCCAGTCATCATCTGGGGTTTAGGTGACACCGGATCTAATTTGATGGGCCGTCATTTGAAGGTTGACGCTGATTCGCTAGCTTTCTTGCGTTAACATGAGGATGCTGTGTCCACTAGTCACCTTGGACCATACGACTTAGCGTGCTACTTGTGAACTATGCTGGTTGTCACTGTTATCATTATTATTATTGTTACTGCTGTTATTATGGTGGTTACAGTAGTTGTGGTTTCCATCGTCATTTCTGCTTCTATTCCACTAGCTATGTCTGCTATGACTACTATTGCATCCTGCATGGAAACGGCTTGCATTCTTTCTTATTAGGCGCATTCGGCCCATAGCTCTGAGGGGACCAAATTGGTATTTGACAACTGATCAGCCAGTACTATATAGTCAACAAATTAAGTTGGCTGTTGTTTTTTGTTTATACATTACCTAAAACTTGGGTAAGTTGTCGTGATGCAAGTGGAAGTCTATCTGATACTGGCTTAATTTCTTTCTTTTCTTATAGCCATGTGGACAATGAGCTAGTTCCCATACGACTGCAAGATCAACTAGCAACAAAATTCTTTGAACATCGTTTCAGATCTGTTTGTGTTTTAACAAAACATTGCAGAACATCAAAATATGAAACCATTTCATTATTTGCCCCTACTATACAACACGACATTAGTGGGGAACTGAGCACCAGACATTTTCACATTGCCAAAATTTCGTGCAGTTTGCATGTGACTGAAACTTTCAGGTGTGGGTGCAACTGTGGGTGTGTTACACTGTCCTGCACTTGTTTTTAGTTACTTTTGCAAATTAGACAACTGTGAAGACAGATTTTGTTGCCAAACAGGCAGATCTTTGTCAAATGTTTGTTTGAACTGTTTAAATTCATGACTGTTCAGGTTTTGAAATCTCATTACTTGCAAAGTATTAATTCACCAACCATTGCAGCACTTGCAGTAACTCTTCACTAATACATTTATCAAAGTGCTTATCTTTGTCATCTATACATTTGGAATAACTAATGCTAAACATATATATCTGGTCATCGAATTACAACATTAAATCTTTTGCCCATTCAGTAGTGAAATGTGCTATTTGAGATTGAAGTGTATGTTAAGAGTTACAGAGAATGGTATTTTCGCCAGTGTGCTTCCTGTATTAGCAGGCACAGTATGACAAACACTACTTTTATTCAGTTGGGATATTTGCCCCATATGCAGGGAAAAGATACTAAACTGTGACTGCAAATCAGAGACAGTAGATTAAAGCTCTGAACCTTGTATTGTGATATTATTTGTTGTTTCTTCGAACTTTGAGTCATTTCGTCTGATATAATTGTAGCACTTTCTTTTTTAAAAATACAATGGTGTCCAAAATTAAAGCAACAAACCGCCATTTCCCCACCTTGTGTCTAATTCATAATATAATAATGCAGCATCAAGAAATGTCCATACGTTCGTGTTCTGCACGGAAGATGGGATTTCGGTCAACGGAAAACCACGCCAACGATGACGTCAGGGCACTTATCAAACAATCGCTGTGTACAAAGTCACAGAAGGTGCTGTATGACACAGAGAACACATCTAACAGACACTCTGTGGTGGAGGGCCATAGGAAGAATGGAAGCAGGACAGTCGCAAACTTATGTGGTTTGATGACTTAATGTGACTCGTTCTGTTGTATCTCGGATGTGGAGACAGTTGATAGAGACCTAAACTGTATTCCGAACATCATGGTACAGCCGACCATGAGTAAAATCAGAAATAGAAGACCGTTATTTGGCTATAAGGGCATATTGGTACTGCCTTAGTACTGCGCGGCGACTGCCATCTGACTTTGCAGCATCCACTGGATATGTATTATTGAGGCAAATGGTGTAGAGAAGGCTTCGACAGTGATATTTACTATTGGAGATCTGCCAAATGTGTGCCTCTGACACGTCTTCTCTGAAGGGAACATCTACAATGGAGTCAACAACATGCCACTTGAACAATCGAACAGTGGGCCAATGTTCTTTTCACAGATGCATCCCAAAGTGGTCTGGAGAGTGATTCTCGACGGATTCGCGTCTGAAGGCAATGTGGAACACGATTTCGAGACCAGAACATTGTGGAAAGAGACCGATATCCAGCAGGATCGCTAATGATGTGGGCAGTGATTGTGTTGACCACTCGAACACCTCTTCATGAAAGTGTATAGGTGAATCAGAAAGGTTTAACTGCTGTCAGGTAACGTGACGATGTCTTGGGGCCTCATGTACAATTGTTACGAGGTTCACACCCAGACGTCATACTGATGGACGATAATGCTCGACCTCACAGAGCACAAGTGGTTGATGTTTTCTTGGAAATGGACGATACAGCACACATGGAGCGGCCTGCTCGCTCTCCATATTTGAATCCCATAGAGCATGTCTTGGATGCCCTAGGGAGATGGGTTGCATCACATCAACATCCACCAAGCACTCTTCAAGACTTTCAAGCAGTTCCACGGGAACAATAGGCGTTACTGCCTCAAAATGACATTGATGATATTGTTCACACCATGCTCCGTCGTTATCAGGCCTCTATTGCTGGCAGATGTGATCAAACACCATAGTGAGCACATTAACAAGTTGTCAGAGTGTGTGTTATTAAGTTGGAACTTTTTCGTCTGCTCTTCTGCATGTTTCTGTTGTTTACTTTCTCTGTTCTTTACAGTTTCTACTTTCCTATCACCTATTTATACTGTTCTGTGACAAAATAAACGCAACGTTGCAGAATTTCGGTTTGTTGCTCTAATTTTGGACACCAGTGTAATATTTCATCGTTAATGGTAATATTAACTAACATTTTTTGGAACATTTTCTGTACATCAAGTTCATTAGAAACTTGCACAGGCGGAAAAACAAGGTCAGCTAAAGGTCGAACTGTTGCATTCGTGGTCTGTACGTAACTTGTAGTTGATTAAACATCTGATTGAAATGTGTCACTTTCCGAGTGTGTTGGTTTCTCACACAGCGGCATTAGTTTGGGTTAATTTCTATTTCGTTACTTTCTTCTTCTCAAGATATGTTACCAGAATTTGTTTCTGCCATTTTTTGTTCCTTTCCAATTTTGACCACAATTTGGAAGATTAATAAATCGCAATCAAGCTTTTCTTTGAAATAAATAACATAACTTGTTAAAGGAAAATATTAACACTGTTGCTAAAATGACCACGATACAGACTACATTTACTTCAATTCCGAAACGTGCCATTATGTGTGAGATATAACGAGATTGTCCATCTTGGACCAACAAACCTGCATATTGTTACTTCTGTTACTGTTAACTGCATTATGCTGTATGAGTGTTTGTGACTAACTAAGATAGAAAAGTAATCTACTGCTGAGGTATTTAAATAAAAAATCATAAGATTACAGCTTAGCACTCACTACTTCAAACAGTACAACACAATAATGAATTATCTCTTACCTTAAATATCTTCATTCCGCTTCAGCTTCTTAATTTCTCATTTATATATTTCTTTGTCTATTTTATTTCTTAGTTTATTACATTCAGTTTTAATTTACAATTCGTTTGTATGTCAATTCTACAACGAGGTTACAAAAGTCATGGGATACCTCCTAATATTGTATCATACCTTCTTTTGCTTGGCACATTGCAGCAACTCGATGTGGTACAGACTCAATAAGTCATTAGAAGTTCCCTGCAGAATTATTGAACCATGCTTCCTTTATAGCCGTCCGTAACTGCCGGTACAGGATTCTGTGAATGAACTGACCGCTTGATTGCATTACTGTCAGGCGACCTGGGTGGCCAAATAATTCGCACGAAGTGTCCAGAATGTTCTTTAAACGAATCGCGAATTCTTCTGACCCAGTGACATGGCGCATTATCATCCATAAAATTTCTATCACTGTTTAGGAGCCGGCCGTTGTGGCCGAGCGGTTCTAGGCGCTACAGTCAGGAACCACGTGACCGCTACGGTCGCAGTTTAAATATCCTGCCTCAGGCATGGATGTGTGTGATGTCCTTAGGTTAGTTAGGTTTAAGTAGTTCTATTTTTTTAACTGGTTTCCAAGCAGCTGCACATAAACATTTCCTTTCTTCATTTGTATGGCTATGTTGTCCGTAGTTGCTTTACAATTCCTGAGAGTATTTTCGTTCTGTCGTTGCAACTACAAGAAAATGCGTGCTTTTTGCACCAGATGAGTTTCGCTTTATTGAGGTAAAGCGTCATCAGTGGTGGTGATTTCCGCTTGGCTTCTCGCCAACATCGGGAAATGCCGTGTGGTAGCACATCTTCGGTGTTTTTCTTCATTAGACACTAATACTTCTAGTTTAATTTTTAGTTTCTCTGCAGAACTATGCATCTCTTATGTTTCACACAGTACACTTTTTCGCACACCACTGAAAGAAAGGCATAGTTCTGCAGAGAAACTAAAAATTAGACTTCTTTGTTTTTAACTCTTTCAGTAGTTGTCCATACAGCGTCTGTCTGATGGTCAAACGAAAGTATGTTTGTACAGTTCGCTTGCATGAACGATTTCTTGAATGTGAAATTTAAAACTTCTGCTTTCGTTTTGCTATCTTCAACTGCCACACCAGACTGGTCAACCAGTAACTGGCTCGAAGCCTTAGACCCAATTAGCGATTTTACATAGGACCAGAATTTTCTCGAGTTCTCTGGCGGATCTTTTGCTAATGTATGACGGTAGTAGTAGTTGTACGCTTCACGCATAGATCTTTCCACAGACGCACAAATCTCTACTAACTTTTGCTTGTCATCATTTGCTTACTCTCTTCTGAACTGAGAGATCATCAGCCTCTGATTCCTCAGTATTTTCCGAATCTCGTTATTAAACCATACTTGATCTTTTCCTGCCTTGATCCACTTACAAGGCATATGATTCTCCAAGCCACGAGTTACAATCTGCTTAAACTTTGCACATAATTCCAATTTACTGGAACTAAATGATATCAATTCACTGTCTACGTGAGATGCTAACAACACCTTACGCGCTCTTTCAAGCAGAAACACTCTCAACCTTCTTACCTGATTTGTTAACTTTCGTAACCATAATTGCTATAATGACATCATGATTGCTACGGGAAGTCGCCTCCAACTAGTATTGCATGGTCTGGGTATTTACGACCTACTGACTGTAGACTTTGTTTGAATGATTTTAAAACTGTCACAGTACAATTGGGTGGGTGATAAAAAACATCCAACAAGTAACTTGGTTTCACCTCGACTTGGTTTCACTATCACACTCAACTTCGATCTCAATGGAGACAGTATTTTTGTCATCTACAATGAACACTCCACCGCCTATGGCCTCTATTTTGTCTTTCCGATATATACCCCATGGCTCACTAAATACCTAAGAGCCTACTACTGTGGATTTCAGCCAGCTCTCGGTCCCGAGAACAATTTGAGCACGAGAACTTTCGTGGAGGGCAGTTTGTTACGAATAATTCGAAAATTTACTGATAAAATGTTGACAGTCGAACTGTCTTTACTCTGAACACAGTCTGACTTCCCTGCATGCTTATCGACTGAAGAGTGTTCATCAAAATACCTCAAATTACTGCCTAGCCTAAAAAACTCTCATGTGCACTCCACAGGTACTCTGCTATCCGAGAAGCTGCTTCCTTTGTGTAGTGCACCCTTGACTTATCACACGGGCACTCCTACAAATACCTAACTGATAATGCAGGTCTAGAAATCTGCAGCCAAGAGCGTCACAGTCAACAAATACTTTGGTTAAGACCCTCCACTTGGCTCCAAACCAATCCTGTCACTGTCGCAGGTGAATTGGTTTCCACCTCCTCTCAGTAAATAAGTACTGAAACAGTGCATACTATAATTATCCCAGATTGGTGTTGGGAACAGTGCAATAAAAGATGTGGTCCAATGGAATTTTTGAAAATGCAAATTGAATATCATGATCTGATAACCGCCCTATGCTGTGCAATTAGTCTAAATTCTCAAACTTCCTCCAGTGACTGCAGATTCAGGTTGTACAATAAGAGAAAACAAGACACTGAAAATTAGTAACAAGGGCACGCCAATGGCGGATGCCCGCCACATCGAAAGGTGTCTCTCCCACAAAAAGCTGAAAAATGTAACTAGCAGCACAATCATTATAACATAAAAATGTGGACTGGTATCGTAATAAAGTATTTTAACACTTTTTGGGAAAAGTTAGTTCACTATATTACAAATTATTCAGGGCTACAGAGAACAATGCTTACATAATAAGATCGGGATGATGAAAGACAAAAGCGAACAGCCAGGTATCTCCTAGCTGCCCCAAGAAAAACTGAAGGCCACATCCCTACTTATTTCTACAGATAGTATAACTATTGGCATATGGATTCTTTGGTCCTCAATCAAAACATCAATTACGTCAACATCAATTACATGTTCTTTTGCATACACAAAATTTTACTCACAAAAATAAATATGTTACCAACCACAATTCTCGTAGAAAATATCATACATTCCCATTATTTCCATTTGCCAAATTTTTTATTGCTATGATTCGACTCGTACGTAAGCATTTCCCATTATCAAAAATTGCTGTTACATGCCTGGTACACATTAGTTCATTTGTTGGACGGCTCTGTGGCGGTTGGTTGTGTTATTGCCGATGAAACAGGCACCATCGAATCCACATAGAAATTTTTATGATGAATTTTTCAAGCACAAAACCTGAACCTAATTTTTTGGCTTCAGAGCCACCATACAAGTGTCCACTGCCAGGAGGAAGAATGTGCATCTTTAGATTTTTCAATTTCCATGCAATATGTATGTATGGGTTATTTTCTATTTACATAAATTTTGGCTCCGTCATTTGGGTTGAAGTACAAGTGAACACCCAAGATGCAAACGCAGCTATGTGACCAAAAAACAAAATTTGTGTTAGCGCCGCCCTCTTATACCGTTTTTCACTGGCTATCTAATGCTGTATCGATCAGGCTGCAAAAATTATTCTGACATTTAAAATGAGATGCGAAAATCACACGCAGTGGAAAGGCGGCCATGTCTTCAGTGCACTGGGTTGCAAAACCGATCAAATCCTAATTCGTTGCAAAAGAGGTAAAGTGTTAAGGTGCCACCAACAAGTTGTGTGGGTGCAGAATCATACATGTCGCCCTGCCATACAGCACCCTGCCACTTCATAAAGTTTGAATTTTTGAGCAACCTGTGACTAAAATGTTTAGGTTGGCAGTATGGAAGAGAATCGTTGCAGTCTTGAGTAACCTGTGACTAAAATGTTTAGGTTGGCAGTATGGAAGAGAATCGTTGCAGTCTTGAGTAACCTGTGACTAAAATGTTTACGTTGACAGAACTGGGGATAATCTTATATGTTTTGCTTCTATTGCTCCCTCATAAGATGGAAAATACGAGTAGATTTTTTTAATGATAAACTGACCAGCTGGCATGTTTATGCCATTGTTGATTTTAGAACAACTTTGTGGTCAGTTTTATTGTAGGACAGTCCGTAATGGACGAGGATAATGAAGAGGAAACTTCTACCATTGAATAAGTCAACGAGCCCAACGAAAATAATGCTGAGTGGCATTAGTGATGACAGGGAAGACACTACGAGAAACTGTAGTTCCAGGAGGAGATGAAGGAATACAGAGCAATGGAAACAAAATGTTGAGAAAAAGAAGTAGTAAGGAAGACCATTTCTTATAGTAATATTCAAATATTTGTAAGTTACGTGTTTTAACACTGTTGGAGGAGGTGGAGATTAATGTTTAACGTCCCTTCGACAATGAAGTCATTAGACGGAGCACAAGCTCTCACTAGGGAAGAATGGTGACGGAAAGTGGCCGTACCCTTTCAAAGGAACCATCCAAGCATTTGCCTTAGGCGATTTTGGGAAATCACGGAAAACCTAAATCAGGATGGGTGCACTCAGGTTTGAACCGTCGTCCTCGCAAATGCGAGTCCAGTGTGCTATCTGCAGTGCTACCCTACTCGGTAATATTGTTAGAATTAATGACCTAGTCACATAACTAATCCTGTTCTTAGCCTCTTCATTGCTGGGTAACTTCTGCAAATCTAAAATATGATTCTCCCTTCGCACACATTACTTGGTAACACAGTGTACCTGAAAATATAAACAATGAACTTATGATTGTTTTGACATACAACTATACTCCATTCTCCGAAACGAGATATGGCCTGTAAACACCTGAAGACGCATAACCATAGCGCTGCCGCCAAGGGGTGTATAAGGCGGGGGCTACTCGCTCCATATGATCGCTTTCTATCCAGATATAAGTCATCAGTGTATCTTGTTTTATAGCAGTGTTCTTAGAATCTGATTATAAAGTTCATCGCCTTTGCCAGACCGGTTTTTGATTATTAACGTTAAGTATCAGTGTTTATAATCACAGTCAGCAGTCATTGTTGCTCTGCCCACCGAATAACTATTCTTTTTTCCCATTCGTAAGATGTACGAGTAAACTTGTTATGTAATCCTACACGAATTCAGGGAGCGAGGTCAATATGTCAGTTTTGAGACCACCCAGGAAGCGATTAAAGAAGAAGTCATTAAGTTTTGCAGAAAAACACATGGTTCTTCGTGTGTGTAAGACGGAGTTTTTGTATACCTAGCAGTCAATGACTGATGTTTCGAAAACAATTCGTTCTTTAGTGTATTGTGCGATAGGTGAGTACAAGGCCACACACGCTTCGCAGAAGAAAGAAATCACGACAAAAGCTTTCAGAAAGTGTTGGTGACTTACATAGTAACACAGTACGAAATAAAGTACATGAATCTTTTTCGTAACGAACTGCTAACAATTGTCAATGTGCTTGCTGCCATGAACGAAGATCCAGATTTGGGCAATTTTCGTACAAATACATTTTATAAATTACTAAAAGAAATAAATTTTAAATATATTCAGAATGAACGCAGTAACATAATAACAGGCAGGGATGACATCATTTTATGGAGGTAGTGTTATCTATGAACCATTAAATTGTTGAGAGATGGAGGAAGACCATTCTCTACTTGGAGGAGAAATGGATGAACGCAGGATATATCTGAACTAATGGCTGCATAGATAACGCCATAAATCCTCGAAGCATGCGTTTATATTCGGATTATCCAACGGAAACAAAGGGCCACCAGATAAAGGAAAATGCCTGACTATCACACACACTGGGAATGAGGCAGGTTTCGTCGACGACTGTTTGTGGATTTTTGAGTCCAAGAACAGTGGAAACCATGATGAGATGGGCGCCGATACATTCGGGAAGTGGTTTCAAGGTGTTCTTTTTCAGCTTCAGAAAAACGCAATTATTGTTCTTCACAACGCGCTGTACCATTCTCCTCGAAAAGAAAAAGTTCCTAATGCAAATTCCAATAAGCACAAGATATCATAATGGCTAAAGTCTAAAAGTATCGCGTTTTGAAACGGTATGTTGAAGAAAGAAATACTGGAAATCGTAAGAAAAAACTCACAGATTAGTGCACAGTGAATACACATTAGATAAAATGGCTAAGACTGCAGTTGTGGTATTTCGGTTCGGTGTAGCCCAAAGAAACACACTCATTTCTGTAATACTTGGTATATTTCATAAAACGTCCACATTACAACAAATCATACAGCAAACTGAACAAGCATAATGGCGTGGGCCCTTATGTTTGTTACAGAGTCGAAGAATCTGCGATGGCGGAAATATGTCGTTCATACCTGTCAACGCCACACAGCCCCCCCCCCCCCCCCCCCCCGCAATTTCGAGCACAGTTCAAGGCAGAAGTGAGGGAGACGGCAGTGATGTGATGGGGATGTCCATCTCCAGACAGACGTTGTTGTGGCATGGACCGACCACACTGAGGATGCGGAGGTGTGGGGAGGGACTGTATTCCTCGCATGACATAGGTTGTGGTCAGAGTCCACATCTGCCCCTGGAAATCTCTTACAATTTAAAAACTGGTTCCTAAATCTCTGTCTTACCATTATATAATCTATCTGATACCTTCTTTCTTCAACATACCGTTTCAAAACGCGATATTTTTAGACTTTAGCCATTATGATATCTTGTGCTTATTGGAATTTGCATTAGGAACTTTTTCTTTTCGAGGAGAATGGTACAGCGCGTTGTGAAGAACAATAATTGCGTTTTTCTGAAGCTGAAAAAGAACACCTTGAAACCACTTCCCGAATGTATCGGCGCCCATCTCATCATGGTTTCCACTGTTCTTGGACTCAAAAATCCACAAACAGTCGTCGACGAAACCTGCCTCATTCCCAGTGTGTGTGATAGTCAGGCATTTTCCTTTATCTGGTGGTCCTTTGTTTCCGTTGGATAATCCGAATGTAAACGCATGCTTCGAGCATTCAGACTGTATCCAGACGAGCGTGTTGTCGACCCCAAGCAGAAGCGGTCGGGAGCCAGCAACCGACTGCCAAACCTGGCCCCGGTTGGGTTAGGCGAGTTGTCTCTAGCAGGATGAAGATGTGGTTGTCGCTGATGAGGATGGTGACATCCTCCACATGTTCGGACGGGACATTGGTTTGCAGAACCACTAGTGGCGGTAGGGGGGAGGAGGTAGAGAGAGAGGAGAATCCGAGGAATGGCATTGATGGTGACACAAATGCATGTTCGGGTGAGGGCTGTGGCGGCTGCTCTGAGGGGTCATAGCTTGAGCGTGTGTCCTCCATGCTGGGAGGCTGCATAACATCATCGGGTGTGAAAGACGCTGGGTCAAGGTGTGCCGGTTTCACATGGTGGAGAGAAATAGTGAGTCATGAACCTTTAACCCAGATGTCCGTAGTGTTAGCAGTGCAGTTTATGGCATATGGACCTGAATATGGTGGTGCAGGTGGGGCCCGGATGGTGTCATCACAGAGAAAAACAAACTTGCATGAAAGGAGATCAGAGGGCATGTAGGAGAGGGGGAGGGGGTATGGCTAGATGGGGGCTCAGGGAAACGTTTGCAAAATGCATTCAGATCTGGCTTACAAAGTAAGGAAGTGGGGTAGGATTGTCAGGGGAGGTAGGTTGCAACAGATCCCCAAGGAGGACAGGGTTTTCACCAGAGACAAACTCACTTGTGGCGCCCTCAATATCTGGTTTGTACGATTGCAGGCCAAGGAGCATCCACAGGAGGGCCTTGATCCAAAGACTGTCATGACACCGCAGTGGTGTCTCGAAATTGCGATACCACCATTCTACCAGTCCGTTTGCCTGAGGGTGGTAGGCAGTCATGCAACATTTGTTGATGCAACACAGCTAGCAGAGTTGGGTGAAGAGTGCTGATTCAAACTGCCAGCCCTGGTTGGTGGTGATGGTTGTGGGGTAACCGAAGCAAGAAATCCAGGAAGAAACAAAAGCCTTAGCCACGGTTTTGGTGGTTATGTTGGTGAGAGGTATGGCCTCTACCCACTGAGATAAATGATCGCTGCAACAAAGATCATAACAGAAGTCCTCTGGGGGGGGGGGGGCAGGAGGTCGATAAATTCCAGGTATACATGGTGAAAGCGGCCAGAGGAGATGGCGAATTTGTGGAGAGGTGGAACAGAGTGCCTGGTGACTTCATTGTGCTGGCAGATGATGCAGTTCTGGGCCCAGGTATGACAATCATGCTTCATGTCTCGCCACACGAATCATTCGGACATGAGGCGTGTCGATGACATAATTCTGGGGTGTGCTGATGGAGTTGTACCAGACTTCCTCTCGGACACCGGTGAATTTTGCTTTGGTGAAACACAGCAAAGTGGAGGTGCTGTTGAGAATTTACTGTGTATCCCCGTCCTGGTTCTGTAGGGACGCAAGGTCGGAAAGGTCGACCACCGTTGAGATGGTGCTAGTGAGGGAAAGGAAATCTGTAATGATGTTGTTGGCAACTTCGATATGGTCAGTCAGGATGTGGAAAGGTCAGCCCTTGACATCAGGGCAGAAGTGTTTCACCGCCTCATAAACTGCTAAAAGTTCAATGTCGAAGACTGAGTATTTTTGTTGGGCACATGAAAGTTTCTTCAAAAAGAACTGAAGTGGCATCTGTGATGATGAAGAGTTTGGCATCTGAGACTGGATGAGCAAGGGTGACGCCTCATGCAAGAGTGTCTTCAGAGCCTGGAAGGCTGCGCACATTGGTTCTGTCCACGGAACAGGGTAGATTCTTGAAGATGGCTTGCCGGTCAGGGTATTAGTGTGGGCGGCCTAGGTGTCAGCTGGTGCAGGCAAATGACGATGGTAGTAGTTTATTGTTCCCAGGAACCTATGAAGCTCTTTGTGTGTAGTAGGGAGTTGCATGGATAAGACTGATTGCACCTTTGATTCAGGGGGGTGTACATCGGCAGCCGAGACTGTGTACCCCACGAATTGAACAGATTGTTGGCGCACTTGCAGTTTGTCGATGTTGATCTCGACTCCGTTTGATGAGAGCGTCCTTTACTATTGTGATGTGGTGTTCATGATCTTGCGCGGATTTGCTGAAGATCAGGATGTCGTCGAGATATACGAAACAGAAGTCAAACTGGAGCAAGAGAGAGTCAATAAAGTGTTGCCACATCTGGGCAGCGTTTTTTAACCCGAATGGCATGAAATGGTACAACCCAACAGGCGTGACAATCGCCGTTTTCGGAATGTCGTTGGGTGCGACTGGGATTTGGTGATAACCGCGTTTGCATCCAGTACAGTGAAAATTGTAGCACCGACAAGAAGGTAAGTGAAGTCGGAAATATTCGGTATAGGATAATTGTCCATCACAGTTCCAGCATTCAAGCATCTTTAATCACTACGCATATGAAAGGAGCTGTCCTGTTTGGGAGTGAGGTGTAAAATTTCCGCCTCAAGACGTTTCTGTATTTGCTGATGAGCCGAGCGTAACTGGAGTGGGTTAGGGTGGCGAGCCTTGTGGTGAATAGGTGGGACCTCGGACGTGATGTGATGAACAGTTCGGTTCACGACAGTGGAAACCGAATGTTCGATGACTGTGCGTAGGCGGGACGTGGTGTCAGTTGATTTATTAGGGGCGCATGGCTTGAAAGCAGCGTAATTGTCTATTCGAGAGGGGAATGGCAGCGAAAAAGTCACATTTTTGTTATGTTTACGCTGGCACAGATGGCAATTTGCGAGTGCCGAGCGTGATCGGTGCACGTAGAGGCTGTCTATTGTCTGTAGTGCACAAGACAGGCGCGTTTGGCGGCGGCGGCGCAGCTGGAGATAAGGAGCGAGCCGTGTGAGGAGGCGCGAGATTGGGAGATTGGGGGGGGGGATGTGTATCAGCAGATATGGCGGGCGCGCGTGTGATGGCAGTAGGCGTGGTCGGAGCCTGGCCAGCTGGATTGTCATGAGGCAAGTGAGTGTCAGTTTATGAAACAGGTGAAAGAGATGTTGAGCGAACACACTTGATGGGGGCGGGAGTAACACTGTGTGGTTGAGACAGGAGTCACATGAGACAGGTATGGTGTTGCTAAACTGTTTGCTGTTCTTGACAGAGCTGTCAGGTGCAGCAGAAGAAGGCTCGGGCGACGGCGCTGCTGAGCGGTATTAATTGATGCGGGTGGGATGAAGAATGCGGCAAGCTTGTCCTCGACGCGTGCAATGCGATATTTCAAAACGGCGTTCTTACAATGAAGGGTGCATGTCTTGACACTTTCCGCCAGGATGAGATTCACAGTTGTACAAGTCCTGCTCGCGGGAGCCGCGCACTGATGCGCTAAACAGTTAACGGCGTTTACACTTGGAGCAGGTGGTGGAGCACGGTCACAAAGGATGTGAGTTAGACGTATGGTGAAACAGAGAACCTCAAACGTCACTTGGAGGCCGGTGGTGGTGTGATAAAAAGTCAAGTCCCAGGATTGGTTCCACGATGTCCGCCACATGGAAGATCCAGGGGAGGGAGAGGCCGTTAGAGAGGCAGAGTTGAAGCTCGACAGAGCCGCAGATCTGGAGTGTAGATGAGTTCACAGCTTGCAGGTGTGTGTGTGTGTGTGTGTGTGTGAGGGAGAGAGAGAGTGACGATGCGTGACCATCGATTTAGGTACGATTGAGATGTCAGCGCCGCTGTCCGCAAGGAAGCTGCAATTTGAAGGATAGTCACTGATGAATAGGCACGGGGGGAGGGGGGGGGGGGCGGAGCGTGACCTGCTCCTGCCTGCAGCGGAGAGATCTACTGGAGCAAGAGTGCCAACCTGTTGCATGAGCTCCTGCTGGTGGCACTGGTGTGTGAGCAAATAAACCCGGTCAGCCATCCACAGACACAAACCGATGGATTCCAGGGCGTGGGGAGGAGATGAACCTGGAGGTCTGTAGGCAGTTTTGATAACCACACCGACCACAGGGTTTCGTGTGGCATGCTCTGCTCACTGACCAGGAGGTGTAGCCGGCGCCAAAGCTGGACACTGAGATGTTCCTCATACAGTACTCGCAGAATAACCTCTTGTGGAGAATGCGAGAAGAGCTCGATGACAGTCTGTTTTGTAAAATCATCATCAGAAATATGTTGCAGATCACTTCTGTGTGCCTGTGCAGTTGAGTCATAAGGCACAGGAATTTTGAATTGTCATTGGTAAAGCTGTACTGTTCGAACAAGTTCTCCACCAGTGGAAACAATGTTGCTGGGTTGTACTCGGATAGCGGGGGAAGGGTCGGTAAGTGGCCTGGTGCTGTTGACGAAGGCACAACTAGTTCTGTACCTGAGTCTCTCGTGTCACTCATATGATGTGGATGCTGGGCCAGCACGGTCGAAACAGACAGCACTGCGTAGGGTGCAAGTCAGCAGTCTGTTGGAGCTAATGAGAACGGCACTGAAGCACTATGAAATAGTGCTATAGAACTGTCCGATGCAACGTTTGTGGCATGGATATCCAATGTGGAAGGGATGGCCGGTGCCATGTCAAAAGCGAGCGGGTGAACGGCTGCAGCCAAAACCCCCTGCAAGTTTACTTTTGGTGGCCGGAGGCTGGAAGAGTCTGCAGAGCAGAGCAGCACAATAAAATGTTCTCATTGCACTGTTGACATGACGAGCTGGGGCATGTTCGGAGGGGCAGAACCCCATCACTATCACTATGTGGCACATTGTCCACAACTGGTGGGAGCCTGTAAAGTGCACTGAGGAGCTGAACAGTCACTTGGGGGCGAAAACTGGCCTGGAAAAGTTCATGATATACACTGGGCGTTGTCCACTTTGTAAACCAATAAAGTAGTAAAGTACTCGGACATCGTGGGAGTGCGATCGGTACACGTGGTGTCCTACCAAAGGCAAGGTTGCACACTGCGCTGCCGTAATGGTCGCCCGGGTGGCCAGTGTCTGATACATAGCTTGTGCATGAAATGGAGAATCCACATCACCATGATGAAATGCAGGAACTTTGCTCTCGTTGTTATCGTTTTCGAAATGCATATGTCGATGCACACTCGCTGGAGAGGTAAGGCCTGCGTCTGCAGTCACATGTTGCACTGTCAGATGGCGAAAGTGTTGAAGAAACTACAGGAAACGTGTTGTAGAATCCAGGTGGTGGTAAAGCGACGAAATGTCCTGTTGTAGGTGCAGGAGCTTCGGTATCCACACGCTGAGTGGCAGGATACATGGCCAAGCAGAACGGATGAAAGCGTATACAAAGCCTGTGCGGTAGACGCGAAAATACTTGCACTACGAGGAAACGGCGCGCGAATACTTAATTGGGGTCACCACTGTGAGATTTCGGTTGAAATGTAGCACAAGGAAACACACTCATTTCTGTAATACTAGATGTATTTCATACAGACGTCCACATTACAACAAATTATACAGCGAACTGAACAAGCAAGGTGGCGTGGGCCGTTATGTTACAGTGTCAAAGAACTTGTGTTGATGGATATACATTGTTTGTACTTGTTGATGCCAAACAGGGAAAGGTGTTTTTCGAATTCGTCTGTATCATTGCGAATTAAACACCATCAAGCTGGTTTGGGACAGAATCAAAGGCTGTGTTGCAACAAAAAACAGTACATATACAATGTTGGAAGTTAAAGAACCTTTAGAACAAGCAGAAGAGAGGAACAATGTGTCCTCTATGTGGTGGAAAAGAGTGAAACTCAAATATGGAAATTAGACTGCATTAGAGAAGGGAGAGCAAAGCATTTTGTTATAAACCTAAATGAAAGCAATTCAATTTTTACAGAATGAACTCAGTTTTATTGTTCCTTTAATGCTAGTCCAACTGGTATTGTTACTAAAATCGGCTGTGTCTGAATCTGCTATGCCACCTGTCGGTTTTTTTTTTACTCTTCTTTCATTCCACTGTGCCCAAGTTTGTAATAAAGGGTTTCTCATGAGACGCATTCTTCATTGTGACATCAGCCAGGTGTGCTCTATGAATTTTCGACACCCCTGCTTTTGCTGGAACAGGTGGAGGTCAGTCATGTGAGACAGTTTCTGATTCATCCCAGCTCTAGGTGAGCAGACTGTAGTATCTGTTGGGTTTCAATTAATTTTATTTTCGCTTATCTTTAGGTAGCAACTGAAAGGGTTTCTGCAGAGGCCAAGCAGTAAACATCCCGCTGGAAAGCTGAAACCCAAGGAACTCATTATGCAAGACATACAGCAGATCCATTAAAATTTTTTCAGGAAAAAGGAAAAGACTCAACAAAATCTGCCATGGTATGATGAACGATTCCTCACCTGCAACTGGTGAAAGAAGGGAAGGTAACAAACGAACGTTGTTGTTCAACGATATTGTCAGACACACTGCACAATTCATGCCTATCGAAAGTCACTATTCTAAAGTAAAAGCACCTCGTCGCCAGTGTTGAGCAGTGAGTTGAACATGAAAGTATGTGGGAAATTTTTTATGGCAAACATCCCAATCTGGATGTGAAGTATGACTATGACTGGACAGCATTTGCAATATTTTTATACCACCTCTGGAGCACCTTATGTTCACAAATGCTTGTCACTATAAAGTAGCATTTTCTTGGAAAATAAACAACTGAAAAGGAAAAAACTGGAACATTAACTCACAGATTACAAAATTTGAAGCAATGTTTTCAGACACTGATGGAAGACATTGATGTCAGCTCATTTTAAGTTATGACTGCCAAAAGAATTTAGTCCTTGCAGAAGTTCCAGATCAGGCTATCTATTACACAGGTCTGTGGCTAAAAAACTGCATAAGATTTTTTAACATTTTCTTAACGATTCGGACCTCCCAAAAACAGGAAAATATTCAAAAAATGCTATCACATAAGTTTTTATGTACATTGCAGTATTTATGTTAATTAGTAATAAACCTATGTGTTTTTTTAAATTTAATAATTATTAAAAATTATATCAATGATAAATTGATAAAATACATTTAAAAGATTTACAATGTTAACTATTCTTTGCTACCACTTGCAGGTTTTACTGTGAACTCCTTGGCACCAGAAGCAAATGCAAACAATCTTATTGTTCAGTTTTATCGTGTTGCGACAAGTCAAATGACGATTTGTATTTTGCATGAAATGAAGATAAACTCTCAGTAGACATATTGCTATTCAAGTGAACTGTGCTGTTGTTTCTGTCTAGTCATGGCTACAAGAGGTTAGCATTTCTCCGAACCGTTTTTGTTATATCTGTGGTGAATACACTATTAAAAGTCAATGGAGAAACATAACTGATATTGCGAGGAAAGTTTATTTTGCTTACTTTACATTAAAACTTGGTTATCAAGATGAACCATGGGTCCCGCATAATGTGTGTAGAAGATCTTCATTTGTAGTTTAAGGTTAAGATAAATGCATTTCGATTTGGAATTCCTATGATATGCTGTGCACAGAAAAACCATACCACTGATCACTGATTGCTACTTCTGTTCAGTTGACGTAAAGGGATTCAATTCAAAAAACAAAAGAAGCATAAGTTATCCTAACCTTGACTCAGCTATACGTCCAGTGCCCCATAACTCTGAAATACCTATCCTACAGCCACCTTCCAGTTTGGATGAATACCCGAGTGAGTTGGAGGACGAAGTTACATTACCCCCTCAGGATGAATCAAACTCAGATTTTTCGTCAGACGAAGGCCTCAACTATTTTCTCAAAGTGAGCTCAATGCTCTAGTAAGAGATTTAGGTCCTCCAAAAGATGCAGCCAAACTGTTAGGTTCCAGATTAAAAAATAAAAACCTTCCATCATCTGGCACCTCATTTTCATGGTACAGACACTGAGAAAAAGAATTTACACAGTTTTTCTCAAAAGAAGGAAATTTAGATTTTGCAATGATGTGGGACTCACGCATTGCTTTGATATGCAGTACAATTCATCTGAATGGCACCTTTTCATTGATTCATCCAAAACTAGTCTTAAAGTACTATTATTGCACAATGGAAATAAATTTGCATCGCTTCCGATGGGACATTCTGTGCATATGGACGAAAATTATAACGATTTGGGCATTATCCTGGAAAAAATCAAACATCAGGACCATCAACGGATGGTTTGTGGGAACTTCAAAATACTCATTATGCTTTTGGGTCAGCAGGCAGGCTATACTAAATACCCATGCTTCTTATGCTTGTGGAATACTAGAGCCAGAGAACAGCACTGGACTAAAAGTGATTGGTCACACTGAGACACAAATTGGGGTTGACGAAACAATTTGTAAATTCGCTGCAAAAGGATGAGGACTGTTTTAAATATCTATGTACAAATTTCTTGAAGATGTCAGAAGCAAAGTTGAAAGAGGGAGTTTTCACTGGCACTGACATAAGAAAACTTTTAACCAACACCCTCTTTGTGGAAAGTATGAATGAGAAGGAAAACGAAGCTTGGGTATCGTTCAAGGATGTAGTGCAAAAGTTTTTGGGACTACAAAACCATTGTTCAAAGGATGCTAGCAGCATACGAAGCTCAAGGCTGCAAGATGAGCTTGAAGGTCCATTTTTTACACTCCCACATAGACAGTTTTCCTGAAAACCTGGGAGCTTACAGTGAAGAACAGGGGGAGCAGTTTCACGAGGATATCCATGATATTGAGACACAGTACCAAGGAAGATGGGGTGTCACTATGCTTGCTGACTACTATTGGATGCTTAAGCGGGAAACTAAAGATGGAAATCAGAAAAGGACTCAGTGAAGTATCAAGGAAAAGAAGAAAAAGTTTCATAAAAAACATGAATAAGTATAATATTGTTACCATATGTCTAAAAATGATGTTTCATTGGTTGTAAAAAGAATATTGTGTTTGATAATTTTGAATAAACGAGTGCTTTTACCAATTTTTTTGTGTCTGTGTGATAGAAAAAAATTGACATCACTTCTGAAATCAGCACATTCTAAAACATATAATTCAGTAAAAATATCTCATGCAGTTGACATAATTTTTTTTTTGGCAGACCTGTGTTATTCAAGACAGATGTATAATTTCACAGTTCGCCGTGGTTCCTCTACAAGCACTTATATTTGGATGGAGAATGAGCTTGCAAAGGGGTCGAACTAGACTGCTTCAGCTTCATGTGCATTTGGATGCTGCCACCAAACTATACACCTTTGTGGATGTATGGGGTGGGGAAAATAAGAATATGACAATGATTGGGGCAATGATGTATTGGTTCCTGTATGAAGCTGCAGTATAAGTAGCAACCAGTGAAACATGGTTCCTGATTGTCATTCATTCGTTTATACCACCCAACAAGGTCTCTGAAAACATGGAGAGAAAATTTTGCAATCTATGTCGGCATAATGGAGCAACTGGCCACAGTAGTCTCCTTGGTTTCGGGCAGCAAAGTGAGAGATGCTCATGGATCTTGTACTTTAAAAAAAAACACCTCACTAAGACAGCAAGCAGAAAGTAGTGAATTATGCAGACACCCATTATTCAATTTTGAAATTGGAGAGTCGAAATCTATTTTTAGGAGAGAATAACATTACTAAAAAAGGATGAGTCCCACTGAATAAAGCTCAATCAGCTCCTAGGATTTCACTGGGGAGTGGCATGGTGCAAGGAGGAAAGTAAAATTCTACACCGAAATTTTTGATCATCAGGAGCATTTTTGTAGTTTCCCCGTAATTTTAACTCAAGTCATGAAGGCTGAGGCTGTGTTGCTATCACAACAGCACACTAGTGTTGGGGATTGGAACTTCTACACTACATTTCACATGAGGTTATTGGATAAGCAGTATGCGTGTGGTGTGTGTCTGCACGGAGCTGTCCCTGGTGTACAGTTGTGCGACTCCAGGGCAAGTGAGACTCATACATTTTATGCAGTATGGCAACAACAATGACTGATGGTTCTACCCTGACCAACCTTCTGGGAGCAACAGCGGTGCACTTTGACTTGGCTCTTAGCAGGGTACAGCAAACAGGGCGGTGGAGGACTTCTTGACCCATTATCTGATTATGAACTTTTTGACCATGGAATAGGGAGATCACTTTGGCAAGTTACTTGTTTAAATAAACACCCAAGTGTTCCTGCTACACAGCATACAGTTTGAACCTTAACTGAGGGAAATAGATCAGGGTGACAGCACAGTGATGTGTCCAGAAGACCCTTTCCCTTCTCCTGGTATTTGTTCAATTAAGACACAAGTGCAGAGATCCAAACTTAAGAGAAGCAGTGTACAGTGACCATACACCTCTGCGTGAAAAGCTGCTTGGGGGAAAAAAGACTTTCAAGTAGGAAATCCCTTGTTCAGCTGACAGGCCTGGACCTGCAGTGCCAGTATTCTAGAACCTGTATTCTTATGTCAGAACCAGTGCCAGTATTCCTGGGCTTGAATTATGACATCATAGGGTGTGCACCAGTATTCTTGGTCAGCCATCTCAGATTTTTGAATTTCACAGCCCTACTTTCCCGCCATTTTATATACATAGGGCAATTGACCTCTGTCAGATGGGGAAATCCCACAACTCATGACAGTGGATACTCGAAGTTGGAAAAAAAATTCCCTGATAAATCCAGGTGTGAGATGAAGATGGTGTCAAAAGGTCCCTAATAAATTAATGGTGAGCAGGGGAGACGGACAGCACACCACAGTAATGACTTCTTTTCCCAGTGAGCTGTATACCAGCCATGAACAGTGGCTTAGCAACAGTTTTTAAACACCGATGATTTGTATGGAATAGTATTCACATAATTACTATAGTTTGAGATATTAAGTATTTTAAAATTTGTTATTTATAAAACTAAATAAAATTCAATTTCAATGATAGGTTACAAATGCAGAAATCCATGAGATTTTGTGAATTTCCTTGATTTTCCAAGTAAAAGTAGTTTCCTAATAATTCCAGGTTTTCCTGAAGAATCACCACCATGCTCTTTGACGACATCAGAGGTGGCACACTTTGTGCCAAAACTGTCCTTACATATCTACTTGCATACCTGCAAAAGTTTTAAGAGGGCTGAAATAGAGTTAATGTCAGGTACAACTGCTTGCAACAATGACCTGACGTGGCTGTTTCACAGACTGACTCATGCTCCACGAGGCTTAACTGTTTCCAAATTTTCTTCGCTGTGTAAGTTAGGTGCTACTATGCAGAAATATGTGTGTATGGCATAGCTAAATTGACATGAGTGTAGTTCAGTTAGTGGGAGAATATCAGAAGCAACACCAGCCTACAAACAGAGCTGCTATAATGGCCATGTCAGAGGCGAGCGTACCAAGCTGTGTGGCCTCTGCCCCATAGCTCACCCCACTCCCAGCATTCATACTCGAACAAGCCACACCGAAGCACAGCACACGCTTGAGTGAGCAAAAATCCACAAACTGGAGGCTATTATAGATTTCCTAACACGTGCCCCTTCACATACACTTTTCCAGCCACTTGGTTTAAACGTTTGTGTATTAAAACTGACAAAGGTAATCAATAAGAAGTTCCAACTTGCAGAAAGCACTTAATTACCACCAGATCACACTGATTTCACCAGTTTTGGTTAAGAGCCACCATCTTTCACTTACTGCTTTGACTGCTGTTTCAGTTTTGGCATGATGTGGAGGAGACATGTCTCATTCACAGTAACTAATTAGTTTAACTTCAAAACACCTGATATTGCTGACACTTTTTTTGCATTTTCTTAGCTGTTACCAGTTATTAAATAGTAACTGTTTGACAAAAATATATCACACAATTTCTTTTAATGTGCCTATGCATCAGCTAGTTCAGTGCCCCTTAATTTCCAATTGTGCAATACCATACTGCAAATTTTCTCATCACTTTCATCTATGGTTGCTGCTTTTGAACATCTTTCTCATAGATAATCTTCACGAGGATTATGGCATGTCTTAATCCAATATGCCATTACCTAACTGTTGAAAATAAATGAGTATACTCCTTGAAGACTTTCACTAACTTTGGATGAATTTCAGTGGTTGATAATCCATTCACAAAAATGTTTATGATAAACAGTGTTCCATTTTAATAAAACACAAGCGATTAATTTAAAAATTCATATAAACAAAATTGAGATAATAGTGAAATTGAGACAATTTACATTATGAACTGTCCTAGGAAAACGTTTCCGAAGCCAAAATAAAGGATGGCCCGTCCCCTCCCCTCTTGCACATACTGTCCTAAGATACATGCCTTAATAACATTATCTTGTAATGAGCAGTTAGTGTGTAATTTCTTTGTTGAAATTTCCTACAGTACAAATGTGGATAACTGCAGTGCCCAGGGGGAGGAAAAAAAAAAATCTTTTGGAGCAATATGGAAATCTGAGATGTAACATGTATTAAGTATTTCACAACTAACATGCTCAGTGTGACCTTCTCCCTAAAAATTCTAGTACAGAAAGTGACAAGCCGGGAGAAAATTTCCATTATAAAATTCTACGCCTTTCACAATGAGACTCACAAATGTGAACATACAGAATGCAAACCACCACTGAAAGAAGGGACAGTGCCAGGGAACGCTTGAAAACAGTACATTTCATGTTTATTGTCATCACACCGAAAACTTGTAACCAAGTTATTAATTTGCAGTATTACAGTAAATTACTGTTGCTCTTACACGCAGCATAATTTGTAGAGTTGAATTCACTGTTTTGTGTGTTTGTTCCACAGCATAAAAACTGCCCTCCTCCAAACATGGGTCTCTATTCAAATTATAGTCTGCTCGGTTCCTCTACACATCCTGAGACTGTATCGGACAGTAATTATCCCATTCTTTCCCTAAACAATTTCCAGGTTTTACACAGAGATCCTTTCAAAGTATTAATATAGAATAGGCACTTGTTTCCTCACAACAGCACTTTTTTAACCCTATAATCTCAGTGATGTGTGCACATTTAGAACATGAAGTAAACCATATCAGACAACTGAACGAAACTTATTGGTTCATGAGCTATTGAATCATTTGATCTTACAAAACCCCTCACTAGTTTCCATCTTGCACTATCCAGCTATAGCCCTTGATTCAGGGATCTGCATGAACATTTAGTATGAATCCAATTATTTTTGTTTCCTTTCCCTTACCAGCTTAAGGAACCACTACTTCCCAAAACTAGTTTTTGTTGTTGCTTGGTAAGCAGACTGCTGCTTAGTCAGCACAATTTGATTTTCCTGTCTATACCTTCTACCATGTTTTTCTGTCAAGGCGAAGGCTAATCTCATGAACTACTACAGGGTAGTAAATACATGGTCCACAAGGAACGTTCGTGTATACAATCTACAGGCAAACCTGGCATTGCTTTGCAATTGTTAATCATGTAAAGGAATTGCATAAATATCCTGATCTCCTACCCACCCCGTCAGTCTCCTCCAACTTTTCTTTCCATCATGGCCCCCTCTCACTGACCTTCACCCTTGTACTGTTACAGCCAAAGAAAAATTGACTGGGAACTGAATTCACTTAAAATAAATGAGTAAATCAGTTGGAGTCATTGGTATATGGGGCACGAGATCTATCTTCTGTTGCTGTATTAGTGTGGGTAGCAGCTCCAATGACAGTATTTCACATAAATTTAATCTCCAGATGGGTAGGATTACAGTTTTGCACAATACAGATTCCGTAGTAGTACTCTAATCAGAAGGTGATAAACCAATCATTCAATTTTCTTTTAAAACTGACTATGATGAACAAAACAAAAAAGCACTTAGTTGAGAGTTCAAAATTTGACTAAAATTATAAATAAGAAGGAAGATCTATGGAAGAAATTAAATGGCCTGCTATCATAGTTAAAAACTGAGTGGGAGAAAGAAAACAAAACCACACATTTTCATAGCAGAGCAATTTCTTTCTCAAAGCTGGTTTTACCAGAGAACCTGCCCACTGTTACTTTAAAAAATTGATAGCCTTATGTCTGTATGAATGTTTATTGGTGTATTGTGTAAAAATTGGAAGTAAATCAGTCAAGAACTTTTCCACACACAGCATACTTATCATTAAACTGTAGCTACTCATGGAGGTCTAGTGTGGGGTCTGTAACTACTGTGTGGCAGTGAAACGCATAGATACGCTAATGTGGAATCGATCCATGCTGGCAAACAGAGTTCTAACTCTGCCCACCACATGCCAATCTTACACTGCATGCAGTTTGTATGACATCCACACTGTCATTTGACATGGCATAATATGCATGAATGGTATGGCTATGAAAGAGAGACACTGTGTGCTGTTACTGAAACTATTTTATAGGAATGGCAGCAATTACAGTGCTGCATTGAGAGTATAACATTGCTGAAAGGTCTGAGGAGAGGCCCGATGTCATTAAATGGTTCAAAGATGTCAATGAAATACAAAAGTGCAGATGAGCTTGGTGTGGCACCTGGAAGAGAGAGGCGTCCGATCCCAATGGGAGTTACTGATGAGGTGGTTGTAACTAATCATGCAGCAGATGTTTTGGGTAGTGCTAGTGCTCATGCAGTGTCACGAGTATTGTCCATGTCATGACCAACAGTATAGAAAGTTTTGTGGTCTATTTTAAATTGGTACGTATGCAAGATGCAGGGGACAGTGCAGCAACAGTCTGAATCTGCTCTTCGATTTCTGGCGCGGACTGAAGTTGATGACGTGGCTGGACAATATTCTATGGAGTGATGAGGCACATTTTGTACTATAGGATGCAGTAAATACACAGAACTGCTGAATTTTGGGCACCGTTAAACCACCTGTTGTTCACAAAGAGCCACTACACTCACCATACGTCGACTCTGGTGTGGATTCACAAGCACCTTTATTCATGGTCCATTTTTCTATGAAGAGAACACACCCAGAGGGCCAGTCATCTGCATGTTATCAAGACAGCCTTCTACAGCCTGTGATTCCTGGTTTGAAAGAGTGCAGCTAAGTGGAAACCATCTTTTTCATGCAAGATTGGGCAACACATCATGTCTCTTGCCCAGTGACAGATCTGCTTAATGCAACCACCCACAAATTCGTTATGTCTAGAGGTTTCACAGATCAAATGTTCTTAGTCTCTGGGAACTCCTGAAAGAATGTGTTTCAGGGACTAATTCATTCTCTATCTGATCTGAAGGCCAGTCAGTACACAGGAACACGTTGTTAGTATTCCACCGAACTGCTGCAGGCAAATGCAGATCTTGTCATTTCACACATCCAGCACCCCATTGACATCCCTGATGCTCACACTGAACAAATTGTGTAAGCAGTGGTTAATCATAAAATCAACATTACGCCTTTCTCATTTGTTTAACCATTTCTGGCCACATCCTGTTCCTAATACTTTACATATGGAAATGTCTATACGGTTTTCTTGCATTCACATTAGCAGATTTGCACCTAGTGGCCAAAATTGGAACTAACATTTTTTCCAATGTAAATCAAATACATATAACGAAAAAACTACAAAGAACGAAACTTGTCTAGCTTGGAAGGGGAAACCAAATAGCGCTATGGTTGGCCCACTAGATAGCGTTGCCGTAGGTCAAACGGATATCAACTGCATTTTTAAAAATAGGAATCCTCGTTTTTTTATTACATATTCGTGTAATACGTAAAGAAATATGAATGTTTTAGTTGGACCACTTTTCGCTTTGTGATAGATGGCGCTATAATAGTCACAAACATATGGCTCATAATTTTAGACGAACAGTTGGTAACAGATAGGTTTTTTAAATTAAAATACAGAACGTAGGTACATTTGAACATTTTATTTTGGTTGTTCCAATGTGATACCTGTACCTTTGTGAACTTATCACTTCTCATAATGCATGATGTTACAGCATGACTACCTGTAAATACCACATTAATGCAATAAATGCTCAACATTATGTCCGTCAACCTCAGTGCATTTGGCAATACGTGTAACGACATTCCTCTCAACAGCGAGTAGATCACCTTCCGTAATGTTCGCACATGCATTGACAATGTGCTGACGCACGTTGTCGGTGGATCACAATAGCAAATATCCTTCAACTTTCCCCACAGAAAGAAATCCGGGGACGTCAGATCCGGTGAACCTGCGGACCATAGTATGGTGCTTCGACGACCAATCCACCTGACATGAAATATGCTATTCAATACCGCTTCAACCGCGCGCTAGCTATGTGCTAGACATCCATCATGTTGGAAGTACATCGCCATTCTGTCATGCAGTGGAACATCTGTAGAACATTATGCGGGAAATCAGCATACATTACACCATTTAGATTGCCACCGATAAAATGGGGGCCAATTACCCTTCCTCCCATAATGCCACACCATACATTAACCCACCAAGGTCGCTGATGCTCCACTTGTCGCAGCCATCGTGGATTTTCCGTTGCCCAATAGTGCATATTATGCCAGTTTACGTTACCGCTGTTGGTGAATGACACCCCGTCGCTAAATAGAATGCGTGCAAAAAATCTGTCTACGTCCCGTAATTTCTCTTGTGCCCAGTGGAAGAACTGTACACGACATTCAAAGTCGTCGCCATGCAATTCCTGGTGCATAGAAATATGGTATGGGTGCAATCGATGTTGATGTACCATTCTCAATACCGACGTTTTTGAGATTCCCGATTGTCGCGCAATTTGTCTGCTACTGATGTGCGGATTAGCCGCAACAACAGCTAAAACACCTACTTGGGCATCATCATTTGTTGCAGGTCGTGGTTGATGTTTCACACGTGGCTGAACACTTCCCGTTTCCGGCAAACGGTCCGGACACTTGGATGATTTCGTCCAGGATACCGAACAGCATACATAGCACATGCCCATTGGGCATTTTGATCACAATAGTCATACATCAACAGGATATTGACCTTTTCCGCAATTGGTAAATGGTTCATTTTAACATGGGTACTGTATCACGAAGCAAATACCATCCGCATTGGCGGAATGTTACGTGATACCACGTACTTATACGTTTGTGACTATTACAGCACCATCTATCACAAAAGCGAAAAAAGTGGCCCAACTAGAACATTCATATTTCTTTACATACTACACGAATATGTAATAAAAAATGGGGGTTCCTATTTAAAAAACCCAGTTGATATTCATTTGACCTATGGCAGCGCCATCTAGCGGGCCAACCATAGCACCATCTGGTTTCCCCCTTCAAGCTAGACGAGTTTCGTTCTTTCTAGTTTTTTCGTTTGATGCTTATTTCCTGAGATATTTGGCCCGGTCACCATCAATGGACCACCCTTGACTTCAAATGTCAAGAACATTTAAAGATGTTTCCTCTACATAAATAGTGTGATTCAGCTGCCCCTACCACTGTCGTCCTAAGCTACACAATGTTATAGCTGGTCACTCGTTACATGCGAACTGTTCATCCCACAGAAAAAATAAGCACTATATTTTCTTAGGAAATTTAATGTAGTTACATTTGGTACTGGGATACATTTTTGCTGGTGGCCACAGTTGACACTGCAGTGGTTAAATTTGCTCAACAAATGCAAACTAATATGAAAATTAAAGCTAAATGTTCTCTGTACAACCCAATACGCACACTACAGATACTGAAGAATGACACTGGGTGGAGTGACATACAGCACATTGTTTCTTGCAACTATGGCTCACCCCGCGTCCCACTTTCTTACGTCACACTATTGTAATAACAACAAAGGAACAATTTGGAAGGAAAGCTTGCAGAAAGAAATCATAGGATAGAGTACATTGGAAAAATATCACAAAGCAACCTGTTACATTCAGTAAGAAGAAAACTAGTGAATAAGAAATGTCAGAAGACAATGTAAATTGAAAGTTCCAATAAAGACCAAAGAATAATCAGCTGATATATTAGTAAAAATTTGCAGAAAGTAGCTCTGGTAAACTTTTCAAAAGCACCTGATATTTTGACAGGTAGCCTCTACCAGCAAGAGAGGAACTGCAACCTAATCTGCAGGTGCTCTGCAATATAAACTGACAGCAAGCAAAGCTTTCCACATCCTAACTCCATCCACCAAAAAATCTGCTTTATGATGGAGATACAGAAAGATACTGTCTGTCTTTACTCAGTGTGAGTCAGGAGGTAGCATGCTAGGACATTGCGGTATGCTGGTTTTACCTCAGTGAGCGTTTACACCATCTTGCCCATCATGAAGGGATACTTCGTGTATTAATGCACAGTGTCCCAGCAATCACAGACTAAACAACTGCCTGTTTAACCGACTCACTGAAAGTGTACTTTTCATCAAATCAGGTATAGCGAGCAACAGACAGTAACTGATTTGGAAATCAGGATGGTGGTGGAACCACCGCCATCGCGCTGCCTGCAAAAGGCGATTTGTGTCTACAAAAGGCAGGTGTGTCAGTTCCCTTCCAACTGCAGTTTCGTATACATCAATAATACTATCTCGACCACTGTGTGGAAAATAAGTATTGCACAAGCTTACAGTAATAGTGGGACACTGCCTTGATACTAGCCCTCACATATTATAGGCTGCTGCTCAAAATAACTGGGAGTTGACAAGTTCAACCACCTGCTTTCCTGTGAGCTATAAAAATGTGTTTTCAAAGGAATGAGTACTGAGGTGCATTAGCCCTATTTATTGAAGTGATATCCAATTTCTAAAATGAAATGATATCAAGAAAATTTAATGTTGCTTCCACTGTGAAATGAACAATATGGGTGCAGTAAGAACAACCACAACTGCATGTGGAACAGTAGCAGTATTTTTTCTTCCAATATTTCAGCTGTTAACAATTTTACCATCTTCAAAGTGGTTCGATGTCAAATTGAAACCACTTGACACAATGATAGACTGTGGAATATTCTATCTGCCAGAAAAAACTTCAAGATACACAGTAATAGAACAGTTAACAACATTAGGCAGATTGTACCTTTGTCAATTAATATTAAAATCACAAGTGTTACTTACAATATCATTAACAGGTTGAGACATATCAAACACATTTGAGTAGAAGATAGTTGGCACCTGCGGATGGAGGCAACATGGCATTGCCAGTGATGGGAATTGACTGGAAGGCAGTGGTGTGTGTGTGTGTGTGTGTGTGTGTGCAGGGGGGAGAGGGGGGGGGGGGGGCAGCAGTGGGAGTCCCTGAGAACTCTAGCTGTGGAGAAGACTGTCATCAGAAGTTTCTGATAAATTAATGGTGAGTGAGGTGGAGAAGAGGGGGAGGAGCACAAAACACAGCACCATGAACTTTGATGACTCAACAGTAGGTTTTTGACAACCAAGACATAGGTGGTCTGGTTTTGGAGAACAAGGAGGTGGAGTCATCTTTTGAAGGTCTCAGCAGGAAATTCAGATACTGAGACAATATTTATAAATATGACAATAATTTAAAGATGATTTATTTAATGAACAATGGATTTGCATCGTGTAGTATTTCATAATGTCCAACCCAAATTCACTGCTCTCAGAGGTTCAGACAAGGAGAAATAGTATCACCATCTCATATCCTTTAAATACTGAATTGTGGTTAATGGATGAAGATTGAAAAGGTATGGTTTCTGATCCTCATACCAATCTACAAGCAGACACTCTTATCAACAAAATGTTTATGTAGTGGACATAACGGCACCCTGTCACCTCAATACACACATACCTGTATCACTCAATGAGACACTTCTAAATAAAAGACACACGTAAATAGAAATATAAGTTCTTTTATTTTCAAAAGTAAAAGATCTTTTTGTATAAGAATATTATTGGATATTATTATCACGAACAATAGAAAATAAAATCACACTATAACAAACATATATAATAGTTCAAATCACACAAATAAGTGCAACATCATGTGGGCTGAATCTTCCAGATAAACTTGAGGTAATTACAAAATACAATGAAATGTGCAACATGATAGGACTAAGGAGAAGGAATGCTGATAAAAGGTAATTGACAGGGGGAAAATAAAAAATAGTTACATACAAAACACAGCCTATTATTAGCTGATGTACAGTGCAGTTTGTTAAGCTATAATACAGGATGCACACTCATAAATAACATAAAAAATATTTCATTCCAGGTCAACTACAATCATGGCATTTAAAAAGACATTTGGTGCAACACAATGGATACATTTTGCACAGCCTAGATGACAGAGAACAACTGCCAATAAATTGTTCTGATCGCTTCACCTTCCACAGTAACACACTTTTTTTAAATCATAACATCAAATAAAGAACCTCCAATTCATTATGTACTTGGAGTATTTCATTTCAACTGGAACAGCAAAGTTCATAGTGAAAAACAAATAATTAAGAATAGTCAAATTTATAGTAGTAGTAGTATTTACTGTACTTGATCCACTTCCCGATACTAAAAATGATGCTTTAACTTTATATAGAAGACTCATGAGATAGATTTGAATTTTTCTGTGCAAAATAAATTAACTATGCTTATAAATTAAACCTAAATATTTAGTATTACGGTACATAATTTACAAAACGTATTATAATTTATCCCTGACCACAAAGGTTACTCACTGTTTTTTTTCTTTAAAAAATAATGGCACAGGTAAGATTAAAAGTTACATTATTAACACTGCAATTGTGTAAAAAATAAATGTTTCAATGCCAACATTTCTCCCATCAGAACAGCACACATGTAATGTTCCAGAAAAAACATTCAACAATAAGCACAACAACCTCATGTCACATAAATAACAGTACTTTCTGTGAGACTGATAGTTATCCACAAATCCACAACACTGATGCACGGATTACCCTTTACAGGGCCAAGGAAATAATAATAATAAAAAATTGCAGTAATTTTCCAATGAAGTTCATTGCAATAAAGGGAAATTATGGAGTAATCTCCTTTCTTTTGTACACTGGTAAAATTAAGAATTTCTTTGGTGTTTCCAAGATTAAACAATCACTTCTTTATGAAAGATCCCTCCTTTTAACTGCTAGAAATGGGCAAGACTGGTCGTGCAAAAATAGTGTTTCAGCATGCCAGTGCAACGTTACAGTTACATGATTTGTTACATCTACAGCACTTTGAATATAGTATGATTCACAGAATGCATTAGACAATACAATTTATGTACAGGAATGATACCCATATATGTAAGTAACACAGCATCTCACAAGAAAGGGCACTTCTGGTTTTAAGAAAAATCAAAGAGATCCATAAGGCCCTCATCCACATCCAAACTGAAGTTATAGTCTGCATCAGACAGTGGAGGCTCCAGCGACAGGAAAGGCTCGCAATATGACGAAAATCCCATGTCCAGCATGGTATCTGGTTCTGCAGCTGAGAAAATTATGACATCAGATCACAAAAGCATACCAATCTTGCAACTAAATATTAATCGTCTCTACTACTCCAGTAATTTTATTTCACTGTCATCAGAATGTTAGATTTAACATACATACGTACCCATACATGCAAGCATTACAAGCTTTAACAAAAGACAAGATGCCATGCAGCAGAAAGTAAATGAGCTCCCAAAGCAAGCAGTTGTGTCAGTAACACGGCAGTCTAAGCAATCCCGAACTCAGCTGAATCCCATGGTGCTACGGTAATAATATACGTAGCATACACAGGCTCCAACTAAGCTCAGGGCACAGAGCAAAGCAAATGGCACCACATGTGTCTATTTATATTTTTCATTAATAGACACAGGCCCTTCTCAGTAGGCACCTTAAAATATCACAAATGCATAACTGTTACAGGACAACACAATAAACAAGTGCATTAACATGCTTCTAAAATCTCTTGCTGGTTTAGTATATTTTATTACTTGGGAGAATAATGCACTTCCATTAGCTCCTCCAGAAACCAGTTCACTATAATGTAAATTTTCAGATATGACATAAGGAATAGGTTCAAAAAATTTGGCAAACTAAGGAAATATTGTGTTAATTATAGCAGTGGTATGCAAGAACAGTGTTTTTTCTCATGATTCCTGTTTAAATTTCTTGACCATCTATAATTCCCCCTTGCCCTAGAATCACTTATGAAATCTTTGTCTTCGTCAATGTCACCTTGGTAAGGGCCTGAACGATGGAAAAGTAATCCAATAAAAATGTTGTTCAAAAGCATTTTCTGTGGTTTTCTAAAAGAGAGACTGACCTTTCTCCTAAAATTCTCTCAACATACCTAAATCTTCCATTTACCTTCACCAATCCTGAATAGAGGTTTGCATCTTTTCATATTTCTGATGAGCGCAACTACATACTGAAACAATCCAATAAGCTCTTACATCAAGAGTTATTTTTTATTTATCAACATTTTGTTATGTTTATCCCCTTAAATGAGATCTAACTTCATTAAATGAAATGGAAATACCCTCAGTCCATCATCATTACCACTACCACGTGAATATCTCTAATGCTGGCTATTCTACATCCTGTGTTAAAAGAGGAATCTGTTTTCCAATAAAATAGTGTTTCCCAAATTTTGCTATTTAAAGAGATAAGGCACTACTTCTTGAAAATTATCATGTTTGAGTACAGAATATGCTTCAGGATGCCACAAATAATAGATGTTAGGGATGAGGAGGAAATCAGTGTTTAACACCCCTTTGACAACCAAGTCATTAGAGACTGAGCACAAGCTTGGATTAGGGAAGGATGGGGAAGAAAATGGGTCATGCCCTTTGAAAGGAACCACCCCGCAATTACCATAAGTGACTTGGGGCGGGGAATCTGGATGGCCGGACGTGGATTTGAACCGTAGTCGACCTGAATGTGAGTCCAGTATGCTAACCACTGCACCACCATGCTCGGTTCAATGTTAGGGATATAAGACATTTGTACAAGTCTGTCCATGTCAGTTATTTGAGTCTACAAAAGTTCAGTCACGTAAATTTCCATACTTCAATTAAAATTATCTGATAGCTGACACCTCACACATTGCAGCTGGTTTTCTCCAATCAGAGAACTCACACTTTCATGCCCGAACCGCTCACTGTTGCCGAACTGCTGTAACAATTGATCAGTTCACTTCCAATTCCTTGTCCGGCATATTTTCTTGACGTGTTCGGATCCAAATCCTGGGTCTGCCCATTTCATTCCATCACACATAACCCCCCCCCCCCCCCCCAAAGATGCTAACAACACACATTTCATGCACGGCCCTAACCAAACACTATTGGATACTTCTGTACAAGACAAGATTCAAAACCACTTCAGAAATCAGGTTACATTAGGTAGACTTCACACAACACTGCAAAAAGCCTAATTTTTAAAGGCTACAACTCATTTCGATTAGGCCACCAGTGACATAAATGTACATAGGATTCTACAGTGTGATGTCATATCACAGTGGATAGTGTACAAATCTGACATGTAAAAGGTCATAGGTTTGAGTCTTGTCAAATGCAACAAAAGTTTTTTATATCTAAACCTAATCAAAAGATTTTGATTATTATTTTCATTCAATTAACCGGTTTATATGTAATTTTTTTTATTTGCTCTTATTTTTCTTGCTATTACTCTTTTTTTTTGTTTGGAATCTATCGCCTATAATCTGCAACCAAATCCCAATGAGGACTGCTTATCAGTTGGTAACTTGGCTGCTGGTGTAACTATTATTTCTTTTACCCACTATTAACACTCCATTACGAGGAACAATCTACCTTTTTGACAGACAATCTACATGCTGAAAATTTCCCTATTTGTTAGCTTAAGATTCACTCAGCCATCAACTCCTAATGTTATGCTAGGGTATCTACTTTCTTTGAGAGTAAACACTTCAACAATCAGTTATTGCATGGGGTGGGATGGAGGGGTTGGAAAAGGGGTCCGAAAGAATGTGTTTAGTTGCATTACACACACTGGCCAGTTTTTGTGTTTACGTGTCTCTTTGAACATGACACCTGTCAATATCTTTGTTAAGCCTCTAATGTGATTTAACATATCTGGACTGAAAATGATGCGATCTGAGACACCATGACAATCGAACCTGAGGTAATGATAGTATGGGGCTTGAGTTGGCAACCTTTTTCCCCCCACTCCTTTATAGGAACTACCATCAAGGTTTGCATTGGAGGTAGTGATAACTGAAACATTAAATTTCCTTAGTGTATTAAGATTTCACATTCTCAAAGATTTCGCCTTTTTTATTCTTTAATTTTTATCATGTTGTAAACTCAATTTAAATCTCTACCTGGACAGTGTCACACAGGGTTTCACCAGATTACTAAAAATGTTGGCAATAGGGTTTACCCTAGCCTTTTTGAAGTAATCATCTTATTTTGTTAATTTTGAAAGGGGGTGAGAAAAAGGGGGTGTCTGCTACAGTTGTTCAAAATAGAAATTAAGTTTCTGTTATTTCTTTCCTCGGGCTAGTTTTTGTGAAGAATTTTGCCTCCATTCCTTACCATACTATACTGCATTTGCCCGCCTATGTATAAGATGTTATTATTCCTCAATTTTATATTAATATACTCTCTTTATTTCTCCATTTATAATTTGCAAATCGGGCATGGTAACTAGTACAATCACAATTGGTGTTTGCTCTTCCTACAATATTAAACTGCTCTTACAGTAAATAAAGCTTTAAGCTAATAGTACCAATTTGAATCTGTGTTCCAACATTCTCTAATATTATCGCTCAATCACAAGAGGGTGTTCTAAAACTCTATTAGCTATTTTTTAATTTTAAAAGTAGTTGGCAGAGTATTATTTACTCCTGGTAACATAAATCTATGGGTGACAAAGCACAGACTCCTATTAAGATTTATTAGATTCACTGAGAATGAATTTCAGAATTTAAGATTACTGATATGACTGACCACAGTACAGCATATAAACACAAAATATGGCTCTCTACCACACGCAAGCATGACAGTTATAAAACTAATGTAAAGGTAACTTTGAACAATATTTTGTACCAACCATACTTACATCAAAATCAGCAAAAAAACAAATTTTATACACCAACAATATCCAATCTCTTATTGCTTGGCATGGCATAGAATATAAAAAGGGCCTTGGCATTTGTTTCTTGACTAAGTATTTTTACCTTCCACACACTCAAAATAGGGCATGACCAACACTTTCATTAACTCAACTCTTGTTTTATTAGCTGTACCACCCTTTGAGTTCCCATTGTCTTCTTTAACACCTTCATAAGTATTTTCTCTATATTAGACCTTGTTTCCCTTTCTGATTTCATATGTAAGAGGTTTTTCTTAGTATGTTGTCAGTATTGGCTCCTCTATTTTTTTTCATCCTTTCTGTTTTAAGAACAAAAACTGTGAAGTCAATCACACTGATTCATCTCTTCCAAAGGCTTTTTAAGGAATTTTAACAATGTGCTTTACAGATCACAACACAAATAAAACATTTATTACACAATTTCTTTGAAATATAGACTGTCCTAACTCTAAGAAGAAAGTTATGAGCAAAACACCGATGTTAAGATTCTTCTACAAACCATGTAAATAATTAAAAGTTTGCAAGCTGGAAAGAGGTATGTACAAAATTCCAATGATAGGTTTTGATCTCGTAGTAACTAGAACTCTGTCTGTGATGTGGTTATGAAGGACAGCACAAAGTCACAGGCAGAGATCTGGCACTACCACATCAGTACAGTAGTTTTCCTCCAGAAAGTGCAGTTAGTGATTATAGTAGGCCATTATTTTAATCCAACATTTGAACACAGTTTCAACAGAGCTTAAATTTGATATATCCATTAACAGTTAGGCACTTGCCTATCAACAAGCAACAATTACTCAATAAATTTTTATTTTCAAGTTTACAATTTTTTTCTCAAAAACTGGCTGTATAAAGCAGTATGCACACAAATGTAACAATGGACACAGGAGTAGGAAGGAAAGAAGGCTGGCAACAGAACGAAAAGCAATGTCATGCAAACCAAGGACTATGGATGTTTAGTGCATTGAGAAAGAACTCAGCTTGGAAAACAAAGCAGTATAGAGAGTAATATCAGATGATGAGGAAGAACTACAATGGGAAAGGGAGAGAGAACATATTATGTTCACACAAAGTAACAATCCGGCATATCATTTACGATGTCAAAATTCAAAGAACCACCTCCATTTAAGAGCTTTACAGCAGCAGCTGCCAAGAGACATCCAATGTCAAATGTTTATCATATGAATGCAATAAATTGGAAATAGAATTATTTCTACACAGGAACAAAAATTTTGAACTTTAAGAATATAATTTTTTTCATGTCCTGGAGGAAAAAAAAAGAGTGTGTGTCCTTAATAGAATTTTACAGTCAAAAGTCATTTCTTTGAATTTAGGTAATTAACTCTACTGTTATTAAAAAAACAAATGGGATGCACCAAAGAAAAAACAAAACATCCTGCATCATTAACACAATTTTGCCTTCTATTATAAGTGTTGATTCAAGTGTACATGTAACTATATATTAACTCAATTGTTTTCTTTCAATCGTCAGAAAGAAGTGGTTATTATTGGGAGATGACAAAGTTAACATCAGCATTCAGCACACTTAAAAAGAATGTGCAGATTTAACTATCCTGAAATAAATATGGCAATGCTGTGTATTTCTTATCTGCATTAATATGAACGATACACTTAAGCCCAGGGATACATACCAATCTCATTCAATGTATTGTAAACTTAAAGCAGTTCTATGAAGAAAAGTGCACTTAGAGAAGTAACAGCTTTCTTCCTCCAGCTCAACCGTAGTACAGGAAAAAGAAAGAGGAAAACTGCAGTTCTTTGAATGTGTAATATAATTTGCCACAACTACAGTCACCTGCATAAAAATATTTTCCTACAATAAGACGTTGTAACTGACAGTATAAGTGGGACAGCACCAGACCAGTAGCAAAACTACAGATTTTAAGATTATGTCCCTGAGAGCAAAATGGAGGTCACCTTATAGCAGAGCAAACAGCAGTTCTATAACATTAACATTTAGAAAACCAATACTGAGAGTCACTCAAAACAGACCCTGTGCTGACTTACACTGTTTACAATGAGTAGGGCCTGAAAATGTAGCAGCTATTTTTGGAGAAATTTGGATGTATTTTTTGTGTGGCCTCTGCAACCAGAGACAGAGGTCGTGTGAGTGAATTGCATTTGCATTAATATGAACGTGTGTGTGTGTGTGTGTGTGTGTGTGTGTGTGTGTGTGTAAAAGGCCTTTTAGCTGGAAGATTACTTGTTTAGCAACCTTTTATTGTGCCTCTCTGCTACTTAACATCTCCACTATACGGGGAGTAGCCGCCAGTCCTTTTCATAATATTGTCTGTGTGTAAATTTAAAAGGTTGTCATCATGCTATGGACTGATGAAGATTATGCATTAATGCTTTGAAATAATTTTCTGGTGATGGGGGAGCTTTTATACTTTAATGATTGTTTACCAAAAACTTCAAGTGTTTTTCCCCCCTTTCCAAAATGGTCTTTGTACTTTTCCTCCTTCTTGCTCTATTTCTTTCAACAGATGATTGTTTCTGTTGAAAAGCAGCAACACTTTCACACTGGTTAACTTCTTATCTGATTTACAGTATTTCTGGAGATCATTCCACCCCCCCCCCCCCCAACTCTACAACTGCAAAATCTGCAGAACATACTTCAATCTTTCATGGGCATTCACAGCAATGCGCCCAACGCTAGACAACATTACAGATAGAACTGACATGGCATTTAGTGTAGAAGTAGAATAAAAAGTAACTCTTATTTCCATACAGTCAAAAACATTTCAAGGTTTTGTTTTTCAGTGGACATTATAAACTGGCAGTCAGCCATGGGTGTCAACGAACAACGACCGCCAGAGGGGCAAGGAGCGGAGTGGTGAAACAAGCCCCACATCCCCTCACAGGGCAACAGCCTAAACCAGTGGTATACAATCCCCTGCAGAACTGACACAGGGTTACAGGGATTGCTGATCTCGTCTAATGTCGTCAGGGACATAACAGAATTTCATGATGGACCAGGATTTCAAAATAAGAAAAGAAAACAATGGAGGCAAAACACAAATCATCTGGTAATAGCTACCACGCAAATACTGGCTATGCTGTCAACAAGGTAGCTGAGGCCCATCCTCTACTGGGATTTGACAACCACAGTGCACAACATCTGCTGCCTAAAAGAGCCACATTAAATGTCTACTTTTTATACCTATATTTGAATTTGAGCTACGGGAGAAACTTACGCCTAAAGCACAATGATAAGTCATAACATTCGTGCACTTTATATTTTGCACATACATTCTTATGCACACGATCTTTTCAAACTGGGCTTAGCCAGATGAAGTGCAATACCAGCAACCAAAAATTAGTTACATTTTCGATATTTTTTATTTAAAACTATGTCTGAAAAATAGTCCACTTGGATACAGTTCGCAATGAAACAGCAGCTGCTACATAATTGTGTTTTTTGTATTTTGAGATAAAATTTGTATCTATATTAGCATTTATTACAAAATGTAGATTACACAGGTTCCCAACACCGAGTAATACCCTGTCATAATATTGTGTATCTCTCCAGGGATACCAGTACTCTGACGACTTTTTCATGCCGAGTTTTTGGGAAAAACTTAACTACCGTCACTTTACGCTATTCACTACCAAGCATTTACTACGTAATGATATGTTTGCTGTACTCTCTTAGTTTATGGGTGTTCAATTTATCACACACTATTGTTGTTGTTGTTGTGTTACATCAGCAGTGCTTAGTCTGATTATTTAAGCAATGACAATATAACTCCAGAAATAAAGTGATTGAAGGCATTTTTGTACAAGACACACGAGGTATGTTCGTATCGTGATTGAATACATGTTTACTGCGCATGCACACGCATATACACAAAGAAAAAAGATATTCTACAATAAAAATGGTGTAAATTAATTTTTGATTGGTTACCTGTAGGAAGATGTGGATCTGACTGCTTGCCTCCCATAAGAGGACCAAGGCTGCTGGGACCTGGTAATATGTCTTCGTCACATTCCCTTCCTATTGGATCTTCTTCCTTAATTACAAAATCTTCTGACAGTTCCAGACTGTCAAGACCAAGACCAAATTCCCCAGCGCTACATGAGGCTACAGGGTCAGGAGTGGGTTGAGGTGCTGGTTCTTCTGGACAAAGGAAAACCTCAATTTCACCATGCTGGCTCTTCATATGCATTGTCAGGCCCTACATGAAAAAAAAAAAAAAAAAAAAAAAAAAAAAAAAAAAAAAAAAAAAAAGAGAAAAATGGTAGATGAAAATTATTAGCCATGTAAATACATTAAATGACTAAAGCCTGAAATTTAAGGCATACCAACCTCACTTGCCGATGGTACTTCAAGTTTTGCTTCTGGTGGGGCTTTGATAGCCATCACCGTTTGTTGGCGGTATTCTGCAATGCTCCTTAAATCTTGGTATGTGATGTAAGCGTAACGTTTATTTTCACTCATTTGGCGAAGATTGGCCTCTGTGAAGAAAGTTGTAATGATGCAGAGAGAAACAAAACATTCTGCACTCTCAAAAGAAATTTGCCTCACCGAGATCATTATCATACAACATACTTTGTTGTTTAACATCACTATATTAATTCTATAATACCAGCAGGCAATAATTTAGGATATATAATTGTGAGGGTCTTATGCAATATCTTAAACAAACTGTTGTTTCACAATTATTTTTCTGCTGGGTACTTTACAATTAGTAGAATGAAAGTTGTAGCGAAAGCTTGAATTTTGTGTGTGTGTTTGTGTAAGGAGTCATTCCAATCCCGGGAGCGGAAATACTTACCTTAGGGGGAAAAAAGGACAGGTACACACACACACACACACACACACACACACACACACACACACACACACACACACACACACATATATATATCCATCCACACATATACAGACACAAGCAGACATATTTAAAGACAAAGAGTTTGGGCAGAGATGTCAGTCGAGGCAGAAGTGCAGAGGCAAATATGTTGTTGAATGACAGGTATGAGTGGCGCCAACTTGAAATTAGCGGAGATTGAGGCCTGGTGGATAATGGGAAGAGAGGATATATTGAAGAGCAAGTTCCCATCTCCGGAGTTCGGATAGGTTGGTGTTAGTGGGAAGTATCCAGATAACCCGGACTGTGTAACAATGTGCCAAGATGTGCTGGCCGTGCACCAAGGCATGTTTAGCCACAGGGTGATCCTCATTACCAACAAACACTGTCTGCCTGTGTCCATTCATGGGAATGGACAGTTTGTTGCTGGTCATTCCCACATAGAAAGCTTCACAGTGTAGGCAGGTCAGTTGCTAAATCACGTGGGTGCTTTCACACGTGGCTCTGCCTTTGATCGTGTACACCTTCCGGGTTACAGGACTGGAGTAGGTGGTGGTGGGAGGGTGCATGGGACAGGTTTTACACCGGGGGCAGTTACAAGGGTAGGAGCCAGAGGGTAGGGAAGGTGGTTTGGGGATTTCATAGGGCTGAACTAACAGGTTACGAAGGTTAGGTGGACGGCGGAAAGACACTCTTGGTGGAGTGGGGAGGATTTCATGAAGGATGGATCTCATTTCAGGGCAGGATTTGAGGAAGTCGTATCCCTGCTGGAGAGCCACATTCAGAATCTGATCCAGTCCCGGAAAGTATCCTGTCACAAGTGGGGCACTTTTGTGGTTCTTCTGTGGGAGGTTCTGGGTTTGAGAGGATGAGGAAGTGGCTCTGGTTATTTGCTTCTGTACCAGGTCGGGAGGGTAGTTGCGGGATGCGAAAGCTGTTGTCAGGTTGTTGGTGTAATGCTTCAGGGATTCCGGACTGGAGCAGATTCGTTTGCCACGAAGACCTAGGCTGTAGGGAAGGGACCGTTTGATGTGGAATGTCACCCTCACAACACCCCCACAACGACCCCATTAAGTTTTATTTACATTCCCTCCGCAAACATACCTTCCCCCTAGCCAGATTACGCTCGCATATTTTACTTTCTCAGGCTTGTCTGACATTTGGCATAACCCCCAAAGGCCTCACACTTAAAGTTCCCATCTCTGGCTGCAACCCTTCTTTCCATCAGTCCCTATACCAGTTCCAAACTGAACAATCCATTGCCCTCACCCACCTAATCCTTCACCTACACATCAACTCAGCCAATGAACACACCCGTCAACTCCTATCCTTAATAAAACTCCTCAATCTTTCCTCTCCCACATCCACACCGGCTATTCAGAGCATCCTCCTACAGGCCAACCGCAAATTAGAACAACATGCCACGCTTCACCTCAAAAAACTATCCAATCTCCTGGTTTCCCACCTCTGGAAAGGCAACTCACTCACCTTTCACAACCTTTCTAGCAAACTTCAACCATCTCTCATTGCACACAAACCCAGTCTCTCCCATCTACTCAATCTCCCACTTCCAGCTCCACTCCCTCCAAAACCTCAAAATTCCAATCAACACAATCTGGTACCACAACACCCTAATTCAGTAATTAACCTTTCCTCCAAACCTCTCTCCCAATCCAAAACCTCTGTCCTAACCAAAGGCCTCACCTTAAGCCCCACTCCCAGATTCAACCAAACAGCCCTCGTCAAAGATTTACAGTCCTACACTCGTACTCTCTGCTGGAAGTATCACTTTGCCACGAAGAAAAATGATCCTAATCCTACCCCTAATGATCCAACTCCCCAAGACACTATCCAAATTGAACCCTGCCTGGAACAGTTCCATCCTCCGTCACAGCGGGACCCACCTCCTCTTCCTCAAAATCACCCTCTCCAAAGCTTCCAGGAATTTCTGACTTCCATCCTTGCCTCTCAATCCTTCTTAAAAAACCTTAATCCTACTCCCAACATCACCACTGCTGAAGCCCAAGCTATCCGTGATATGAAAGCTGACCGATCCATCGTAATTTTTCCGGCGGACAAGGGTTCCACGACCGTGGTATTTGATCATCGGGAGTATGTGGATGAGGGACTGTGTCAGCTTTCAGACAACTCCACATACAAAGTTTGCCAAGGTAATCCCATTCCTGATGTCCAGGTGGAGCTTCAAGGAATCCTGAGAATCTTAGGCCCCCTACAAAACCTTTCACCTGACTCCATCAACCTCCTGACCCCACCGACACCCCGCACCCCTACTTTCTACCTAAAATTCACAAACCCAATCATCCCGGCCGCCACATTGTAGCTGGTTACCAAGCCCCCACAACGTATCTCTGCCTTCATAGATCAACACCTTCAACCCATTACATGCAGTCTCCCATCCTTTATCAAAGACACCAACCACTTTGTCGAACGCCTGGAATCCTTACCCAATCTGTTACCCCCGGAAACCATCCTTGTAACCATTGATGCCACTTCCTTATACACAAATATCCCGCACGTCCAGGGCCTCGCTGCGATGGAGCACTTCCTTTCACGCCGATCACCTGCCACCCTACCTGAAACCTCTTTCCTCATTACCTTAGCCAGCTTCATCCTGACCCACAACTTCTTCACTTTTGAAGACCAGACATACCAACAATTAAAGGGAACAGACATGGGTACCAGGATGGCCCCTTCGTACGCCAACCTATTCATGGGTCGCTTAGAGGAAGCCTTCTTGGTTACGCAGGCCTGCCAACCCAAAGTTTGGTACAGATTTATTGATGACATCTTCATGATCTGGACTCACAGTGAAGAAGAACTCCAGAATTTCCTCTCCAACCTCAACTCCTTTGGTTCCATCAGATTCACCTGGTCCTACTCCAAATCCCATGCCACTTTCCTTGAGGTTGACCTCCACCTGTCCAATGGCCAGCTTCACACGTCCGTCCACATCAAACCCACCAACAAGCAACAGTACCTGCATTATGACAGCTGCCACCCATTCCACATCAAACGGTCCCTTCCCTACAGCCTAGGTCTTCGTGGCAAACGAATCTGCTGCAGTCCGGAATCCCTGAAGCATTACACCAACAACCTGACAACAGCTTTCGCATCCCGCAACTACCCTCCCGACCTGGTACAGAAGCAAATAACCAGAGCCACTTCCTCATCCTCTCAAACCCAGAACCTCCTACAGAAGAACCACAAAAGTGCCCCACTTGTGACAGGATACTTTCTGGGACTGGATCAGATTCTGAATGTGGCTCTCCAGCAGGGATACGACTTCCTCAAATCCTGCCCTGAAATGAGATCCATCCTTCATGAAATCCCCCCCCACTCCACCAAGAGTGTCTTTCCGCCGTCCACCTAACCTTCGTAACCTCTTAGTTCAGCCCTATGAAATCCCCAAACCACCTTCCCTACCCTCTGGCTCCTACCCTTGTAACCGCCCCCGGTGTAAAACCTGTCCCTTGCACCCTCCCACCACCACCTACTCCAGTCCTGTAACCCGGAAGGTGTACACGATCAAAGGCAGAGCCACGTGTGAAAGCACCCACGTGATCTACCAACTGACCTGCCTACACTGTGACGCATTCTATGTGGGAATGACCAGCAACAAACTGTCCATTCGCATTAATGGACACAGGCAGACAGTGTTTGTTGGTAATGAGGATCACCCTGTGGCTAAACATACCTTGGTGCACGGCCAGCACATCTTGGCACAGTGTTGAACCGTCCGGGTTATATGGATACTTCCCAGTAACACCAACCTATCCGAACTCCGGCGATGGGAACTTGCTCTTCAATATATCCTCTCTTCCCGTTATCCACCAGGCCTCAATCTCCGCTAATTTCAAGTTGGCGCCACTCATACCTGTCATTCAACAACATATTTGCCTCTGCACTTCTGCCTCGACTGACATCTCTGCCCAAACTCTTTGTCTTTAAATATGTCTGCTTGTGTCTGTATATGTGTGGATGGCTATGTGTGTGTGCGCGCGCGCTCGCGAGTGTATACCCGTCCTTTTTTCCCCCTAAGGTAAGTCTTTCCGCTCCCGGGATTGGAATGACTCCTTCCCTCTTTCCTGATGAGGCAACAGTTTGTTGCGAAAGCTTGAATTCTGTTTGTATGTTTGTGTGTCTGTCGACCTGCCAGCACTTTCATTTGGTAAGTCACATCATCTTTGTATATATATAAAGAAACATTCCACATGGGAAAAATATATTAAAAACTTACCAAACGGGAAAGTGCTGGTAGATAGGCACAATAAAAAACACACAAACACACACACAAAATTTCGAGCTTTCGCAACCCCCGGTTGCTTCATCAGGAAAGAGGGAAGGAGAGGGAAAGACGAAAGGATGTGGGTTTTAAGGGAGAGGGTAAGGAGTCATTCCAATCCCGGGAGCGGAAAGACTTACCTTAGGGGGAAAAAAGGACAGGTACACACACACACACACACACACACACACACACACACACACACACACACACACACAAGCAGACATTTAAAGACAAAGAGTTTGGGCAGAGATGTCAGTCGAGGCAGAAGTGCAGAGGCAAATATGTTGTTGAATGACAGGTATTAGTGGTGGCAACTTGAAATTACCGGAGATTGAGGCCTGGTGGGTAACGGGTAGAGAGGATATATTGAAGAGCAAGTTCCCATCTCCGGAGTTCGGATAGGTTGGTGTTAGTGGGAAGTATCCAGATAACCCAGACGGTGTAACACTGTGCCAAGATGTGCTGGCCGTGCACCAAGGCATGTTTAGCCACAGGGTGATCCTTATTACCAACAAACACTGTCTGCCTGTGTCCATTCATGGGAATGGACAGTTTGTTGCTGGTCATTCCCACATAGAAAGCTTCACAGTGTAGGCAGGTCAGTTGCTAAATCACGTGGGTGCTTTCACATGTGGCTCTGCCTTTGATCGTGTACACCTTCCGGGTTACAGGACTGGAGTAGGTGGTGGTGGGAGGGTGCATGGGACAGGTTTTACACCGGGGGCAGTTACAAGGGTAGGAGCCAGAGGGTAGGGAAGGTGGTTTGGGGATTTTATAGGGATGAACTAAAGAGGTTACGAAGATTAGGTGGGCGGTGGAAAGACACTCTTGGTGGAGTGGGGAGGATTTCATGAAGGATGGATCTCATTTCAGGGCAGGATTTGAGGAAGTCGTATCCCTGCTGGAGAGCCACATTCAGAGTCTGATCCAGTCCCGGAAAGTATCCTGTCACAAGTGGGGCACTTTTGTGGTTCTTCTGCGGGAGGTTCTGGGTTTGAGGGGATGAGGAAGTGGCTCTGGTTATTTGCTTCTGTACCACGTCGGGAGGGTAGTTGCGGAATGCGAAAGCTGTTTTCAGGTTGTTGGTGTAATGGTTCAGGGATTCTGGACTGCAGCAGATTCGTTTGCCACGAAGACCTAGGCTGTAGGGAAGGGACCGTTTGATGTGGAATGGGTGGCAGCTGTCATAATGCAGGTACTGTTGCTTGTTGGTGGGTTTGATGTGGACGGACGTGTGAAGCTGGCCATTGGACAGATGGAGGTAAACGTCAAGGAAAGTGGCATGGGATTTGGAGTAGGACCAGGTGAATCTGATGGAACCAAAAGAGTTGAGGTTGGAGGGGAAATTCTGGAGTTGTTCTTCACTGTGAGTCCAGTACATGAAGATGTCATCAATAAATCTGTACCAAACTTTGGGTTGGCAGGCCTGGGTAACCAAGAAGACTTCCTCTAAGTGACCCATGAATAGGTTGGCGTACGAGGGGGCCATCCTGGTACCCATGGCTGTTCCCTTTAATTGTTGGTATGTCTGGCCTTCAAAAGTGAAGAAGTTGTGGGTCAGGATGAAGCTGGCTAAGGTAATGAGGAAAGAGGTTTTAGGTAGGGTGGCAGGTGATCGGCGTGAAAGGAAGTGCTCCATCGCAGCGAGGCCCTGGACGTGCGGAATATTTGTGTATAAGGAAGTGGCATCAATGGTTACAAGGATGGTTTCCGGGGGTAACAGATTGGGTAAGGATTCCAGGCGTTCGACAAAGTGGTTGGTGTCTTTGATAAAGGATGGGAGACTGCATGTAATGGGTTGAAGGTGTTGATCTACGTAGGCAGAGATACGTTGTGGGGGCTTGGTAACCAGCTACAATGTGGCGGCCGGGATGATTGGGTTTGTGAATTTTAGGTAGAAAGTAGGGGTGCGGGGTGTCGGTGGGGTCAGTAAGTTGATGGAGTCAGGTGAAAGGTTTTGTAGGGGGCCTAAGGTTCTGAAGATTCCTTGAAGCTCCGCCTGGACATCAGGAATGGGATTACCTTGGCAAACTTTGTATGTGGAGTTGTCTGAAAGCTGACACAGTCCCTCATCCACATACTCCCGATGATCAAATACCACGGTCGTGGAACCCTTGTCCGCCGGAAAAATTACGATGGATCGGTCAGCTTTCATATCACGGATAGCTTGGGCTTCAGCAGTGGTGATGTTGGGAGTAGGATTAAGGTTTTTTAAGAAGGTTTGAGAAGCAAGGCTGGAAGTCAGAAATTCCTGGAAGGTTTGGAGAGGGTGATTTTGAGGAAGAGGAGGTGGGTCCCGCTGTGACGGAGGACGGAACTGTTCCAGGTGGGTTCAATTTGGATAGTGTCTTGGGGAGTTGGATCATTAGGGGTAGGATTAGGATCATTTTTCTTCGTGGCAAAGTGATATTTCCAGCAAAGAGTACGAGTGTAGGACTTTGGTTCCATCAGATTCACCTGGTCCTACTCCAAATCCCATGCCACTTTCCTTGACGTTTACCTCCATCTGTCCAATGGCCAGCTTCACACGTCCGTCCACATCAAACCCACCAACAAGCAACAGTACCTCCATTATGACAGCTGCCACCCATTCCACATCAAACGGTCCCTTCCCTACAGCCTAGGTCTTCGTGGCAAACGAATCTGCTGCAGTCCGGAATCCCTGAACCATTACACCAACAACCTGAAAACAGCTTTTGCATCCCGCAACTACCCTCCCGACCTGGTACAGAAGCAAATAACCAGAGCCACTTCCTCATCCCCTCAAACCCAGAACCTCCCGCAGAAGAACCGCAAAAGTGCCCCACTTGTGACAGGATACTTTCCAGGACTGGATCAGACTCCGAATGTGTTTCTCCAGCAGGGATACGACTTCCTCAAATCCTGCCCTGAAATGAGATCCATCCTTCATGAAACCCTCCCCACTCCACCAAGAGTGTCTTTCCGCCGTCCACCTAACCTTCGTAACCTCTTAGTTCATCCCTATGAAATCCCCAAACCACCTTCCCTACCCTGTGGCTCCTACCCTTGTAACTGCCCCCAGTGTAAAACCTGTCCCATGCACCCTCCCACCACCACCTACTCTAGTCCTGTAACCCGGAAGGTGTACACGATCAAAGGCAGAGCCACGTGTGAAAGCACCCACGTGATTTAGCAACTGACCTGCCTACACTGTGAAGCTTTCTATGTGGGAATGACCAGCAACAAACTGTCCATTCGCATGAATGGACACAGGCAGACAGTGTTTGTTGGTAATGAGGATCACCCTGTGGCTAAACATGCCTTGGTGCACGGCCAGCAAATCTTGGCACAGTGTTACACAGTCCGGGTTATCTGGATACTTCCCACTAACACCAACCTGTCAGAACTCCGGAGATGGGAACTTGCCCTTCAGTATATCCTCTTCTCGTTATCCGCCAGGCCTCAACCTCCGCTAATTTCAAGTTGCCGCCGCTCATACCTCACCTGTCTTTCAACAACATCTTTGCCTCTGTACTTCTGCCTCGACTGACATCTCTGCCGAACCTCTTTGCCTTTACAAATGTCTGCTTGTGTCTGTGTATGTGTGGTTGGATACGGGTGTGAGCGCGAGTGTATACCTGTCCTTTTTTCCCCCTAAGGTAAGTCTTTCTGCTCCCAGGATTGGAATGACTCCTTACCCTCTTCCTTAAAACCCACATCCTTTCGTCTTTCCCTCTCCTTCCCTCCTTCCTGATGAAGCAACCGTTGATTGCGAAAGCTAGAATTTTGTGTGTATGATTGTGTTTGTTTGTGTGTCTATCGACCTGCCAGCACTTTCGTATGGTACATCTTTGTTTTTTTATATATAAGTGGAAGTCAAACTATCGCATCATACACGTTCATCCTGCGAAGATCAAAGGTTAAGCACTTGACCACCATAAACTCTTAACGTCAGCTGGCACCTATGCATAGATAAATCAATTACGTAACAGACACACAGAACTACTCTTGCTATTTTCTCAAAATTGCCGGAATAGTGCACCTTGCTACTTGCACATTATGTTGTTTTAATGGCCTACTAAAGGTGAATGAAGTTTGATCCAAAGTTCTGATCCAACGTCGTGGCCTTTGCTTGTTAGAGACACAATCCAATGTATTGTGCAGAAAAGCAGATGATGTTTGTACAATTTCTATCGAGAGAGAGAGAGAGAGAGAGAGAGAGAGAGAGAGAGATATGATTCCACATAAGACTGTACGCAACTCTAGGTTATTGGGACACCAATTTTTGATCATTATCTGTATGCATTCACTGTTATATTGCATAAAAACTGATTGACTTCATGGCGCTGGATGGGTAATTCTCTACAGCCATGTTCTTGTGCTTCCCTAGAAATTAATGTGTGTAAGACCTGACAAGAAATCTATGAGACTACACTGAGGGAGATAAAACAATCATCACCAACACCAAAGAATAATTAATGTGCAGTTGAAATTCTGCGAATTCAGTTATCCAGGTAATATATTTGAGTGATTAACATTAGAAGATCACAGGTTAATGTAAGCACGAGAAAAGTGATTGCAAATGTGAAATGCTGGTTCATTAATAACTGCTGTAACCACCAGCATTTTGAAAGCAAGCATGCAAACATGCATTCATTGTGTTGTACGGAAGCCATACGTAAAGTTTGTGGGATGAGGTTCCATGCCTCTTGCACTTGGTCAGACATACAGGAACAGTTCATGCTATTTGTGGGTGACACTGGAGTTGTCATCTGGTGATTTCAAATATGTGCTCAACTGGAGACTCATCTGGTGATCGAGCAGGCCAAGGAAACATGTTGGCACACTGTAGAGCATGGTGGGTTACAACAGCAGTATGTGGGTGAGTGTTATATTGTTGGAAAACATCGCCTGTAATGCTGTTCATGGACGGCAGCATAACAGGTCAAATCACTAGGCTGATGTACAACTGTCAGGATGTGTGGGATAACCACAAGAGTGTGCCTGCTGACATATGAAATCACACCGCAGACCATACCTCCAGAGTGTAGGTCCAGTGTGTCTAGCACACAGAAAGTTTGGTTGCAGGTCCTCAACTGGCCACCTCCTAGCCAACGCAAGGCCATCACTGGCACCAAAGCAGAACCAACTTTCATCAGGAAACACAACAGACATCCACCCTGCCCTCCAATGAGCTCTCGCTTGAGACCACTGAAGTAGCAAATGAAAGTGGTTTGGGGCCAGTGAAGAGCATGCTACGGGGCAACTGGCTTGGAGCTGTCCTTGAGGTAACAAATTTATGAGTTTGTTGTGTTACTGTGGTGCAAGCTGGTGCTCAAATTATTGCTGCAGATGCAGCACAATGTGCCAGATCCATATGCCAAACATGATGGTCTCCCTCTCAGTACTGCCACGTGGTTATCTGGAGCCTGGTCTTCTTGCAACCATACATTCTTGTCATCTTAAAGGCATTATTGACTAACATCAACACACCACATCTAACCTCAAAGATAACACTCATGACCGTTACATAGAGTATTTAATGCACACCTAAATTGCATCCTTGTAGTGGCACTACTAGCACCACTTTTATGCGACTAGTGTGAAATCTGAATAGACATCTTCCACATGTAAAAACACACCTACCAACTTCTGTTTTTGTGGCAAAACGCCTCCTTGGTGTTATGATCACCCCCCGCCCCCACAGTCAGTGTATGTTGTACAGTGAGACCAATTAATCTATGCAGTTAATATGCCACAAGTAGTTCCTCAGAAATCTGAGCAGCCTGCCTGCTCCGTCTCTCTCTCTCTCTCTCGGGCAATATAAATACCTATTGTTGAGTTGGGTACTTGCAAGGCACAGAAGCAAGGACAAGTCTGAGAGGTGTTTAACAAGAATAAATAGCTGCGAATGTTCAGGAATGTATGAATCGTGCCTAATTTTAAATGTATTAAAATTAGTTCGAAATCTGTAAAGAAATTCACAATATTAACTACAATCTGTGTGAACCTTTCTTATTACGTGTAGTGTCTCTCGAACTCTTACCAACTGACTTTGAATATGTAGACATACTGCATCCCAAGTCAATTTATTACAGTGACCAAAAGCACTCAAACTATGGAAAACCCAAGATCAAATAATGACAATATTATGAAAAGGACAGACTCTTAGGGCTGGTGGCGAAAAGTGTTTCCACTGTACAGACCAGGAGGAGAGAAGGTCTTTACCAAGTCCTGCATAGTTGAATTTGCGAGAGGGGTAAAAGCCAAGGCCTCTGGAAAGGGCTGATACTTTTGTGGTACTAGCTTTTTGTGAAAGGGTTCACAAATATGTTTCAGGTATCTCTAGGTCCTGGATTCTGTGTGGTGGTAGCGGTAGGGAATTTTTGAGGGTTGGATAAATGTAGCAGCTCTGCAAGGCAGCATTTGTCAGCAGTGAGGGAATGTTTGAAAGTGGTTGTAGAGGTGATGTATAGTGGTAGTCCAAGGCAGGAATAGGAAGTGAACACAGTAGTGTGTTTTTTAAGGCGACATTGTACATGCTGCTATAGCTCCTGGAGGGCATGAGTTTCGCTGTGTGATATGGAATCCAGGAATTTGGAATTGTACAGCAGGGGAATTTTACATATGGAGAGGAGGTACTGCAAGAATATTTGGGCCTGATTGACATGGTTTTGTGGGACTATGTTGGTGAGGCTTAAGGACTGGCAGAATCTGAACAGTTGAAGGTAATTGTGGAAAGAGGGGTTTCAGTCAGAGATGGATAATTTGATGGTAAGGCCACTTGGGGGGATTCCATCAGCCAAACAACAATCCAGGAACAGTATATGGGATTTTGTTCTGGCTAGGGATAAGGAAACTCTTCTGTACTGATGCACATGGAAGGGACAAGGATTCATGGTGGGGGATAAAAACTCTTAATTAACTTAGAAACACACTCAAAAAAGTTTGCAAAAATACACCAAACAGGGAGGGGGAAAAAAAATCACAAAACGGATGAAGTATGGGGAAACAAGATAACACCTGATGGAGTAGGTCGATAGTGAAAGGCGAAGATTAATTGGAATCTAAGTGAAAGCACTATATCAAAGAAGAAGAGGAAGGGGGGGGGGGAAGGATTGTATTATGGGTTGCAGGTCTATGGGTGGATAAGTGTGAAGAAGGGGGACGGCATTTGTGACTAGATTAGGTGAATTTAGTCTGTCTGAGCTGGAAGAGAGAGAAGTAGTGCAGAGCGGGTAGGGGTTGGTAGGGTGAGATACAAGTCCATGTGGCACAGAAAATAACATGCATATATACATGAGACTGATCAATCTGAAGGTCAAAGATTAATATCAGTGGGAGTAATGCAGGACATGTACTCCACCAACAATCAGTATGGTCCCGTAGCCGCCCGTTGTGCGCGGCCGAGGTGGTTGATACAGTGTGGCTTGTAAGTAGAGCGTGCAGTGTGATTTGCAAGGTGACAAATGAAACACAGGAAAGAAGAGAAAGAAAGATGGACACTGAGTATAATAATGTGTTAAAAAATAATAACAAAGGAAAACAACTGGGTTATGGGATGGAAGGAAATTCATCATGCGAAAACAAACAATGGAAATCAAGGATGGAATAATGACCACAGATAAGAACAACAAAAAGATTGTCGAACAAAGCTTTTGGCCCAAAACTGACCCTCGTCAGAACAGAACAGAACAAACACACACAGTCATCATTCCATCCGGGATTTTTCATGGTTTGATTTTTCCCGACTGCTTTTCTTCCATCCCATAAACCAGTGCTATTTTGTAACATATTGTACTCAGTGTCTGTCCTCCTGTCTCTACTTTCCTGCGTTTCATTTTTCACCTTCCAAATAACGCTGCATGCTCTACTTACGAGCCACACTGTATCAACCGTCTCGGCCACAAACAACAGACAGCTATGAGACTGCACTGATTGTTGGTGCAGCATCTCATGTCCCACATCACTCCCACCGATACCATTTAATTAATTAATTTATCACACTTCCAGCGCCACTCTCGAGTGTTATTTTCCGCACCTGCCTGTGCCACACTAACTTCTATGTCACCCTAGCAACCCCTCCCCAACCCCTTCTCCTCCTCCTCTCTATTCCAGCTTGCACAAACTAACTTCACCTAATCTAAATACATCTGCTGTCCCCCTTCTTCACACTTATCCACCCACCACATACCTGCAACCCAAATTATAATCTTTTTATTTATTTATTTTTTCTTTGATCTCAATTTTCTCATGTCGATTTCACTTGGTTTTTGCCTTTCACTACTGGCCAAATCCCTCAGATTTCATCTTGTTTGCCCATACTTTATATGTTTCATTCTTTTCAGGATTTTTTCGTGTTTTGGTGTATACTGTGAAAGTTTTTCTGACATATTTCTACTTTATTTACATATTTTTATCATCCATTGAATGAACCCATGCTCATTCCTGCTTTGACAATACAGTAAAGTTTCCTTATTCCTAGCAACAACTCAGTCCCATGTACTGTTCCTGAATTGTCACTTGGTTCATGGACCCCCCCTCCCCCCAATTACCCATCTCCAGCTGCAACCAACTCTATCTTCCACAATGACCTCCTTCAGGGATAGGTCTCGACACTACTACTGTGACTGTGAATACCTCACACACCTTAAATGTCGCCCAATCCCTTGCTTTCCGTATTTCAAAAGTTAACCAATATTGCTCCAAGTTGCCATTAAGATCTTTTTAACACAATAAGACAAGCTGTGAGAGTTACAACTTTATTTAGGAATGTATTATGAATGGTTGCCCACCAATGAAACATAATATGTACTGGCAGGTTTTTCTAGCAAAACAATCCACATAGCACAGTTACAAACCACTGCTTCATGTGACAACATATTACCAGTAACATATTTGCTGTCATAATTAACTGGATAATAGCTTTTGACCTATAGGTAACATACAATATAAAAGGTATGGTCATCACCTATGTGCAGTGTTTAAGTAAGTTAAATAGTTAAACAAAATTTCAAGGAACAGGGACCTAATATCTTTGTGCGCTAAGTCAATTCAATATAGTTTGAAGTAACACCAACCTTATTTGTTTCAATGGTGAACATTGGTTTCCAATCACTACTTTCTACTGAGAACGACACAGTCATGGGAATACTCTTCAGAACAAAAAGGGAATGCATTGCTGCAGCCATTTATACCTGTGTTCAGTCACAGATACAAGGAGCTGGGAAACATTTATTTAGTGCTAAAATTTCATTAAACACACTTTTAATTGTCATCCACAATGAGAATGAAAATCTGAACAGCTGCTGTAAGGTTGCTTACCAATTTTATGCACGATGAACTTTGAGATTCTTTTATTGTCGGCAAATAAAACCAATTTTGTTACTACTGTTGCATCTCCTGGATATATCTGTATGTTTAATACTTTTATTTAGCTTCTGTTTTATACCATTACTCCTTACTACAATATCATATTTCTTTGGCAAAGTTGCTTTGTCAAATGTATTTGATGTAGTGTTATATGCACCTTTTGTCAAATTTATTTGATCAAATCTACCACCTTAGATTTGATCAGAGGAAAAGCGATTGTTTTCTGCCAAGTGCATGTGGCTGGCATGTACAAACACACAGTGAAACCATTGTGTGTTTTGTATATGGAGTGGAGAAGCACATTAAAAATTCAAACGATATGTCTCTGAGTTTATTGCGGCACTATAAAAACGGAAACCTATTTTACACTGTGCAATAAAACAAAATGTTTTGCCTTTTTTTACACAGGGAGATGGAAATCCACTCTTTCTTCAAAGCAAATTAGAATTGTCTGCACTGACATTCATGTAAGAAGCCAAATTCAACAAAGATGGAAGGCAAGTTCACTGTCACCATGATATTTATTTGTTCACTGATGATACATCAGTGGCACTGAAAGTGTATAGGAATTGAGCTTCATGCTAAATGTAATGGAACATCTGCTAACTGTAGTATAAGATACACGCATAAAGAAGAAAGCGCTACGGGCAGACATGCTGGAGGACTAAATGTTGCAGCCAGGAAAGAGAAATTTGATGGGTACTTGCAAGGCACAGAAGCAAGGACAAGTCTGAGAGGTGTTTAACAAGAATAAATAGCTGCGAATGTTCAGGAATGTATGAATCGTGCCTAATTTTAAATGTATTCAAATTAGTTCGAAATCTGTAAAGAAATTCACAATATTAACTACAATCTGTGTGAAGTTTCAGAAAGCACTTGGTAAGCACATGGATATACTCGTGATCAGTTCCTTTTGAACTTAAAACACACCTGGTCACAATTAATTTAAGTTAAGGATTTATGATGCTACAATTACAACTTGGCTACTATGAAATGTGGGAGAGGGTGCAAGAGGGGGAGGGAGGGGGGAGGAATGAACAATCAATTAGTGCAGGAAGCATTTGAAGCAAAAGATTTTACTACGACTAACGTCGCTGACGAAACTGTTGTAAAAACCGAGCAGTTAGCTATGTGTGTTAAAGTGCCACTTCCAGGATGGGGAGGTGTACCGCTCCAGAATAAATCAGCGCAACAGATTAATGACCAGGTTCCGTGTGTACTGGCAAGTCTGGATGTTTTTTTACACTTTCTCGCACCCCGTTACATAAATACTGGGTTATTACCTAAAAAGTCCCATCTCATTTACACAACCCACAAACATTTAGAAAACTTTCATGTGAGTAACACTACACACTGACAGTTTCGGTACACACATTCCATCGTGGTGTGTAGCAGGGTGGCAACAGGTCAGTACCTGACCACTCCTTTCAATTACCCATGCAAGATTCGTTAATAAAAGCCAGCCCTACACCAGTGTGAAACAAGGGCACAAGAGAAGAAGGAGTAAACCGTCCAAATGCCTGGAGATAAAATTCATGGGAGAGGAATGTTAATGGTTTTTCCTGCAGCTGACGAGACTACAACAACTACATCTTAGTTCTGCATGTTGCAGGCACAGCTATTTGCACAACTATTCAGATTACTTTTGACTAATCAATTTTCCAGTAAGATACAAGATTCACATGCTGAAGTATTAATGAGGGCATGTCACAGACGTGAATTGGGCAACCTGTGATGGATGACTTTGTTAAAATGTGATAATTTCTTCAGCCTTCTAATCTTATGTGGCACCCATTTTTATAGAGGGGACGGAGGAAAGACAGCTTTGGAGATGAAGTGTATGTAACAACGTCACCAGCAACACAGGATGAACTTTAGTACAACTTCAATGGAGTATTTATAATGACTCTTAATTCAGGACAACATGTGAAGATCAAACTACTACCACAGAGAACTTTTGTTTGTGATGATATATAGAACTGTTTCTCTACAGAATCATATATCAGCAGGATCTGTCATTACTCATCCATTTGTCTGCAAGTGGCATATCAACAGTAAATCTAGGTGCCCTGTGCTGGGTGGACAGGGATCAGGGATGACTCAGGGTGTTGAACTGATTCCTCTAGCCAAAAAATTACAGGTGCTGCCCTTCACTGAAACTGAGCCAGTGGGACTCACTTTACCTGTTTTGGGGAAATCTGTTCTGTCCAGTGTAGGGGGTCTATTAATCATTGTCCGTTCAAATGTATGATGAATGAAAGTACCCCTCTGAGAAATGGCAGCAAGGGACAGGAAAGGACACCAGATTCACACAGTGTGTACGCCTGGGGGTCCCATTCAAAATGCTGAAGAGGCTATTCTGACAGCCACTGAGGGAATAGGGTGCAACCAACTGCAGATTGTGGCACACGCTGGAACAAATGATGCCTGTTGTCTGGACTCCCAAGGTAATACTTGGGTCATCCCAGTGACTGGCAGAGAAAACCAGCCTTGTGCATGGAGTTTCAGTGAGGCTCACAATTTGTCATCAGAACTGATCCTGGCCCTTTGGTTCCAAATCAAGAGGAAGAACTGAAACAGAGACTTTGAAGGTTCTGTAACAATTGAGATTGTGATTTCCTGGACTTGTCCCATAATGTTGAAAACTGTACGCAGCCCCTAAATGGGTCAGGTGTACGACAGCTGGACGAAAGCCAGAAGTATCAGTGCAAGATCAAAAGAAAGGCCTTCCACAGGTGAGAGTATTAAAATCCTAGTTGTTAACTGCTCAAGCATTTAAAACGACATGCCAGCATTTGAAGCACTACTGAAAACTCTCCCAATACTAGTAACAGAAAGCTGGTTGAAACCTGAAATTTATGAATTTTTGAAGAGTATCTGAGTTTTTATTGAAAGGATAGGCAAAAGGGAAATGGAAGTGGGGTATTTGTCACAGTAGAGAAGAAACTCAAATCCACCGAGACAGAAACTGATGCTGCACAAAGATTGTTTGGGAAATGACGGGTGGGCATAAAATAATTGAACCCTATCGCCCACCATTCATCTGATGCAACCAAAAACTTTAGAGAGACTTCAGTTCACTTGTACATAAGTTGCTCAATCATACTGTAACCATTGGTGGAAACTTTAATCATACATCAATCAATTGGGAAAATAGTTTCATTAGTGGTGGACATACTAAGACATCGTGAGAAACACTCCAAAACAAATGCCTTCTCTAAAAACTACCTAGAACAGATGGTTAGGAACCCCACTCTTGAAGGAAATACACTGGACCTAATGGCAACAAAGAGACCTGACTTATTTGGGGATGTCCACATTGAAACTGGTATCAGTGACCATGATGCAGTTGTGGCAACAATGATTACCAAAGTACAAAGGACAACTGAAACAAGCAGAAAGACTTCAGTAAACTAGATAAAAAAATCAGCTGTGTCATATCTCAATGAGGAACTTTAAACTATCAGCACAAGGCAAAAGCACATACTGGAACTCTGGCTCAAGTTTAAAAGAATAGTTGACCATGCACTGGGTAGGTATGTACTCGCATATACAGTCACTGTAGAGAAACTTTGAAAGAAACACAGATTACTGCATAAGAAGTGTAAAATAAAGCATAAGGCTATAGACAGACACATGATGAATGAAACACTTTTGGCTGCCAAAAGAGTAATGCTTAATGCCTTCAATAACTACCACAGCAGAATATCATCAAGTGATCTTTCACAGAACCCAAAGATATTCTGGTCATATAAAAAGGGTGTTAGCAACACCAAAGCTAGTGTGCAGTCCCTATAGAATGAGACAGGAGCTGAAACTCAGTATAGCAAAGCAAAAGCTCAAATGCTTAACTCTGTTTTCAAATGTTCCTTTACAAAGGAAACCCACGAGAATTGCCCCAAATTTAATTCTCGTATCACTGAAAAGATGAATGGAGTAAGTATTAATGTCAGTGATGTGGAGAAACAGCCGAGATTATCAGAATGAAACGAAGCTCCAGAGCCTGTTGGAATCCCTACCAGGTTTTATACTGAATTTGCTGCTGAATTGGCCCCTCTTCTAACTAATATCTTAAATCCCTCGAATAAAAAACCGTGCCCAATTTTTGGAAAAAGCACAGGTCACACCCGTTTATAACAAGGGTAGTAGAAGTGATCCACAGAAAATACCACTTGATGTCCTAGATATCGATTTGTTGCAGTACCTTATATTCTCTGCTCAAACATAACAAAGTATCTCAAACTGAATTACTTTCTCAATACTAACCAGCGTGGATTCCGAAAATATCATTTATATGAAACCCAACTACCACTTTTCCCATATGAGATACTGAAAGCTTTGGATCAATGCAATGAGGTAGACACACCCAGTACTACGGCTACACTTATTGTCAAAAGTATGGCCATATAGGGTATCAAGTGAAATTTGTGACTGGATTGAGGGCTTTTTTGTAGGGAGGACATAGGATGTCATCTTGGAAGGGAGTCACCGTCAGATGTAGGGAAATGTTGGGACCCTTGCTGTTCATGCTGTATATCAATGACCTTGCACACAACATTAATAGTAACCTCTGCAGATGATGAAGTCATCTAAAATGAAGTACTGCCTGAAAGAAGCTGCATAAATATTCAGCCAGATCTTAAGATTTCGAAGTGGTGCAAAGACTGGAAACTTGCTTTAAATCATTGAAAATGTAAAATTGTGCACTTCACAGAATGAGAAACAAAACAAATAAACATTGCATCCTATGACTATAATATCGATGAGTCGCTCAACACCTACAAATACCTGGGTAACACTTTGTAGGGATATGAAATGGAATGATCACATAGGCTCAGTTGCAGGTAGACTTCGGTTTATTGGCAAAATATGGGGGAAGTGCAAATCAGTCAACAATCTACAAAGCAGACTGCTTACAAATCACTCATGTGACCAGTTCTAGAATATTGCTGATGTGTGAGACCCCAATACCAAATAGGACTAACACATGCAGAGAACAGTAGCATGAATGGTCTCTTTGACACTTAGAGTTTCACAGACATACTGAACTGGAAGACTTAAGGTAGACGTAAACTATCCCGAGAAAGTCTACTTTAAATGATGATTTTAAGAATAGAGAGAGAGAGAGAGAGAGAGAGAGAGAGAGAGAGAGAGAGAGACAAGCATTTAAATACTCATTCTTCTTATGCTCCATATGTGAATGATATAGGAAGAAACCCTAATAACTGGTACAATGGGACATACCCTCTTCTATGCACCTTGTGGTGGTTTGCACAGTATGGATGTAAATTTAATTTACTTTTCATATTAAATGTGAGAAATACTCAGTTACATCATGCGGCACAGAGTATGCTCAACTCGTGCTCCCTTTACAACTGACAAGGTATGTTAGGTAAAAGGAAGCCATGGGTATTGCATCTCCATCAGGAACATGCTTAACAGAGTCCTGTGACATTCAAATAATGCTTCAAGTTGAGAAACATGGTAGCACACATATACTTCTTCAAAATTCAAACACAAAAAAATTATCACACACTGTTCAACAGTTCTGTATACCCAGGCCACTGACATAGTATCGACAGCAACTGAGAGATTTATACCAAATAAATTAACAAACGACAGTTGATCCTCTATGGTACACAAAACGGGTTAGAACACTGTTGCAGAAACAACGAGGGAGGGAGAAGAGAGAGAGAGAGAGAGAGAGAGAGAGAGAGAGAGAGAGAGAGAGAGAGAGAGAGAGAGAGAGAATAAGAAGAAGAAGAAAAGCATGCCTAATTAAAATGAATGCAAACTCTCAAAGACTGACGATGTTTTACAGAAGCTTAAAATTTAACGCAGACATCAATGTGAGATTCCTATAATAGTTTCCACAACAAAACTGTCTTGAAACTTGGCAGAAAATTCAGAGATTCTGGTCATACGTAAAGTACACTAGCGGAAAAACAAAATAAATGCCTTCTCTGCGCAATAGCAATGGAAATACTATTGATGACAGTGCTGCCAAAACAGAGTTACTAAACACAGCCTTCCAAAATTCCTTCACCAAGGACAACAAAGTAAATATTCCAGAATTCGAATCAAGAACAGCTGGCAACATGAGTAACTTAGTAGTAGGTATCATCGGAGAAGTGAAGCAACTTAAATCACTTAATAAAAGCAAGTATTCCGGTCCAGACTGGTATACCAATTAGGTTCATTCAGAATATGCTGATGCAATAGCTCCTTGCTTAACTATATGTACAATCGTTCACTCAGCGAGAGATCTGTACCCAAAAACGGAAAAGTTGCACAGGTCACACCAATATACAAGAGAGGTAGTAAGAGTAATCCTCAAAATTACAGGACCATACCATTAACGTTGATACGCAATAGGATTGTGGAAAATATACTGTGTTCAAACACTATGAATTACCTCTAAGAGAATGGTCTATTGACACAGTGAACACAGATGCAGAAAACACTATTCTTGTTAAACAAAACTAGCTATTCACACATGAAGTGTTGAGTGTTATTGACAAGGGATTTCAAATTGATTCCTTATTTCTGGATTTCCAGAAGGCTTTTGTCACTGTATCACACAAGCAGCTTGTGAAATTTCATGCTTTTGGAATATTGTCTCGTTACGTGACTGGATTCATGACTTCCTGTCAGAGATGTCGCAGTTAGTAGTAACTGACGGAAATTCATCGAGTAAAACAGAACTTATTTCTGGCATTCCCCAAGGTAGTGTTATAGGACCTCTGCTGTTCCTTATCTATATAAATGATTAGACGATCTGAGCAGCCGCCAGCCTGTTTGCAGATGATGCTGTAGTTTATCGTCTAGTAAAGTCATCAGCAGATCAAAACAAATTGCAAAATGATTTAGGAAAGATATCTGTAAGGTGCAAAAACTGACCCTAAATAACAAAGTGTAGGGTCATCCACATGAGTGATAAAAGGAATCTGTTAAACTTCGGTTACATGATAAATCAGTCAAAGCTGAAGGCCATAAATTCAGCTAAATACCTAAGAATTACAATTACGAACAAATTAAATTGGAAAGAACACAAAGAAAATGTTGAGGGGAAGGGAAAGTAAAGACTGCATTTTAGTGGCAAGACACTTAGAAAATGTAACAGCTACTAAAGAGACTGCCTACAATACGCTTGTCCCTCCTCTTTTACAGTACTGCTGCACGATATGGGTTCCTTACCATATAGAATTAACACAGTACATCGAGAAAGTTCAAAGGGCAGTATGTTTTGTATTATTAACAAACAGGGGAGGGAGTATCACAGACGGGATACAGGATTTGGGATGGACATCATTAAAACAGAAGCGTTTCTTGTTATGGCGGAATCTTCTCACGAAATTTCGATCAGCAACTTTCTCCTCCGAATATGAAAGTATCTGTTGATGCCAACTTACATAGGGACAAACGATCATCATAATGAAATAAGGAAAATTAGAAAGATATAGGCATCCCCCCCACCCCAATGCTGTTTGAGATTGGAATAGCAGAATTATTAAGAAGGTGGTTCGATGAATCATCTGCCAGGCCCTTAAGTGTGATTTGCATCACTCAACAAGCCCTCAAGCCAACTGACGAACAAGTAACATTAGGTGCTGTGTCTTTTGAACAAATTACAGCACAGCAATAGAAGCAGGCTCCAGCATTGATGGTATCACGATGCCAGCTTCTATGTAAACAATGTGCTGTCACTGCACAACCGCCTGCTTTTATATAGTTTGTATAGCTTCGACCCCCAGTTTTTGTTTACTACAAATGTCACCAAAATGACATCATTCACCGAGTGACAATCCGTTGCATTGTGGAGTGGCAATTACTGTGAACTCTCCATCACGGTATAGTCAACTACAAGTGGGCTGTCAAACATGTATCAGTGGCACGGGTAAAAACTGTCGTACTAAAAAGGCAGAAACAAAAATTAAAAAGCATATAATTACTTTTGTTATGTTTAATATGTAATGATTAAGGTCTTTCATTTATAAAAAATAAGTGTTTTACTGTTTAACTTATTATGTTGACAGTAAGCACTAAATACATACTTTTGCAATTCTTGCATCATCTTAAGATGATACACTTACCAGCATTTTGTATCAGTGCATCAAGATCATTTTCTTTGGCTTCCAAGTCTTCTATATCACACTGCAGTTTACTTGCAGATGACAGCCCCGAACTGCCAACCATACTGCCACCTCTTCAAAATGAAGAAGAAATTTGCATTAGAAACTTTCACTATACATCTACCATTCATTAACAGGGCTGTCAAAAAATTACACTTTCTTCTAAAATTTTAATACAATCATGTCGCAGGGAATATAGGCCAAATATGGGAATTATTCATATTTTTACATGCCCCATAATCACATCAAAAATTAATTTTCAATGCATACTATGATACAAATAGAGTGGTTTTAATACTAAGAAGTCACAAATAGCAATCTAATGAACATCTGCGACAATAATGTGCATATATGGTGGCTCTCCCAGCGTGACTGGCAAAAGGAACAGTACATTCTGAGGGTATGCAGTTTTTCAGTCTATATCGGCACCAGAAAGCAGTCAACCATTACAAGAATAAGTAATTTCCACAATCAACCGTGGAAAGATTGTGAAAATATTAACAAACACACCCATTGCCTACAGGAGATAAACCTTTAATGTGTTGCCATCAGGAACATCTGAAGATGCTCGGTCTCAGGATTGTATCTAACAATAAATGAATCATATCTGACATCTGGTTTCTATCTCCATATAACAAAACTGCCTGGAAGGATAAGGGTACAGATTACTAATATCTAAAGAAAAAGACAAAATCTAAGAACTGTATTATAAATAACTGCCTAAAACCTTTGGTAAGAAAACATCCACAGCTATAAACAGTACTTCACTGGAACTGTGGTTACTGCTTAATTTATTTTCTCCCAATCAAACTTCTGCACTACTTCTCCAATATTGATTTTGGTGGAATATAAAATGGGTACAAAATGTACAAATATTACAATGATACAATGCATACTAAAATCAAATTACTTAGCAGAACATGGCATAAAAACAGCGACATACAAAGAAAAGCTGTTTTCAGTTGTAATGTGGATGCAACTGCTAGTATATGTTTCACTATTAGAAAGTTGTCTTTTTAAAATTACCGTATTTATCTAAGTACAAAAAGACACTGAATTTGAGGCAACCTTTTTATAAGATGATCCTTGGGAAAAATTTAGTTTCAATCTGGCTAACCAATATTACAAATTGTTTTGTTGCTCTATACAGTGGAACTTTGATTTTACATTTACCGTTTTCACATTTTTCATGATTCTACACACAAATTTGTAGCCCCCTGTGAAAAGTCTTAAGATCAATGCTAGGAATTCCTGGTTTTATGTTTCTTCCCAGTAAGCTTTAACTTGAGTCTACATTCTCATTCAACATCTCACTTCTGAGTTCATCCCGTTTTCTCCCTATCGACATTCGCTATGACAGAGCGAATTAAAAGTGGCACAAAAGACAGAGGGTTTGCAGCGCAGGTGGTGATGGAGTTAAGGGAATATTTTAGGCCATTGCAGAGGGGGGACATGTGGGAGGAGATGCTGACAATCCACAACTGCCATTGGCAACACAACTTTGCAATGTTTAGCTTCACTGCGCAATTATAATCTCCGAGTGCTGACATTTTGTGTAATTTATAGTCTTCGGCAGAACAGTGTATGTGGTCTCTTAAAAAAAAATTCTGGAAGTTTGTCTACAAAGTTTTTCTACATTTACCGTTTACTTATTGTGCGTGGTCTCGTTCAAAATACTCTCATTTACAACTGATACACCACTCCCAAAGCTATTTCCACTTCTGGAAGCAGTCTTACTACCACTCCTGGATCATGTGAAGCACCATCTACGAATTTTGTTTTATCTTTTCTATTATTGCAGATATTCCTCCTTTCAGCAGGGTTTTCTACTTAGGAAATAAGCATAAGATCACAGGAGGCAGGTCTGGAGAGTGCGGAGGATGAGGCAGCACAGTAATTTCATTTTTTGTGCAATAGTTACACACCAACAAGAATGAATGTGCGAGTGCGTTACTGTGACGCAAGAGCCATGAATTGTCTCACCACATTTCTGGCCGTTTCCTTCTCACATTTTCTAGCAGGTGTCACAACATAGGCCAATAGTACCATTGATCAACAGTCTGTCCCTGTGGCACGAATTCATGATGAACCAATCCTTCAAAATCAAAGAAAACTATCAGTATGGCTTTGACATTTGACCCGACTCGACGAACATTTGTTTGGTCTTAGAGAACCTATCCTGACCCATTGTCAAGACTGAACTTTGGTCTCAACATCATAACCGTAGACCGAAATTTCATCACTAGTTACCATTCTCTTAAGGAAAATCTCATTCTCATTTGCTTGGTCCAAAAGCTCTACACAGATTGCAAGGTGAAGGTCTTTCTGGTCTTGACTCATGGGACAAACTTGGCAACATGATGCATTCCAAGATAGCATGTCAGGATTTCATGACATGAGCCAAACAAAATGTTACATTCTTCGGCAATCTCTTGGACAGTCAGTCTTCGATTGGCGTGCACAATTTTGCTGACATTCCTGACATCAGGTTCATCAGCAGACGCGAATGGCATCCTGAACGAGGGTTATTTTTAACTTCTGTCTGGCCTTTTAAACGTGTGAACCATTCATAACACCAAACCATTGATGCAAAATTATGAATGTTGCAGATTTTTTTGAACAGACCTTGTACATGAGCTGTTCTGCATAAGAAATATGCTTTTAGCCCTGCACAAGATTCTTTTCACCTCCTCTCTGTGCTTATCACTACTATCACCACCCTGTACCAACCAAACTCACTTCTTTACAGGCCTTAGCCTATGAAACATTTGAGATTCCATAAATACTGGATTATACAGTATTATCAGGCACAGATGCTATAAACCAAAACCGGAGCGAGAAATTCATTCTCCTCCTCTTAAGCAGCAATTTTACTAACACTCTTAAAGTCAACTGAACATAACCAAATTGCAAATCCTTACACAATCAAGAAAGAAACTTCAAAATTTTATGTCGTATAATAGATCTATTAAAGGAAAATCTCATATAAAGATGTGAAACAAATACTAACAAAGAGATAGAGGGGCTGGCCAGTACTTACCTCAGCTCAGTACAGCTGATAGATACACAAAACAGAACAGAAAATTTACATTCCTAGCTTTCGGAACTTTGTTCCTTCATCAGGGAGGAGAGAGGGGGGAAAAAAGGGAAAGTGGATTCAGTTAATCACAACCCAGGTTATGAAGCAACAGGGAATGGTAAACAGGGAGGGTAGCAAGGATGGAGGCATGGTTGTCAGAGGGAAGCCAAAGATATTCTACTGTTAAGTAATGTGCCAGCTTCCAACCAAAGAGAATGCATGCAGAAGTAAAGAGGTAATAGTATAAAGATAAACAACTATGTAGGATGAAAAAATGCGAGAATGGCTAAAGAGGAGAGGGGAAAAAGGACAAGACTGAAGAGTAAATGGGAGTGGTTGGTTAACGTAGGTTCAGTCCAGGGGGATGGCGGGATGAAAGGATGTGTTTGAGTGCAAGTTCCCATCTCCGCAGTTACGAGGGACTGGTGTTGGGTGGGAGAAGCCAAATGGCACCTACGTTGTAGGAGATGTCCAATACCCAGTAGCAGAGCATGCCCTCCAGCATAATTCTAGGGACCTAGGAACCTGCTACAACATATGTGCGATTTGGCTTCTCCCACCAAACACCAGTCCCTCGGAACTGCGGAGATGGGAACTTGCACTCAAACACATCCTTTCATCCCGCCATCCCCCTGGACTGAACCTACGTTAACCAACCTCACTCCCATTTACTCTTCAGTCTTGTCCTTTTTCCCTCTCTTCTTTAGCCATTCACGCATCTTTTCATCCTACATAGTTGTGTTTATCTTTATACTATATACCTCTTTACTTCTGCATGCATTCTCTTTGGTTTGAAGCTGGCACAGTACTTAACAGTAGAATATCTTTGGCTTTCCTCTGACAACCATACCTCCATCCTTACTACCCTCCCTGTTGCTTCATAACCTGGGTTGTGAGTAACTGAATCCACTTTCCCTTCTTCCCTTCCCCCCCCCCCCTCTCCTCCCTGATGAAGGAACAAAGTTCCGAAAGCTAGGAATGTAAATTTTCTGTTCTGTTTGTGTATCTATCGGCTGTACTGAGCTGAGGTAAGTACTGGCCAGCCCCTCTATCTCTTTGTTAGTAATAGATCTATTAAGAAAGAAGAGGGTACTGCCACTAGTAATGCTGTAGGGTACATGATTAAAAAGATTACCACTTTTGCTAATGATGTACGATGTAATTCGGCCTTTCCCAACACACTATTACCACAAATTAAATCTTAAAAGAAGCAGTTTTGAGGGCTCTTTCATGTTCACCTCAAAAATAGCAAAAATTTATAGCCTATATGGTGAAATAAACAGAAAACTGCTGGATTACATCATCTTGTATGTTTGCTTCCCAGATGTAGCCAATAGCTGGATAGCATGGTGACGTCATACTAATGCAGTGGCTTCTTGCATACAGAGTGATAAAAAGCAAGCTTACTAGGCGGCTTGTTCCAAAATATGGCTGATGTGATTGATGTACAGCAAATGGAGTGACCGCAGCTTCTGCTTTGATTTAATTTATATCTCGTGCACCTTTCACTACCGTGCGTTAATTTTACTTCCAACAGTTCTGCTCGGAGCCTCTAGATAGAATCTGCAACATATTGCGCCTCTACTGACTCAGCCATCATAGGCTACTCCATTTGCTCCTTGTGGCAACGTTATTAACAGGTCGTGTTCAGTGAACAGTTGTGCAATGGCTTGTTGTCTTTGTTGCAGTCCTCAATGGGGTTTTAATATCTTGTGATGGGAGACAAATTGTTATAAACATAATGGATTGTTGGGCCAGAGAAACACAGGCTAAGTGTTATTTCATATTCGCTGGTATAAATAAGTAACACATGTGAAGCAAAACTTCGGTGCTTGTACGTCTTTCCATGAAACCTGCTATGTTTAAACTGCAACAAGTGAGCAGTTTGAAGTGCAAATGGCACGTGTTGACAGTACTGCAGAACACTCCAGTTCGACTAGTCAGCACAATGAACAAGAAAAAGTTTACAAGCAATATTCTAGAAGTCACTGCATTCACATCACCAGTGTGTGCTGCACTGCCATCGGCTACAGAAGGGTCTAAGGCTTCCATTCAGTCCTTTATTGCAGTCTAGTGCTGCAGTTGAATATGGCAAAACGAAAGCTAAATTTTCACATTTCACGTTCAAGAAATCAATCACACACGAAAATTGTCCAAACATGCCATCATTTGACCATCGGACAGACTCCCCTATGGATAACACAGCAATACGCATACCTGGAGTAGAGAAACATCTGACAGAAAATCATCATGTCCGGACATAATCCCAGCTCAATTTTACAAAGAATACCTATGGCATTGGCACCTAACCTAGCGATGGGAAAATAGTGCGGGTGAACCCATTATACAAGAAGGCTAAAAGAAAGGACTCGCAAAATTACAGATCAATATCCCTAACTTCTGTTTGCTGCAGAATCCTTCAACAAATTCTCTGTTCAAATACAATAAACTTTCTTGAGACTAAGAAGTTTATGTCCATGAATCAGCATGGTTTTAGAAAGCATCGCTTGTGCGAAACTCAGCTTGCTCTTTTCTCAGATACAGTGGGAACCATGGATGAAGGGAAACAGGCAGATTCCATATTTCTAGACTTTTGGAAAGCATTTGACACGGTGCCCCATTGCGGGTGTTAATGAAGGTACAAGCACATGGAAAAGGTTCACAGGTATGAGAGTCACTTGAAGACTTTTTAAGTAATAGGACCCAGTATGTTGTCCTCGACGTCAAGTGTTCATCAGAGACAAGGGTATCGTCAAGAGTGTCCCAGAGAAGAGTGATAGGACCATTTTTAATCTCCATATACATAAAAGATTTGGCAGACAGGGTGGACAGCAATCTGCAGTTGTTTGCTGATGATGCTGTGGTGTACGGCAAGGTGCTGAAGTTGAGTGACTGTAGGAGGATACAATACGGCTTAGACAAAATTTCTAGTTGGTGTGATGAGTGGCAGTTAGTCCTAAATGTGGAAAAATTTAAGTTAATGTAGATGAGTATGAAGAACAAAACTAATTTTCAGATATAGTATTACTAGTGTCCTGCTTGACACAGTCAAATCTTTTGAATATCTGGCCGTAATGCTGCAAAGCAATATGATGTGGAAGAACATGTGAGAACTGTTGCATGGAAGGCAAATGGTCAACTTCAGTTAACTGAGAGAACTTTAGGAAAGGGTGGTTTACCTGTAAAGGAGACTGCATATAGGATGCTGGTGCAACCTATTCTTGAGTACTATGTTTAGATTCCACGCCAGATCAGATTGAAGGAAGATATCGAAGCATTCCGAGGCGGGCTGCTAGATTTGTTACTGGTAGGTTTTGACAACACTCAAGTGTTATAGAGATGCTTCGAGAACTCTAATGCAGATTCCTGGGGGGAAGCCGATGTTCTCTTCGAGAAACACTTTTGACAAAATTTAGAACTGACGTTTGAAGCTGACAGCTGAACAATTCTGCTGCTGCCAACATACACTGTGCATAAGGACCATGAAGATAAGTTACGAGAAATTAGGGCTCATACAGAGGCATACAGACAGTCTTTTTTTCCTCGCTGTATTTGCGAGCAGAGCAGGAAAGGAAAGCACAAGTTATGGTACAGCATACCCAACACCACACACTGTATGTTGGCTTGCGGAGTTATCTGTGTAGATGTAGATGATAGACACACACCCCTACTTGATAGATTCCGATACCTTTCACCTTACTTCACAGTTTTCAGTTTAACTCACCATGTTTATCAATTTCTGCTTTTTTTGGTGTGCATAAAGGTAAGATCTCTCAAAAACACGTGTTTTTAAATATAATTTGTGGTAATAACATGTCGGAAAATTGCTCTATTACCTCGTACCCAGATACCAGTTTGAATTTTTGCACGAGTTTTTACTTGCTGTTGCACATCTGTGAATTTTTGTAAGAACTGATGAAATTCATCACCACACATTATTGTATAAAATTTTTATTGTTCATTTAATTTCCTTCACTTATACAGATTTTATATAATGTATTGGAGAGGATTACTATTTTTACTCATACATGCCAAATACACATGTTTTTGCTCGTATTTTGAGGGTTTTAAAGTTTTCCTCAATTTAGGGTTTTTAAGTCCGGACTGCATGAGAACATCAAATAGAGGTTTCACTGTATCTGTAGAAAGCTAACATTCTATCTAATCTAAACTTACGGCATTTACTGATTATCTCAATTTTGATAATAAAAAGGGTAAATAAAATAACCAAAAAGAAATGGTTTACACTTATTTTTATTTTCACTTCCTTTATGCTTGCTCACTGATATCACTATCACTGTTTTCCTCCCATAGTATGTCCTCTTCTGAGCCAACCATAACACTGGATATGGGGCACTTTTCGAATTCTTTGCCCCAGGCAGTACGGATCCACTGGCCCAGAATGGATACTGAGGGATACTATAAATACCCCCTGGAGTGAGGACATTGTCTCCTTGACGGAGCCATTCGCTGTAAAACAGTCGCAAGTGAACCAGGAATTATTACCAGGTCTGTGCTGCTCTTCGTTTTCAGATCTTTAACTTCCTGGTAATGTGTCCCCGAGAGAATCCTGCAACGTTTTCCTTCTATTAAGTGAAAAGTCTGTTATTCTTTTCCAAACAACCTTCAACTGATATCTTATCAGGTCATTTGTCATCCACCCCTTTCCTTGGCATCTGACAATAACCTCTGTAGGTAGTTTTTCTTTCAGTACCTTTTCCTTACGAAGAATCACATATAGGGAAGCTTCCTTTGATGTGCTAGTGTGCCAGCATTATTGTCATTCTGGCCTTTTCACTACCTTTAGTCCTTATAGGAACACTTAACACACTTATAATCAATATTAACATTTGACAGCATATCAAAACAAATGTGTGTGACTGGTATTGCCCATATGACCTAGCAAATAGTTTTTCATCTTACTCCATTGGAAGTCTCTCAGTTCACATAGTTCTACATCTTAATGCAAGCCCTGTTTGTCATCCTCACGCACCAGCCAGTACTTGGTTTGAATTGCATCATGCATGCAGTTGGAAAATTACTCCTTCTTCAGTGCCTTCCATCAGCGATTTTCTTAAGTAATTGGAAAGACTTCATTGCATTTCTCTTGTACGTACTGTGCAATCTGCTGTTCCTAATCACGAAACTTTCCCCACTTTAGTCCCCTGCAAGTTTAGCATGTAGAACTGGTGAGTGTGTTTATATTTTGCGGCGTGCACTGCAGCTGTAGCAGTTATAAGCTAAGTACTGACTAACTTATTTGTGCTCTGTAATACAGTTATTAAATTTAATAGATTTCGGTGGTGTTGCGTGCCGTTTGTGGCGAGATAACAACTTAATAAACTTTTGTAATCGTTCGCTTTCTTTGTTTTCAGTGTGTTGAAGTCGTTAAGTAAATTTCGTGCTTTAGTTTTCAACTGACTTTTATTATTCTTTCTAGTGAAATATTTCAGTAAAATTTTCATTCAGTGTTTTAACTTCGCTTAGTGTTACAGTGGTTGTTTTAATTTTTTGGTTTTAGCTAGTAATTTTGTGAAGTTTTGCTGGTATTGGTATTGGCTGTGTTGTAGTAGTATTAATACAAGTAGCTGCTTTCTTAGTAGGCAGAGAATTTCGAGACCATTATTGTTAGCTCTTAAATAGTTCTACTGGTGTAACTGAACTTTGGTAACGTAGACGTATATTCCCCCCCCCCCCCCCCCCAGTAACTGTAAAATTTTACCATGAGTGAAAAGTGTGGGCTCTGTCGTAGGTTTGTGAGTAGTGGATTACGGTGTGGGATTTGTTCAAAGTATTTTCATTGGGGAGAATGCAGTGGGGAAGCCAGTGGTCATTTTAGGGAGATCCTCTCCTGGGATGTAGTAGAAACAAGTTAACAGAGGAGCAGGAGCTTAAGATCTGTGCCATTCAGGTGCAGTTACAATGAGCAAAGGAGGAACTAGATAGGTTGAGGAGGGTGAAGGGTGGTGGGGAATGGGAACTGGCAGTTGGCAAGAAGGTAGTTAGGAAGAGGAGGTATTCAGACAGTTATACTTTGCATACATGCAATAGATACGACCAACTGTCAGAGTTGAGTGGAGAGGAGCCTCGTGTAGCTGTAGATGTAGGGAACTTGCAGCAGTCCTCAGCATTAGGAGGCCTGGGTTAGTTGCAAAGTCTAGAAGATAGAAGGTTCTGCTGCTAGGTAGTTCCCACAGTAGAGGTGTGGGCCAGCAGTTGCAGGAAGTGTTGGGGAGTGAGTAACAGGTCACCAGCATTGTGAAGCCTAGTGCAGGGTTGGCTCAGATGACTGAAAGCATAGGGGAATTATGTAAGAATTTTACGAAGGAGGATCAGGTAGTGATAGCGGGTGGAGCAGGGAACAGTCTTGATAGGGACGGGGAATATGATGTCAGTGGTGACTTAGTTAAGATAGCTACTCAAACTGGTGGCACTAATGTGCATTTCGTGCAACTATTTCAGCGTCATGATCGGCCTCACCTTAATGCGGCTGTTAGGCGTGTTAATGTGGGGCTGGGGAGGGCACTGATGGCGGAGGGCATGGATCACATCTCAGTGGTGCCAGTTGGGTCTATCAGTAAATGGGGTTTCACTAGGCATGGCCTGCACCTCAATGGGTGGAAGGGGAGGCTGGCTAAGCTTACAGGTGACAGTGTAGTGGGAGGTGGTGGTGGTGGTGGTAGTGGTGTAACTCATGGAAAAATTCCTGTAGTAGTTTGTGTTAAGAGCTGCACCTTTTTTTAGATTGAAGTCAGCTGATAGGGATACCTGCTTAAAGGAAGTGCCTCTAACTAAGGGCTCACCTCCAGAGGATGTAATGTTTCCAAGTAGAGAAGGAATTAGCATATTTCATCGAAATATAGGAGGTATTAGAGATAAAGTTAGTGAACTGCTTATAGATACTGACTCTGAAATTATAGATATGTCAGAGCACCACTTAAGTACTTTGACAATTCAGAGGCTTCCTTTACCAAGATACAGATTTGCTGGATGTTTTTCAAGGAGTTCCTTGTGGGGTAGGGGAGTCGCTATGCATGTAAAAAAAACAGTATTCCATTTGAGTCCACAGATGTATCACGGCACTGCACTGAACAGATATTTGAAAGTTGTGCAGCATTAGTTGAATTTAGTGAAACTAAACTTCTAATTGTTGTTGCTTATAGGCCCCTAACTCTGTCTTCAGAGCATTTTGGCTCAAGCTAGAGAGGGTTCTTGATTCACTTTGTAGGCAGTACCAGAAATTAGTTACATGTGACAACTTCAATATAGATTTTGTATATGATTGTGCAAGAAAAAGGATGTTGGTAGATCTCCTAAATTCATATGATCTGATGCAAACTGTGTTTTTTCCAACTAGGGCGCAGGGGAACAGTAGTACAGTCATAGACAATATTTTTATTTATTCTTCATTACTAGATGGGCATTCTGTTAGTAAAAGGATGAATGGCCTTTCAGACCAGGATGCACAAATTCTAACACTAAAAGGCTTCTGTACTCAAACCAATGTCATATTTAATTACAAATTATGTAGGAAAGTTAATCCAACAACAGTAGAGTTTTTTAAAACTTGTCAAGGAACAAGAGTGGCAAGATGTTTTTGTGCCGATAATATAGATAATAAACACAATGCTTTCCATAACACATTTCTCATGCTCTTTGAGAGTTGCTTTCCATTAGAACATTCTAAACAGGGTACTAGCAGTAATGGACAGCCCGACTGGCTGACTAGTCGGATAAGGATGTCTTGTAGAACGAAGCGGGAATTATATCAAAATGTTAGAAGTAGTCACAATCAAGCTACAGTAGCCCATTACAAACAGTATTGTAAGGTGCTTAAAAATGTTATTAGCAAGGCAAATGTGGTATGCAAATAGAATAGCTAATTCGCAGGATAAAATTAAAGCCATATGGTCAGTTGTGAAGGAAGTGTCTGGTCAGCAGCACAAGGTCGATGATATAAAGTCAGTTCGCAGTAATAATATTTCTGTTACTGATAAATCGGATACATGTACAGTACTTAACAATCATTTTCTGAGCTTTGCCGGTGAATTAAATAAAAATTTAGTTTCTACAGGAAATCATATAAATTTCGTAGCAAATGCCTTTCCAAGATTGACGTCTGAAATACTCCTCTGTGATACAGACAAGATGGAGATTGAGTCAATAATTAAATCACTGAAGACTAAGGACTCTCATGGTAATGATGGAGTGTCTAGTAGAATATTAAAGTACTGTGCTGCACATGTTAGCCCTGTATTTAGCCATATTTGTAATTTTTCCTTTAGGAATGGTCAGTTTCCCGAGCGATTAAAGTACTCAGTAGTGAAGCCGCTTTATAAAAAGGGAGAAAGGGATAATGTAGATAATTTTAGACCTATTTCTATGCCATCAGTGTTTGCAAAAGTTATTGAAAAGGCTGTGCATGTAAGGTTAATTGATCATTTTATATCACACGATTTGCTATCAAATGTACACTTCGGCTTTAGTAGTCGTTTATCAACTGAAAATGCTATATTCTCTGTTCTCTGCGAGGTACTGAATGGGCTAAACAAAAAGTTTCGAACGCTTGGCGTATTCTTTGATTTAACTAAGGCATTTGACTGTGTTGATCTCACAATATTGCTCCAGAAGTTGGACCATTACGGAATAAGGGGAGTAGCTCACAATTGGTTCACCTCTTACTTTAGCAACAGGCAGCAAAAGGCATTATTCACAATGTTGATAACAGCTGTGATGTGGGATCTGAGTGGGGTACTGTCAAGTGGGGGGGGGGGGGGGGGGGTGCCCCAGGGATCAGTGTTGGGGCCGCTCCTGTTCCTTATTTATATAAATGATATGCCCTCTAGTATTATGGGTAACTCTAAAATATTTCTGTTTGTTGATGACACTAGCTTGGTAGTAAAGGATGTTGTGTGCAACATTGACTTGGTTTCAAATAGTGCAGTACATTACCTCAGTTCATGGCTTGTACAAAATAAACTAATGCTAAATCACAGTAAGACACAGTTTTTACAGTTTCTAACACAATTCAACAAAACCTGACGTTTTAATCTCACAGAACAGGCATATGATTAGTGAAACTGAACAGTTCAAATTTCTAAGTGTTCAGATAGATAGTAAGCTGTTGTGGAAAGCCCACGTTCAGAATCTTGTTCAAAGACTTAATACTGCCATTTTTACTATTCGAAGGGTATCAAAAGTGAGTGATACTTTGACACGTAAATTAGTCTACTTTGCTTATTTTCATTCACTTATGTCGTATGGTATTATGTTTTGGGGCAATTCATCCCATTCTAGAAGGATATTTTTGGCTCAAAAATGGGCGGTTCGGGCAATAAGTGATGTGAGTTCACGAACCTCTTGTCGACCTCTGTTCTCGAGTCTGGGTATTTTGACATTGGCCTCTCAAAATGTATATTCCTTATTGTCGTTTCTTGTTACCAAGATTAGTTTCTTCCCAAGAATAAGCAGCTTTCACTCGGTTAATACTCGGCAGAAATCAAACCTCCATTTGGATCGGACTGTATACTGCTGCATCCATTTTCAATAAGCTCCCACTCAAATTAAAAAATCTTAGCAGTAATCCACGCGCTTTCAAATCGAAACCGAAGAGTTTCCTCATGGGTCACTTCTTCTATTCTGTCGAGGAGTTCCTTGAAAAATTAAGCCGATTCTTGTTGTACTGTTGATTGCGGTGACTTAAACATACAGCTTGACTTTTTCGGGTTCATAAACATTTTGTTTTCATCTTTTACGTTTTAATTTCATGTACTGACAAGTTCCATGACCTTGGAGATTTGCTCCTCAATTTGGTCCTATGGAACTTGACGTGTAAATAAAATAAAATAATTAATAAATTCTTTTAATTTATTCTTCATGTGATGCCACAATGATCTTTCACTTCTCTGACAAGTGTTCTTTCTGTTTCACAATTGTTTGCAGCCTCTGCTTCACAAATCACCATTAACTTAAAATTAGATTTGATTTTTCTGCGAGAACCAGTTGGGAACTGAACACTGAGATCCATGCTTCTCAATTGAGTCATGGCTGTAATTTGCATCTACAATTTACAACGCAGACAATACAAGCATACTGAATGAAAACAACAGTGTTCGCTGCTTCCTACAGGTAAATCATCAGAAACTGTCCAACTTTGACACTAGCTAACCTTGAAAGTCAATAGCACTGCAGAACAGTTGGCAGCATTAATGGCCCCACATGTGACTAATAGAAATCTTGACATATTGGAAATAAGCCAAATATTTTCGACAAGTAAGAGAATAAACATTGTTGCTGCCGCCTGTGAGCTGTGCCACTAGGTTCCTCACCAAGCACAATTAGTGAAGTCATAGTTTTCCTTTCTACAATATTGTTTGCAAATAAATCTTGAGACAGTAACTTCAGTTGTGGGGCTATATATTGTACTTAGTTGCTGTGTTAACACAAAGTATTTCAAGTCATCCTCTGCAACTACAAGAAAACGCCTATTTTGTCACCAAACATTTCTTTTTATTCAAATAAAACATTATCAGTGATCTGCAATGAAACAATTTTGCTTGCTTTTTAGAACAAAAAATAGTTTGTTATAAAATATACTGATTTCACATAAGGTAGTTTAAGTCTGATTTTCACTCATGCCAGGAAACATCGTCTGGGTGCACATTTATGAGGCACTGGTTTGTTTGGCACAGTTGATTCCAACTTACCTAATCTCCCCCCCCCCCCCCCCCCCAAATTTCTTTGTGGTGCTGCACTGGTTTTTTTTACTTCACGAAATACACATTTTTTCAAAGCAATGTGGGGTTAGGCCGGATGATATCACGTGTCCTGTGATTTTCTGCTAAAGAGGAGGAGCAGGAGGACTGAATTGAGCCAGACAGCTACCAACTTGTTTCATTTTTTACAAAGCCAACACATGCCATACTTGTTAGCTGACACATCACACCTCTGAACTTAGTTCTTTCAATCTGTGCTCGGAAAACCATATTTAGATTGCTTGTTGCTGCCGCCAGTGTGCCACAGCAAAATGTTTTCACATAGTTGTGTACATAAGTAATTCACCATCTGGCACTGTTGGCAGCTCATTTAAATGACATTGACTACTGCAGGCGAAACCACATTCTGGTGCTCTCATAGGAATCTTCGCTTAGGTGCAGCCGACATCCACATGACTAATGTTAAGTAGTTTTAATCAGAGCGCACTGCAAAATATTTCATAGATGACCTGTTTTCCTTTTCTTTCTTCTTCTCCTCCTCCTCCTCCCGCCCCTCCTATTTAGCAGACAGTACCCACTCATCATATTGGACACAAACTCTAAGAACTTCAATATCAAAATTACAAATGAATTTTACAAAACAGTAGTTGACTAGGGGCAAATTTAAGAGAACACTAAGCGTCACTGAAGACTAACTTCTTTCACACTGGAGATCAAAGGACAGAAGAATAATTTTAGAGGAAAGAAAGGCATTTACCTGAGAAACAGATGACTTCCGTAAATCACCAGAACATACAAGGACAGCTCAAACAAATGACAGTATTAGTAAGTTTACACAAAAGAGAGAGAGAGAGAGAGAGAGAGAGAGAGAGAGAGAGAGAGAGAGAGAGAGAGAAACTACTACATGAATAAATATACTGAATAAAGCTGATGCCAATGTTTCTGTTTACCACAGATTTCGTCCAGAACACAGCTACACTATATGAATTCGAGGGGGTGGGGAAATTACGTTTAACATTTACAAATCCACCTTCCCTTTCCTTTTTTTCAATTGGCCTTTTAAAATCATGAACCAGAACATACTGTCCCAAGGGTTAGGCAGTGGCAACCTGGTGGCACTACCCATACACTTTGGTGTACAGGAAACATAAAAACCAGTATTGTGTGCATTCAAGCTTCAGTAATTTATTAGTTTTGAAAGGTTTCTAGGAATACTTATGGAACTATTGTAGTGAATAATATTATGAGAAAGACCAGCTGCTACTCACCATAAAGATGACATGCTGAGATTCAGACGCATACAACAAAGAGACTTTACATATTCAGCTTTCGGCCAATGTCTTTTTCAGAAAGGAACACACACACACACACACACACACACACACACACACACACACACACCACAGTTACATCCTGGACAGAGATAGTGGCTGTGTGCATGGTGTGTGTTTTTTCCTTTTTGAAGAATGCTTTGGCTGAAAGTTCAGCATTTAAAACATCTTTCTGTTGCACCTGTTCCCAACTCAGTATAATGAATAATCTTAAGAAGAAATAGGTTGTTCAAACATACCTCCATTGTATGTTGTTTTTTGACTTCTTTTCCAGAATTCCAATGCCTTCAAGCACATTAGTGATGTCATATATCCTCCTCTTCTGGACATCCAAAGATTCTGATGCTTTATTGAGATCAACAACACCATTTGGTGAAGACTGGAGTAAATTTAAGAATTTTTTTGTCAGTAGGCCAAGGGATGTATCATATCGTGTTCGTTCTACATTTTTCCCTGAAAGAGTAGAGATTGCAGTTCTTTCATTTTTAAAGCATCTGATCAATGACACTTGGTACGCCAGCATTTACATCATCGAACCAAACTACACAGTAAATTAAAAACTTTCAAGTATTAATAAAATACAAAACAGACTTAAAACAAGAAAATAAATTTATGATGCTGGATGGAGAAGCAGAAATACAAGACAAATTATGGCAGTGAGGCTGCTGTGGCAGAAGATGTTGAATGCTCAGCTGAAGGTTTTAGATATCTGAGAGGTTATATACTACATTCGTGCTACTGAATATGGAAGCGCACTGGGACATTATCTTTTAAACAATGTTCACAAACACTGTGCAATTAATATTCTTGAGCTCTCTTCTCCCTAGTTCTGAATTTGTAAAAGTCAAAAGTTGGAACAACTCGTGCTACTATAGTTCAATTCTTTAATCTTGGCGGTTCGCGCATTCCGGCCCAGACGCGGGAGATTGCTGCGTTGCCAGTTGCACACGACGCATGCGCCAGGAGAAGCAGCGCCATAGTATAGCATAGTTCACAAACTCACGTTTAGGGGGGGGAGCGCGCAGTTCATGAAGTAAAGCCACCACGGCCGCATTAACCCTTTCACTGCTACAGAGACGTGCTCCCCGCATTCCGCGCGATTCTGTCACTGCACTGCTCGCCTGTACTGACACATGGTGTTCTGACTGCTTTGACACTCTTATCATTCGATTCCACAAAAACTATTTGGCCCAAAAATTATATTTTTACACATCATCTTGACTGATACCTTCCCCCCATAAATGACTTAGTTTTGTTTCGATGTTCAACACAGTTATTATGCAGCATTCAATATTGTAAACTATTGCACGAAATTTTGAAGAGTTTGCAGAGGTAAAAGTCAATAGAGTATGCTTTCCGTATGGTCGATTTTAGTTGCCACAATGTTGAGAATGAAATGTGGACAATATACCTAAATTTCATATAAAATTTATTGTATAACAATATCTCATTTAATTTAAGTACCACACAGGTGTCGTATGTAATATTGAGAAATATTCCGTCTTTCGCGACTGTAACAAAAGTTTTATTTACACCAGGCACGTTTGGCTTTAAAATAAAGCACTTCAATCAATCAAAAGGAAGTAGACAAAATACATTAAACAAAACTGTGGACTTACAAAACCATTAGGACTTGAATATACTGTCTATCAGTGAAGTGCTCTGAGCTATGTCAAATATAATTTTTGTGTGTGGCACACACAAACAGCATTTATTTGCTAAAACACTGATTAGCCGACACAAACATTGAATATTGTGTTACCGCAGCACAAAACTACGAAAGGTGACTTGGCAATGAAGGAGACAAAATACTGTCCACTGAAGATGCTTCAAAAGAGAGAAACGCATCTGGTCTAAATAAGTCGCTTAATACAGTTGCAGAAGAGGAATATATTTCAATGCCATTGGTAAAACTGCGACTGTGGAACAAAAACAAGTCATCACCTTTCACTTACTAACCCAACGCCTTAACCGTTACGCTAGCGCAACTCTTCTTACAATGTAACTCCAAGAGGGGACTAACAGGTCACGCAAAATACTGACAAACACTGTTGGTATGACTATGAATTACTCACACTTCGTCGAAGTACAATAGGAAATAAACAATTACCACTGTTCTTTATTGCGAAAAAGTGGTTCGTGAGATTGATACAAACACCTTTCCTTGCTATCGCCTGAATTAGGAGTCTTATTGCTTGTTTGGTTTAATTAATTAATAGAATATGAAGCAATTGGTATAAAGAATGCTTTTTCCAAACTTTCTATAAAAGAAAGTCTGCTATCAAGACATTGCTTTTGTTCTATTACGAGGGTCGGTCAAAAAGTAATGCCTCCCATTTTTTTTCTACTTAAAGAAATTAAGTTAAGTGAAAAATTTGAATTTGGCGCCATTCCTCAAACCTTCTTCTGCAATCCACTGCAGTAGTAACTTTCTGTGTCAACAGGTGGCAGCACAGCAGAAGTTTGTAAGATGGCCGACATCGATGTTCGTTTGAGACAGCGTTGTGTGATTGAATTCTTGAATGCAGAAGGTGAAACGCCCATACGCATTCATGAAAGACTGAAGAAGGTGTATGGTGTTGTGACAGTGGATGTCAGCACTGTTAGACGATGGGTTCGTCGTTGTAAGGAAGCTGAAGGGCAAACACCGTTGACTGACGAAAAGCGGAGCGGCAGGCCGGTGAGTGCAGTGACTCCACACAACATTCAGCACGTTGATGACATCATTCGTGGTGACCGTCGGGTGACTGCAGATGAAGTGTGTCGCATTATTTCTCTTAGTAAAGGCAGTGTGATCACGATTATTAAACAATTGGGTACTCAAAAGTTTGTGCACGGTGGGTTCCAAGAATGTTAACCGATCAGAATAAAGAGGCAAGGAAAACAATAGCCTCCCAACACTTGCAGCGCTTCCGTTTGGAGGGAGATGAGTTCCTGAAAAAAATTGTGACCGGGGACGAAACATGGGTGCATTTTTTTGAACCCGAATCAAAGAGGCAGTCAATGGAGTGGCGTCACACAAGCTCGCCGAGGAAGAAAAAATTCAAAACTGTGCGATCGGCAGGGAAAGTTATGGCAACAGTTTTCTGGGATACAGAGGGTGTGATTCTGGTTGATTTTTTGGAGCAGGGATGCACAATAAATTCTGTTCAATACGTCACAACCCTCAAAAAACTTAAAGCACGTCTTCAGCGAGTTCGCCCAACAAAATCAATGGCAGATGTTCTTCTTTTGCATGACAATGCAAGACCACACACCAGTCGTCACACCTCTGACGAGATTGTCAAAATTGGATGGGAAGTTTTGCCTCATCCCCCATACAGCCCTGACCTGGCACCATCAGACTTCCATCTGTTCGGGCCACTAAAAGAAGCTCATCGTGGGATTCATTTTGAAGATGAGGAGGCCGTCAAAACATCCGTGCGTCAATGGCTTAGGAAGCAGAGCTGTGATTTTTACCGTGCTGGGATACATGCCCTTGTTCAAAGATGGACCAAAACTGTAGAGATGGGCGGAGATTACATTGAAAAATGACAAAATGATCCTCAATGTTGTGGTTTTCAACCTATGTAATTGCATTTAAATTTCCTGACAATTAAACGTAGAAAAAAAAAAATAGGAGGCATTACTTTTTGACTGACCCTCGTACTTTATTTATGAATGAATGTTTCTAAAACTGAAGACACTCGTCCGTGCTCTGCTCTGCAGTCGAGATCTGGCAACATCGTTCTCTGTTCATTGGCTGACTGTTTTGTGACGTCAGATGCGCAGAACGAGCCTAAACTCGGCCGCCAACATAAATGACGCGCACTTTAGCTATTTGTCACCTAACACTGTTTGTAGAAGTAACTATACTGTATACAGTGAGGTTTGTAGCTGTATAATTGAATAAAACGTTTGGCTGAGCAAAAATAGTTCAGTATTAGTCTGAACAGAAAGACAGTTGACAACAACAAGCAAGCTATGGTAGAGCATCTTCCGACTAATATACATGAACTACTTTCAATTGTTACAGATGTAGGACCTTTTTTGAAAAGAGTACAAACTACATGGGAACTGCTGGTAATTTGTTTGCTAAAATAAATGAAACAATTTAGAAAGGCATTCACATCGGTTTGCAGAGAGACTTTATCAAGTGGTGTATGGTATAAAGTTTTTCCGAGAGAGTAACAATTTCTGAAGTGGTCATTTTTCGGGAACTAATAGGAAGCCCAAACATTCTAAATACAATCTTAATAGTCACACACTTTTGGCACTTCTTTTGGAATATGTCTCTCAACTTTGTTAAACTTTTTATTTTCACATCTAAATTTTCGGATGAATTAGCGAACTAGAAAACCAGACAAAACATTTTAGCAGAAGAAACTGGAAAACTATAACACAGAATATTTTTATTTATTTATTTTCAAAAGCACAAACTACCAACATGTCAATGAAACATAAAACTTGCATATGTGCTTAAAAAGGAATTTTCCCACAACTTTTTTAAGTCCTCTGAAAAGTATAAAATACAATTTCACTGTAGTCGTAAAATATGTATAACACTTATTACAGCATCATCCAAATGCATACGTAACTCCCATCCAAATGTGCCTTACAGTTTGACTCTTAGCTCCTATCAACCACTACCATTAGTGTCACTGCAAAGTGGAAGATTCAGTTTGATTTCCCTCTTACTAAGTTATATTCTTCATTATGTACCTTTTGGTATTGGACTTCCATATGAGCAAGAACTTGAGCTGGATGCTGTCCTCAAACGAGTTTTGGAGCGAGGAGTCTTGAAACCAGCATCACTTGCTGGTGATGTTTCCAGATTTAAGCGCCGTTTAACATTCTGAAAATAAGATAATCCATCATAATGACCTAGGTAAACAAATACATAACAAAGAAGTAAAAATTCACAATTACTTACGTATCATTTTTCTGGATCAAAACCCTAGCCTTGAAAAGAAAGAAAAATAGTACATTAGGTCCTGTGGGACCATCAGAGCCAAACTACTCAGTCAAGGTATAAGTTATTACATGTTCCTTATCAAAAGCAATGCAGAAAGAAAGGACTTGCGATATTAAGGCCATTAAGAAACAGTTTATGGCGAAAGAAATTAACAACTGTAACACACACCTACACAGAATAAATAATGCGTGCAACAAGAAAGCCTTCAGCACATACCTGAAAATACAGGGCTCGTCAGAAATATATAACACTTTTGCTGGAAGCTTACCAAAAATGGAACTATCAGAGGAGTTCACACCATAGTGCACAGTGGACAAGTGCCTAGTTCCCAATAGTGAAAACCAAAAATCGTTTTGAGTTTCGCAACATTGTTGCTGTCCTTACTCCGAAGACTGATTTGATGCAACTATATGCATTAGTCTATCCTCACATTCACTATCTCTGTGTAAATACTACAACCTGCTTGTACTTTAACCTGCTTTATGCATTCAATCCTTCGTCTCCATCTGCTGTATTTACCTGCCATTATCAAACTAACAATTCCTTCATGCTGCAGGAATATTCCTATTAACAGATACCTATTTTTAGTCAATCTATGCTGTAATTTTTTTCCTCACAGCTGATTTACTACCTCCTCATTAGATACCACATCTACTTATATAATCAGCAGCTTTCTTCTGTAGCACAACATTGAAAAGCTTCTCTTCTTGTCTGGACTGTTTATCATCCATGTTCCACTTCCATACAAGGTTACACTCCAGACAAATGTTCAGTTTTTCTTCAAATGAGGAGAGAATTACAGATGGGGACGTCTTTATCAACATTAGTTTTCTATTGTCATATATTGCTATAAACAAACTTCCATTTTCTTGTGCAGGAAGAAAAGAGCACATGAGTTGCAGTGAGACAAAGAAAACAATACATAGTAGCACACAATTTTGTTATCAGCAATCATTTTTGTAAACAAAATTGGGAGCAATTCCACTTTTTTGAAAAAATCCCCAGAATTAGTAAGGGACACTCCTAAAAGGAAAGAACAATTTGAGGAGAGCATCAATTCAAGATTTTAACATAAAACTTGGCTATTTTTTCCACAATTTTCTTTCTTCCAAAACCACTAGCCCAGAAAATTACACAGGAGTTGCTGGAAAGTAAGGGGGAGGCACTAGTGGAATTGAAGCTGGGAAAGAGGATCATGAGTAATGTTTGGGAAGCACGATTATAGCAGAATTAATGGTGAGAAAGGTTATAATAAAAACTGAATTTAGTTGGCGAAGTGGCCAGTAGCCGTACGTTACTACAACACAAATTAAATTACCTTTTTTCCACTCACTTTCATTCAAACTGTGGCCAATGAGGTGAAATAAGTAACACTTCTGGCTTACATACGTTATAAGAAAAACAATTTTACCAGCAAAATTGTGTGTAATATTGATTCCCACAGCCTTTTCAAATTGAGCAAGCTGAATAATGCTTAACTTCCTTCAACTACTACTGAATAACTGAATCAAATTGACGGGGTGCAAGCATTGGAAAATAGAGGCAAAGGTTTGCATTTTGATTTCGAAACAAATTTAAACTGTAAACAGCTCCACCCAAATCTTAAATTATCTGGGTCCCATATGTTCACATGTTCTTTAATATGGTTATCACCTCAGAAAATGGGTATACTAGCAGCACAATTTGGAGGATGGAAAAGACTGCTATACAACTCTTATTAGTAAGATCAAACATTATGTCGAAACAAGCAATTTATCACCAATCTCTTAGTAACTGAAGTGCCTCCCCCTCTCCAACCCCCCCCCCCTCCACACAGACAGACAGAGAGAGAGAGAGAGAGAGAGAGAGAGAGAGAGAGAGAGAGAACCACGACAATAGCTAAATCATCAGCTTCCTGTTTACTGCACACAAACTCCCTTCAAAATGATGAATGTTTTAAACAAACCTGCATACTAGTGTCTATTCAGACTCAAACTCACCTCACTCCTTGGTGGTGGAACTGCAGGGCACCTTATTATCTGGTTCTGTGGTGTCTGACCATATTCATGATCAAGCAGATGATATGAAGTTGGTGTAACAACTGTCACCTCTTCTGCAGTTGTGATATCAACATAATGCTGCTCACCTGTGTATTGGAAGCAAAGTTATAATGTATAAAAAATAAACAGCACATTAATTAGGAACATGCAAAGTTAGCAAGTAGTAGAGCCCCTCCCCCCAATTTCCCCACACACACCAGGACCCACACAAAACCACTACCATCACTCGAAAATAAATAATTTTCAGAGATGAGTGTTGTTCAGAGCTTATCATACCCAGTTTCGCTTCTGGTGTGCTGATATTTCGGGTCCCATTATTAGTCAATGCAGCAGGCCTTCTCCCACGAGGCATGCCGCTAGTGGCACACTATCCTGAAAATTCCAGAACAATTTTTATCAATAACTGAAACTACTGATTTGAGAAGCAAGGTGGCAAGGGACAAAACATATGATACATGAACAATCATTTTAAGTTATAAAACTAGAGCTGACAGACACTTTTCCATGTAACGAACAATGACCTTTGGTTTCTATTGACACATTACCACTATAAGAACGTAAGTCATTAATGATGGTTGAAACTTCAGCCTCTAAGTAGACAGTACCAAGGGTGCAGAAGTAAAAGTACAACACTGAATGAAAATTTAGTAACACAATACAGCCTCTTGGCAAATATATTAATAGCAAGACATTAAAATTGGGAACTTTTTGTGATTATACACCAGTAGACCAAATTCCTATCTTGGCTGTTGGCAATATGATCTTTGTCGGGAAGCCACCAAATTTTATCAACAGCACAGCACATACATAATCATGCACGTAATACAAGTATAATATAACTTTGCATTTCAAGTGTGAGCTGGTCACAGCAACTGTAACAGATTCCACCTATTGTGGCATTCTCACACCCTCCACGTAAGAGTGCCAAGTGGCACTGTACATATACATACCAGAGGGGGTGATAATATTCCTCTCGGGTGTGCAGCTGGATCATAATGTCTTCATGACAATATTTCCGTGGTCCAACTGGCCGCAATCTTCAGGTGAGAGTGCTGGTGCATGATCTCGCCGGAACTGACTTCCCAGTGCATTCCTATATAGGCCGCAGAAGGCCCACAATACGTGCGTGAGAAGGTGCCGTTAACTGCCCTCTAGCACAAATAAACATACCGCACCGCCAGAGGTGGAAACAGACGAAATCAAGATATCGCTATCAAAAATTTAAAAATTTTATTCCGACAATCGAAACACAGACCGTTGTTTTTTAATGTCTGATAACACCGGGTCCCAAGTCTTACTTAAAAGATAACCCTTGTCTCATTAATAAGATTATGAGATAAACGAATCTATGGATTCTTTTAAAACACAGTCCCAATAGCGAGATGCAGGGGCAACCATTTCTGTCTCGTCATACAGCATTCTGTGTCCCTCGGTGAGACAGTGTTCCGCCACTGCAGATTTCTCAGGTTGGAGCAACCGTGTGTGCCGCTGGTGCTCAACACATCGGGTCCTGAATGGTCCGGATTGTCTGACCAATATAAGCCTTCCCACAGTGGCAAGGGATCTTTTACATACCTCAAACCCAAGTCATCCTTAACAGAGCCAAGAAGCGCTCTAATCTTGGCTGGCGGACGAAAAATATTTTTGATATGATATCTTTTCAGAATTATTCCTATCTTCGAGGAAATGCTCCCAGCAAAAGGCAGAAAAGCCACCGATTTGCAGGTATCTTCTGGTGGTTCAGGCAAAGGCCCAAACTGGAAAGCATGACAGATCTGTTTATCGGTATAGCCATTCTGCTTGAACACAACCTTAAGATGGTCCAGTTCTTGTGTCAAGCTTTCTCCATCTGAAATGGCAAAAGCTCTTCTCGCCAACGTCCACAGGACCCCCGTAGCTGGAACGATGGATGACAGCTAGAAGCATGCAGGTAACGGTCCGTGTGCGTAGGCTTTCAATAAACACTGTGTCCCATCATCCTTTCTGTACACCAGAACATCCAGAAATGGAAGCTTTCCATCAATTTCCACCTCCATGGTAAACTTGATGCTAGGATGCAGGGAATTAAAATTATTTAGGAGGCGGTCAAGAGCTTCTCTCCCATGAGGTCACACCATAAACGCATTGTCAACGTACCTCCATAACAGGTTGGGTTTAAGGACGCCGTCTTCAGTGCCATGTCCTCAAAATCTTCCATAAAAAGATTGGCAACTATTGGGGACAATGGGCACCACATAGCCACTCCGTCCGTCTGTTCAAAATATTTGTCATTGAATAAAAAGTACGTATTTAGCATCTGTTCATATCAAAAGTATTTTTCATCCGCCAGCCAAGATTAGAGCGCTTCTTGGCTCTTTTAAGGATGACTTGGGTTTGAGGATGCCTGGTGTGAACAAGATCCCTTGCTACTGTGGGAAGGCTTATATTGGTCAGACAATCCTGACCATTCAGGACCCGATGTGTTGAGCACCAGCGGCACACACGGTTGCTCCAACCTGAGAAATCTGCAGTGGTGAAGCACTGTCTCACCGAGGGACACACAATGCTGTATGACGAGACACAAATGGTTGCCCCTGCATCTCGCTATTGGGACTGTGTTTTAAAAGAATCCATAGATTCGTTTATCTCATAATCTTATTAATAGAGACAAGGGTTATCTTCCGCTTGCGCAGGGACGTCAGTTCCAGCGAGTTCGTGCACCAGCACTCTCACCTTAAGATGGCGGCCAGTTGGACCGCAGAAATATTGTGTCACGAAGATGTTATGATCCGGCTGCACACCCGAGAGGAATATCATCAATTATTACACCGGGAAAGCCTTCGTAGCCACATACCTGACGGGTATTTAACAATCACTTAATTTGACAAGTAAAAAGCCGGTCCACATACAAAATTTTTCAATCATTATTGGCCAATGTGAGAATCTAGATTCTTCTGTAAGCTATGTGTAGGGTGCTCTGCAGCAATTTTCAGACATAAATGTAACCTTTGCTATAATTTGGGTTTCTATTTTTTAATACTTTGTGTGATATCTCACCCATTATATGGATAAAATTTCCTTTATCTCCAACAAATCACAAATTAAAAGTCATCTGGAGTTCACCACAGCGAATTGTGTAAATCTCTGGATAATGAGGAATATCAATACTTCTTGTAAGCTTTGACCAGTGATGTAGGAAAAGTGCGACAAACATTGTAAACAATGTGGTGACTATTATGTGACATTGGGGGCAATTTTTTCGAACTAAGTGACTATGTTACAGATCACGCTTATTTGCTTTTCCAACCCACAACCAAACCTGTCGTCCTCCAACCTAAACTAGAACTCAGGCTAAGCTATAGATCAATTTGTCATGACAACCAAGTTTTGTTCTTCCACATTTGTTGGCTTTGTCAACTAACAACCAAACTGTGGAAATACAAACCAAAAGGTGGTGCCACAACAGTCACTAACATTATGTCACTGTTATGTCACTGATACAAGTCAACAACTGGTATCAAATATTCTTCGTGAACAGGGCTTAATTTTGACTGCAAGAGCATTCAGGCACTTCCCAGAGACTTTTTAACATAACAGAACACGTTGATACCAAAGATTTAAAATATCATGCACTAAATTATGGCATAACTATAATTTGCCACTGCACTGGCACCAGTGAACTTTATGATGTGTGACTGACATGATGCAATGGGCAGTAGCTTCTTCCACCAAGTACAAAATCTAATCTGGAACAAGGAATTCCCTCAAAGAATCAAACAGACCATGTATAAAATTTATCTCCTGCCAATCATGATGTATAGTCTAGAGGTGTGTTTCATAAATAAGAGAGAAGAGAGTCAAATACAAGCATGTGAAATGAAGTTCCTTAGGTCAGCTCTACAAAAAACTAGGAGAGACTGCCAGGAATGATTATGTAAGGAGAGACCTGCAGGTGACAGATGCTCTCGTACCATGGGAAATTAAATTTTAAGTGATAAAACAAAAAGTTAAGCACAAATTTTTTTGCTGTTTTGTAAACTTACATTACAGTAAAATAATACGATTAATAATTTAACTTAAAACACAAATAACTGCTTGAGAAAGACTTAGGCAATACCAAATCAATGTTTAACAGAAATTTTGATTCCTGCAGGTGTGATGAGGCTGTCAATTAACTATCCTGTTTTCATGTCTGAGAATTATTATCCCACACTACACTGCAATTTCAAAAAATTAAGTGCAAAATAAAAATTTTAAATTGCAAGCCAGATAAGGTCTAGCAAAACTTATGTTTTGATGGATGGAGCCTCATGTTAAGGCTCAAATTTAGAGAAACATGGGTTAGTATGTAAATTTGTGTGTCAGTCTACAACTGCAAAAAGACATCTGAACTATGTCATTACTGTTACTGTAAAGTAGGCTGTCCACAAAAGTACATCTTTTAAAACTCTGACAATAATGCCAAGCATTTTCAGAAAACAGCTCGTGTACACACACACACACACACACACACACACACACACACACACACACACACACACACAGAGAGAGAGAGAGAGAGAGAGAGAGAGAGAGAGAGAGATTAAAAGGAAGTAACAATGCAACAAGTAATGTGTAACAAGATCTGACCTGCAATTTTTATGCCAAAAACTCCTCACAAGCTCACACTGGAGCCTGTGTTGCAATAATTATAGTCATCACATATCTTCGTTTTCTAACAAATTATTCAAGTTTTATAAACAAATTCTGCATAGTTAATGTTCCTAAAAACAAGCTTCCATTACAATATGCTACCCAATTTTGTTGCTGCACGTTGGAAGATATTTAAGGTATACGTAAAAAAGACATACTTTCCAAGTTACAAGTATCACAGATGAATGCAAAATATAACCATAAACAAGTACACTGAACTATTGCAAGAACAGAAATCTATATGCAACAAAATCGAACACGTGTGACGCACTGAAGTGCCTGCATAGACTTTCAAGACAAGAATAGCAGTTCAAATTATTCCCAAATAATTGCACACGTCTGTATATAACAACTCTCCACTCAAGAAACTGTGGCACGCGTTTTACTTCACGTCAATATTTTAACATCTAATACGACTGCTTTTGCCCAGAAACATTCAACACGACACGTGGTTCAGTAATTAGCATCTTACAAATATCGTTATTTCTTTCTTTCCACTCGACGCTGATCGTTATTCCAAAATCTAGCATGAAACTAAACGTGTTATCCGAATATCTATCACGAAGCTAGACGATGCATCATACTGTCTTAACATTTCACGTTACTTCGTTTCTCGTGCTATATGAACTACCCACACTATTGAATGTTAACGGTTAACATTTTCAATTTTCGCATCACACACAGGACGCTTCTTTGCTTGAGAAAGGCCGATCATGTTACCAAACTCAAACTTACGAGTTCACTTACGACCCACACTACTTTACCAAAAACTGTAACTCGTTATACTTACTATTAATGAAAAGCAAAAACATCCAGCCACGGCATGAAGTATAACTGCAACTCTTCACTAAAATTTTAAAATGTTACATGATCACAAAAAAAGGATGCAATGATGCCGAGCATTTGAAGGTGTAGTCTTTTGTTTTGTGATTGGCTTGGTTAGCCGCAGTCACCGTGCCATAATTACAAATTTACGTTCATTTACTTTCCTCAATACACTCGATTTAATGCCCACACTAAAACCAACTCAAAAATCATACACGGCACGTGCTTATTAACAAGTAATACCATCAACAGGCTCCAAATTTCCACATATTTCAACCACACAACCTCCCTCACATCCAGCCATCTGCTGCAAACAGCCAGTAGCAACAATGAATGTGGCGCGAACTTGTATTTCCCGCAAATAACGTACATTCGGTCTCGGCCCTGGAATCGGGGCCCAGAACGTAGGTACGATTCACTGTATTAACTTCAGAATCACACCGTTTTGGAGCTCGGAATATCGCATAGACAATATACGTTAAATATTAAGTCACATTTTCTAATTTATAAAGACCGAGTACTCAGTAGTAGCACATCTAACACAAAAATTGGTCGTTATGCTCGGTCAAAGTTTTGAAAAGTTGCTCGCCAGGTGACAGCAGCGGAGCAACATGGCGGAACTTTACATGTGGTAGCAGATGATTTAGTCTGATGTTTAAAGCTGCTTTGTGTGTCGTATAATATAAATCAGAATTATTTGCTCGATAAAGAATTAGTATTATTGCATTAATTAATTAAATCCAAGGTGTCAAGTTGAGAAACGATTGAGAACGGGAAGAGAGTGCATAGTAAACAATTATGAATACGGATTTCAGTGCCAGATTGTGAACCATTAGAGGAAATAGAATTTAAAGTGTATGAGGGTCAACCGCCAGTTCTTCATTATTATATATACAACGGTGCAATATGTGTAATTTCTCGTCAGTATTTTTACCGATTTCTCCATTAAGTATGCCCACGCACCGTACTTCTGGCTCTGACTGAAATTCGGGTGCAAAGGACAGTTTTGTTCATGCTGTAAATATAGTTATTTTTACATACGTATGTAATTATTGAGGCTTACGTGACAATTTCAACGTTGTCACTACTTGCAAATGATGAACGAAGAGTCAATTTTGTCTCAGAATGGCGCCTACGATCAGTTGTGCTGTGTAAAAATTGCACATGTATACATTCGGAAAATTTCTTTAGAAACGATTGAAATGCGATCATTGTTGCAAAGAGCAAAATTTACTGTTGCAACTGCATGCCTTGTTTCATAAGGTAAGCATAGACCAAAGCTCTTATTAGGTCTGCATGAGATTGTCACAAGCCCTGCAATATATAATGGTAAATATCTCAACACTACCAATGTACAAACCTTTTAACTAACGTATGTTATATATATGGCATGCAAATTAACCCTACAATGGATATAAATCACTCGGTGTTTTCCTGTTTTAATGTGGGCAGTAAATTGCAGATGGACAGCTGTAGACTAGTAGTACATATATTGAACAGAGTACTCGGGTGTAGATGGTGCAGCAATCCAGTAAATTTTATGAAGTCTTCGTCTCTCTGCTACTGTGTGTGCAGTTGTTTTATTTATTACTATATATTTCTCTTATGCTGCTATGTTATAGCAGTCTATAAGCTGTACCTGGTTGTCCCTGGCCAGATATTTGTAATTCATTGACATTTCTAATTCAGTATTTTGTTGGGAGTCATGAAGTAGGACCTACTGGGCACAACTGTGTTAAAGTTAATATTAGGTAGGCCTACTTAGCATGTAACAATATTATGACTGAATTCATTCTGTTTTTACAGTGCAGAAAAAAACAAGCTATGCAAAATAAGCACTGTTATGCAAGAAAACTATAAGTTACTCAGGTACCTTTAGCCAGTTATCCTACACTTTATGAAGAATGAACTACTACATTCGTTTCTGTCAACTCCTAAGAGCTATGAGGCAAGTAGCTTTGCTCGAAAATTGTACCATACTGTTTTTAGTGTTTGATAATTAGGAATGTTCTGTTCTATATCTGTTTCAAAATAACTAAGTGGTCATCAGCTATTATTTTTATTTTGCCCTGCTGTCAGCTGGGTAAGTGCCATTACAAATTCAGAGGACCAGTCAGTCCTACATTTATTTGTTACTTTCTACTTGTTCCACATTTGTTAATGAGAAAAATGCCAAGGTGCATAATGGTTTACAGTCCACATTAAATTGTACATCCTCCCCCCCCCCCCCCCAACACCGAACAGACTGGTTCGCAGCAAAGGCAGGCAAAGGTATACCGAAGTTAACTTGGGAACAGTTCATCAATTGAGAGCATGCGACTGTATTCACAGTAGGCCTAATGAGACATTCCCATCCAGTGATTTAGTGGTTCCTGTGTGACGATAAAGAATTGTGATGAAACTTTGAGAAAATGTATGTTCCCAGCAAACATTGTTAAAGATTTAAGATCACATATTATATACTTGCACAAGATAGTCATTTGACATCATAAAGCAACTTTTGTGTGACTTGAGTTTACAGCAACTTTGATATAGCCTATAATACTTCTGGCAATAATCTTTTTTTAGAAAAGCAAAATTAGGCCATTTTGTACAACATTTTTCACTCTGTTAAGTGACAAAAGGTATATGGCCCTAAGAAAAGGCAAGAAATTGGAGGCATAGTGAAAATGCGCACATATAGCTGATATTGAAATTAAATTTAACCTCTTTTATTGTTTTACAATTGCTAAGTACCCAAGTTCTGACAAGTAGGAAATAAACTCGAGTCAGAACACATCCCCCTGACTCATTGTGACCTCATTTAGCACTCTGCTATGGACTTCTGCTGGTAATTATGTTCCTTTTCCATTTTCATGTTAGTTTCATGTTCCATGAATCATTTACATGAAGGTTGTAATTTTCTGGAACTAGTCATTTTACATTCACTTCACAAATTAATCTGTAAATTTAGCTCCCTGCTGACCACTCACAACGTTTCTAAACATACAGACACGAGTTGGTAGTTCCTACACAGCACCTTTCACGCATTACAACAACAGAAATCCTTTATGGAATAGAAAGATTTGTAAAGGAGTAACTTATTCAGTTTGTTTTCAAATTTTACTTGTCTGTCAGATATTTTATACCACTGGATAAGTGGTCAGAAGATTGGGTTGCAGCATTCTGCACCTTTTTTTGTGCTAAAGCTGACCATAATGTGGAATAATGAATGTCTTTTTTTTTTTTTTTTTTTTTTTTTTTTTTTTTTTTTTTTTTTTTTTCTTTTAGTGTTGTGGTTCTGTGCATCAATATTCCTCTTGAACTGCATTGGAATTTCGTGAGGGAATGAATATACTCTGAAGCAATAGTTACAATGCCTAACTCCTTAAACAGATGTCTGTGGGATGATTGTGGGTGAGCACTATAAATTATTCTTGGAGCACATTTTAAGCTATGGAGACTTTCTTTCTTAGATGAATTACCCCAGAACATTATTACATATGACATGAAAATATGCAAAGAGTGCTAGAACACCTTCCTGTGCCTTAAGTTTTTGAGCATGCTTAACCAGCCTTTCTGACATTCCAAAACATATTAATGTCTCATTGACTGCTGAACTTGTAGGTTAAGTTGTTAAAATTTGCATCTGTTCTTTATAAATCCTGCATCTTGCTCTTCGGTTCTGTCAGCAAATGTGCATAGTCAGCACAGTTTCAAACATTACTTACTTTTACTGGCTTGTTTTGTTTGCCAATTTGCAATTTATTTTCTGCTTCACACACTGAGGCTTGTCTCTGATGCAAACTGTCAGTTTCAGTGATGAAATACCAATCAATGATAATGGTAAGTTAGTGTGTAGCCCTTCATTTGGTGCCAAGTCTCATCAGACTGGAAATAAGGCGGAGAAAACTGCTTCCAGGTACTTATTTACTGCAGTCTTGCAAGCTGGACAAATTTACTGACCTGATGTTACGAATAGGGTGCTTCTTCACCCGAGCACAAACCTTAGCTCCTGTTTCTGTATCGGGTATCCAAATTCCTGTCTTTCCATTATGATTGTTTTCGCCAAAGAGATTACAACATTTTTTAGTAAACTTATTTATGTATTTTTGAGCCTCTCATGTTGAGTTAGCAACGGGGTTTCGTGGTGTAGACAAACTTGGGATGTATCATCCAGCTTTGATTCAGTGTGTTGGATTAGTAACTCTTGTTGAGTCATTAAAATCCATAAATAATGTCAAAGTAGCTTTTCTTGCATATAAAATTACATAGCACTATGATGCTATACCTCCTTGCCCAGTTTAAAAGGGAGATAGCTACTCCGGTCTCTGTCCGTTTGTACTCAATCAGAGAAGGATTACTTGCAAAACACCAAAGTTGGTTCAGATTGCAATTGGATGAAATTAGTCACTTTGTATAACACTAGAATAAAACATCTAACAACAGAAATGTAACTAATTCACAATCAAAACAAACAATGGAAAATCCAGGATGGAAAGTAATAATATTATGAGAAGTAAAGTTGCTAGTCTCCATATAGCGGAGATGATGACGAATCACAGATAGGCACAACAAAAAGACTTTCATATTTAAAGCTTTTCGCTAAAGGCCTTAAGCAACCCCCCCCCCCCCCCCCCCCACACACACACACACACATATGCATGCAAACACAACTCACACACAGCTGCAGTCTCAGGCAACTGAAACCACACTGCGAGGAGCAGCAGCAGCAGTGCTTGGTGGGAGTGGCAACTGAGTGGGGGGCGGGGAGGGGGAGGGATAGTATGGTGGGGATGGTGGATAGTGAAGATAGTGAAGTGCTGTAGGTTAGGCGGAGGGGGGGGGCGTTAGGGGAAGGTAGCGAGACAGGAGAGAAATAAATTAAAAAATAATAAATAAATAAAAGGATTGGGTGTGGTGGTGGAATGACGGCTGTGTAGTGCAGGGATGAGAGCAGGGAGGGGCTGGATAGGTGAGTACAGTGACTAACGAAGGTTGACGCCAGGAGGGTTACAGGAACGTAGGATGTATTCCAGGGAAAGTTCCTACCTGCGCCATTCAGAAAAGCTGGTGTTGTTGGGAAGGATCCGTATGGCACAGGCTGTGAAGCAGTCATTGAAATTAAGGATATCATGTTTGGCAGCATTTTCAGCAACAGGTTGGTCCAGTTGTTTCTTGGCCACAGTTTGTAAGTGGCCATTCATGCAGACAGACAACTTGTTGGTTGCCTCCATAGAATGCAGCACAGTGGTTGCAACTTAGCTTGTAACCCACATGACTGGTTTCACAGGTAGCCCTGCCTTTGATGGGATAGGTGATGTTAGTGACAGGACTGGAGTAGGGGATGTATGGGAAAGGTCTTGCATCTAGTTTTATTACGGGGGTATGAGCCATGAGGTAAGGGATTGGGAGCAGAGGTTGTGTAAGGATGGACCTTACCCCACTCAGTCTCCACTCCCATCATTCGCTGGTGCTGCTGCTCACAGTGTGGTTTCAGTTGCCTGAGACTGCAGTTTTGTGTGTGGGCGTGCGTGCGCGCGCACCTATTGTTGACAAAGGCCATCGGCCGAAAGCTTTAAGTGTGAGAGTCTTTTTGTTGTGCTTATCAGCGACTCAGCATCTCCGTTATATGGTGAGTAGCAACTTTCCTTCTCGTAATATTGTCACAATCAAAACAAGTATAATTACAAACAAAGGTCAGATTATAAAGCTTGTTTGGCTATATGAAGCTCATAAGGACTATACTCAGCCAAGAGAAACCCACTCACTATACTGCAGACACAACAATAAAATGCAGATAGTTTGAACAAAGCTACATAAGAATGAAGTAAACTAAGTTTAGCCAATTATTAAAGTAATTTAGTCATATTTCCTATTAAATGTGTATCTTGTGATATTTTCCATGTGAAATAAGTCAGTTAAATAGTTAAGATTAGTATATTAGTTTAAAAGTAGTGAAATGCAGACATAGCTATTTAATAGACTAATTTTACATAAATCACAAGGTACACATTTTGTAGAGTGTCAAATGTGTTCTAGTATGGATCATGAACACTTGTATTACTTAATGCACAGTTAAAGATATAGGGCTGATGATGTAGGGAAAACGTTTGATAGGGCAGAATCCAAAAAAATTAAATTTTTCAAATAAGATTACCTCAGATTTTTAGAAAAACAATAAATATAAAACTGTCTTTTTTTGCTGGATTTTATGCCTTTTTTTATAAAAAGTATTTACGAGAGTCAAATGCTTTGGAGAGGATTTAAATACATTTTTGCAGTTTTTAGATGTCTTATGACTCAGATCTCACTTCCAATTCAACAAGACTTCTAATTTTACTATCCCAAACACCAGTAGACAATTCTAAAACAAAAATTGTTAGATTTGAGTTCTAATGGAATATGAGCGTATTTTCATTGTGCCTCCACCGATCTTTTGTGTTTGCATTGCAAAATCAAGTCTAGCTTTTTTTTGTAGATGGTTTGGAACATGGGGTAGCTAATGAAAATGGTTTAAAAGAGTTTACAGAAAATATTTTGTATTAAATGGCCAAAAATGCCTATTTTTGGTGTTTTTACAAAATTGTCAACTTTGCCCTCAATTTGTAAACTATTGGAAAATGGTAGGAGATTGAAATTGTATATTGGTTGTGTTGGTAATTTATTACTTGCAAAGTTTCAGATTTATCCTGCTATTACTTTCGGAGAAATAAAAAGGCTAAACTTCAAGTAGCTATTTTCTTCCGACCGACTTTGCTTCAGATTATCCATATGAATCTTGCTCATGAAATCCTTTATTATTTCACTTAAGATAGTACAAAAAGTTGTTCAAGATGGCATAGTTTTGTTTCTTCCAAGAAAATACTGCCAGAGATATTATGTCTCAAAGTTGCCAAAAACTCAGAACTACACTGTCGAAAGCTGCACTATGTGGTCAAACAAATTACTCTCTCTCTCTGCAAGAATTAAACTGGTGAAAGTGAAACTTTACCAATGTTCACTGAGGGCACGTGTGTATGGTAATCTGACATTAGGCCACTTACCATAAACTGCCCTATGCACAGATGTTGATGCTGCAACCTGCATCCCATGGCCAATGCTGACCCAGCAACACTACCTCATTCCTGGATCAAGGTTCAATCACTTTGTTGCCCTAAGAGCAAGGTGTAAAAAGGGCAATGTGGAGGCATTGGCAGTCACTTGGCTTTCATGCTTCTGTGGTCATGTAGTGTAAGATATTACATACACATTTGATGGCAATTTAATTAATCAGATTGTGAATCAGAAAGAATTAATCAAATTGTGAATTAGAAAAAAGGGAGAATTGACTTGACACATTTTCCCAAGGCTCCCTTACATCACTAAGGCAGAAGTATAGCCCTATGGGTAGATATGAACTGCAAATACTGCTCTAGAATTCCTTGAGACAGAAAAAGCTTCTATCCACAAATTGGCACAGATTTCGAAAGCATTGCACTCATGAAACTCTGCTTGCCATTTTCATCAAACAATACCCTGTGAACCATGAATGAAGGGCAACAGGCAGATTCCATATTCGTAGATCTCCACAATAGGTATAAGATATTTAGTAGCTTGAAGAATTCTTAAGTGATAGAACCCATTATGTTGTACAGGACAAAGAGTGTTCTTCAGAGACACGGGTATTGTTAGAAATGTCCCAGGGAAGTATGATACTGAATTTGCTTTAAATACAGGAAATTGTAAGTTAACACAGATGATTAGGAAGAACAACCCTATAATGTTTGAACACAGTGTTGATGGTGTGCTGCTTGACACATTCATGGTGATTAAATATGTAGGGATAACCTTGCAAAGCGATATGAAACTGGAAGTAGGGAAGGTGAATGATTGACTGTGGTTTATTGAAAAAATTTAAGAAACTGTGGTTCATTGTAAAGGAGATCGTATATAGAACACTAGAGTGACTGTTTTGCTGGATTGTTTTGGATTCCTAACAGGTCGGGTTGATGGCAGGCATTGAAACAGTTTGAAGTTGTGGTCTTAGATTTCTTATACCGGTGGGTTTGATCAACTTGGCAGTATTATGAAGGTGCTTCATGAGCTGAAATGGGAATCATTGGAAGGAAGAAGACGTTCTTTTAACGAAAAACTACTGAGAAAATTTAGAGAACCACTGTTTACATTTGGCTGCAGAACGATTCTACAGCCGTAAACGTATATTTCACATAAGGACCGTGAAGAGAAGATAAGACAATGGTTTAAAAAGTTATCAGAAGGGACTTAAAAAAAAGAGTACTTACATCAGTGAAACACTTTTTATTTATTTATTTATTTATTTATTTTTTTATTTTTCAATGTAGTCTCCTTGTAGATTAATGCACTTGGTCCAATGATGTTCCACTGCCTTGATCCAGTCTCGAAAATGAGTTTCCTCCAGGCCTGCAAAATAGCTGTCAACTCCGACTATCAGTTCTTCATTTGAAGTGAATCTTCGTCCACCAAGAAACTTGCAGTTTTGGGAAGAGATGGAAGTCTGGTGGCGTCATATCAGGTGAATAAGGCAGGTGTGGCAACAGTTCATACCTTAGTTCATAAAATTTTGTCATGGTGACGGCATGCATTTTTGATCCAGCATCAAGAGTCGTGGCACCTATCTTGCAGATAAATTTTTTCATTTCTAATTCTTCAGTTAAAATGTGATATACCCTTTCAGATGACATCTGGTAAGCATGAACAATTTCACGTACTTGCAATTGGCAATCCTCCATGACCATTTTGTGCACTTTTGAAATGATTTATGGAGTAGTGACACATCTTGGCCGACCACTGCGCAGATCGTCATCTAAGCTCTCCTGACCAAATTTAAATTCATTTGTCCACTTGGCAACAGCTGAATATGCAAATCACTACGCAGGAACAACAACAGAGCCATGCACCGCAGAGCTCTCTTCCAAGAGCACTGACATGGCATGTGTTTACAGGCAACAGTCCAATGAATATCATGTGACCAACACGTTGCGCTAGTACTGACACATTGCGCTAGTGCTGACCTCTCGTGGTGATTCCAAGAACTTTTCAAACCACCCTCGTAGTACTCATGTGGAGGCATATAGGCAGCAGTTTTTCTGTTGGCCCATTTGGAATGCACAGGAAAAGAGGTGCCCTCTGTCATGCACCATATGGTAGATTGCAGAGTACGTATGTAGGTGTAGAGTAGAATCCCATCCAGCAAATCTAAGTCATAGATTCTCCATCCCTAACACTGATTTTGCTTGGCCATCCCACTTCTTATTATTACCCCTAAATATTTATAGGATCCCTAAATATTTATAAGATGTTGTGTGCTCAAGTCATTTTAAATCAGGTGATGCTGTGGGAATTTGATTAGGAAATGAGACACTTAAAGTAGGGGATGAATCTTGCTATCTGGGAAGCAAAATAACGGATGATGGTCAAAGTAGCAGGGATGTAAAATGTAGACTGGCTCAGGCAAGGAAAGCGTTTCTGAAGGAGAGAAATTTGTTAAAATCGATAACATAAAGTATAGATTTAAGTGTCAGGAAGTATTTTCTGAAAGTATTTGTATGGAGTGTAGCCACGTATGCAAGCGAAACATTGGCGATATATAGTTTAGACAAGAAGAGAATATAAGCTTTCAAAATGTGGTGCTACAGAAGAATGCTGAAGATAAGATTACATAACTAATGAGGATGTACTGAATAGAACTGGGGAGAAGAGGAATTTGTGGCACAAACTGACTAAAAGAGGGGATTGGTTGATAGGACATGTTCAGAGGCATCAAGGGTTCGCCAGTTTTGTATTGGATGGAAAGGTGGAGGGTAAAAATTGTAGAGAGAGACAAAGAGGTGAATACACTAAGCAGTTTCAGAAGGATGGAGATTGCAGTAGTTATTCGAAGATGAAGATGCTTGGACGGAGTAGAGTAGCATGGAAAGCTGCATCAAATCAGTCTCTGGACTGACGACGACAACGACAACAACAACATCATGTGCTCGAGATGTTCACTACTACACAAGTAACCAGATACAACCAGATTCTTTGTTGTAGGTATTATCTTGCACTGATTCCTACTGAAAGAGAGCTCCCATCCATTATACCAAGGAAAAATTTTGTCAAAGTTTCGCTGCATTTTCTTGTGATTGTCCAACAAAGGTACTTCCATGTATACAACAGCACTGTCAGAGAGCAATCTGATTGCCCTGCTGATGCCGAGCCAGTCACATATCTGCAAAGATACTCTGCTACAGTCTTGAATGAATTTTGGAAATCTAAGATTGAATCTACTATTTGCAAGATATATAACAAAAAATGGTTCAAATGGCTCTGAGCACTATGGGACTCATCTTAGGTCATAAGTCCCCTAGAACTTAGAACTACTTAAACCTAACTAACCTAAGGACCTCACACACACCCATGCCCCAGGCAGGATTCGAACCTGCGACTGTAGCAGCCTCGCGGTTCCGGACTGCAGCGCCAGAACCGCACGGCCACCACGGCCGGCAAGATATATAACATGAATGAAGCAAGCTGCGTTTCGCATGAGTGGTTTTTCGTGAATCTCTCCTGATTATCTGAAAGAACTTTGTGTTGCTGCAGGAATGTTATTTGTGGTGGTAGAAGAAGAAGAAGAAGAAAGGGGGGGGGGAGAGAGGAGATGATGATGATGATGATGATGATGATGATCAGTGTTGGTCTGTAATTCTCTGCCTATTTTCTTTTGCCTTTTTTATGCAAAGCAATGAGTTGCACCCTTTCTAGGTGTATGGATATATTCAACTAAGATTCCTGATGGGTATGATCTGGGAAAGGACCTAATTACTTAGCTTATTCAATTTAAAATCTAACTAGAATTCATTTGGGGCATGAAGCTTCACTTGGAATACTGTTAATTGTTTTTAAGTACCAGGGGTGCTGATGCGTATCTCATTTAGGAGTCTGTCAGTTACACACTGGTATGGTAGCATCAACGTCTGTAAAAGTTTTAATGCAGACTTTGGTATTTCTGTCAGCTGTATTCAGAACACCAGACTAACCAATGAGACATTGTTTTTAATTGTTGCTACTTTCTACTAGCATATAAACATTTCTTCCACACCCTTGCTGGTTTCTTTTCCTGATTATACAAAGTGTAAATGTCACATTTCTATTCTCATCTCATATAGAAATGGTTTGTAATTAACTGCAAGAGAGACAGATGAGAATAGAAATGTGTAATTTATACTTTGTGTCATCAGGAGGAGGAAACAGCAAGGATGTGGAAAAAGTGTTTATATGGTGGTAGAAATTAGTAGCAGCAGTTAAAAACAAAATAATAATAATAATCATTGTGCTATGCTGTCTTATGAATAACAAGAAAATATGAGATAATCTGCTTATGTTTTGTGAATAAAGGGTGTTTGCTTTACTTTAGGTAGTAAGATGCTTAGATTAACTTCAAATGGTAGTCTTCTATAATGGACACGCAACCATTTACTTTATAAAAGCTGTTTTATGCTAAGGGATATTTCATCTTCATCTACTTTATTGTTGTGGTCTTCAGTCCTAAGGCTGGTTTGGTGCGGCTCTCCATGCTACTCTATCCTGTGCGAGCCTCTTCATCTCTGAATAACTATTGCAACTTACATCTTTCTAAATCTGCTTGCTATATTCTTCTCTTGGTCTCCCTCTACAACCCCCCCTCCCCCGCCCCACTCTCTCTCTCTCTCTCTCTCTCTCTCTCTCTCTCTCTCTCTCTCTCTCTAAAATACTAAACTGGTGATCCCTTGATGTCTCAGAATGTGTATTATCAAACTGTTTTTGTTGTACATAAGTTTTACTTTCCTGACAGCATATCAGTTCTTGATGACAGCTAGGTCTCTTGAATTAATAAGATCCGTCTTCCTGTTAACTAACATCTTGATGTACATGGAATTTCTTCTCTTGTCCATGAATTTTTGTGTACCCATCATGAGGAGTATATAGTTTTTGCAGGAATGTAGGTTTAAGGGATTAATATGTCATTAGTAATATATGCTTGACAATCTGGTGCAGTAATTCTCACAGTAAATAGTTTCCAAATAGTTTGACAGACATAATTCTATTATACAGTACTTCCCTCAAGATGAAAAGAGTGCCATTTGTTAGCTTGAAACAGGAAAAGTTGTAGGAGAAGTGACATGCTTCAATCAGTAGGATTTGGAATTTCAAATAAATGAATTTTGGTGATAGATTAAGACTGTCTGCAGCACCAGTAGTTGAACCTAACTTCCTGTTTCTCCTGATAAATAATCTCTCATTTGAACACAGTTGGCAAACACGTCAGTGCTCTCCATATCCGCAACTTGAGATTGTGGGCCTGCGAGCTGAAGAGTGAAAAGCAGACTGTCCAGGTAATTTAAGTTGTTATGGAACACATCTTAGTTGAATGAATTGGTTGCTGTTGTTTGTGCAGGTATCAGTTAAAGCAGTGTCAGGAATTTGCTTTGTGTGGCCAAGAGAAGCTTAGGCACTGTCATCTATGTAAAAAATAAAATAAAGTTCAAATCTAATGACTAGTAGTTCGTGATTACATTAAGAACTAGAAGTCTGTGCATGTAAATTGTTGCTACTGTAAGAGTTATTTGTAATCTTTACAGTAAATGGCTCCCCAATGGAAAACTTTCAAATATTATTATTATAAAAATTTGAGTCATTGTCACCTTGTACACTAAAGAAAACAATGATAATATGTGGAGATTTTAATATTAATTTTCTAGAAGGTTCAGATGGAAAGAAATTAACTGTAAATATTTTTTTAAAAAATAGCTATGCTTTCCCAAGTAAACAGTAAAATATGGTACTAATAAGACAAAAAAGCCCTTGATTATTATTGGAACCAAAATACCATGGAAATTGTTTTAAATTGTTAGGAAAACAAAGAAGTAGAACTGATTACATATTACAAGAAATACTGTGCTGTCTTAAGGAAAGAGATTGAAAACATTACATACAGTCATACAGTGCAGGTTTTCATGACCAGTATTTGCAATATTGCCAATATTTTATTTATGGGCATTAGGCCATGGTATAAGGCATAATTCTGTACCGGATGTTTCATCTTTCACTGCTAGAGGAATCATCAGAGGCTCTAATGACTTAGAAAGCTGTTAGAGACTCTGACAAACTCAGCAAACCAAACTGTTTGGATGTAACCATGCAAGGCTCGGTTCGTGACATCATCAGATCGTTGCCTAAGATCGCGGAGCCTTGTCAAAATGTGCTATGGAGTTTGAAGTGGGGATGCTGCATGTGAAATTGTTTGGGCAAAACTGAGTGTCAGGGGTGGGGACAAAATAAATGAATCCTTCTACTGCCCATCCGACTCGTCCCCCGATGTAACCGAAAACTTCAGTTCACTTGTACGTAAGTTCCACAACTATACAGTAATCATTGGGGGAGAGTTTAATCATCCAACAATCAACTGGGAAAATTAGTTTTGTTAGTGATGGGCGTGCTAAGACATTGTGACAAACACTACTAAATGCCTTCTCTGAAAACTATCTAGAACAAATGGTTAGGAACCCCACTTGTCGAGAAAATAGACTGGAACTAATGGCAACAAATAGACCTGACCTCTTTGAGGATGTCCACATTGAAACTGGTATCAGTGACCATGATGGAGTTGTAGCAACAATGATTACCAAAGTACAAAGGACAACTGAAACAAGCAGAAAGATACATGTGTTCAGTAAACTAGATAAAAAATCACACCTTAGTCAGGAACTTGAAACTTTCAGTACAGGGCAAGAGCATGTAGAGGAACTGTGGCTCAAGTTTAAAAGAATAGTTGACCATGCACTGGGTAAATATGTACTCAGAAGAACAGTTCATAATGGGAGGGTTCCGCCATGGTATACAGTCACTGTAAAGAAACTTTGAAAGAAACAGAGATTACTACATAAGAGGTTTAAAACAAAGCTTAGGACTATGGAGAGAGAGGTGCTGAATGAAATGTGTTTGGCTGTCAACAGAGCCATGTGAGATTGTTTCAGTGACTACTGTAGCAGATTATTGTCAAGTGAGCTTTCTGCTCGTATGTAAAGGCACCAAAATTAATGTGCAGTCCATAGTGAATGGGACAGGAACTGAAACTGAGGGTAACAAAACCTGAAATCCTTAACTCCCATTTTCAAATGTTTCTTTACAAAGGAAAACCCAGTAGAATTGCACCAATTTAATCCTCATGCCACTGAAAAGTTGAATGAAATGAGTATTAGTGTCATTGGTGTTGAGAAGCAGCTGAAATCGTTAAAATTGAAGAAAGGTCCAGGCCCTGATGGAATCCCACACTGAACTTGAGGCTGAGTTAGCCCCTCTTTAACTATAATCTATTGTAGATCCTTCGAAGAAAAGCCATGCTCAGTTCTTGGAAAAAGGCACAGGTCACACCCATCTACAAGAAGGTTAATAGAAGTGATCCACAAAACACTGTCCAATATCCTTGACATCGATTTGTTGCAGAATCTTAGAATGTATTCTAAGCTTGAACATAATGAGGTATCTTGAACAGAATGAGCTCCACAATGCTAATAAGCATGGATTCCGAAAACGTAGGTGAAACCCAATTCGCACTTTTCTCATGTTATATACTGAAAGCTTTGGATCAAGGCAATCGGGTAGATGCAGTATTTCTTGATTTCAGAAAAGCATTTGACTCAGTACCAAGCCTATGCTTATTGTCAAAAGTAGGATCATAAGAGGTTTCAAGTGGAGCTTGTGTCTGGATTGAGGACTTTTTGTTGGGGAGGATGCAGAGTGTTATATTGGTTGGTCAGTCATTGTCAGATGTAGAAGTAACTTCGGGTATGCCTCAGGACTTGGGATCCCTGCTGTTGTGTTATATATTAATGACCTTGCAGACAATATTAATAGTAAAATCAAGCTTTTTGCAGATGATGCAGTTATTTATAATGAAATGCTATCTGAAAGAAGCTGCACAAATATTCAGTCAGATCTTGATAAAATTTCAACATGGTGCAGAGAGTGGCAATTTGATTTAAATGTAAAATTCTGCACTTTACAAAACGAAAAAACATAGTGTCCTATGGCTATAATAGCAGTGAGTCACCGAATTGGCCAACTCATACAAACACCTGGGTGTAACACTGTAGGGATATGACATGGAATGATCATGTAGGTTGAGCTGGGGGTAAAGCAGTTTTTAGACTTTGGTTTATAGGTAGAATACTGGGGAGTGCAATCAGTCTGCAGAGGAGAGCGCTTACAAATCACTCAAGTGTGTGGGACCCTACCAAATAGGACTAACAGCGATTTGAATATGTACAGAGAAGGGCAGCAGAAATGGTCACAGATTTGTTTAATCCGACGGAGAGCGTCACAGAGATACTGAAGGAACTGAACTGAAAGACTTTTGAAGATACACGTAAACTATCCCGAAAAAGGCTATTAACAAAGTTAGAACAGGCTTTAAATGATTACCCTAGGAATATACTATAATCCCCTATGTATCACTGACGTAGTGATCTTGAAGATAAGATTAGAATAATTACTGCATACATAGGGGCATTCAATCATTCATTCTTCCCACACTCCATGCTTGTATGGAACAAGAGGAAACCCAAATAACACAGTGGGATGCATCCTCTGCCAAACACCTAAAGGTGATTTGCAGAGTATAGATGAAGATGAGTTTGTACTGTTTGTTTTATTTAGCACTAAGGTCCACAACTGGTCTAATTTCAATCCTCCTTTGTGTTGAAATTGTTTCTGTGCTTCTGAATTTGTGTGGCTTCTCTGTACATTCTAACTTAGTAATTATTAGATCTTGCTAAAACCACAGTCTCAGAGAAACAAATATGCTGGTTTCCTGGTCCTAGTACATGGTTGCTACTGCCTAATTAACCATCTTGCCCAGGCGGTAATTGCCTGTGTTTCTTGAGGCAGGTGTTATGGCTTCTTTTTGTAGTTTCTATGTACATTTTGTAGCAAGTGCATGGGTTTTATATACACTGGATGTGGCAAACGGCAGGTGTAGGTCCATTGTAGTGTTCAAATAGTCGTGCACCTTTCTTCTTAGTTTTCTGTATCTTCCTGGTTCTAATCAAGCCCAAATTTTACTGTGGTCTTCTTTCTTCGTTACCACTATAGCATTGCCTTTATCTAGCAAAAAATTAGAATGTCTTTATCAGTATTTAAATCACAGAAAGCTGTCATCTTATCTTGTCTCCAGGGCAATATGGGTAAATCAGTAGTAACAGATCACACACTAGGACCAGGGAACCAACAAATTTGTTGCTCTGACACTGCAGATTTAGCAAGATCTAATAATTGCTATGCTAGGATGTACAGAGCAGCCACAGAAATTCAAAAGCACAAAATTTTGACAGAAGAAGAAGGGCTGAAATTAGACGAGCTGTGGGCCCTTTTGTTAAATAAAACAAATGGCACCAACTCTTCCTCACTAGAAGCTCCTTGGCATACTCTGAAATAATGACATTTTGAGCCTTCAGCTGTTTGTGTGCAACTTTCTCAACAGGTTTCACTTATTACAACAATCATCACTGGACAAAAAGCTGTGTAGTGAAAATTCAAAATAACATTAACATCAAATAGGGTGTAATCTTACGTTCTATACAAGGTGTTTAGAAATTGCCATTACAAACTTTTAGGATTTGTAGTGGGGAGTGAGTACATAATATTTTGAATAGGAACCCGTGTCCAGAAGCATCATCCAACGACCTACAGAGTATCAAAATTATAAATGCCATCTCCTGAAAATGCAACTGGGCATTCCATGATGATATTACAAACTTTCTAGGATGGTGAAGACAGATAAATATATCAATTTGAGGTAATGGTCCCTGCTTTAGAAGTGAAATGAATCTAAAATCATTCTAATACGACAGCGGAATATATGTACCGGTAATATTTGTTGCTAAAAATATAGAGTACACAACTTTCAGAGGTGATAGTATGGACCAAAACAAGAAAAAAATGTGAGGTAAACATTTTTTTTCTTCTTCTTGTTTTGGTCCATACTTCCACATCTGAAAGTTACTTAGCCTACATTCTTACAAGGGAACCTCCCCATCGCACCCCCCTCAGATTTAGTTATAAGTTGGCACAGGGATAGGCCTTGAAAAACTGAACACAGATCAATCGAGAAAACAGGAAGAAGTTGTGTGGAACTATAAAAAAATAAGCAAAATATACAAACTGAGTTGTCCATGCGCAAGGTAGGCAACAAGGAGAGTGTGAGCTTACGAGTGCCATGGTCTCGTGGTTAGCGTGAGCAGCTGCGGAACGAGAAGTCCGTGGTTCACGTCTTCTCTCGAGTGAAAAGTTTAATTTTTTATTTTCAGACAATTAGCAAAGTTCAGGCACTCTCACATAATCAACTTCGCTCTCCAAAATTCCAGGACATGTTCAGATTTGCTTGGACATATGCAGGTTTTGACGGTCTACACACAGAAACATTTGAAAACGTAAAAAAACATATGTTTTGACAGAGCACAGGGAAAACTGTGTGACTGTGAAACTGTTGCATTCATTTGTTGCAGTTTATGTGACAAACTCTTATGTTTTCATCACATTTTTGGGAGTGATTATCACATCCACAAGAAAACCTAAATCGGGCAAGGTAGAAGAATCTTTTTACCCATTCGCCAAGTGTGCAAGTTTGGTGGGTCGACAACATATTCCTGTCATGTGACACACATGCCGTCATCAGTGTCGTATAGAATATATCAGACATGTTTCCCTGTGGAGGAATCTGTTGACCTTTGACCTTGCGATCAAATGTTTTCGGTTCCTATTGGAGAGGCACGTCCTTTCGTCTACTAATCGCACGGTTTTGCGGTGCAGTCGCAAAACACAGACACTAAACTTATTACAGTGAACAGACACATCAATGAATGAACGGACAGATCGTAACTTTGCGAAAATAAAGAAAGTAAAATTTTCACTCGAGGGAAGACTCGAACCAAGGACATCTCGTTTCGCAGCTGCTCACTCTAACTACAGGACCACGGTGCTCCTCGGCTTACACTGTCCTTTATGTTGCCTATCTTGTGCATGGACTACTCAGGCCTATCCACTGTGTCAATTTATAACTAAATCTGACGGGGGTGTGATGGGGAGGTTCCCTTGTTAGCAACAACAGTACCGGTACATATTCCACTGTCAGAGTTATCAGGATGATTTTCGCTTGTAACTTTCAATTTGTTCGTTTCCGAACCACGCACCCTTACCCAAATTGATACACTTAACCACCTCAATTATTCTTGAAAGTTGGTAACATCATTATGCTGTACATACATACATTGGCAGGTGCTGATGCCTACTCATGGTCTGTAGCATCATTGGATGATGTTTCTGGACATTATTAAAAATATTATGTATTCACTCCCCCCCATTAACCATGGACCTTGCCGTTGGTGGGGAGGCTTGCGTGCCTCAGCGATACAGATGGCCGTACCGTAGGTGCAACCACAACAGAGGGGTATCTGTTGAGAGGCCAGACAAACATGTGGTTCCTGAAGAGGGGCAGCAGCCTTTTCAGTAGTTGCAGTAGCAACAGTCTGGATGATTGACTGATCTGGCCTTGTAACATTAACCAAAACGGCCTTGCTGTGCTGGTACTGCGAACGGCTGAAACCAAGGGGAAACTACAGCCATATTTTTTCCTGAGGACATGCAGCTTTACTGTCCCCCCTGCGGGTCCGGGGTAAGAATAGGCCCGAGATATTCCTGCCTGTCGTAAGAGGCGGCTAAAAGGAGTTTCAACCGTTTCGGCCTTCCATGTGATGGTATCCCTTGGGGTTTGACCTCCATTTTTCAAAATTCTACAGAAGTACGAGCCTTTTGGGGAAGGACGCCTTACGTGGTGTATCACTGGTCCTCAGTGCACTAAGACCTTGGCACTCAGCATTGTAACGGCGTTGTCACCATACCCACTGTTCCTCACATTGGGCCTAAACGCCTGATGGGTTGTACAAGTTATGCCCATAGTGCATCCCCATCTGCACCTACGATCATGATGGACTTTCCATGGCACCCGAAATCCAGCACGGTAGCCAGCCCGTTGTGGTGGGGTCGTCATGTACCCTCTAGGTTGTAGCCCCCTGAGAACACAGGGATCGTACTGCCGATACCTGAGCTGCACCCTCCCCATGTCGGCCAAGGAGTAGATGCCCATCTCCTTGGGGCATGAGGACTCCCGGCAACGGTCATCCTGCCAGGTGGCCCTTGCTGAGGCTGGGTGGCGGCTGTGGGGAGAGCCCCTGGTCGGAGTGGGTGGTATCGGAGCGGACGTTTCGCAGATGAAACGTCAACACGTATCAGGTCGCTCTGCGGCCGAGTCTTTCAAAAGGAAAGGTACTGTCTCTGGTTCTGGCTCTCCTGCCCTTTCCCCTTGGCCACTCCCTGGGAGGAGGGACAGGCCCGCCGGCTTGGGGCGAAGTACTTCCCCCGCTATTTGGTCTGTTCTCGAACCGATGGGGGGACGTTCACCACCTCCAAGCCCATGTTCTTTGTTCAGCACATCGAGGACATCTTCGGGGAAATCGAGGCTCTCAGTAAGATGCGTTCGGGATCCGTTCTTATAAAGACCATCTCCGCCACACAGTAGGCGGCGCTCCAGGCGTGCGACCGACTAGGGGACATCCCAGTGTCCATTGTCCCGCATCTGGCACTGAATAGGACGCAGGGGGTTATTTTTCATCGGGACCTCCTGCTGCAATCTGATGAGGAGCTCAGGGCCAACCTGGAGCGCCGAGGCGTGCAGTTCGTCCGGCACGTCCAGCGCGGCCCCAAAGACCGTCACATCGACCCTGGGGCCTTTATCCTCGCTTTCGGGGGGATGTTCTCCCGGAGAAGGTAAAGGTGATGTGCTACCGGTGCGACGTGCGACCTTACGTCCCGCCTCCTATGCGCTGTTTTCGGTGTTTGCGCTTTGGGCACATGTCGTGACACTGTGAGGCTGAGCCCCTTTGTGGCGATTGTGTACGTCCTCTTCGTGAGGAACATACATGCACCCCACCACCTCGGTGCGTTAATTGTCCTGGCATCCACTCGCTTAGATCCTTAGACTGCCCCGCGTATCAGAAGGAGAAGAAGATTCAAGAACTCCAAACTTTGGATCGTCTCTCTTATTCTGAGGCCAGGAAGAAGTATGACCGCCTCCATCCCGTGACGTTGACCACTTCGTTTGCCTCAGTTGTGTCCACTCCTTCCATGGTCTCCTCACCCCTATCCTGTCCCCCCTCCACCTCCTCTCCCCATCCGGGGTCTATGCCTCCGCCTCCCAAATCCCTCCCTTCTCAGGCGTCCATCGGGGAAACGTTCCGGACCTCAGCTTCCGAGGTCCGGCGTTCCAAAACGGACCCCGCGTGTGAGGACCTTCTTCGGGTCCAGCCCACCATCCCTGTGCCTCCTCGGACTTCTAAGAAGGCCTCCAAGAAGAAGTCTCTATCCCCCTCTCCACCCCGGCGTGTTTTGTCTGACGCTCCATCCGTGAGTCGCTGCTCCCGGCCGTCCTCGGTTTCGCCTGGACACTCTGCTGCCAGGCACTCAGCTGGCCTCTCGTCGGTAAATGATGCTGCCCCTCCTACACAACCCGGGACAGCGGCCGCAGCTGGCGACGACTCGATGGAACAGGATCCGCCTCCCGCCGGTTGTAGCGTTGTTTCCTCGAAACCTGGCCCTCCGCGGCCGTCGAGGTGACCAGCTCTTCCCCCATCTCGTTCCCCCTCTTTTTTGACTAGCGATGGCCTTGTTACATTGGAACATAAGAGGTATTCGATCTAATCGGGAGGAATTACAACTGCTCCTCCGCCTGCACTGTCCGCTCGTCCTTGGTCTCCAGGAAACCAAGTTGCGCCCGACTGACCGTATTGCCTTTACCCACTATACCTCGGAGCGGTATGACCTCACCCCTGTGGACGGTATCCCAGCTCATGGTGGGGTCATGTTGCTCGTTCGGGACGATGTCTATTACCATCCCATCCCATTGACCACCCCACTCCAAGCAATAGTTGTCCGTATTACTCTTTCTGCTTTTACTTTTTCAGTTTGTACCATCTACACTCCGTCATCCGCAGTTAGTCGGGTTGACATGATGCACCTGATTGTTCAGCTTCCTCCGCCGTTTTTGTTGTTTGGCGACTTCAATGCCCATCATCCCCTTTGGGGCCCTCCTGCATCCTGTCAAAGAGGCTCACTCTTGGCGGATGTCTTCAACCATCTCAATCTTGTCTTTCTCAATACTGGCGCCCCGACTTTCCTCTCGGACTCTACTCATACTTACTCCCACTTGGACCTCTCGATCTGTTCTACCACTCTTGCCCGTCGGTTCGAGTGGTATGTCCTTTCTGACACCTATTCGAGCGACCACTTCCCCTGTGTCGTTCGTCTCCTGCACCACACCCCATCCCCACGTCCTTCGAGCTGCAACATACCGAAAGCTGACTGGGGACTTTACTTCTCCCTCGCGACCTTTCCGGACCACGATTTTCTCAGTTGTGACAGTCAGGTCGAATACCTCACGGCTGTTATCATCAATGCTGCCGAACGTTCCATTCCTCGTACTACCTCTTCTTCACGTCGCGTTTCCGTCCCCTGGTGGAATGAGGCTTGTAGAGACGCTATCCGTGCTCGACGACGTGCTTTACGCACCTTTTACCGCCATCCTACGTTGGCGAATTGTATTGGATACAAACGACTCCGAGTGCAATGCCGTAGAGTCATCAAAGACAGCAAAAAAGCTTGTTGGGCCTCTTTCACCAGGTCCTTTAACAGTTTTACTCCCTCTTCTATCGTTTGGAGTGGCCTGTGCTAGCTGTCGGGCATTAAGGCCCACTCCTCGGTACCTGGCCTGACCTCAGGTAATGAGGTCCTTGTTGATCCTGTGGCTGTCTCAAACGCCTTCGGCCGGTTTTTCGCTGAGGTTTCAAGCTCCGCCCATTACCACCCTGCCTTCCTTCCCAGGAAAGAGGCAGAAGAGGCTCGGCGACCTTCCTTCCACTCACTGAATCTGGAAACTTATAATGCTCCCTTTACTATGCGGGAACTCGAACATGCGCTTGCACTGTCCCAGTCCTCTGCTCCGGGGCCAGATGCCATTCACGTTCAGATGCTGGCACACCTTTCTCCGGCGGGCAAAAGCTTCCTTCTTCGTACCTACAATCGCGTCTGGACCGAAGGTCAGGTCCCCATGCGTTGGCGTGACGCCGTCGTTGTTCCTATACCCAAACCCGGGAAGGATAGACACCTTCCTTTTAGTTACCGCCCCATTTCTCTTACAAGCTGTGTCTGTAAGGTGATGGAGCGCATGGTTAATGCTCGGTTAGTCTGGATTCTTGAATCTCGACGGCTACTTACCAATGTCCAATGCGGCTTTTGTCGCCGCCGCTCCGCTGTTGACCACCTTGTGACCTTGTCGACATTCATCATGAACAACTTTTTGCGAAGGCGCCAAACGGTAGCCGTGTTCTTCGATTTGGAGAAGGCTTATGATACCTGTTGGAGAGGAGGTATCCTCTGCACTATGCACAGGTGGGGCTTACGCGGTCGCCTGCCCCTTTTTATTGATTCCTTTTTAACGGATCGAAAGTATAGGGTACGTGTGGGTTCCGTATTGTCTGACGTCTTCCTCCAGGAGAACGGAGTGCCTCAGGGCTCCGTCTTAAGCGTAGCCCTCTTTGCCATCGCGATCAATCCAATTACGGATTGCATTCCACCTAATGTCTCAGGCTCTCTCTTTGTCGATGACTTCGCGATCTACTGCTTTGCCCAGAGAACATGCCTCCTGGAGCGCTGCCTTCAGCGTTGTCTAGACAGCCTATACTCATGGAGCGTGGCAAATGGCTTCCGGTTCTCTGAAGAGAAGACAGTTTGTATCAACTTTTGGCGATATAAAGCGTTCCTTCCGCCATCCTTACATCTCGGTCCGGTTGTTCTCCCATTCGTGGAAACAACTAAGTTTCTAGGGCTCGCATTGGACAGGAAACTTTGTTGGTCTCCGCATGTCTCTTATTTGGCGGCCCGTTGTACACGTTCCCTTAATGTCCTCAGAGTTCTCAGTGGTTCATCTTGGGGAGCGGATCGCACTGTCCTGCTTCGCTTGTATCGGTCCATAGTCCGATCGAAGCTGGATTATGGGAGCTTCGTCTACTCGTCTGCTCGGCCATCCCTCTTATGCCGTCTCAACTCCATCCACCATCGGGGGTTATGTCTTGCGACCGGAGCCTTCTACACTAGTCCTGTCGAGAGTCTTTATGCTGAATGTGCTGAATTACCATTGACCTACCGGCGCGACGTACTGCTCTGTCGGTATGCCTGCCGGCTGTTGTCAACCTGACCACCCCTCTTATCAGTCCTTCTTCACCGATTCTCTCAACCGTCAGTACGGGTTGTATGTGTCTGCCCTGCTGCCCCCCAGAGTCCGCTTCCGTCACCTGCTTCGACAATTGGATTTTGCCCTCCCTACCACCTTCAGAGAGGGTGAGAGCCCGACACCACCTTGGCTCCAGGCTCCGGTTCATATTTATCTCGACCTCAGCTCACTCCCGAAGGAGGGTACTCCAGCTGCAGTGTATTGCTCACGGTTTGTCGAACTTCGTGCTCGACTTGCCGGTCACACCTTTATTTACACCGATGGCTCCAAAACTGACGATGGTGTCGGCTGTGCCTTTGTCGTCGGGGCCGCCACCTTTAAATACCGGCTCCTCGACCAGTGTTCCAGCTTTACGGCCGAGCTTTTTGCTCTCCATCAGGCCGTTCAGTATGCCCACCGCCACCGCCATTCATCGTATGTACTCTGCTCTGACTCACTCAGTGCTCTTCAGAGCCTTGGAGCTCCCTATCCGGTCCATTCCTTGGTTCAACGGATCCAGCAGTCCCTCGATTCTTTCGCTGATAATGGGTCTCCTGTCAGCTTTCTGTGGGTTCCCGGACATGTAGGAGTGCCTGGGAATGAGGCTGCAGATGCTGCAGCCAAGGCTGCAGTCCTCCTGCCTCGGCCAGCCTCCCATTGTGTCCCGTCATCTGACGTTCGTGGGGTTGTTTGTAAGAGGCTTGTGTCGTTGCGGTGGGATGCTTGGTCATCCCTCCAAGGAAACAAGCTCTGGGCAGTAAAACCGCTCCCAACTGCTTGGACAACCTCCTCCCGACCATCTGGGCGAGAAGAGGTCCTTCTGACCAGGTTGCGGATTGGGCATTGCCGGTTTAGCCACCGCTACCTGCTCTCCGGTGACCCAGCCCTGCAGTGCCCTTGTGGTCAAGCATTAACAGTGCGCCATGTTTTATTGTCGTGTCCCCGCTTCAGTCAATCTCGTGTTGTCCTGTCCCTACCATCTACTTTACCGGATATTTTAGCTGATGACGCTCGAGCAGCTGCTCGTGTTCTGCGTTTTATAACTTTGACTGGCTTGTCCAAAGACATCGAACTTTTTTACGTATTTTTTTCTGCATCTTTGTCAGGACTTTCTGGTGTCCCCCCCTCCCCTTGAGTTTTACTAGATTCCATGTGCTCTAACAACTGTGACAGGGCGCTAATGACCTCAGTAGTTGAGCGCCCTTAAACCCCACAAAAAAAAAGCTTTACTGTATGATTAAATGATTATGGCATCCTCTTGGGTAAAATATTCCGGAGGTAAAATAGTCCCCCATTCGGATCTACGGGCGGGGACTACTCAGGAGGACGTCGTTATCAGGAGAAAGAAAACTGGCGTTCTACGGATCGGAGCGTGGAATGTTAGATCCCTTAATCGTGTAGGTAGGTTAGAAAATTTAAAAAGGGAAATGGATAGGTTAAAGTTAGATATAATGGGAATTAGTTAAGTTCGGTGGCAGGAGGAACAAGACTTTTGGTCAGGTGAATACAGGGTTATAAATACAAAATCAAATAGGGGTAATGCAGGAGTAGGTTTAATAATGAATAAAAAAAAATAGGAGTGCGGGTTAGCTACTACAAACAGCATAGTGAACGCATTATTGTGGCCAAGATAGACACGAAGCCTACGCCCACTACAGTAGTACAAGTTTATATGCCAACTAGCTCTGCAGATGGTGAAGAAATACATGAAATGTATGATGAGATAAAAGAAATCATTCAGGTAGTGAAGGGAGACGAAAATTCAATAGTCATGGGTGACTGGAATTCGTCCGTAGGAAAAGGGAGAGAAGGAAACATAGTAGGTGAATATGGATTGGGGGGGAAGAAATGAAAGAGGAAGCCGCCTTGTAGAATTTTGCACAGAGCATAACTTAATCATAGCTAACACTTGGTTCAAGAATCATAAAAGAAGGTTGTATACATGGAAGAACCCTGGAGATACTGAAAGGTATCAGATAGATTATATAATTGTAAGACAGAGATATAGGAACCAGGTTTTAAATTGTAAGACATTTCCAGGGGCAGATGTGGATTCTGACCACAATCTATGGGTTATGAACTGCAGATTGAAACTCAAGAAACTGCAAAAAGTTCGGAATTTAAGGAGATGGGACCTGGATAAACTGAAAGTACCAGAGGTTGTAGAGAGTTTCAGGGAGAGCATAAGGGAACAATTGACAGGAATGGGGGAAAGAAATACAGTAGAAGAAGAATGGGTAGCTCTGAGGGATGAAGTAGTGAAGGCAGCAGAGGATCAAGTAGGTAAAAAGACGAGGGCTAATAGAAATCGTTGGGTAACAGAAGAAATATTGAATTTAATTGATGAAAGGAGAAAATATAAAAATGCAGTAAATGAAGCAGGCAAAAAGGAATACAAACATCTCAAAAATGAGATTGACAGGAAGTGCAAAATGGCTAAGCAGGGATGGCTAGAGGACAAATGTAAGGATGTAGAGGCTTGTCTCACTAGGGGTAAGATAGATACTGCCTACAGGAAAATTAGAGAGACCTTTGGAGAGAAGAGAACCACTTGTATGAATATCAAGAGCTCAGATGGCAACCCAGTTCTAAGCAAAGAAGGGAAGGCAGAAAGGTGGAAGGAGTATATAGAGGGTTTATACAAGGGCAATGTACTTGAGGACAATATTATGGAAATGGAAGAGGATGTAGATGAAGACGAAATGGGAGATAAGATACTGCGTGAAGAGTTTGACAGGGCACTGAAAGACCTGAGTCGAAACAAGGCCCCGGGAGTAGACAACATTCCATTAGAACTACTGATGGCCTTGGGAGAGCCAGTCATGACAAAACTCTACCATCTGGTGAGCAAGATGTATGAGACAGCCGAAATACCCACAGACTTCAAGAAGAATATAATAATTCCAATCCCAAAGAAAGCAGGTGTTGACAGATGTGAAAATTACCGAACTATCAGTTTAATAAGTCACAGCTGCAAAATACTAACGCGAATTCTTTACAGACGAATGGAAAAACTGGTAGAAGCGGACCTCGGGGATGATCAGTTTGGATTCCGTAGAAATGTTGGAACACGTGAGGCAATACTAACCTTACGACTTATCATAGAAGAAAGATTAAGAAAAGGCAAACCTACGTTTCTAACATTTGTAGACTTAGAGAAAGCTTTTGACAATGTTAACTGGAATACTCTCTTTCAAATTCTGAAGGTGGCAGGGGTAAAATACAGGGAGCAAAAGGCTATTTACAATTTGTACAGAAACCAGTTATAAGAGTCGAGGGGCATGAAAGGGAAGCAGTGGTTGGGAAAGGAGTGAGACAGGGTTGTAGCCTCTCCCTGATGTTATTCAATCTGTATATTGAGCAAGCAGTAAAGGAAACAAAAGAAAAATTCGGAGTAAGTATTAAAATTCATGGAGAAGAAGTAAAAACTTTGAGGTTCGCCGATGACATTTTAATACTCTCAGAGACAGCAAAGGACTTGGAAGAGCAGTTGAACGGAATGGACAGTGTCTTGAAAGGAGGATATAAGATGAACATCAACAAAAGCAAAACGAGGATAATGGAATGTAGTCAAATTAAATCGGGTGATGCTGAGGGAATTAGATTAGGAAATGAGACACTTAAAGTAGTAAAGGAGTTTTGCTATTTAGGGAGTAAAATAACTGATGATGGTCGAAGTAGAGATGATATAAAATGTAGACTGGCAATGGCAAGGAAATAGTTTCTGAAGAAGAAAAATTTGTTAACATCGAGTATAGATTTAAGTGTCAGGAAGTCGTTTCTGAAAGTATTTGTATGGAGTGTAGCCATGTATGGAAGTGAAACGTGGACGATAACTAGTTTGGACAAGAAGAGAATAGAAGCTTTCGAAATGTGGTGCTACAGAAGAATGCTGAAGATAAGGTGGGTAGATCACGTAACTAATGAGGAGGTATTGAATAGGATTGGGGAGAAGAGAAGTTTGTGGCACAACTTGACTAGAAGAAGTGATTGGTTGGTAGGACATGTTTTGAGGCATCAAGGAATCACAAATTTAGCACTGGAGGGCAGCGTGGAGGGTAAAATAGTAGAGGGAGACCAAGAGATGAATACACTAAGCAGATTCAGAAGGATGTAGGTTGCAGTAAGTACTGGGAGATGAAGAAGCTTGCACAGGATAGAGTAGCATGGAGAGGTGCATCAAACCAGTCTCAGGACTGAAGACCACAACAACAACAACAACAACATGTATTCAGTCCACTCTACAGGTCCTAGAAGTTTGTAATGGGAATTTCTGAACATCCTGTATAAATAAATGTCTTGATGAAGTGCATACAAACGATAAAACTGATTTCATTGTGATTCATACAATTAGTTTCATTGCCACTACATATATGGATTGCACTGAAGTCAGTTTTATTATTTGTAGGCATTTCATCATGACATATATTTATATTGACCTAGTTGTTTTGATGTTTCACTGTGTAACTTCTTCTCCAGTGGTAGGCCTAACGCTTATATTAAATGAAGCTGGTTGAGAAATATAGCTCCATATGTACAGCTGAAGGCTCAAGATGCTTTACTTGAAATATATGACAGCTGTAAGCAGTTATCTTTATAAAGGTAACTCCATAGCACACATCAGCACAACTTTGCAATCTTAGGTGGCAGTCTGTTGGTCACGAACTGACCATTGCATGGCTACATTAAACAGTTCAGCTTGCAGCACTCATTTGAGTCTCTAACAGCTTTCTGAATCTTTAAAGCCTCTGGTGAAGTCTCCGGCAGAAGAAGACAAAAAATTAGGTAGAGAACTATGCTTTGGATCATGGCCTTATTTGATTTATAGCCATGTCAGCAATCTCTGTGTATAATGTCTGAAATCAGTCATTCAGATGGTAAAATTAAATGGTAAAATTAAGTGTATATGACCAACAGTTATAATAGAAACTGAGAAATCAGTTAAGAAATATGAGGACTTTGGCTGTTTTCTTTAATAACAAATTATAAATGACATCAGTCATGTAACCAATATGATTATGATCTCTTCCTTGAAATAGATCAGATCATTGGCATGAACTGTTGAAGAGCTAAAGTAATAGGATATATGCCAAAAGTAATGCCTCAGACATTCTTCCTAATTACCAAAAACTCTTACAGAGTTGACAGTGTCTCATGTATTCAAGAAAGTAAGAGAGATATTGATAATTACTGATCAGTCTTGCTACTTACCTCCTCCTTGAAGGTATTGGGGAAAAAAGCTATGCAAGAATTATAACATGTCTTAAGATAAAATTTAGTCAGTCTCGCTATGGATTTCAAAAGTTTCTCTTTATGAAACGGTTATTTTTCAGTCCGTATATCCAAGAAGGAGAAATAGACCACTACATTGATAATGCAAGTACTGTAATGAAGATATGAAACTTTAAATAATATATTTCCTTGAAAATTAATAATTGGCTTTCTGCTGCTGGACTGTCATGGAATTTTGATAAAACCCAGTGCATGCAAATTCACTGCTGCACATGGCCTGACCACAACATTAGAAATAGTGTATGAGGTTAAATCAATAGATGAAACGATATTTTAAATTTTTTGGGTTTTTATATCGATAATTTGAGCTGAAAAATTGCACTACAGTTCTTAAAAATCTGATATGAGTAGCTTTACATGATATGAATGTCAGATCTTGGAGATGAAAATGTCAAAAGTTGACTTACTTTTCCTAGTTTCATTCACTAATGTTGTTATGGCATCATAATCTCGTCGTAGATGTAAAAAATGTTTGTTTTATGGAAGTGTGTTGTGAGGATAATATGTTGTGTAGAAAACAAAGAATTGAGCTGGTGTGTAAAATGTACACAGATCAGGCAAAGCAATTTACCACCAGTTTTTCACCAAGAGTCTAAGCAATGGGACCATTAGACATGTTCGATGAGGAAGAACCTGTCCTGAGTAAAAGCAGCTTTTCCTGCAACAGCCCCTGGTTTGGAGAAAATCAGTATTGAAATTGTGACCATTCAGCTTACACTTGTATTGTTAGGCACATTTCATCCGAGAGAGCATAGTGTGGGTTCAAATCCTGCCCATGTATTTATTTATTCTTTTGTACAATGTCATTGTACAGAGTATCATTAAATTAGTATATGTGGATCAAAATTTTCTCTATAGTAGTTTCATTGATGTATCGAGCGCTAGAAGAAACTTTCTTCAAATGCATATTCCATTTGTTGCAGAACATATTGCATATTCACCTTACTCACTATCGCTTGCTGGGCTAAAACAGAATTCTCAATGGTATCTACCATAGAAGGAAGTGAAACACAAATTTGTTGAATGCAATACACATTTAATGAAAGCTACTGCCTTGCAAGCAAACAGATATTTCAGAAGCAATATTGGAAAAAAAATATTTTGATTTAATTCAAAAAGATTATTCTGTCTTCCATCAACTTTGAGGTGACCCCTGCATATTTTATGATTCTTATGCAATCAGGTGAGCTAAATTGGTGCAGAATTAAAGAATGTACTTTTGTGAAATATTTCCTTGACAGGATAAAAACCAAAGAAAAAAAAATTCAGGATCATGATTTATACCCATAATGGTAGCCATGGACTGTAGCCACTGTGCTATGCTCGCTTTGCCGAAATATTGCTTATGTGATGGTATAGGAGATAAGCATAACATTTGAACATCTCTCGTCTCGGAAACTGGGGGCAGTCGCATGAAAGGGTGCTAGCCAGGCACCCAGGAGAGGTCCCTCTGCCACATACCCAAGCATAATCAAAATCCGTGTTTAACAAGTCTGTTGGTCATCTTGGAAGACTTTAGTGTATCCCGTGCAGTTCGTACTGCACCAACGAATAAAAAAAAATCATATTCTTGAAATAATAATTTATCAACAGAAGGGGGAAGATAGAGAATAAGAGAAAGGGTGCACAGGAGCTGGAAATTGGAAGAGGTAGAGGAGGAGGAGGAGGAGGAGGAGATTAGTGTTTTAACGTCCCGTCGACAACGAGGTCATTAGAGACGGAGCGCAAGCTCGGGTGAGGGAAGGATGGGGAAGGAAATCGGCCGTGCCCTTTCAAAGGAACCATCCCGGCATTTGCCTGAAGCGATTTAGGGAAATCGCGGAAAACCTAAATCAGGATGGCTGGAGTATGAGGTAGAGAGAGTGAGTGAAATGGCAGTGGACTTATAATAGAGATAAGTTCCAGAATACTGTTAATCGAAGGTCAAATAAGCGAGTTAAAATGGAATTAAAGTGATGAAAGAAAACTTGAGTGAAATAAAAAAGCATTAGTATAAATTAAGACAAAGTAGCTGGCAGTTAGCCCAGTACAGTTGGAGGGCCAGTGCCAAAAAGCAGCAGCACTAGTTTTGAGTGGGATTCAAATTAAACATGGTTTGAGATTACATGTGTGGCGATGGTACTGTTGTAACAATATTGAAAAAGGTAGTTGCCACTCACCATATAGCAGAGATGCTTAGTAGCAGTTAGGCTCAATAACAAGACTGTCAGAAAATGAGCTTTTGGCTAACAAGGCCTTATTTGGAAATAGAAAACACAAATCAAGAGCGCACGCTGCTTGGACGTGTGCACGAGTGCATGCTTGTGTGTTCTATCGCCCATGAAGGCTTTGCTGGCCAAAAGCTCATTTTCTGACAGTCTTTTTGTTGTTCATATCTGCAACTCAGCATCTCCAACATATGGTGAGTAGCAATTATCCTTTTCAACATTTTTACATTCCATCTTGGATTTTCTATTGTTGAAGGTAGGCCTACTGTTTGTTTTCCACAGCAGAATTGTTGATTGTTGTCATTGCATACTGCTAAGTTAGTCATTCACTATTATTGAGAACCTTATCTTGGTCATGCAACACATTTATGAAGAGTTTGTGTATGGCTGTTGTGGGAAGGGTCTTTTGTAATGTATGTTTCAGGTGTGATTTGAAGTCATACTTGTGACATATCAACTAATGCTTACATTTTACTTCAAAGAGATTTTGGGCAAATAAGGAATAGTACTTTCGTTTTTGTGGGTTATTTTCTCCTTGATTTCAGCTGTGATTTTTTTATAAGAAAAGCAATCTTGCTTTGCTTTGATCTTGGATATCCTACCATTTACAGCAATTGTTTCAAACTAATCAGCTTATGTGACTCCAATCCCATTATTGATATGTTGTTTACCTGTAAAACAATATCTACTATAATATCACCATTTGAGGGAGAAAGGCTTGTAGAATCAATAAGTGTTTGTTGTTGTAGTGAGCCCTATATGTAACCTTTCTGTGGAAAATGTTTATGTGTAGTGTAAAAATCAAAGTATGATATTGCAAGAATGCTTTGGAAGATCATTCTAAGAAAGCCATTCTCTCCATTAACTATTTCCATCAGTATGATAGTGATCCGTTTTACTGAATGCTGAAGAGAATCTCTTTATACTTTGTAAAGAGAATTTCAAGATCTGTTACAGGTTCTCTCTGTTGAAGTGTTAACTTGGTTCCGTTGTTTTGTTTATTCCCACCAACCCAGATCATCTTCTTCTTTTCAGTTACGCTGTTGCGATTATGTTCACAAGGATAGAGCCAAGTAATGTAGCTAGCTTTGCTCTGTGGCTGTAGTAATGCTTCTACTGGTAACAGAAATTAAACTTGGCAGAGATAAAAAGGAAAGAAAAAAATATATTGTAATGCTCTTTTAATCAGATGATTGTGAATGTCATGCTTCTCGATGTTCTCATTTGTCCCATGCGCCACTAAGAGACTAAGGAGATGAGCTATTATGTACGAAGTCTTCATGAATATCAGGGTTTCTTTCTACTTACTTTGACCCTTAAGTCCAGAGTCATCACTCAGTAGAACTCAACATTTTGTTCAGGTAGTATTTGCAATCATCTGCAAATGCCATTAAATGCTATATTGTACGCATAGTGTTGTCTTAACTGTTTTATTCTGAGAACTAACTTTTGAGTTGGTATCTATTTTAGTAACTGCAGAGTTTTCATTACATGAGTTACACTATTACCATTTTTATGTGTAAAGATAATTTCTTGTTTCTGTTTTTTCATTCCACATTTGTTGACAAAAATGAAATTTGTAATGACAGTCTCATTTTTAATGTAAAATTGTGCAGTTACAGGGTGGCACAGGTAAGACAGTCCACCCCCATAAGCAAACACACAACTCGGCTATGGTTTGTATTATTATTTTGATATACACTATAAAACGATTCTACACAGTACTGCACATTGACTTTGATTTGGACATATCACAGTACAGGCCCATGTAATTTGGCATTTCGTGCCTTCAGTCAGTGTTCCCTTGTGTGTGTGTGTTTTTTTGTTTTTTTAATACACCCCACCCCAAGTGTGTGTGTGTGGGGGGGGGGGGGGGAGAATGCATGTGTGTGCTGACACTTTGCTATCATTTACCATGAAGGAAAACCATGTCGTTGTTTTCAACTGTTGTAGACACTATGAAATGTAACTAGCTTCACGAGCAAATTGTCTCATCACATTACCGAAACAAAGCACAGCCATATGGATTTCAATCACACAAACTATACCAGAGCTAAGAGTTTGTTTACATTTGGTAAAGAACGGCAGATGTGTATGGGACTTTTTCTCCTGATGGGACAGGGGTTCATGATGCCACTAATATGAATGTTAGAAATCAATACATAAGGCACTATACTGTAGCAAAAATTGCATCAGTGCATTTACTCATTCTGGATATCGTTCAGGTGGCCTGTCTACCTGCCTCATTTTGTAATATGCAAATATCACTTGATTAATTCTGCCTGACAAAGTGATTATAGCATATCAATGTTCATTGTGTTTGTATTCAAAAGATTTAGGAATGTAACGTGACAGCTGTGACGGAAGTCTTTAGTTTTTTTAAGTCTATGTACGGACGTTCACCCACCACTGGATTTCAAACAATGCTGTGAACGGTGATTGAAGACATGGGCAGTGCTAAGTGACACAGTGCAAGAGGGAGAGGGATCTGTCTTGCAATGATATGACTGCCAAAGGAAGTTAAGTGCAGAAAAATGCTGTTATTCTCTGGTGCATGTTTTTGGTGAGTTTTCTCCTCCTAGGGCCACTGTTGGAAATTGGTTACATGAATTTTTGAGGGGTGCAAGTCTCTTAAAGATAAAGCTTGTCCCAATTGCACAGCATTGACAGTGACCCATGAAAACATTGAAGGGGCCCTAAATATTGGATAAGCTGCAGTGCAATTTTGCAGCTGCAACGCAATAATACATACCTAAGAGATGTTCCTGTTGGGTGCCACATTCACTGACAGAAGCCTGAAAAACACAAAGAATGGATTTTTTGTCTTTTTATGCTTGAAAAATTCGACAAGCGGCAGTCTAAAGACACTTATAATATGTGCCATTATAATTCTGAAATGAAGAGGCAGTCTTCAATGTGGTGCTGTCCCAGGTGACAAACCACCTACAAAATTTCAGAGATGTAAGAGCTCTGGAAGGAAATTTCTTCACCAGGCTGGGTCATCTCACCTCAGCGACCTTGGACACACATTGTACAGCCAATACTGAGTGGTACGTGACAATGTTTGTCAAAAGTCATCGCCACATGGAGGTCATAGTACCCAAAGTTGAAGATTGGGCACCTTCTGCGTCAAGCCAATGCCTCAGCACACACGGCTGTCTTAATAGTGGACTTCTTGGAGAAGGAAAACATGCAAGTGTTACTGCACCCAACCTGTTCACTGGATTAGGTCCATGTGACTGGTTCCTGTTTCCAATGATGATGGAGAAAATATACGGGCAACATTTTTCATCTGATGAAAAGGCTATTGTAGCATGGAACATTGCTTTCAAGTGACTTCCCTAAAGATGCGTATGAAGATGGTATCTGTTCTTTCGGGTATGTCCGAAAAAACAGATACCACTGGTGATCTTGCAGCTCTTGAAGAATGAAATTAGAATGAAATTCTGACCAATAGCTGCTTACAGGCGTTGATAAATATCAACGAGGACAGTTGAAAATATGTGCCCCGACCAAGACATGTCCGAAAGAACAGATACCATCTTCATATAGACAAGGCTTATCAGCCAATGATCTTATTCAGTATGGATGCACTCACATTGCCAAAACTCTTACGGGAATCAGTAGATTGACAGCTGCGAGGAATGAGTATGGTGGGGGCAGGGGCACTACAAATGTAGTGTGTGGACAGTAAGCTGGAAGTGTGGGTCTCAATGGGGAGCGTGCCAGAGATAAGTCCCTGCAGTCGCACTATCCACTGTGCCGTCGGTGGCTCAGTCGGATAGTGTGTCTGCCATGTAAGTAGGAGATCCCGGGTTCCAGTCCCGGTTTGGGCACACATTTCCAACTGTCCCCGTTGATATTTATCAATGCCTGTAAGCAGCTAATGGTCTCAATTTCATCCCCAAAGATGTGTGGATAGACATTTTCAAAGTGGTTTCAAAGAATGGAAAATTTTGTAAGTGCTCATAGAGAGTATTTTGAATAGTAACAGAATTTTCTTATTGAGCAAGACACATTAATAAGACTAAATTGCTAATTTTTTATGTAATACAAAAGTGTGTGCTGTGGTATGCACTGACACACTTCTACACATTTATGGCATTCATGGTGCCTAAAGTTCAAATAGAGCAATATTTTTAGTACCCCCATGGAAAAAACTGTACATAGACACAATAAATGAGGGAGAGCAAGATATGTTTCCAAATTTTGAAATAGCTCCATTGGGAAACAAACTACGAGAGCCCCTTGTTGAATTTAACTTAGATGGGGACAACACGTGATGTCATCGCCAATTTTGTTACAATTTATGGTACATGCAGGGTTTGGCTAGAAATGAAAGTGACAGAACAGTGGGCTCCAGATGGCCAAATGTTTAGAAAAAATAGTGTTTTTGGCATGGGTTGAGCTAGGCATGAGTCATTTATGTTAGCCAGCTGTCCAGGCAGCACTTCGCACAGCAGGGGTCATAGTCGAGTACCTGTTTGGAAACTTTTTCATATTTCCAATTTTTACATCACTTACACTGCAAAGAAACCAAAATAACACCCAATATATTGCATTTATTTCATAAAAGGGTCAAAAAGGAAAGGCAAAGGAAAATTTGGGATTGCAAACAAATTTCCAGGAAGGGATTGTAAGGGCATACACAAGTATTTATTTTACAGGAGATGATTCACAAGTGGTAACATTGTCCCCAACAGTCAATGGACGGATTTTACTTGCGTTGGAAACCTACTGTTCATGCGCAGCTTTTGAGAGCTAGTCAAGTACAGAATAAAACTAATGGAATAAGATGCCATGTACACTTTAATTACAATTACTTCCTGGAAAGTTATCTGCAGGACCTTGTGAATGCCGTAAGTACAATCCTTTGTTGGGAATTTATTTCAGTCCTAAATTTTCCTTTGCCCTTTCTTTTCATGCCTCTTGTGAAAATAAAAGTAAATACAATATATTGAGCATTATTTTTGTTTATTTGCAGTGTAAGTGAAATAAAAACTTTCCACATGGGGATTCAATCCCACTACCCTTGGATTCCAATTTTAAATTCCTGGAGACTAGCTAACATAAATGGCTCATCTTTCCTGACCTGCTCCAAAGATCCTGTTTTCTCTAAATGTCACCTGAATTTCCTAATTCTGTCACTTTCATTTCTAACCAATCCCTGCACATACCTTAAATTTCAAGGAAATGAATGACTGTGAGTAGGCACAGTCAGCTTGTCAGTACTAACACGTTTGTTATTACAGTCATCTAGATGAATTTTAATCAATTAGTCATCAAAAAGATCACATTTCTTTTTCTTTATACTGTGTGGCATTTTCTGTACAAATAGTTCATTGTGGATGAGGGTACTTCTTTTATTACCTTTTCAGTCGTTAATTAGTGTGGATGATGTTACTTGTCAAAATATGCATAGTAAATCTGTGGTGTACTACCTGCTGAACCACAATTTCCAATGTTCCACTCTTCTCAAAATAACTGTTTACATATATGCTGTGTTCTAACATCCTCAGTGGCATGATGTTAACTGAACAGAGATGAAATGAGATTTTCACTCTGCAGCGGAGTGTGCGCTGATATGAAACTTCCTGGCAGATTAAAACTGTGTGCCTGACCGAGACTCGAACTCAGGACCTGATGGTAGAGCACTTGCCTGCGAAAGGCAAAGGTCACGAGTTCGAGTCTCAGTCGGGCACACAGTTTTAATCTGCCAGGAAATTTCATATCAGCGCACACTCCGCTGCAGAGTGAAAATCTCATTCTGGAAACATCCCCCAGGCTGTGGCTAAGCCATGTCTCTGCAGTATCCTTTCTTTCAGGAGTGCTAGTTCTGCAGGGTTCGCAGAAGAGCTTCTGTAAAGTTTGGAAGGTAGGAGACGAGATACTGGCAGAAGTAAAGCTGTGAGGACCAGACGTGAGTCGTGCTTCGGTAGCTCAGATGGTAGAGCACTTGCCCACGAAAGGCAAAGGTCCCGAGTTCGAGTCTCGGTCGGGCACACAGTTTTAATCTGCCAGGAAGTTTCATATCTGAACAGAGATGCTTTGAAACAGGAAACTATCTACCACACAAACACCACTTTAAAGATACTGTCTTGTTCTAACATTGTGTGTGGATGCCTCTATGAACTACTTCAAATGTCTTAAGACAAATTGGTTGTAACTAAGACGTATTTATTATCACTTCTTGTCAGTGAACTATGTCATTTTTAAGAGTTTTACTTACATTGTAGTGGTAGTGAATGTCTGTTTCTGGATGTGTTGTAGATAGATGCAAATATAGATTTATTAAGAAGTTGTACAGTAAATGAATCCAAGATGACGATATGCAACTGTCATTCGGTTGAGATTGCTGGAAAGTTTTCTGATGGTACCTGCCATTCCCCATTTTTTGCCTTCTTTTTTTTCTGGTAGTAAATGTGATGTTGACATATTCAGTACATATAATAGTCAATGCAGCAACTGCATAGACATTTTTTTTATGGCAGGAGAGGACTAGATGAGTGTGTATAGGGCAACATTGTATGAATCCATTTCATTATATTTTACAGGTATTATATGTCTCCAGGTTCTTTGTTAATGGTGATATTGTTAACTGGAAAATACTGTGAAAGGGAAAGCCAAACAGTGCTTTGGCAAACCAACAAAATTAAGAGACTGTGGTCAATAAAATTGAGAGCTTGCTTTATAAACTAGTTATCAGAGGGCCGTAACCAGCTACAACTGGAGATTTCCTTTGCAGCATAGTTACATAGGCTGCTAACAGAACCACCAATCAAGATATGATGGTCCTCTTGTTTCTGTTCTTATGAAACTGAATGACTTTGCGAGATTAGGGGAGTAATGGAAGGTTTCAAGGAGTAACTAGTACAAGTGATGTAGCACTCTAGTGTAGGAAGACCTGAGTATTTTGCAATGGAATTATTCTGTGCATGGTGATGATGCTCTGGAGGTATTTTTGTGTGCTCAATCATTAGACTTGTTAAATGACAAAATGGCATGCATTTTAGACACTAACATGTTCACAATGTGATAACTGTTTGAAGTCTACTGGACTGGCTTCTTAATTCCCTTCAGCTAAAGAACACTGGCCAACACTTCAGTCAATCCCAAAGCTGCTTGTATGACAGATAAACTCCCCTAAGAACCTGCGATAACTGCTAATCCCGCCTTGGAAGAACAGAAACAAATTTGGGTTCGGTGCATTTAAAAACCCTTCTCCAAAGGATTAACAGTACACTAGTAGCAAAAGAGATCTTGCATTTCATTAAAACATGGATGGCATGTCATCTTTGGTGTAACTGTTTGCACTACTCTATTAATCCTGTGCAAGCCTCCCCATCTCTAATTACTGCAACCAACATCCATTTGAGCCTGAACCTCCACCTTTATTCATCTCTTGGGCTCCTCCTACAATTGCAGCCCCCCCCCCCCCTTTTGGGGTGACACTGCTTACTGGCTGAGGCAGAGATGTCGAAACTTTAGTGTCTCAGTTCGACCTCTGCCTCTTAAATTCTGGGGCCACCACACATTTCAGTGTGGCTCGAGGTAGTTACTCGGCCACTGATTTATCAATTTGCAGCCCAGGACTTCTCCCATCAATCCACTGGTGAGCACATGATGACCTGTGTGATAGTGACCACTTCCCCATCTTCCTGTCACTGCCACAGACACCTGCCCAGATAGGCTTTAAACAAGGCGGACTGGGAAACTTTCACCTGTGATGTCACTGTTGACGCTCCCCCACATGGTAACATCGATGTGATGGTTGAGCAGGTGACTACCACAATCTTTTCTGTGGCAGAAAACTTGATCCCTCGCTCTGTAGAGTGCCGCCCCCCCCTCCCCCTTTCCAGCAAAAGACAGTCCCTTAGTGGTCGCCGGAAGTCGCAATTAAAGAGCGTCGGGGACCTCTACAGCGACACTCTTCCCTGGAGCACGTCGTAGCCTTTAAATGGCTCCATTCCTGTGTTCACCAGCTTATTAAAATACAGAAACAGGAGTGTTGGGAGAGATAAGTCTCGATCATTGGGTGCCATACACCACCTTTCCTAGTCTGGACAAAGATCAAATGTGCTTTTGGGTACCAGACCGCAACAGGTGTTCCCGGTGTTAACATAAATGGCATGCTATGTACCGACGCAAACACGATTGGCGAGAACTTTGCTGAGCACTATGCTCATCTTCAACTGGATCTGGTGTGATTGCGTCTTTCCATCGTAATGGCAGGAGAGAACCATCGTTTCAGTGCTCAAACCCAATAAAAACCTTTCTTTGATGTGGATAGCTATTGGCCCATTAGCCTCACCAACATTGGTTGTTAAGTTGCTGAAACGTATGGTGTGGTTGGGTTGAGTCCTGGAGACATGGCCTGCTGGCTCCATGTTGGGCCGCTGCTGCCTAGGTCGCTCTACCACTGATAATCTTGGGTCCCTTGAGTCTGCTATCCGAACAGCCTTTTCCAGACCCCAACACCTTGTTGCCGTCTTTTTTTAATGTACAAAAAGCGTGTCACCATCTGGCGACATCATATCCCTGCCACATACAGGTGGGGTCTCAGAGGCCTGCTCCTGATTTTTATCCAGAATTTCCTGTTACTCCGCACTGTCAGTGTCCAAGTTGGTGACGAGTTCTGCATTTCATACTGCTCCACCAGTACTGGTGTTGCTGAGCAGCAACTACAGGGAGCCATCCACAAGGTGCAATCATGGGCTCTAGCCCACAGCTTCAAGTTTTCGGCTGCTAAGTCGTGTATCATGCACTTCTGTCGTCGTACGATTTATCATGACGATCCACTCACTGTAGTGGAGACTTATCGGTTCTTAGGACTGGTTTTCGACACCTGATTGACTTGGCTATCTCACCCTCTTCTGCTTAAGCGGAAGTGCTGGTAGCACCTCAATGTCCTCCGCTGCCTGAGCAACACCAACTGGGGGCAGACCACTCTGCTCAGCTGCAGCTGTACAAAGCCCTTGTTCAATCCCGCCTTACTATGGGGGTCTGGTTTATGGTTCAGTGGCATTCTCAGCATTGTGTGTACCCGACCCAGTGCACCACTGTGGCATTCACCTGGCGACGGGAGCTTTTAGAATGAATCCTGTCACCAGCGTCCTGGTGGAGGCCGTTGCACAACTACTCACCAGTTAAGTTGCACACATTCGTAGTTCTCCTGATCATCCGAATTACTGTCTCCTTTTTCCACCTGCGGTAGTTCATCTCCCACATCGGCAGCCCAGGTCAGGGCTAACGATTGCAGTTCACGTGCGATCCCTTCTGTCTGAACTGGAGTCCTTCCCTTTACCACCTCCCATCCATGGTGTACACCTAGGCCGCAGATTTGTCTGGAACTTTTGCATGACCCTAAGGACTCAGTTACTCCTGCCGCTCGCTGTGCCTTCCTCTCGATTCTTGACGTGTTCTGCGGCTCTGAAGTGGTTTACACCGACAGCTCGATGGCTCATGGTCATGTTGGCTTCGGCTACGTCCACAGAGGCATAATTTTCCAGCTAACTAGAAAGACTGGAGATCATGACCTGTCAAACTTATTTTGAAGAATAGGAGCACTTCAAAATAAATAAAAAAAATATGCAAATGAAATAGAAATGTTGCATGACTAATGAGTTGTAATTAAGTGGCACGTATCCTTCATCATCCCTGCTTGCAGCAATTAGAACAATCTGTTCTGTGATGTGTTTAAACACTTCTAAAGGAATTACAAAATCTGTTTAGAAACTCTTTATGTGGTTAATCATCTGCAACTCATAGGGAATCGAAACTGTTTTATGTGATGCAGTTACAGTATTTAATTATCATTAGATATTAATTTTTCAGTGCAATGCCCCTGCCCACCTAAATTTGCAGTTTTGTAATTTCTTATATTTTCAAATGAACGATGATCCTCTGAAGTCCTAAAGTTTTCTTACTTTCCTGGAACGTAGAATTTTTAGTTGTAATTATTTCCTTTTAACATTCTACATATTAACAGAGTTGGTGGCTTCTTTTTACCTGCATTTTCTCGTGGTGTTTGGTTGTCCAGTTATTATGGTTAATTACTCTCAGATGTACCCATATTTTCTGATCCCCTTTCTTACCTTAGTGTTTGTTATCCAATCATATTCTCCTACTGCATCTGAGTATTTAATCCTTGAAAGCTGATTTTTCTGCTGGTATCCCCTACCCAGATTTGTGACAACAGATAAGTCATTTGTGCTGAAAAGAAAATGGCCTTTCTTAGGCCAAGAGGAAATTTTATTGTATCTTGTTATATATTGGCTTTCAATAAACAAAATTTCCATTCAGCACCTTTTGACTCTAAAAGAATCATCCATAGCTCTGAAATTATGGTTGATGTTTTGTTCAGCTTTGAAACAGAGGACATTAAAAATGTATACATGGATAACTGTATGACAGCTCCATGTCTTTGCATGACAATATAAAAATAGATAATACAGAAAATTTGTAAAGTAGGAAAAAAAAGACTTGTTAGGTCATTTAATTATGCTGGAAAAAAGTGTGCGATGATAGGAATCTGACAAATGATTGTCACCATGGCAAATATTACCTTGTTTTCACACATGTTCATAATGTGAAATTTAAAGAATTGTTAACAGCTTTCCAGACTGTCAGGATCATGTGAAATGTGACACATATTTACATAAAGGCTTTTATTCACAGGGCATGTCTACAAGCAAGTGTAACTGACACATGTATGAAGAAACGATAATATTGAAATAGTATGCTACAAAACAAGAGCAGGTGACACAAATCACTGTTCTGTACATAAGAATGGCTCATAAAATGAGCTATGTGCTTAAGTCTAGGTTTTGTACACTTTGATGCATTTTTTTAAATATCAATAATTACAAACACTTCATGCTGTCCTTCATTATCATGAACCTGCATGTTTGAATAGGTTATTGCTTTCACTTCTGTGCCCTGTGGATGCTTCCCTAGTTGGAATTCTTCACCATATCCTCGAGCTTTAATGTGAAAATTTGCTCGATCAAATTCAAGGATTTTTACTTTCTAAAACAACAAAAGAAAGTCAAGAATAAATGTCTAAAACTGAGAAACTTCAATAAAAGGTGATCTATACAACAGTTCTTAAACAACATATGAGAACTACATTTTAGTTATAGCCTCTCTGACAAATGTGATCTCAGAGGAAAAGCATTTTATTTACTTAAAAGAAAAACAGCAAATGTATTAAAAATACACTAAAGAACAAAATATAGAATGACATTAAGAAATATATTAGAAACAAGCTCATTAAGTACAGGGCAAATAATAAAAATAGGAACTGCAATTGTTGTTCAAGTACCAACTCTAGGAAAAGAATTAACACAGTCAGCCACCCAGAGAGGAAGATCAGCTTTGTTGGTGCTCAAAGATTATTTTCACTTTATAAACTGACGCAGTGTTCATCTTCAACAAATTAGTGTACAAGGGTGTGCTGAAAAGTGAAGCCTCTGAATTTTTTATTTGAAAACTCTTAGAGCTTTTTAAATAAAACAAACTTTATTAACATTCTACATATATATTCATGTCTACATATTTAATTTTCAACATAGTCACCCTGACGTCAAATACAATTTCTCCCAATAAGAGACCGGCTTGTTCAACTGTCACTGTAGAATGTTTTACCTTTTTTTGACAGAGCCACAACTGAAGGTGTTCTTTCTGTTCTGAAAGAGATGAAAATCGGATGGGGGGGGGGGGCAAATTGGGACTTTAAAGAGAATGATCCATGAAAGTGAACTCAAGATGTCTGATTACTGCAGTACTTGGGTGCTGTCTGGCATTGTCATGCTGAAGGAGAGGGTACTCCATGTGTGCACAAACTCTTAAAATTGAACTTGATTACAGCACATTGTTTCTCATGCACTGCCATAGTTACATGCTGCAATTCAGAGTCCTAAGTTTAAAGAGTTTTTGTGGAAGGGTTACCATAGATTTCACAACGTAAGCAGAGTTAAAATAATAATAATAAATCATCAATGCATTTCAGACATTTATTTACATATATAAGTTTACTTCCTTTGTGTGACCACATGTGCCAGATCACATTCAAATTTCTACTACTTGTCAACTTAATGTGTGTTTTGTAGGAACTTTTGGCAACAGTATCCTCACTCATAACCAGTCGTCCCCAAATTACACTGTCTTTTTATATGAAGAAGTTGCACTTTTGAAATTTTTCAGATGTTAATGAGTGTTGTGCATAATGCATTCCATAGTAAATTTGAAATAATATTCCCACTTTTTGTACTCACTGACCTAATTCTTAGAGTCAGCGTTTGAGGTATTATGATCACAATTACAAATTCAATCTCTGTGTTGCCATATTTTGTTTTGTGCACATTATAACAGTCTTACCATATACCATTCTATAGTAGTAATTTTTATCAGTGTTTATTGTACATTTACACTGTTCTCAGCATTGTTATACGAGTTTGTGAGTGAGCATAGCCTTGAAGAAGGAAAAAAAAGTTTGAGAAAATTTTATCCTAGGTTTTTCATTCATTATTTTACCCAACCAATTTCTTGGGTGATGAAGCTTCAAATTTTACAGGAAACATGCAATTAAATACTTGTAGCAAAACAAATCCAAAACTTAAACCAATACTACTGAGTGTGATTTAAAGTTGATTGTTTAGTGTTCTGATGCACATTGCAGCAGTAATAGTGCAGCCTCACTGTTGATGCTGTTCAAAAGCAGCTGGAAATTGCTCTGACTGCTCTCCAGCAATTGGAAATTTTTGTGGATGTGTGTGCTGGATGAGCTGCTGAGAGGAATGCAGTGGAGATACAAAAGGCACCTCTCAAGTCTTGTCCTCTACAATGGATACTGCTGTCTCTGCAGAAAGCACATAAGGGTAGGGCTCTCTTAACTATTATCAGTTCAAATATATCAAAATTCCAGTGAAAGATACTTTCACAGTCAAGTACCTGGATTTAAAGCAGCCTTAAAAAGCTGTGGAGCTCATATGATAATAGTTACAGAAGCTGGCTAAAGTATAAAATTGACTGTAGTAAGAATTTTTGGGTAAATCTAAATTCATATAGAATGGACAGGCTCATGGGAAATGTAGGTGGTGCAGCAGACATGAAACTTAAATCAAACAAGATAGAAATTGAAGCTGCAAACAAGAGCCAATATCAAAGCTGAGCGTAAACTTGATTGGATCTTTAACATAACAGACATAACCAAAAACTTCAGACAAAACTGCAGTTTGTTGTTATGAGTTAAACTGTCAACAATTTGCCCAGCAACTGGTATGGGAAATTAAAAGAGTATTAATGTGGTGGACATGACACGATATTCTGCAATAAGTAACTAAATGCCTTCTCTGAAAACTAACAACATTTAGTTCAGAAACCCACTCATGTTGGAAATATATTAGACATAATGGCAACAAGTAGGACTGTCCTCTTCCAGGATATCCATACTGAAGGATTATCAGTGACTGTGAGGTAGTTGTCAACAGTGACAACTACAGTACAAAAAGCAGCTCAATCAAGTGGGATGAATTACATATATCATAAATTCGATTAGGAAACAGTCATGTCACATTGCCAAGAACAATTTTACCAACATTTACCTCTAGACAGGAGATTGTAGTAGAACTCTGACTCGATTTTAAAGGATGATGCATGAATAGCTATGTATATAGAAGAACACAATTATTGTGGAAGGGATGATCCATGGTATAGTCACTATGAAGAAAGTTCTAGAGAAATAGTAACTTCTGCACAGTAGGTGTAAAATACAGGGTAGGGCTATAACTAGATATATGCTGAATAAAATAAATTTAGCTGTTAAGAGAGTAACGTGTGAAGCCTTGAATGACTACTGTATCCAAATCTTAGTGCAGATTTCTTTACTAAGGAAACTGGAGAAGTAATGCCCTAATTCACAGCTCACACCACAGCAAACATGGGTGAAATGAACATTAAGTGCCAGTGGCGTTGAGAAACAGCTAAAATTAAACTTGGCTCCAGTGACCTATGGGTCTCTGTCACGTCCTGTATGGAATTTGTGGTTCAGTTAGCTTCCATTTTAATACATACATAACAAACATCCCTCCAACAAGAAACTGTGTCAAATAGTTGGAAGGAAGTACGCGCACGCACGCACGCACGCACGCACGCACACACACACACGCACGCACGGATAGGAGTTATCTTTACAACATATTTTTTTCTCTGATCCCGTAATTATCCTAGCCTCAACCTGTGGTAACATACTGTCCCCACACCCTGCATCCCCATTCTCGTGTCCCACCCGCCCTCTGCCAAATCATCTGCTCATCTTTCCCCACTCCTCTCCTTCTTTGCTCCTTTATTCTCCACCTTCCTGCCAAACAAAATTCTGACACTGTGCTTGTTGGCAGTCTAGTCCCTGCACACTCGACAAGACAGGGTTTGATTCTCTCCCCACCTGTACACTACTATCCCTTCCCCTTCCCCACCCCCTCCAGATTGCTGCTTGCATCCCACAAGATGTTTCATTCTGGCCCGAGATGTTAGAGTTGGCAGTGGTGTGTGCATGAGGTGTGCTTTGTGTGTGTGTGTGTGTGTGTACTGACAAAGGCTGTGGTCGAAAGCTGTGTGTGTCTTAATTATGCCCTGTCTGCAACTTGACGTGTCTTCTTAACAGTAGGTGAGTAAACTGTCTTCTCCTACACTGTTGGTGTAGAATGTTATTAATGTTTGTTTTATTTAGAAAGCTTTAATGGTTTTCACATAATTCATAGGCATTACTTTTCAGCAGCCTCTCATGTATTAATGATGTTGCAGACAACATTAATGTAATCTCATAAGATGGAATCACCTATGATAAAATGACCAGATGCCCTTTTTTTGGAAAGGCCAGTACTGTTTTTCAACATTCATTCCTGGTGTCCTGAAAGATTTCGCCAGTATGCCACTTTGTCCCATTTTGTTAGAAAATGGCATTTATTTTTTATTCTCTTTGTTATACTACATACTACGAGGTGCGACAATAAAGTAATGAGACTTATTTTCTTTGCAGGATGTGGCAACCCTCCAGGCTTGCCTAGGCACAATATCTTTGACCTTGGTCTATAAGCTGCTTCTAGTCGAAGCGGCACATCGATGCAACTGCTCAGTCGTGAGTTGTGCTGTTAATAAGTTAACACGTGTTTGTGTGTCTCGTCACGGAAATGGAACCACATAATATTGTGCAACGGTATGCCATTTCTTTTCGCGTTAAATTGGGTGAAAATGCGACTACTTATGGTAAGCTTCAGAAGGCTTTGTCATTAGCTCAAAGGGATCACCCAACCAAAAACACTCGCATGTCAAAGTCAAAAGTGAAATGCATGCTTATGTGCTTCTTTGATTCCAACAGAATTGTTCATAAAGAGTGAGTGCTTCCTGGACAAACAGTTAACCAATATTACTACAAAGAAATTTTAGAAAGACTTCGTAAAAGAGTTCATGTCCATGTCAACATTGCTGATAATTGAATTCTGCATCACGATAATGCACCATCCGATACTGCTCTGTCAGTGCAGCAATTTTTAACCTCAAAACAAATTTATTCACCAGATATTGCTCCATGCGACTTTTTTCTATTTCCAAGAGTCAAAACAGCAGTCAAGGGACACAATTTTCAAACAACACAAGATTTCCAAAAACCTGTGACAAGGGTGTTGGAGGATATCACAGAAGATGAGTTCCAGAAATGTTACCATCAATGTCAGAAGTGCTGGAAAAAGTGTGTGCAATCAGAAGGGAGCTACTTTGAAGGAGACAACACTAAACTTGACTAAAACGGTAAGCAACAATCCCCCCCCCCCCCCCCACACACACACACACACCAGTCTCATTACTTTGTCACACGTCATATTTGAATATTCATGTCCATAATTACTAAGAATGAAAGTTGTTTCAATGGACAAAATTAGTTAGGAAAAACAAATATAAATGACCACAATGCTGACAACATTTTGTTTCCTATGCTTCACTTTGGCAATTCAATTCCGATCTCTCAGTAACAGCTGGAGTGTGATGTGCATTGATTCAGCAGTTCCATGACAGATTAAAGATGACAAAATGGCAGTATATGCTCACTGCTGCATTGCAAGAAAAGTAAATTTCTTAGCATGTGATATAGGACTTGCAATTCATAAGAGACCTTTGAATTAACTTGCAATAATTATGCATAAAAATCAACAAATACAGCTTTTTTACTTATAACTTATAATGCAGTCAGATTCTGATGCTCATTGCACCATTTGTAACACTAAGTTATGCACACGTCATGGAGCAACATCCAAATTCAAGTAAACATAAAAAAAAAAAAAAAAAAAAAAAAAAACAGAAATTGCTGTTGCGTCATCCAAAAGCATAACTTCATTTTTCTAGCCAAATTCAGCAACAGACTGAATTGCAGTTGGCTGGGATTGAAGGAGCCTGTGCTTACCATATGGCTAAAGAAAATGATAGTTTTTGCTCAAATGACACTGCTTTGAACAGAAATTCTCTGTCACACAAAGACTGAAGCCACTGTTTCGAACATATCTACCCCTCCTTGTGAAATGTTACAAAAAGAGTGACAAGAAGTCAGTTATGTTATAGTGTTAAATGCTTCTAATCATGGAGATTTCACGTAATAGAATAAGAAATATTTTTCACAAACTTAAAATAGTATAGAAATTGTGAAATTTTTGGGGTTTAATGCACAGCAGATATAGCGCACAACACAATTAAGACTGCTGCAGATTGTATACCTATTGATGTACAAATGGTTATTCACAAAATTTATCATCGTTTTCACACAAACACCCCATAGAACCAGGGCTGGCCACGTAGTGTCTAATTTAACGTTGTGTACCATGTGAAGGCCAAGGTCGAGCCTGCAACTTGGCTTTAATAGGAAATACCCAGAACAGCATAACATTTCATTTAGTATTGCGGTGCAGCATTTTGCAGTCGGCACAACTCTCAGACTTTGGCAGAATCGTGGTGTCAGCACTGTTTATACTTTGCTATTTGTTCATGGTATAAATGACGTTCACAGGTCTAGTGGCTGTTTGCACAAAAATGCAGTCTAACAATCAATAATCACAATCCTTTAAAATAAATGCGAGTAACAGAAGAGAAGGATGAGAATTGAACGGGTAATGCTTATTTGCTATGAAGTGACATAGTACCATGGGTAAGGAATTTAAACCTTTCAATGGCAATTAAAGAGAAAGAAATTATAGAAGCACTTCAAGAAACTGGTGGTATGAATATTAAACATTTCTGAAGTCACTCCCATTATTCCATTTTCATTTGCAACAGTTTTCAATGGAAATGAAGCGAGTACATAAGACTCGCATTACAAGCAGTGTGCTGTTATTGAATTCTTGTGTGCAGTGTGTGGCAATGGATAAAGAAAGTTACAACCTCAGGATATGCAGAAATAGAGCTCCGTGATCAGCCACGCTCGAGACGTCCTGTCACAACCACTGCTCCAGACATACTGAATTGCGCAGATGCCAACTGGCACATCATAACTCCACAATTGAGTCTACAGTTTTCGGTCAGCATTGGAAGTGCATCTGCAATGATTGAGACTCTTGGATTTTCAAAGTGATGCTCACAGCGGACCGTAAGATTCAAAGAAAGGCCATTTCATCTGAATTGTTTGAGTGTTTTGAGACAGATGGAGAGGCATTTCTGTCGCGGATCATTACAGGGTACCAAAGTTGGTACACCACTTTGCGCCGGAAACAAAAAGGCAGTCCATGGAGTGCCATCATCCTCATTCACCACAAAAGAAGAAATTCAAGACAACCTCCCCGCTGCCGGAAAAGTCATGGTGACAAGTCTTCTGGGATTGTGATTGCGTCATTCTCATGCATGTGATGTCAAAAGGATCAACCATCAATTCCGAGGCCTACATGAAGACTCTCAAGAACCGTTTCCGCCGTGTTCAACTGAACAAGAATCCAGCAGGAAATCTTGCTCCAACACAATAATGCATGCCCACACACAATTCTGAGAACCTGGGAACACATCGCCAAATTGGGTTGGACATCACACTCTCATCCACCCCACATTCCAGACCTGGCACCCTCGGACTTCCATCTCTTTGGGCCGCTTAAAGATTCTCTATGGGGAACACACTTTGAAGATGACAAAGAGTGTCAGTCATGCAATGAAAACATGGCTACGCCTACAGGATAAGAGCTTATACCAGCAGGGAATATGTGCTCTTCCACAGCGTTGGCGTATAGCCATACAACGTGATGAAGACTATGTAGAAAAATAGTACATGGACAAGACATGTTGATGTATATTGTCACCAAATTCTGACTCTTAACAATAAATATGTTCTGAGAAAAAAAGTGGGGTATTACTTTCCAAAGGGCCGTTTTATTGAGTCAAGGAGGCACACCTAGCACGATTTTTTTAACTTTGATCTCCCGATTGTTGAATTTATGAAGAAAAACAGAGTGCAAGAACAAAAATTAGAACATCTGTAGTGGATAGCAGACTTCATATTTTAAGTAGACTTGCCCATACTAAGATACTGCGCGGTAACTTCCTCCTCATTTGATGGGGATGCATTTAAAAAGAAAATCGCTTTGTAGAAGCAAAGGCAATCCAGTTTCCTAAGCTCACAGGCATTAAAGAAAGTGCAAGGTTTGATGAATTCATTGCGGCTTTGAAAAAATTACAACAGTTTTATAAAGGGTTTGGTGACAATGACAACCTTACATCTGTTTTCAAGACCATTTGCTGTTTCAATTGAAAGTGCCCTTTGCATGTGCAGATGTAACTGTCCTGGACGTCTACATTTTACAAGTCACCATAATGAGGTTGCAAAACTGCTACAATATTTCAATCAACATTTGTGTTAAAGGCAATTTTTTGATTATGAGGCTAAATAAGTCATGATTAGATGGCAACTTGAGTGCAAACCTCTGAAAGTGTCTGCGCCTGTACCAGATAAAAATTATACATCTTCAGCATGCAAAAAATAATTAATTAATACTGAAAACTTGTTTTGTTTGTGATTTACATTGTTCACCCCCCCCCCCCCCCCCTTGCGCTCAGACAGCGCGGCTTGGAGGTGAGGGAAATGTAAAGTGAAACTGAGCGCTTTGGCACTCGGGCCCGGGCTGAAATCCTGACCACCCCTGGTACAGAATCACTGAAGGAGTTCTGCAGATTTGCTGAGACTGAATACGGAAAGTTATTAGGTTACAGTAACACTAAAGCCCACGTCACCTAGGACAGCAGCACTTCCGCACAGTCGGAGCGAAAAGGAAGTGGATTGGGGGGGGGGGGGGGGGGGGGATGATGAGAAATGCACATGCGCGGCAGCAGAGTGCGGGCAAACTTAGTCCACATTGCCGAACAACATTGTTGTAGATAACAGTCAGGCTAATTTGCCTACGGCACATTGTTTTATATGTTCAAATCTATGAGGGGAATAAGACATATTAAAACCAATTTTGATCAATCGTCATGAGAGAAACGTTAATTCACGGCCACAGCTCCACAGATTTACTCTGTGTGATGTCTGGAGGTGAGAACAGCTGACATGCTTTGTGAAGATGTGAAAGAATTTTTAAAAATGTGTAAGGTGTGTGCGTGCATGTGTATGTGTTTGACGATAGTTAGGTGTAATCACTGCGTGTAAAAAAGAATTACTGGTAGGAAAGACTACCATTAAGACTGCGAGCCACTTGGAAAGAGAATGAATATCATTGGCCGCCAGTGGCTAGTGGAGGATGCGCAGAATGGCTGAAAATTGGGCCACTTTCTTACATGATGCGAACAATAGATGACTGAAGAGTTCTTGTACTTTTAGAAGGACTGAAGTCCTTTCTTAGAGAAAAATTTACAGTAATGATAATACAGGTATCCTTTTTTGAAAACCCATTTTTTTTCCCATAACCAAGCCACAACTTCTCACCAGCCAGTTCTCCAGGTTGAAGGTGAGCATAATAGAAATGTAGAAGTAGCTATGGCTCTTTCCAAGCTGAACAGAGAAAAAGGAGAACAATTTTATCTCACATTTTTATTGATCTTGCTTAACAATGTTCTAAAATGAGCTTACGTTGAAATATGTATGCCAAAGATTAGAAATGCATCTGCTGAATCAACAAATATCAATGATAGTACCATTTCCAGCGAAGTTGTTTATGTTAAGCAAATTGCTACTGCATACAACGTTGGTCAGTGGAATAATGAGGGAATGTTTCAGTATCTCTCTTCTCAAACGTTATTCAGCAGCTTTTCTAAGGTAGTAGAATTTGGATTATCACTGCCAGCTTACTAATGCACCCCTAGTGTGTGTTTTTGCAAGCATGAGCAAAATATGAACATAAAAAAATACAATAGAAAGCATTGTCACTTACCACAACCAATTTTAAATACAGTTGCCTTGAGTTTTTCAATAACTCTGGGCAGAATAATATGTCCAATAAAGAACATTTTTTTATAAGTGATATAAATCCAAGAACAATTGTCATAATATATTTATAGTAATGTAATACACAATATTATTTCGTATACTGTAATAACGTTGCCTTGTCCTAATGAATATGTTAAGTACTCACTCCAATAATCATTTTGTTTATTGATAATAAATACATAAATAAGGTTATATTTTTTCTAATTGCATTAATTTCATTACTTAAGGTTAACACTAATTTTAAAATAAGGTCAGTTGAGAAGTGTTTGTTTTCTGCTTCAGAAAATTATATATAATTAAGTACTGGGTGATACAAGCAGCACGTACATTTACATACATCTTGCAAGCATTTCTATGTAGTGCAAAGACTGGCAACTGACTTTCAGTGTTCAGAAATGTAAAATTCTGCACTTCACTGAATGAAAAAAACTTGGTACCCTACAACTACAACAGCAGTAATTGGAATCAGTCAACTGTTATAGATACGTAACAGATTTGTACAGATATAAAGTGGAATGACCAGAAAGGTACGGTTGTTGGTCAGGCAGGTGCTAAAACTTCAGTTCAATGACGATAATGTGAAAATTCTGTCGATCCATAAGAGATTGCTTACGAATCACTTGTTCATCCCATCCTAAAATAATGCTCAAGTGTGTCGGATCCATACCAAATAGGTCTAACAGGAGATATTGAACATATACAAAGAAGGGCAGCATGAATGGTCACAGACACTGTCAATACTGAAAAGTAGTTGATATGAAGGATGAGACAAGGGGCTGATGGTATTGTTTGAAATTGTTTCTTGATGGTTCCATCTGTTACTTGGTACAGCAAGGATACTTTTTCTTCAGACTCAATTTTAGGGTCTGCTTATAAACAGAGCAACAAAACAATCAGTATAAAGTTAACTGAATGGAAAATTAATGACAATTTGGCAGCACAAAATGATTAAAAACCATGTTTTGAAATTTTGGATTTGTTGTTACATTTCCTTTTTTGTGTGCTGTATTTTAACATACATTCAATATTGAGATTATCCATGAGTTCCGAAGATCAGCTGAATGACAAAGGGGAAAGGGTAAAATGTGGCCACATGCACCTCTTGATTTCAAATAATGACTTTTTAAAAATCCTACCCTCCTCTTCTGCAGACAAACAATGATATAACTCACGCTGCACTTTCTACTATTTAGCATTGCTTCCCATGCCTTCACACACTTGCTTTCTTCCACTGTCATTGTCAAATGAATGTTTCAGTGAAGCAACAACTGTGTGGAGGCTCCCTGACACTGTCTAGAGTTAAGAACACTGCCTTATAAAGTGCCATTATGTTTTTCGTGAAACTGTGGTATAGCATTACTTGTAAATAAAAGTTTGTGTATTTAAAGATGCTAATCATCAATTTCATCAATATATGAAATTAACACAACTCACAAAATACATAACTTTACGGAGCTGCTGAAATATGGAAATGAAACTTAACAGGGCCTCTTCATGCCAGAAATCACTTCTGTGACATTATTACATGAATATGAATAGTCTGATGGAGAAAAAATTGAGACCAAAAGGAAATCTTATTAAACAAGTTTGGGAAGTGTGTAAGTAGCATGGCTTTTTCCTTTGAGAAGTCCAAAATCAACATGTCAGGATTTGCCCAAGTTAAAATGTAATTGTAACTGCTTTCTAACATTATCATTTACTTTGACGTCTACAATATTTATCAACTAAAAATACGTACCTTGAGGCAAAATAAAAAAAAGTAATACTTTTTTTGCAACACCCCCTTGTTAAGTTTCTCTTAAGGGGAGATGGATCGCCCTATCCCGGTTATGTTAAATTTAACGACTTGGCTTCCCTGTATTTCAGGAACCACTGTACCCACTGACATGAAACTGTGTGTTCTGAGTCTACTGAAGTACAATAATTGCATTTCAGACACTACTTCAGAAATACAATTTTTTAATTAAACAGTTAAAATTGTGTGTACTTTTTTGTACATTATCCTAAATAATTTTAATTATACATAACATTATGTTCTCTCAGGATATGTATGTTTTTACTCCCTAAAAATTTGAATACTCGAAGTGGTTTCTGAGATTTAGGGGAAAATGCAACAGAAAATGTAAATTTTCAAGAATGACTTCTAAAGTTTCAAAGGACTGTAACTCTCTTAATATATGCCTATGTTTTTATTTTTAGTCACTCAGAAGCTCCCTGCACCATACTGTATATCAACCTCTTGATCTTTTTCCATATTTTTTCTTCTTTTTGGACAACTGTGTTGCATACCCTGCTTTATCAATGCAAACCCTGACCATCTGTTCAAGTTCTCTGATGCAGTTTGCTCCAGGATTAATTCCCATGTGCTGCAGCACTTTCACCCTACCAATGTCCCCCTTTAATGTCTTCATTCCAACAAAAACATTTTTTGGTAAGCAAATCCATATACAATTATTGAACGACTCATTGGGATTTTTAGTCTGACCATGCAGACACTTTTTCAGTAATTCAGGATTTGCCAAGTCTCTGTAAATAGGTTTTATAATATCTATGACTGCTGGGATGGAATGTTTATGGCTGTACGAACTGTAAGTACTGGGCATTGCGGTAATTGCACCATGAATCAGGTCCAGGAGTGCAAAGGTAGTGTACTGGATTTTCATCAGTTGACAGTCTGTGGAAGAAGGTAGCCCATACTGTCTACTTCATTTTCAACAAATCCTCAGTAGTATTTCTAATGTCCATTCCATAATACTGCTGTACTTGAACAATCATTTTGTCTGTCAGCCTGCCTCTTATGGTTTTACCATCATCAGGAAGTTTCTTGTCTCTCAAACTTTGTTTCAACTTCCTCAACCTGGTGCCCATCCTTTTCTGGACATGACCAACACAATCCAGTTTTGTGATAATCTTCTCACCGTAAGGCTGAGTGGCTACTACAATGTTAGTTGAGTCTCCATTACCTAAGAACTTAGTGTAACACACACCCCTTTTGTTCACAGATCGACTAAAAAATTCAATAGCTGCAGAGGCCTCCATACCACCACTTGTTCCTTCATTATTTATGTCACAGATATGCCCTTCCTTTATTCAATGATTTACACTTATAACAATGTATGGTTAAAATCTGGAAATTATTACCCTTCCAGTATCCACACTGGTCACTCTAGCAACAGAATTCTTAGAACTGTAGCAACGCTTCTGCCATGTGCCATCAAAAGCTGCTGGTATGTCAGTCATACTATCTTTTACTTCAACGGCTTCGTTTGCAGCACGCTTCATTGACTCACATTCAACAGATGCCATAGCAGCTCCAATAAATCCTGCATACTTGTCCATTTTACAACATGGTCACGCATATTCACCACAGCACACATTGCTTCTGCTGCACTGTGTCCTTTTCCAATAGATCTCAATCCATAAAACCACCTAGCATTTACTTCAAAATAATTATCTTCACACTTACCAGAATTCCAAAATGAATGAGGATATTTACAACTGGCACAAGTCATGATAAGTTTCCTGGTTCCATTTGACTCACTGTCTTCATGCAAACTAACTGCCCCCCCACATATTTTACAATACACACATTCACCTAACACCCTTGTTAGGATGTGTAAATTTATCAGAATATATCCTAACCTAACATTTCCTATGTTGAACTAATGGAGTAGCTGGTAACGGCTCTTGTGGAAAAAACAAATCCTTAAATTCCCACAATTCTACCATATGGTCTTTTTCTCTCCTCCTTTCAAATGCTTAACTTCGTTACACAATGCAGTTCTATCGGCAGTTAGGGGTTGATCACTACGCCTACCTATCGAACACCATTCTTCGTCATCTGGTATATCCAAATTCGCTACTAAAACTAAAACTCCCTTTTCTCAAATTCGCATCTACGGCGCTAAAATTATCCACGTTCACAGGACTGCTCGCCCATCGTTTCCCTCTTGTATACGTACATTACTACATTTCACAAAACAACCTCATGGATCCAAAAATTCATTATCTTCAAATGGTTCAATAACACATACCGTACCCACCAGTAGATTTGACTCTACACCTGCCCAAAGCGACTTCCCGGTGCACCAGACATATACTCATGTGAATTAAGCCTTAATGCTAATGTACGTGGTTCAATTGGTTTATTCATTACATAGAACGCACCTCACGACAACTCTGCATTGACAACAGTTTCCCCTAGTGGAAATAACATTCCACAGTTTGAAGTCCAAGGTCAATTTTGCCACGATTTTGATGCAACAAATCTACTCCTGGGATCGTGTCGTAGCCCTTGCTTACCCATGGTACTACCTCCATGCATGCATCAAATCAGACTTTCTCTATACAAAAGTCAACTGTCACCGACTCCAAAGGCGTGACCTCCTTATTCCCCACCCCAAGCAACCTATAACAAGGTGGGTCTAACTTGCTTCATCCCATTATATTCCTAGTAGCCCCTGAGACTTGCACCCCTGTGTCCAACAAAATCTTGAACATTTTAATTCCTATTGATCCTACCACTGAACATCCCACTTCTGCATACATATTTGTAGCACTGAAATTAAACAGGAGCCCCCTTAGGTGGGTCTTGGGCCCCCTCTGCCGTTTAACGATTGTCCACCTCTACTAACTCCACTTCTCCATCATCCATGCTGCTGATTTCCACCCCTTCCTCTATTCCTTGGTGACTGGGTACATTGCCTCTGCATATGTCCCGTACGACCACACTTATAACATTTTATACCCGTTGTGAACACTTTGTCTATCACGTACCCCCATTGCCACATCTATTTCCTCACATTGTATTGCCAGATGAATGGCCTAATACAAATCTTTCGGAGTCTCTTCACGCACTTTCCGCAACATATGCGCCAGTAACGACCTTAAAAATACATCAAAAGCCCTTTGCTCGGCCTCCTGCAACAGAAAACCATTCACTTCATCACTCTGACCCAACTCTTAAGTATACTTGTCAATTTCTCTTATCCTGTCCGCAAATTTCTCTACCATCTCCCCCTGCCTCTTCGTCATTGTACTCAACCTCTCCCTGGAGTACCAAGCGCTATACTGTTTCTTGCACCTCTATAAAAGCCCCTCCTTCAACTGCTTAAACTGTCCTGCCTTCCTTAAGGCCTGAGAACACCTTGCATATGTTTTCGCTTCACCCGATAATCTAATCTTGGCTACATGTAGCAACACCGTCAGGTGGCTTGTGGAGTATGGATGTAGATGTAGAACTATTCATCAGACCAACCACTCATCACAGCTTACGTTTCCAAGTCCTCCACAAATGAACACACATCCTCATATGCCTTGCCATAAAATGGAATAATCAAACTTGTGGCAGGTAGATCAATCTCCTGCTGCGGCGCCCTATGCAAAAACCACTGATCTGATGCGGTTTCCCGTGCACTTTTAGATGCTAATTCACTTCTCAACTCCGTACTGTCCGCTGTCGATTGTGCTACTTTTCCAACAATATCTGCACCGCTTATGGTTCCGACACACTTCACGTCCATGACTCTACCATTGTTTTGCTTTAGTTTCCAGTTAGTCCTGAAACGAAGCATTTAAGTACAAGAATAACCTGACTTCCTGCAGCTCTGTATCATCATACACCAATACAAAAGTAATCAAATGCCATGAAAAACAACATCTTACTGCCCCAAACACACTAACATTTACTCTGACAACACAACCAAAGAAAACGTCCAAAACTCACACCTTCTTTTGTGACTGTAATGCAGGCGGTGAGCTCAAACGACATATTGTACAGACGGATGCCCGCTATTCTGACACCAAATGTAGAGGAATGTTGGGCGTGGACGGAAACTGCCAGGATGCGCCATATTAAAACTCATCCGTGTTTCCCAAATGATTTATTATTTCCAGCTACAGTGCCCCCATTCCTCTCGGTCTGTCACTGGATCCCGCAATGCTGAGGACACCACTTTGATGTCTGCGAAACGGCTTTGTGCAGAATGGCTGCCTCAGCTACCCGTGCAATGCCCTGCGGTGTGTTGGCCTTGTACAGCCGCAGACTTGTGACGACGACAGGCTGCGGTGGCAGTCGACTTGGCGGTCTGCGTCCCTGTTGCCTCAGCACCACTCGCAGGGCGGCCTGCTGCGTGCTTCTTCCGTCATGGTTAGGATCGCAGCAACAAGCGCCTACAATCCGAGAGCCAGCATGTGTTGGGAGCCAACAAGACTGCCCGCAGTGCGAGCCATGGCGTGGTCCACCACTGGCTGGCTGAGGAACCCACGTTGGCCTCAGAGGGTCGAACCAGCGACCCACCGTGGAGTGGAATGCTGGTGCCCCAGCTGCTGCTGCATGTAGCTGGTGGTGTGACATGACCCTGCTGTCCAGGAGAGCTATCACACTTGAATCCCCCATTGGAAAATCAGCACCTATTTATACGCGGCTGTACGCCTCTGTTTGGCTAACACGCCGCTCTGAGTCATGTACTCTTAACACCTAGGTCGGGCAAGTGGGCTCCTTCTGTCTGTAACTTGCACCGCGCAAAGTGCTGCGTTTACTCTTTTCAGCGGTTCGATGGCCCTGTGGCCTCAATTCTACTTCGCAACCACTGGTCAGTGTAACTTACTGTCAACAGGCCCGCGCCATACTATAACTTGTGCGCTCAGAAATATTGCACCGAATCTAACTTTCCTATCTTAAACAGTGGTGCCGCTAAACCAGTGAAAGCATCAGCCTGCATGTGTGGAATGTTCTGGAATACTTCTAAGGAAAGCTGGAACTGCAAGTCAGTGTCAAGTGCACTACCTCTTCGCATTTCACACTTACATACATTTCCCCGACACATTAGCAGAACAACCCATACTAAAAATGACATTTTTCGGACTTTTGGAATATACCTGTATAAATACGAAAACCACTCAATATAGTATGGCTACTTGGTTACTTCATATTCTCTTCTGTTCACTCCAGTGTAAATGCCTATTCGCAAGTACAAGTATGGATGGTACACACTGGCGAATCCTTGCATACTGTACAAACAAATGCACATTCACTCTGTTGGTTTGTGATCACTTCGGTGTAAAGGGGACTTCATATGTAAGACTACCGTACTACAACACTGCAACATTCCTTCTGCCACATCTAGTTGCCACAGTAATACTGCCAAGTACTCATCATTTATATTTCATGAAACTATGACCAACAAATATTTGATATGGATGACTCCACACTGTGCTCAGATAAAGTTCGTAGTAATTCACAACTTGAATACATTATCAGCCTACGTAAGTAATGATGAATAAAACAAACATTTCTTATTTAAATAAGTGTCAAATACGGTGAACTAGTCTTGTTTAAACTGCTCTCCACTGCTCTGTAAACATTAGAGTCAAAAGCTGTATCAGAGTGTGCTCTTCAGTCTGGAAATCATGAAGTGGAGTTTTCCAAAATCAAAATTTTTTATACAGTGAAGACTTATCATCAATAGCTAAATATCTATACAGAGGAGAACCATCAAAATATATAAACATGAGAATAATTTTAACAGAGAAGAAGAAGCAACGAAACTTAGTGATACTGTCAGAACTGCTCTACAGAATCAATATATATGTTTTATCTGTGACAGATGACAGTCTATAACTAAGTTTTATTTCTAACAAGGATTATCTCTGACAATCACATGCAAACTTCGACTACAACCCTCATCCACAGTATTTATGCCCTCTCCAACATCTGACCCCTCAATTAACAAGACTCAGCAGAACAAGGAGCACCTCTGAAGATGTCAAGCACAGCTCTGGATGAAATGTATGAGGAAATAACTGTACAGCATGGGAGATTCGCCAGTGGCCATGAAATGCAATTGTGAAACCTTTAATTGTATTTCCATGGTGCTCTCCTTTGAGATAAACTGGGCTGTCCCCCCCTTTTAATAGATATTCAGTACACACTGAGGTGACAAAAATTGTGGGATACCTCCTAATATCGTTTCAGATCTCCTTTTGCCTGGCATTGCACAGCAACTCAATGTGGCATGGACTCAACAAGTCGCATGAAGTCCCCTGCAGAAATATTGACCCATGCTGCCTCCATAGCAGTCTGTAATTGTGAAAGGATTGCAGGTGCAGGATTATGAGCATGAACTGACCTCTCAATTATGTGCCATAAATGTTCAATGGGGTTCCTGTTGGGTAATCTGGGTGGTCAAATCATTTGCTCAAACTGTACAAAATGTTATTCAAACAAATTGCGAACAATTGTGGCCCGGAGACATGCTGCATTGTCCTCCATAAAAATGCCATCATTTTTTGGGTATCTGAAGTTCATGAACGGTTGCAAATGGTCTCCAAGTAGCCATACATAACCAATTCCAGTCAATGATAGATCCACTTGGACCTGAGGACCCAGTTCATTCCATGTAAACACAGTGCACACCATTATGCAGCCATCACAAGTTTGCACAGTGCCTTGTTGACAACTTGGGTCCACAGCTTTGTGGGGTCTGCACCACACACTAACCCCACTATCAGCCATTACCAACTGAAATCAGGACTCATATGACCAGGCCACAGTCCAGGATCCAACTGATATGATCACGAGCCCAGGAGAGGTGTTGCAGGAAATATTAGCAAAGACACTTGGGTCGGTTGTCTGCCGCCATAGCCCATTAACACCAAATTTCACAGCACTGTCATAACGCATACGTTCATCTTACATCCCACATTGATTTCTGAAGTTACTTCATGTAGCGTTGTTTGTCTGTTAGCAGTGACAACTCTATGCAAATGCTGTGACAACACTACGCAAAAGCCGCTGCTCTCATCCGAAGTGTTGTGTGAGCCAATGCCTGAAATTTGGTATTCGCAGCTGTAATCATGTCGGCAACATTTTCATGTGAATCACCTGAGTACAAATGTCAACTCATGCCAATGCACTGCCCTTTTATACGTTTTGTATGCAATACTACCCCATCTGCATATGTGCATATCACTATCCCATAACTTTCATCACCTCTGTGTAATCCGTCAGCTCTATTTGATACAGGTATAACACACTCGAGCAATATCCTAGTATGCGTCGCTCAAGAGTTTTGTAAGCAATCTCCTTTGTAGACCCAGAACCCTAACTACATTTTCCCAGTATGCTTTCAACAAAGAGCTGTCATCTGCTTTATCTGTGAGTGCAAGGTGATTGTTACTCCCAAGGATTCATATAAGTTTGTATTGATATGGAAGTTGTTTTTTTCTTCATTTTGTGAGTGCACATTTTACGTTTCTGAACATTTAAAGCAAGTTGTCAATCTCTGCAGCACTTTGAAATCTCACTAACATCTGACTGAATATTTGTGCAGCTTTTCCCCCAGAAAGTACTACATTATAACTGTTCCGTATGCAAAATGTCTGAGGATACTATTAATATTGACTGCAAGGTCATTAATATGCAGTATGAACAGAAAGTTTCCTAGCAGACTTCCTTGTTGCACATCTGAAGTTACCTCTGATCCCTGCTGATTACTCCCCATCCAGTAAATCACCAGTTCATCAATTATCACTTTATACACCCATGTGTGTCAATGAATGTTGGTACTGTATTGAGTCAAGTGCTTAATGGGAGTAAAAAAAAAAAAAAATAGTGCATCTACCTTATTACCTTGATTGCTGACTTTCAGAATGCCATAGACAGATTGGTTTTTGTGTCACCCACATTTCTGGAATCAACACTTGTTAGCGTGGAGCCACGCCATCTGTTCAAGATACCTCATTAAGTTTTAGCCTGAATTATCTACTAAGATTCTCTAAACAAATGGGTGTAAAACATATTGGATGGAAGTTTGGTGAATCACTTCTGTTACTCACTTCACAGACAGACAGTGATCTATTCTTTCCTTCAACCTATGGGAGGGGGGGGGGTGAATAAGAGAAGGACTAACACAGGTGCAAATCCTATACAAAACCACTCATCTTGGTAGAGGTAAGAAAGATCTAAGAGTACTGTCTCTGTTTAATGGCAGTACTGCTAAATCTTTCTCTTTAAAAGAACATTTTTAACAAGCATTTCTGCATTTGCTTCATTATCCTAAATTTTGGTTCCTGTTTCATCCATCAGTGTTCAAACACTAACTTTGGAACCACTAACAGCTTTAACTAAACCAGATATTATTTGGGTTTTGTGAGAGGTATTTTAATATGATTCCACTATGGCAGTCACTGAAGGCTTCACACATTGCCCTTTTGGCCGCTAAGCATGTTTGCTGTATGAACCTGCCTACAGATGAATGTGTAAAGTCTTGAGAGATGAAACTAATCTCTCATCCAGTTTACTTAGTGTTCTTTTTCTCCTTGTTTTAGTTTCTCTTTGTACTAGGATAATATAGGTAAAACTACTTCATGGTGACTGATACCAGTTTGTATGCGGACACACTCAAAAGTGGTTCTTGCCATTGGGATGTAATGTATTTCCATTGTGAGTGGGCTTTCAACGTACCTGTTCTAAGCAATTTTCAGAGAAAGCATTAAGTATTATTTTTCAGAATGTCCTGTCACACTCCTCAACTAAACTGTAATTTCCCAGTTGATTTTTGGATGATTAACATCTCTTCCAATTATGGGCGTATTGTTGGGAAACTGTACGTACAAGCAAACTGAGGTTTTCTCCGTAGTTTTTAGTTTCATGGTTGGTAGAGGGTTGTATGTCCACCACTGATACTGAATCTTGCCAAAACACACTAATGCAGCTTCAATTGCTACTTCACTGGATACAAATTTCTTGCCTACAAATACACCACCTCCATTCCCCACTGACCTGTCCTTTCAACACACACTAGGATTATCCCAAATATCTCACTGCTGTCAATTTCAGGTGTTAGTACTTTTCTGTACCTAGTTCCACTGCTTCAAATTTTGGGACTTGGTTGCAAATCCTGCAGCAGCAGATCACTAAGGTTTTAAGTCTGATCTACTGGCAGCATTTCTTTGGGTCCTAGACTAATGTTCTCTTACAGATGTAATGATTTGTACTGAAGTAGTGGAAAGAATTGTTCAATTAGAATGATAACATCTAGAAACAACTGTTGATATCTAAAGTTATGTTTAACTTTTATATCTTAATAGACTAAAAGAACACAATTGGTACCCTGTACTCATGTTCACAAATTCTTTGCACTGTCAATTCCTTTTGTGGCAGGATTTATAGAATCCTGTGGCTTTTACTTTTATCATAAAACTTGTTCTCACTTCTTCTGAACAGTAAGTTAAAACTGCTTAACAGTACAGTATCTTTCAAACAACACATGTAATAAATATAACAATATGGCATTTTATGTTTAAGGGTGAGAAAATTTAACAACCTGTTTTGTGGTGAGATAACTTTAGAAACATCAAACAAGTCAGTCCACTGATACCACACAGTGCTGAGGTATACAAAAAGATCCTGGAGAGCAGAATCTAAACAAGGGTCAAAAATAAATTGAGAGAGAAGCCACATGGCTTCAGACCTGGGAGGTCAACTGCTGACCTCATATCTGATCCAGGAGCACCACTATGAATTTGGGTATGACCAGTAATTGCCATTCTCGATACAGAAAGGGTATCTGTCAAAGAAAGGTCTGCAAAGCACTAGAAAAGAAGGAAGTGGAAAGAGGCAAGAAGAAGAGTGGAGGAGATGTACTGTGGAGGTCTTGAGTTGGGTGAAAGTGGGAAATGAAAGGACAAATTTGTGTGAAATAGGGCAGTGCATTGCCACATCTCCCCTTCACTGTAGTCTTGTATGAAATAGTAACTAAGGTGGCAGGAAAAACTGGAGAAGATGAAAGCAGTGCTGTCCATGGATGACTTGACGATCTGGAGAAACAGCGAGTAGGAGATTCGGAAACAGCTGGATGCTTGGGAAGAAACTGTGAAACAGCATGGAATCAAGTTTAATGTAAACAAATTTGAGACCTTGGTTGCATCTAGAAAGTAAGATGGACCAACTAGCAAAAGAAGGATTTATGGTGAATAACTGAAGAAGGTGGAAAGCGTCAAGTACTTGGGAAGTGCGACAGTGGAAAATGGAAGAAATGAGAAAGATATCAGTAAATGTGGCAGACAGGCAGAAGCACTGAAGATATCCCACAAAAATGCAAAGAAGTAACATATAGAAGTTACTACATCCCAATACTGATCCATGCATCTCAAACAAAGGCAACAAAGGAAAGAGTTGCAAGCAGATTACATTATGTGAAATGAAGTTCCTCAAAAGAAAACAGGATTAACAAGGGGAAAGAGGATGAGAAATTGAAGGGTAAAGGAAATAGCGAAAGAGGAACCCCTTGCACAGCATGGTAGAAACATCAAGGTTAACATGGTATGAGCACTTAAAGAGACTAGAAAAAAAGAGGATTCCCAAGATGATACATGAAATGGGGGTGTGAAGGAAATGACCAAGAGAAAGACCAAGGACTACCTGGTTGAAAGTGTGGAGGTGTGTGTTTAAAAAGTAACCTCGGGCTTGACCAGATTGAACACAGAAATATGGTGGGAAAACAGAATTAGATGGCGAATCTTATGTTCCAAACAGGCCCGGCCTGATGAAACCAATCATTCACTCTTCCTGTTAATTCTGGTTTTAATACTGCAAGAACAACTCACTATTCCTGCATGTTACAAACATCACTGTGAATGAATGTCACTTACAATAAAGGAAGAAGAATATTCAGAACGAAACAAGTGGTATCTAATACCATTATTCATTATGCAGTCATACCAACTAGTATTTGATTAAACAATATCTTACAGCTTCCAGTATAAAATTTCTCAATTTTCTCCTTTTACGGACTAAAAAGCAACTCCAGTGGTACACTGATTTATTGCTTTGCCTGGTTTTGACTAGCTACTAATCACTGGATTGTATGAAAAGTTGTACTCTTAATGACTGACTGCAGCATTGGTGTCCATCTAGAATAGTGGTTTTTGAGGTATTTAATGACACATGAACATGCCACTGGATGATGAATCTGTAACAACTTAAGTGTCTGCTCTACACTGAATGTTATCTACTTGTATATTCCTCAGAAATAAACTATTTTAAGAGGACATTAGCTCATTAGACACTCATTAGAGATACAGTTTTTCATACTAATTGAGAATGACTAGACACTAATTGGTCATTGTAATAAATCAATGTGCAACTGGAGCAGCTATGTTAGAGTACTTATGGACAAAACTATATCCTAAACTTCATTTACTGTTCCCCTTTCTATCTTATACATTTATTCTCTCAGAGGTATACTGAAGTTTATTACCTTGTTTGTAAACTAAAACACAGATTTCATTTCTCCTGTTCCACTTTTAAGTCTTATTCACATGTCTCACAATATAGTTGATTAAAATCAAATGCACAGATGTTGGAGCAAGTGGCAAAAACCACTACCGAACATTCAGTGTAAATATTGACATAGATTGATTCCTTTGTTACAAAATATTGGTATATCTTCAGTAAATGAAAAAAAAAAATCTGCCATTGTTTCAAATTCTTCAGATTTCCACATACATGTGAAAGGTCCTGTCCAAAATACCACATATGAGGTATGTACATACATTAAGTGCTTCAATTCTGTATCAGTTTATTGAATGTGTGCACGCACGCCCCATGTACACAAACGTTTTCTGAATTATATACTGTTGTGTGAATGTGGGTGGTCTTTGTTCCACATTAGTCAACTTTTATGTTAACCTGCAACTGTCACAGACCTTTCCTGAACCCAGCAATAAAGGATAATAAGAATGAAGTTTGTGAGCTTGTTCCCTATGCAGCCTGCAGTTGGCAACACTGCGCCGACGCGGACTCTTCGAGTATTTGCCGCACTAAATAATTATAAAAAGCGTTGTCATTAAGCTATTTTTAAACGTGTACAGGTGTTATAAATATAATATAAGTGTTGTTGAATTAGTGGAAGTGTTAGTGAAGTATAAAATAAGATTAAACAGGGTAAGAAGTTTATTTTCCTTCTCGCGCCTATAGCACGGATTTTAGGCTTAATTTCACGCTCGTACCGTAAGTAAACAGTGAGTTATATGTAATCACCAGTTTTTTTTTTATTCAGTACTCTTTCAATTTATTTATATCTGCCTGAATAGTTTCTAGGGTCCTTTGTTTACGTTTTAGTCACTACTTAAATCAGCTTATACGATTTCTGTTTTTACCATGAGTGAGAAGTGTGTGACATGCCGTAGGATCGTTAGTTCCGGGGTATGGTGTGATGGGTGCTGTAGTTTCTTTCATTGGGGTGAATGTGGTGGCGTGGGAAATGGGGACATAAATGAGGCTCACCAGTGGTATTGTAGAAGCTGCTGTAGAGATAGGAAAATACTGGATCAGGAAGGGAAAATTGCAGCTCTTCAAGCTGACCTAGACAAGGCAAGGGAGGATCTGGACAGGTTAAAGAGGGAGAAGGGTGAACAGAGGTGGGAAGTGGCAACAGGTAATAGGGGGAACAGGCAAAGGAGAGCATCGGACAGCTTTGTCATAAATCTTGAAAATAGATTTGACCTGTTGCCTCAGTCAGAATCGGATGAGCCTCATGTAGCTGAAGCTGTAGAAAGGACACAACAAGCTTTCAAGGACATGAAAAAGGTAGGGAAATTTATAAAGAGAAAGAAAGTTCTGTTGTTAGGTAGTTCCCATGGTAGAGGTGTTGGCCAACTACTGCAGGAAAATCTAGGTGCAGAGTACCAGGTCACAAACTTTTTCAAGCCTAGTGCAGATCTTGGTCAGGTAACAGAGGATGTAGGTGCTTTATGCAAGGATTTCACAAAGGATGATGCCGTGGTTATAGTGGGTGGTCCGGGATATAGCATTGACAGAGACTCTGAATATTCCATAGAGAGTGACCTGGTGAAGATAGCATCAGCAACGAAGCACACAGGTGTGGGATTTGTGTCTGTGTTCAGACGCCATGGTCGGCCTCATTTGAACTCTTCCGTAGGGAGGGTGAACTTGGAGTTGGAGTGGCTGCTTAGGACGAATATAGGGTCCCATATTGGTTTGATTCCTGTGGATGCTATCGATAGGTGGGACTACACTAGGCATGGCCTTCACCTCAATAGGAAGGGGAAGGGAAAACTGTGTGGGTTGATTGCAGAAAACTTAAGGGGGGACACTGGCACAAGTGGTAAAATACCAGTGGTCACAGGTGTCAGAGGGATGCCTTTTTTAGGATAGGGAAGGGGGAAAGAAAACAAGTGTTAAGAGAGATTGGCAGACACACTCAGTTTGAGAAAACAGATGAACAGGAGTCAGATTTTATCATACAGCCTCCATTTAAACAGTGTTTAACAGAAAGTACTCAGAAACTGACAGTTCATCTTCGCCAAAGCAGTTACAATCCCATTAGTATGCAGTATCAGTTATCTTTATTACACCAGAATATTCCGAGTCCAAAAGCGTGTAATACGTATTATTTGTGGAGTAAATTCACGGACGTCCTGTAGAGACCTCTTCAAAGAACTGGGTATACTAACTACTGCCTGTCAGTATATTTACTCATTAATGAAATTTGTCCTAAATAACATATCTCTTTTTCCAACAAACAGCTCAGTTCATACATACAATACCAGGAACAAAAATGATCTGCACAAGGACTTAAAAGCACTTACTTTAGTTCAAAAAGGGGTCCACTACTCAGGAACACTCATCTTCAATAATTTGCCAGTAAACATGAAAAATTTAGTTACAAATAAAAGATCAGTTTAAAAGGAGCCTGAAAGACTTACTAGTGGCCAACTCCTTCTACTCCATTGACGAATTTTTTTATAGAGACAAATGATGTATTGTATATATTCATACTATTAGTATTGTTATTTCAGCTTTAAAAAAAAGAAAGACATGTTCCACATCCACGAGGATCTCCTCAGCACGGATCTATGGAACGAAAAACTAATCTACTCTAAGTCAGGATAAGGACCGAAGTGATACAAATAAAAGGATAAAAGGGCAGGAGCTTCCAAAGTGTGATTTTCATATCCAAATGCCACCTCTAAGTGCAATGGACTAAAATAGACTCAGGTATGTAAATGCACTTACCCTTGCAATAAAGAATGGTTCAGCACAAAATAGAAAAAGAAATTCATCCAAAAAGTGGAACAGCAGAGACAGCATATCATGACCAGTTGCTTCAATTTCTTGTGCTTCCTTCATTTCCACATATTCAATTTCTGTCATGTAAGCAAACATTGCCATTGCACACTGTTCAAATGCTTCTTCCAAGTTGTCCCCCCAGGCATGCAATCTATAACAAAAAAGAAACCACACACATATAGCATACTTTAAATACACAAGTAAAGGAGCAATGTTAATTTGAATCACTGTGAAACAGAAGAAACATGTTTTTATATAATTTTCACTTCTTATCCCACTGCAACAACTGCGAAAAATCCATTTGTGAGAAAGCAGTCAAGAAACAGCTGGCTGTCAATGGAAATGCATAAAATTTTAATTTAATTAATTGCACCCCTTAAACCTAACACTGCACATTGCAATGTTATATTTCACTGTGGAGAATGGTATAAGTCTTTACAAATCATTTTACCGTGTGTGTTACTTTGTTGTGGCTCCAAAATACATCAATATGACTACCGAAATTCACACTTAAGTGTGTAGCAGAGTGTTAATCGAACCACTTGCAAACTATTTACCTACCGTTCCAATCTCTAGCAGCACATGGGAAAAACAAATGCTTAAATCTCTCCATGCAAGTTCTGATTTATCTGATTTTATTAGATATGAAGGGTGGCATAAAAAAAGAAAAAAATTGTGTATCTGGACAAGAAATGCGATGACTGAAATTTTGTGAAAAGATCTTGCCACAATGAAAATACCTTTGTTTTAATCACCCAACTCGCAGATCATATCTGTGACATTCTCTCCACATTTTGTGATGATAAAAAAGGAGCTACCCTTCTTTGAAATTTTTGAATGTCCTCTGTCAATACTACATGGTACGGGTCTCCTACCATGAAGCAGTACTCCAGAAGAGGAGGGACAAACATAGTGTAGGCAGTCTTTAGCAGACCTGTTGCATGTTTGAAGAAATTTCGGAATTGCGGCCAGTCACCATAAACTTCACTCCACGATATTTCAACTGGACACCTGCCAGTCATATTCAGGTGAGCCATTTAAGACTGAGGCAGACATTCTCTGCTCCACCCTACATAGAGCACTGAGAGTATTGGCATGCATGCATCAGAGTCACGGTGACAGATTGACTACACTGCCCGGTGGCAGTGCCCTCACTGGTGGAAATATGAAGATCAACTGCCTTTGGCATTGCTGTTCGCTGAAGCCACCAGAGCATTCTCGCATCTTCATCTGGAGCAAGTCTCTGAGATGACGAGATTCCATGCATTATTCAGGTCGTAGCTATTGTCACTGTTCATTAGATTTTCCACGATGCATATTTCAACTTATTCTTTTATAATGGAGTATCAAAAAGATGTTGCTGTGGCCAAAATTAATGTATTGTCTTACTCCATTAAATGTCCATTGGAGATTAAATGTTCTGCTGTTAGACGTGCTGGGTTGCAAAAGGCGAGTGCAACATTTATGTTCTGTGCAGTGTTCTTCCGCTGTGCATGCTGTTTGCCTTATATAAGCTTTACCACACTGGCCAGGTATTTTGTAAATTCCTACCTTCTGCAATAACAAATTATCCTTCATTGGTCTCAGCAGGTCCAAAATCTTAGTAGAAAATCACTAAGGATTCTTGCTATTTTATCAAAAATATTTCCAAGGAAGGGAAGAAAAGCTAGGGACTTTGCTGAGGTGTTCTCCTATTTATCTATTTCCCAGTTCTTGGTTTTAGCTGAAAATGTCCCGTGAATTTGACAGGCAGAGTATCCACTGCCTCTGAATGCTTTCTTTAAATGTGCAAGCTCTTTAGACAAACTCTGCGTACGACTCCGTATGGGCTCTGTGTACTAAGGTTTTAAGCACATTCATGTTCTAGAATGGGTCATGGCAACTTTAAGAGTAAGTAAAAATCAGTGAGAGTGGGTTTAAAATAAACAGAATGTCCCAGAAAGCCATCACTCTTCTGTCGAACTGAAACATCCAGGAATGGGAGACGACCATCCTTCTCCAATTCCATTGTAAATCAAATGTTCTCGTGAATGAAGTTGAAATGATGTAAAAACTTCATTAATTTATCCTCTCCGTGGTGACACACTGTGAAAGTATCACCCAAGTACCTCCAAAAAACAGTTGGTTTAAGAAACACTAATTCAAGTGCTCCTTCCTCAAAATCCTAAATGAAAAAGTTAACGAGATGTCACAACCGTGGCATAACACTAAAATTTACCAGCATGACATTTTATTAAGACTGCCACTGCAACGTGCAGTGGAAGACATGTACACTCTTGAATTATTCCTCATTACATCCAGAGACCATCAAGCAGATAAGACAACATGGCAGCATTACCACCAAGACTGTATGGTCTTCCGTTACGGCCCATAGTGAGTAATATCGATGGCCCCAGATATGATTTTGGAAAATATCTTGCTTTGTTGCTGAGTCGACTGGTTGGCAAATGACCACATCATATACAGAACTCAGCAAATTTTATCAACAGGCCCTACACCTAAGTAGTTCAGATCTTTTAGTGAGTTTTGATGTAGTATCTCTTTTTACAAAGGTACTTCTTGCCGATTCCTTGGCACTGATTGGTAAACAGTTTCAGGTGGGCATCACTGCTTTGTTTCGGCAAGTTCTTTACTCAACCTATTTTATGTTCAACAAAGAATATTTTGAACAGACTGATGGTGTCACCATGGGCAGCCCCTTGTCCCCCTTCATGGTTAACTTTGTTATGGAAGATTTTGGGGAAAGAGCACTTGAATCAGTGGTTCGTAAACCAACAATTTCTTTTTTGGGGGGGATGTATGTGGATGATACTTTCATAGTGTGGCACCACAGAGAAGATAAGTTAATGAAGTTTTTACATCATCTCATCTCCATTCATGAGAACATTTTATTTACAATGGAATTAGAGAAAGATGGTTGTCTCTCATTTCTGGATGTTTTGGTAAGATAGAAAAGTAATGGCTCTCTGGGACATTCTGTTTGTTGTAAGCCCAATCATACTGATTTGTTCTTACACTCTTCATGTTGCCACCACCATCCCAAACCATGAGTTTGCTTAAAACCATTGTACACAGAGCCCATACAGCATCGTATGCAGATAGTTTGCCTAAAGAGCTTGCACATTTAAAGACAGCATTCAGAGACAATGAATACTCTACCTGGCAAATTAACAGGGCATTCTCAGCTAAAACCAAGAACCGGTGAATGGATAAAGAGGAGAATGCATCGGCAAAGTCCCTAGCTTTTCTTCCCTTCCTGGGAAATATTTCTGACAAAATAGCAGGAATCCTTAGTAATTTTCCAGTTAAAGTAATTTTCTGCTCTCTACCTAAGATTTTGGACCTGCTGGGATCCATGGAGGATAATTTGTTATTGCAGAAGGTGGGAATTTACAGAATACCTGGCCAGTGTGGTACGGCCTATATAGGACAAACAACACACACCGTGGAAGAACACTGCACAAAATATAGATGTTGCACTCGCCTTTTTCAACCCAGCAAGTCTGCAATTGCTAAATATTGTATCGCAATGGGCATTCAATGAAGTATGACAAAAACATTAATTTTAGCCACAGCAACATCTTTTTGAGACTCCATTATAAAAGAATCCATTGAAATATGCATCCCGGAAAATCTAATGAACCATGACAGCAGCTACCAGCTGGGTAATGGATGGAATCCCTCATCTCTGAGATTTGCTGCAGATGAAGACGCCAATACTCCAAAGGCTGCCGCGAGTGGCAACACTGAAGACAGCTGATTTTTGCAGTTCCATCAGTGAGGACTGCCGCTGGGCGGTGTGGTCCATCTGTCGCCGTGTCTCTGACGCATGCACAATACTCTCAGCGAGCCATATAGGACAGAGGTGAGAACGCTTTCATCAGTCTTCGATGGCTCACCCGAATAGGACTGGCAGGTGTTCAGTTGAAATATCATGGAGGGAAGTTTACAATGAACAGTTTAATTCCAAAAGCTCTTCAAACATTTAGTTCACTAGGAAAATTTTAAGTTTCACTTCAGATCTGTTGTGTTCTCTAAGTGTTCTGCCAATAAAACACAGTCCTTGTTTCATCTTCCCCACAACATTATCTATGTGATAGTTCCAATTTAAGTTGTTTGTGATTGTAATCCCTAATTGACAGCCTTTAGATTTGTGTAATTTTATCACGGCACCAAAAGTTGGATGACTTCATGCTTTTCATTATTCAAAGAAAACTGCCACTTTTCACACTGTTACAGATATATTACCTAAATCATTTTGCAATTGCTTTTGATCTTCTGATGACTTTACTAGATGGTAAATAAACATACTCATTTACAAACAATCTAAGAGGACTGCTGATAGTATCTCCTGCATCATTTGTATAGATCAGGAATAGCAGAGGGCCTATAACACTTCCTTGTGGAATGCCAGATATCGCTTCTGTTTTACTTCATGACTTGTCATCAACTATTACAAACTGTCACCTCTCCGATAGGAAACTGTGAATCCAGTTGCACAACTGAGATCATATTGTCGCAGAAGAAGCTGAGTAGCACAGTCACCATGGTATAGTGGTTATGATACTAGACTTGCATGGATGGTTGCAAGTTCAAAACTCACCTGAACTGTAAAATTTTAATTTCTATATTCGGTTTGAGTGCATTCTAGAAGTATCCACAAATGTCAAGAATTATAATTACTGGAATGTTCTGTAACTGTATATATACCGTATGTGTTCTGGCCAGAGGCAGTTCACTCCTCGCTCTTGTATGGGCAAGTGCTGAATAAACCTTCATTAAGTGAAGTTAGAGTTCATCATTCATCTAATTACACCTTCTTCTAGGTGACATTATTCTGGTGGAGGCACTGGATATTGGAACTTGTGACAGCGCACATTATCGACGACACAGGGTCTCCCATCAGGCCATGACAGAGCCGCCATTTATGTGGCGAGAAACCAGAGTTCAAGCCATATTCAATAGATCGCAATCTAACGGAGACAGAGGAAGAAGAGGACGTTACAATGACACCAACTGTGTGCCACCACATGAGACATCCTTCCGGGTTCTCTGGTGACGTGGCGAAGATCCAAACAAGAGGCTGAAGGTATACGAGTGTATAGTCAAATTTAACAAATGGGATGACACCGTGTGTCTGGCTAACATATTTTTCTACTTGGAGGGCACTGCCAAGCAATGGTATGAGAACAACAAGGAGAAGTTCACAAGCTGGGAAGTATTCCAGGCGGAACTGCGCAAGTATTTCATTGACACACAATGACAGAAGTGCAAGGCTGCAGATAAATAAAAGTGCAGGGCACAGTGTCCAGGAGAAACTACAGCATCCTACATTCATGACGTCTTGGAGCTGTGTAAAATAGTGGATCCTAGAATGAAGGAGGAAGATAAGCACATCTCATGAAGTGTGTTGCTGAGGACATGCATCAAGCCCTACACCTGAAGGAGGTTTTGATAGCAGACGACTTCATAAAATGATGCCAGTATATCAAGACAATGCACCAAAAAAGAATTACAAGCAAGAAATTTGAACAGCTTCCAAACATCGTATCAATGTCTGTGATGGAGGAAGCAACTGATTTCACAAGTGTTCTTTGTCAGATAGTGAGAGAGGAAGCTCAGAAGGCACTTGGATTGCACAGTGAGCAAAAAACTGAGACACTTCAAGAGGTCATAAGAGAGGAAGTGGAACAGACATTGAACCCAATCTCTTGTCTTTCATTTCCTTTTAAAATGGTGAAAAAGTCAAGACCAAGGCGAAGTTGCGCTCCCACAATACCACATGAGGCACCAAGGATGACTGACGTCTGGAGGACCCCGGATAACCAACCAGTACGTTTCCACTGCGACACTGTGATACGCTATTGTCGAGAAAGACAGCAGATATTTGATGATGTCCGCACCAGAAGACAGCAGACCGATCTTAGCCGACGCCAACTCCTGGACGACGAAGATGAACAAGATGTGTGTGCAGGACAACGTGGGTCTCCATCACCATTTAGAAGCTCCAGCCGATTGCCTCGTCGCCGCAACGTGGAAAACTAAAGGGTGTGACCTTCCTTGGAGGCGAGACCGCCGAAGATGAAAATCCTCCATCGATCACTACAAAAATGATAGGAAACTACGTCGATATCCTCATGGATGGCTGACCAGCCCAAGCTCTTGTGGACTCTGGAGCATCATATTCAGTCATTTCAGAGAAGTACCGTCATCAGTTGCAGAAAACCGTATTCATAGACAACAATACATCTCTGCTGAAGGTGGCTAGTGGGAAATCTGTAAAACCTACAGGAAGATGTGTCATTCATGTGGGTATAAGTGGCCATATGCAGCCCTTAGAATTCATCATCTTACAAGAGTGTAGTCATGACGTCATTCTTCGATGGGACTTTTTGAAAGCTCCTCAGGCAGTTATAGATTGTGGTGTCTCGAAGATTATGCTAGACGAGATGAGATACTTCAACCTTCGCAGAGCCCATGGTTGTCACCAGTGGTTCTCATCAGGAAGAACGATGACAGTTGGCACTTTTGTGTTGATTACAGGAAGCTTAATAAGATAACTAAAAAGGACGTTTACCCCCTTCCATGAATTGACGATACACTAGATTGTCTGAAGGGGGCTAAGTTTTTCTCAACCATGGACATGTACTCGGGTCACTGGCAAATCGAAGTAGATGAGGCTGATCGTGAGAAAACTGCATTCATCACCTCTGAGGGCCTGTATGAGTTTAAGGTTGTGTAATGCACCAGCAACTTTTGAACGGATGATGGATAATCTTCTAAGTCACCTAAAGTGGATGATGTGTCTGTTATTTACATGACATTATAGTGTTCTCAGAGACATTTGATAAACATGTAAAAAGACTGAGGGCTATACTTAAGCGTCTCCAACAAGTCGGACTGAGACTTAATCTAAGAAAGTCTCTTTGGAGCAAAAGAAATAAAAATATGTGGACACCTTGTGTCAAACGAAGGTGTGCGACCAGACCCAGAAAAGGTGAGATCTGTAACAGAATTTCCTATTCCTGAAAGTATTAGAGATGTGAGAAGCTTCCTTGGATTATGTTCTTATTACTGTCGTTTTATCAAAAACTTTTGTGTCAAAGCCGGGCCACTCCAAGAGTTGTTGAAAGCCAATGCTAAATTTATCTGGGATGGTGCTCAACAAGATTCTTTCCATGTGCTGCGTAAAGCTCTGACGACTGACCCTGTACTTGGTCTGTATGATGAGAGAGCACATATAGAACATTCCAGTACAATGATTCTTGACATTTGTGGATACTTCTAGAATGTACCGAACCAAATATAGAAATTCAAGTTTTACAGTTCAGATGAGTATTGAACTCGCGACCCTCCTTGCAACAGTCTAGTATCATAACCATTACACCACAGTGACTGTGCTACTCAGCTTCTTCTGCGACAATGCTCCCTCCTTAAGAGAACAGCATCTTGGTGTTGCATCCTCCTAGTCTGGCAACGAGTCCTCAGTCCTGCATACTCTGACTCCCGATGACTGGTGTTCCCCCTGGCAATGATCAACTGCTATCAACACTACTTACTGTGAATTTAAGCTGAATCTGCTCTATAGTTATAGTGTTAGTTTCGAAGGAATGGAGACTCTTTTAGGAAGATGTCAAACACATTTTTATCAGCCTTTAAAAAAAAAAGAAAAAAAGGAAGAAGCTTGTAAGATTGAGTAACTATCAATATTCAAAAATTTGTAATCACAGAATAATTTTTTGCAGTAAATGTAAGGACTCTAAATGGAGGAGTGACAAATAAATGAAATATTAATGCAATTGTATTTTGTGTTCATTTTCATACAATATATCCCGAGGAAATAAGCAAAGCCAATGATGACATGTTCTTGGAGCAATTCAAAGAACTATTCAATCTTTTGTGATGCCAGAAGTCTGAATTTAATCAGACAGACTACAGCTGCAGATTTAAAGAGATGCACGAAATGGAAATCAAAGGACTAATAATATTGTTACTCATTGTACTTTTTGTTTAAAGTTAAAGCAAAATGTTAGTTATGCAGAAAGTAGTATCCAAGAGCACTCTTTAGAATACCACCTTTTTGACAGTCGTATTGGAGTGTATAGGTGTCTGGCAAGGGCAGAATTGAAACGTCTTTGTTGCGAACTGGCAACAGCTTTTATATATTTTAGGAATTGTATGATATCCAGCAGTCTTGGCTTTATTTTTTATTACTAATAAGCCACCCTGGCTTCACACAGATGGCGCTACAAATCTACAACTGGACGTATTGTTTTTAATGTGAATGATATACACGAGCCTTCCTCGTGAATCAGTCTGTCTATTGAAATTCATATCAAAATTCTTTCTGTAATTCCTGAGCATACTGGGGAGGGGGGGGAGGGGGAGGGGGGGGGACCCGCAGTGGGAACTTAAATGTATAGTATGTCTAAATCCTGGTTAGCTTCACTACTCTCTGGACTTGCGGCGGCTGTTACTTTGCGGCACTTTTCCTGCCGAATACTGCCTCCTCTCGTGCTGACCAGCTTTCAGATCTCATCACTACCACAAGACGACTCTCCAAATGCCAATTATATATAGAGCAGATAGAAAAACATATTCCACACTCATTACTTAGTAGTAATAAATTTTATATATATAAATCTTCGTTGATCAATCTGGCAGTGAAAACATATCAAAATCCTTACAGTAGTTCACGAGATTACCCCAAACACATAAATAAAAATCACAGTGGTACTGTTTCGTAATATAGAAGATTAAAACCAATCTGTGAACTATCTTCACAGCCTAAACATCATTGTTATGTGTCATGTTGATCTTCGACATGGCACGTTTAATAATCACGTTTATTAATCAAGAGAAAGTACAATGACAGTGTTCAAGATGTGAAGTCATAGTACTTCATCTTGATTATGTATTGTCTGTTGGATATTCCTCTTTTTTAAGTTGTGGTGAGATACAAATCTATAATAATAACCTTGCCATGTCTATGATCGATGTAACAGTAATATTTGATTTTTTTATACTGTGAAGATTGCTGATAACAAACCGGTTATAATACTAAAATGCTGACAGCTGTATGCCATGCTCTTCTTCAACAGGCACCATTTGTTCCTTATTAAGGCTTAGCATAATCTGGGACAATTCTGTTCTATTTAGTGAGAACAATATTTTCATAAACGTAAAATATATGAAATAGAAATAGGTAATTTTGAATTATGTAACTTACTTTATGAACTGTGTTCAAGTTCAAGACATTACAACTCCGTGCCAGACCAGGACTAAAGCTGTAAGGGTGGATTGTGAAACATGCCTAGATAACTTAATTGATAAGACATTACCCGGGAACATACAGGTTCGAATCCTAGTCCAACACACCTTTTATCCACCAGGAAGTTTCAAAGTGCAAACAATTTCTAGATTATGTAGTCTCACCAGTTAGCAAACATGCCTCAAGAGCTGAATGAGTAAAATACCAAGAGAGTTGCTCCAGAATAGGTCAACACCATAGAGAAATTAATCAAAAGGTGAAACTTAGCACTCCGCGCATCATCTACCCACACAGCAGGAAGTCCAATGACTGCTTGTCATACTTGTGGAGCTAAATTTTTGTGGGACATCTGAAATATTATCATGGAATATATAGCCTTGAATTCTATTGCACATTAATTTACCATCAAAACAAAATCTCTGATATAGCTGTGTGGAGAAACTGTCATTGTACTGCAATAACATTTAAGGTGTTTTCACTAGTCTTAAGTGTTTAGCTGTAAACTACAATACTAATATGCAATTCATATAAAAATGGACATGTCTGAAAGTAATACTACAGCATTCATCCGTTATCAAATGGCTGGTAGCAGGCAATGTATTGTAAATCTGTCTACATATATAAACTGATATCAGCCCACCAGATATAATGCTAAATTACATACTGTGGTATTCAATATGGAACAATTATTTAGGTTAAGGATTCAAGCCTCCCCCCATGAACCATGGACCTTGCCGTTGGTGGGGAGGCTTGCGTGCCTCAGCGATACAGATAGCCGTACCGTAGGTGCAACCACAACGGAGGGGTATCTGTTGAGAGGCCAGACAAACGTGTGGTTCCTGAAGCCTTTGCAGTAGTTGCAAGGGCAACAGTCTGGGTGATTGACTGATCTGGCCTTGTAACAATAACCAAAACGGCCTTGCTGTGCTGGTACTGCGAACGGCTGAAAGCAAGGGGAAACTACAGCCGTAATTTTTCCCAAGGGCATGCAGCTTTACTGTATGATTAAATGATGATGGCGTCCTCTTGGGTAAAATATTCCAGAGGTCAAATAGTCCCCCATTCGGATCTCCAGGCGGGGACTACACAGGAAGACGTTGTTATCAGGAGAAAGAAAAGTGGCATTCTACGGATTGGAGTGTATAATGTCAAATCCCTAAATCGGGCAGGTAGGTTACAAAATTTAAAAAGGGAAATGGATAGGTTAAAGTTAGATATAGTGGGAATTAGTGAAGTTCGGTGGCAGGAGGAACAAGACTTCTCGTCAGGTGACTACAGGGTTATAAACACAAAATCAATTAGGGGTAATGCAGGAGTAGGTTTAATAATGAATAGGAAAATAGGAATGCAGGTAAGCTACTACAAACAGCATAGTGAACGCATTATTGTGGCCAAGATAGATATGAAGCCCACCCCTACTACAGTAGTACAAGTTTATATGCCAACTAGCTCTGCAGATGACGAAGAAATTGAAGAAATGTATGATGAAATAAAAGAAATTATTCAGATAGTGAAGGGTGACGAAAATTTAATAGTCATGGGTGACTGGAATTCCATAGTAGGAAAAGGGAGAGAAGGAAACGTAGTAGGTGAATATGGATTGGGGCTAAGAAATGAAACAGGAAGCCGCCTGGTAGAGTTTTGCACAGAGCATAACTTAATCATAGCTAACACTTGGTTTAAGAATCATGAAAGAAGGTTGTATACATGGAAGAACCCTGGAGATACTAAAAGGTATTAATTAGATTATTTAGGAACCAGGTTTTAAATTTTAAGACATTTCCAGGGGCAGATGTGGCCTCTGACCACAATCTATTGCTTATGACCTGTAGATTAAAACTGAAGAAACTGCAAAAAGGTGGGAATTTAAGGAGATGGGACCTGGATAAACTGAAAGAACCAGAGGTTGTACAGAGTTTCAGGGAGAGCATAAGGGAACAATTGACAGGAATGGGGGAAATAAATACAGTAGAAGAAGAATGGGTAGCTTTGAGGGATGAAGTAGTGAAGGCAGCAGAGGATCAAGTAGGTAAAAAGACGAGGGCTAGTAGAAATGTTTGGGTGACAGAAGAAATATTGAATTTAATTGATGAAAGGAGAAAATATAAAAATGCTGTAAATGAAGCAGGCAAAAAGGAATACAAACGTCTCAAAAATGAGATCGACAGGAACTGCAAAATGGCTAAGCAGGGATGGCTAGAGGACAACTGTAAGGATGTAGAGGCTTATCTCACTAGGGGTAAGATGGATACTGCCTACAGGAAAATTAGAGAGACCTTTGGAGATAAGAGAACCACTTGTATGAACATCAAGAGCTCAGATGGAAACCCAGTTCTAAGCAAAGAAGGGAAAGCAGAAAGGTGGAAGGAGTATATAGAGGGTCTATACAAGGGCGATTTACTTGAGACAATATTATGGAAGTGGAAGAGGATGTAGATGAAGATGAAATGGGTGATATGATACTACGTGAAGAGTTTGACAGAGCACTGAAAGACCTGAGTCGAAACAAGGCCCCCGGAGTAGACAACATTCCATTGGAACTACTGACGGCCTTGGGAGAGCCAGTCCTGACAAAACTCTACCATCTGGTGAGCAAGATGTATGAAACAGGCGAAATACCCTCAGACTTCAAGAAGAATATAATAATTCCAATCCCAAAGAAAGCAGGTGTTGACAGATGTGAAAATTACCAAACAATCGGTTTAATAAGCCACAGCTGCAAAATACTAACACAAATTCTTTACAGACGAATGGAAAAACTAGTAGAAGCCGACCTCGGCGAAGATCAGTTTGGATTCCGTAGAAATACTGGAACGCGTGAGGCAATACTGACCTTACGACTTATCTTAGAAGAAAGATTAAGGAGAGGCAAACCTACGTTTCTAGCATTTGTAGACTTAGAGAAAGCTTTTGACAATGTTGACTGGAATACTCTCTTTCAAATTATGAAGATGGCAGGGGTAAAATACAGGGAGCGAAAGGCTATTTACAATTTGTACAGAAACCAGATGGCAGTTATAAGAGTCGAGGGACACGAAAGGGAAGCAGTTGTTGGGAAGGGAGTGAGACAGGGTTGTAGCCTCTCCCCGATGTTATTCAATCTGTATATTGAGCAAGCAGTAAAGGAAACAAAAGAAAAATTCGGAGTAGGTATTAAAATCCATGGAGAAGAAATAAAAACTTTGAGGTTCGCCGATGACATTGTAATTCTGTCAGAGACAGCAAAGGACTTGGAAGAGCAGTTGAATGGAATGGATAGCGTCTTGAAAGGAGGATATAAGATGAACATCAACAAAAGCAAAACGAGGGTAATGGAATGTAGTCGAATTAAGTCGGGTGATGTTGAGGGAATTAGATTAGGAAATGAGACGCTTAAAGTAGTAAAGGAGTTTTGCTATTTGGGGAGCAAAGTAACTGATGATGGTCGAAGTAGAGAGGATATAAAATGTAGACTGGCAATGGCAAGGAAATCGTTTCTGAAGAAGAAAAATTTGTTAACATCAAGTATAGATTTAAGTGTCAGAAAGTCGTTTCTGAAAGTATTTGTATGGAGTGTAGCCATGTATGGAAGTGAAACATGGACGATAACTAGTTTGGACAAGAAGAGAATAGAAGCTTTCGAAATGTGGTGCTACAGAAGAATGCTGAAGATTAGATGGGTAAATCACGTAACTAATGAGGAAGTATTGAATAGTATTGGGGAGAAGAGAAGTTTGTGGCACAACTTGACCAGAAGAAGGGATCGGTTGGTAGGACATGTTCTGAGGCATAAAGGGATCACCAATTTAGTATTGGAGGGCAGCGTGGAGGGTAATAATCGTAGAGGGAGACCAAGAGATGAATACACTAAGCAGATTCAGAAGGATGTAGGTCGCAGTAGGTACTGGGAGATGAAGAAGCTTGCACAGGATAGAGTAGCATAGAGAGCTGCATCAAACCAGTCTCAGGACTGAAGACTACAACAACAACAACAACAACAACAACGATTCTTGCTAAGAGATTCACATTTTCCTACACAACAGGGATGTAACTAGGCTTGGGAAGCAGTGGAGATGTCGTCCTACCTTACTTTACTTTACTTTACCTTACCTCACCTCACCTCCACTCCCCCCCCCCCCCCCCTTATCATACCAAGTGACCCAAAGTAGTCAAAATAATAAAACCAAAAACTAAGAAAAACAAAGTCAAAACTAAAGAAAATATGATCTGCATCAATCTATATTTTCAAATTTTCTTAGAATGCTGACAAACAACTGAGCCCCAGATCCAGTCCATTGATAACACAAATTAAATGAATTTTAGTCTATTCAGACAGTAGCACTAACTCAAAGACAGCCGACTGGAGTATAATGGGCACTTTATATCTGCTAACACACTTTTGCAGAAGAACCTAAGCACTTCACTTCATGGACAGTGAATAATAGAAACATGCAGCAGATTTCCACAAGTGCAATGTGGTGCCACAAAGTATGTTTTGCAGAGTAGACTGTGGAAATTACTGACTTTCTAAGGCTCTTCAATTTAATTACCTGTATTATTTACTAACAGGCAAAGCTCACACCAATGTGGGATGACAAAATACTGTGTGTGTGTGTGTGTGTGTGTGTGTGTGTGTGTGTGTGTGTGTGTGAAGGGGGGGGGGGGGCAGCACATGCAGCAGTCTTCAGATGAAATGCTGCTTCAACAAATAGGATAAACTTAATCTTCTTCTTCTTCTTCTTCTTCTTCTTCTTCTTCTTTTGCTACTGCCTTTGTCCTGCATCATGCGCAGTCGGCAGGGTTAAGTACGGATTTGGCATGGTTAATTTAAAAGGGTGGCCGGATGCCCTTTCTGCCACCACCCCATACCCTCCCCCCAGGATGGAATTAGTGTACCCCACTGTCTGCGTCTAGTGTAAATAATGAAATATTGCGAATGTGCGGCAAATGTCTGCGAGTCATGTAACTGAGGCGGAACATGGGGACCAGCTCAGTATGCACCTAGTGGGATGTGGAAAACTGCTTAAAAACTACATCCAGGCTGCCCGGCACACCAGCCCTCATCATTAATCTGCAGGGTGGATTTGATTCTTGGTTGGTGCGCCTACTCGAGACCAGGAAGCAGTGTATTAGCACACTCGGCTAACCTGGCGGGTAAATAGGATAAGCTGAATAAAAGTACTAAAATGTTTTGCCAAATAGCTGTGGCCTGTTGACTAGTATAACAAAACTACAGCTAAGAGACAGCCACTGAACAGGTAAAATGTGCTCCCTAACAACTTATTGAGGACACACAATTCCTAACAAAATTTTGAAACCTGCAATAAACTTTACTTGTCACTGCTTAAGATAGAGGGCAAGTCTTCAGTCAAACCGTTTCATGTCCTCTTGTTAGCATGCTATTAACATCCAGTAAAATTATGGTTAACAGTCATTTTGATATCACATGTTTTGCACTCTGCTGGATCTCCATGAGGCAGGAGGATGCTATGGGTTAAAGGGTAGTGCCCTATACATAAACAAGCTAAAATATCTTTGTCTGAATGACTGGGTGGAAGTACACAAAATCTGGTGCTCAGTCTAATTACCTAAAGTGTGCTTTTTCTCTTTTCCAGCCATGTTCTTTCCCTCATGCACTGGTGTGCTGGATTTTCATCACATGCCCTTAAGGCTGTTACATCTGTAATCTTGGTACCACAACTTCAACCAGATAGAATGATACCTTTCAATCCTGTTTCTGTAAAGAAAATTCATGGGTGCCTGGATAGGCTTTGCATACCCACTTGCAGCAATAACTGGCTGAAGTCTTTGGATATCAAATTGTGATGGAAAATTGTTATCTCAGTCTCTTTCAGCTGGTATCAGTTTACTATGTGTACTTGTAAACTACATAAATAAAATTGCAATTAGGTAGAGAAAACAGGGTACTGTAGCTGTTCTGAACAAGCTCTTCTGGTCCAGCCCCATCGAGATTGCATACACATCTTGGCATCAAAGAAAGTGAAAACTGATGTTAAGCGAATCCTTAATATGCTGTCTGGGAAAACAATTGAACAGTCAGCGAAGTCCCCCTGCTTGAAGTCATCTGTACAAATTGGTACATCATTACAGGACTCATTTAAAATACAAAGGAACAACAGCTGATACATAAAATCAGCCGCATTCAACTTGTTGAACACAACTCATTTAAAACTTGTGCTGCTCAGTCAAGTTGGCTGCTTACTCCAACACTCTGGGAGAACACTGATATCTGGATATGTTGTTCTCTGCTGGTTCCTAATGTCACTGCAGCTTATGAGCAGTTCAGGAATAGTGACTACAGTGGAGAATGAGCAATGATTGTGGATGCTGAAGACACTTTAGCCAATTTATTTTTTTATGGAATGATGGAATGTTATCTTGTCATGAGCTCTCATCAAATATTTATTGATTTCCCAATAGCTTTGGCACAAAGGCTGTCTAATGCCCACATTTTACACTGTGTCTAACATTATTGGATACAAAGTTTAGGCTGAACCACAAATCTTGCACCCTTGGTTTAGACGGGACCAGATAAATGCCTTATAAAAATATTGTAGGCAGGACCTCTCTGTGTCTCTCACCTTTATACCCCAAAAGACTTAAAATTTTTAAGCTTCTCAAGTATTATATCTTTAAGAGTCTACAGCTTTGTTAGCCATAGATAAAAAATATGAGACACAGGGACCTAACTAACTGACTAAAATGGAGACTGATGCCATTAAAATGCAGTTCTGGTTCATTAAAACTGCAAGACTATTGTTAAAATGAACACACACTGTCATCAGCTGAAAAGTTACAGATCTGTCTATTGTCTGCCTCTTAAGCATCAACTATAATTGACAAGTTGTGTATGTAAGGATAACTGACAGGTTGTGTATGTAAGGCTAAAGACGAAGCAATAAAGCATAAAACTGTCTACATTTAACTCTTCATGGTGCTAGTTATGCTGTCTAAGGCAATAACAAAGACTGAGGCAATCAAAATGAGACATGATTCTCTTATTGGAAATTGCTGATTAGCAGGTCCCCTGTATGTTAATAGTGTTACCCCTCTGTAAAGCGGGATTCCAATAAAACTGGTAACCTATGAAAACTCCAGTTGTGAAACTGGAAATTTTATCTTCTCTTCATTGCCATACAATTGTTCAAAGTCTAAGAATGTCCATAAAATGTTCTGCTATCTACATCTAGGTAGGAAACCTTCCTGTGTAGAGACTTCGAGTAGCGTCATTTTATCTAGGATCGAATGATACTTCCTGAATCCACACTGGAAGAGTTGCTTCTACGACTACACTCATTTGGTTTCTGTTCACTATTCACTCAAAGTTCTTTTCTAGGCAACTATTGTAACTACTTATGGGTACTATCTTTCCTTTGTTTTAACCTCATACCATACTCAACAGCATCTGGTTCTTGGAGGCTGTACCCTTAGCACCAGGCTAAGTGTTTTCTCTCACAGAGATAAGCAGCTATATTCTTCTTGGTTGTCTGCTCCAAATGCACCTTTACCTGCATTTACTATATGACCTAAGAATGTGCATATTTGTTGCTATCAGATGTTATATTAACCACTGTCTGTACTATGACAAGTTAAACAAAAAAATAATTAGATGTGAAATACACAGGGTGTTTGTTTTAACTTGAGACAAATATCTCAAAAATTAAAAATGTTCTAGGTGAAAAGTTGATATTATTAAAGGAGACATTTGTCTGTGCTACAGCTGACCACCTCCTGATCACCGTTACTCCAAGGGCGGGGGAGGGGGGTGGGGGCTCAACTTCGTATTTTCAAATGGGATCCCCCACTTTTTTATTGCATATTTGGATTTTAGGCCAAAAAATACTTACAGTTTACTCAAACCATTGTTTCCTGTTTGTGGTAAATGGCACTGTAATTGACAAATATCAAGTGTGCCTGTTCCTGAAATTAAGAACTGACACATCTGGTGCTACTGACACATCTGATGCTACATTTAACAGTTTATGTTCAAACATTACCTGAGGGTTGCAAATGAGACTGTACAGTACAAATAATATGGCTACACATTGGCCTCTGGCAGAGTTCATTGTGGTGTGACCCCGAACCACAAGAATGCTTTATTTGGAGGCCACTCCCAAACCCCGCCATCAGGGTGACTGATTTCAGTATGTGTTTCCATCCAACTGCAGTGACTCTCACTGGGTGCCATGGGGCTGCTGGCAGAAAACAAACCACAACCATTGTAATAAGGTAAAATGTCCATGAAGTGATAGTGAGAGGTGCACCTGCTATGGATACTCTCAGAAATCAAGCACCCCAATGGTGACAGGCAAGGGAACTCTCTGATATCAGGCATTTCCATGTGAACAGAAAACTATTACATCCACATCATCATTCCTAAATCACACTAAACGTGGTTTCTAGCCAGATGACCCAGCTGTTTAGTGCCCTCCACCATAAAATCATCATCATCTAACCAGACTGTACTGTACAATCAAACTTGCAGCACTAAAGTGTTCTTAATAGCACAAACATGCACACCTGATATTTGTCAATTACAGTGCCATGAACATAATACAATAAAACAATGGTTTAAGTAAACCATACATATTTTTTGGCCTAGTATCCAAATATGCAATAAAAATTGGTTGGGGGGGGGGGGGTTTGCTCATTTGAAAATACACAGCTGGCCCTGCCCCTGTAGGAGGAGTGGTTAGGAGGTGTCCAGTTGTAACAGACAGATGTCCCCTTTACTAACATTAACTTTTCACCTAGAACTTTTTTCGTATGATGTGTCCTCTGAGATATTTAGTTCTCTCAAGTTAAAACAAACAACCTTTAGGTGTAAACCAACCTATACCAGCAGTCCTTCTGATCAACTCCCATATCCTTGGAGCTGGATTGAAAAACATAATTCACAAATTCTTACCATGGTGTATTGTTAGGTCCTCTACTGATGGTCCGATCTTTATTTTTGCAGTGCAGCTTGCCTATCTTTGACTGCAAAGCAACATTCATCATTCTACCATTGGGCAGCCTAACTCTTTGGGTGTTCGGTGATCTCTGGTATGAATGGGTGGCATCATGGATCACACTTATAATATACGCCATCCTGTCCTAGACACTGTATATTCAAATCTAGCTACACACCAGCCAATTTCTTTTAGTCAACATCGATTTCAGTAGATCCCTGTTGGGGTCTCTCGTTGGGGTCTCTCTGGTCTGCAAGTTATATCCACATTGGGGCATAGTTGCTCGAGTGAAGATCCGTGGGGGCAGATAAACAGACGGAAAAGTCAACAGCTGAGGACATTCCTTCAGTTCAGATGAAATGTGCCACTTTACCTATGTGACTCTAAATGGGCTTTTGGTTCCTCCTTGGAGACTGAGGTCCATAATATTACCTTTGCTTGTTAAATAGTGACAGTTCTCACTGGTTCACTAATTTTAGTCCAGTTTTCTTTGTTGAACTTCTTTTCTTAATAAACTGGAGATGCTGGTATCTGTGTGGACAAGGAGGCCATTTGGTTTTGAAAAACTTGAGGGTTCAGAAAACATTTTCCTTTGCAGGTAAGTTGCAGTTACAGATACAGGTACTTGTGCTCAACTAACATTTGGGTTACATGTGGTGAACTCTGGAGGGTGCAGTGTCTTAGAGGAGCTCTTAGCCTCACATGTGGGATTCTACTAGTTGCCTGAAGTGTCTCATTTCTCTCTTCACAGCACAAACACTAATCACTGCTCCACATGGGGTTACAATTTAACCATGTATATATTTTGGTCGTTTTCGCAATTGAAATGCTTCCTTTTCACCATCAACCACACATTAATTTGTCATTAGAACGAAGAGTTGCATGTCGAAATTTGTAAATTTAAAACCCCTCATAGGGTTCAGTACCTAGGATAATTCTGATGCAGATAAACCCAGCTGTGATATACACAGGTATATGGGAGAGTGAAATATTAAAATAAACATTGCATTTGTTTCTAGTGATGATTTTTTTCAAATTGCTTTTCACCTATGATGCATACATTTGCTCTTACTTCCTGCAATTCTTTTGTCATTAATTTCCATTATATCACAGTACTTAGCTATCTCCTTGCTGACAATAAGAGTGCTATGTATTTCAATTACTAATGAAATTCTCTTTTTGAAAGCTTATACACTTGAGATTAACTATCTCAGTCAGTAGAGTGTTATTGTAAAGCCTTATGATTAATTTCAAAGATGGTTCAAGTGGGACCAAGCATTTGTGAATGTAAAGAGATACTATAAATAACTTTCTGCAAATATGTGCCATGTTACAATTTTCTTATGATTTTTTTTCTTAGGTGGTTTTCACACAAAATCTATCTGTTGGTGGAATTAGCACTCGCTGATAGTTTACATCCTTTATTTGGAAATAGAGTTCAAAAAATGGATCATCTTGCGAACATGAGACATTGGCAAAAATCATCCACCCAGGCATAGCAGTAACACTCATTTTGTTAAACAAGGAGCTCAGGAAATAATTGTACACCTGCTGGGATCTCTCTACTTCCTCTCGTTTTGCCATCTGCCTCCTTAAATTCATTTTATTTTCATTTTTGCCTAATTATTATTAACATGCATGAGTATAATCTGTATTTCCATATAAGAGAAAGGTTGGCCCTCAGTCTTAAGGAATATAGCACCAGGTCTAATTTTGTGCTTAGTTTTGTGTATTAATTAATTTACTAATTTATTTTGACCATTGCTAGTTAATACCTTTGTTATAGGGTGAAATCAGTAATTGTTTTGTGACAGATTCTATTGTTGACTTATAAACAAATATATATTCTGTATTAATTATAAACATTTGGAAGATGAACTACTAGGATTCTTAAATTATTTATTTGGCTCTAATCGAAAGCATATTAGCAAAGCCAGCCCTTAATAAATTCCAAAATAATTACCAGGTTTGTCAAAAGTATTGTTTGTATAACTATATCTGTTAATTTCATTATTTAAAGAAATAATTCGGCCTAACTTTTGTGGTTAAAGGAACTGTTAAAAAGAAGGAATTTTTAGATGTATCCAGTTAATTGAAAGAGTTACATTTTAATTGTAATTTCTCTAACTTAAAACATCGAACAATGTATAGTTTCAGTGCCTACAACTGTGAGAATATGTAAAGGACGGATTTTTAGTCCCAAGACAGTCAGTCCACGGCTGATTTTCAGATGTGAAACATGTATTGGGATGAAATTTTCACTCTACAGCGGAGTGTGCGCTGATATGAAACTTCCTGGCAGATTAAAACTGTGTGCTGGACCGAGACTCGAACTCGGGACCTTTGCCTTTCGCAGGCAAGTGCTCTACCGACTGAGCTACCCAAGCACAACTCACGCCCCGTCCTCACAGCTTTAATTCCGCCAATACCTCGTCTCCTACCTTCCAAACTTCACAGAAGCTCTCCTGCGAACCTTGCAGAACTAGCACTCCTGGAAGAAAGGATGGCCGGCCGAAGTAGCCGTGCGGTTAAAGGCGCTGCAGTCTGGAACCGCAAGACCGCTACGGTCGCAGGTTCGAATCCTGCCTCGGGCATGGATGTTTGTGATGTCCTTAGGTTAATTAGGTTTAACTAGTTCTAAGTTCTAGGGGACTAATGACCTCAGCAGTTGAGTCCCATAGTGCTCAGAGCCATTTGAACCATTTTTGAAGAAAGGATATTGCGGAGACATGGCTTAGCCACAGCCTTGGGGTTGTTTCTAGAATGAAATTTTCACTCTACAGCGGAGTGTGCGCTGATATGAAACTTCCTGGCAGATTAAAACTGTGTGCCGGACCGAGACTCGAACTCGGGACCTTGGCCTTTCGCGGGCAAGTGCTCTACCAACTGAGCTACCCAAGCACGACTCACGCCCCATCCTCACAGCTTTAATTCCGCCAGTACCTCGTCTCCTACCTTCCAAACTTCAGAGAAGCTCTCCTGCGAGTGCTAGTTCTGCAAGGTTCGCAGGAGAGCTTCTGTGAAGTTTGGAATGTAGGAGACGAGGTACTGGCGGAATTAAAGCTGTGAGGACGAGGCGTGAGTCGTGCTTGGGTAGCTCAGTCGATAGAGCACTTGCCCGCGAAAGGCAAAGGTCCCGAGTTCAAGTCTCGGTCCGGCACACAGTTTTAATCTGCCAGGAAGTTTCAACATGTATTGGTTTTAGACCAACAACAATGCACCAACTTAAGAGTGGAATTAGTGTAACACAAATAGGTAATGTGTTAAAACAATTAATGACAATGTCTATTAAATTTATTTGAAAAATAGTGTCACACGTACCAAATTATGCTACAAGAACTGAGCTGTGTGGTTAGATTTTCACTGCTCATAGATGTTCAACAGCAAACGATTGTAGCAGTATGCTGATGTTGCCTGCAACCTATAAACGAAGTTTATCAACATTTACCAATAGTTAACTGACCATATAACTGTGTAATATTGGGGGGGCTGTGAACAGTGAAAGTAAAGAACTGTCACACGCAATAGTTGGCTACATCATTTACAATAGTCAAGTGCTGAACTTCCACCCCCCCCCCCCCCCAGCCCATTTTCAACTAGTATAACAATGCAGTACATTGACACTCAGATCTATCAACGAAGAAATAAATCAGGTGAACGTCACACACCCAGACACAGCCCTGCTTGCTACTTCCTAAGCTTCAAACAACTAGGGGTGATCAGTGACTTGGAGGTTATCTGCTACCAATTGTTTGGGCCCCAACCATGATCCACCATATCAGCAACTTGCAAATGTTTGTCATGTGTTTTGAACAGCCTCATTATCTGGATATTTAAGCCAAGAACCAGACACACTATGTCCCACTTTCACTCACGCCTTATGATGGTCACTTTAGTACGCAGAGAGAGAGTGCAGTAATAGAGGATTGGTGATGAGAGTGTTTGCGCAATATTTGCACTAGGAGTTTCAATCTGAATTCTTACACTGTATTGCAAACATATCAAATATGAAAATAATGGGCCTTCTCAAAGAAATATAACTTCCTGACAATTCAACCAAATTCTCCTGTCTGCTGAATTTTCCTTATACTGTTGATATTCCAACCTGGCATTTCCAATGTTTTATTTCAAAAATATCATCATGCTCAGTCTCATACAAATTCCCGCTTTACTTACACACAATAGAAAAATGATACAGAGAAGTTAATGAAAGTCATAAAAATTAAAAGTAACTAATTTTTCTAGAAAGATTAATTTCTATTTAACTGCCATTAGCAATGTGCAAGCTCATCTTCTGTGGGAGAAACAACACTGCAGACTCAAGGGTAATTTTATTTTCATCCCCAAACTGAACAAAGTAATTTTTTATGATAGGACAGTTGCACCTCTAAATAGTTGGAACATTCAGAATGCACAGTGCCTCCTGGCCTCTCACGCCATTGAGGTTAGACATACCCATCAGTTTTTTGTCAGGAATACTCCTACGTTCTGCAGGGAATCTTCGGTCTCTGGGGAGTCTATGACACTTTCGATCCTAAAGGCTCATCTGTTGTCTCCTCAACATCTCTTCTAACTCATATTCATTCCCAGAAAGAGGAAAGATTTTCAAGAATATTCTTATCTTTCTACGGATTTATTTCCATCGGAAAGGCACAGTTTACACATCAGCTGTCAATTCAACAGATGCCCACATAAAACCTTTATTTCCAAATGCAATTTGTATAAAAATTAAATAAAAAAATAAAAAAGACAAACACAAATACTTACAGCTTGTACCACTGTGTACAGCAACACAGTTTCGTGTAAAAAAAATTTTCCAAGCAATTCCTTTCATTTTCAGTCAGGTGCTAAATAATTACCAGAAATGACTAAGCTTCAAGACAGCCCAATGTGTAGTGTGGTAAGTGGAAATGAAATTACCTCTAGCAATCCAAAGAACTTTCCAATGTGAATTTCAAAGAGAGCCACCAGACATTAAGGTAATTAAGGCTTTGTAGGTCAAGTTCCTAACAACTAGGTATGTAAACAGACAATCACGTTATGGCAGAAAACACACGTCTCATGAAATGGTAGAGGGAATCAGAGAGACCATCCAAAGATAGCCATTAAAGTACATTTGCCAAGCACCACAAGAGACACACACACATACCTCATTCAACAGTTCACAAGATTTTGAATAAATGACTTGACTTGGGTGCTAACTAACTTCAAATTGTGTGAGGATTGAAGTGAAATGACTTGCAGCTTCACCGCGAATATGCTACTGAGATGTTGGACAAAGTCTGAGTAAAAACCTAACTACACTATGTGATCAAAAGTATCCAGACATCAAACTGCTAGGTCATTGGTCCCTCGTTCCGATTAAAATGATTCCACAAGGGTGGGAGTAAAATAATCGAGACATACAAAACACAGCCGGAAGAAAGGAGAAAACCATAAGAATTAAAGAAGGACAACAAACACTAAAATGGACAAAATCGGACAAGAAAACCACAGAAAGACGCAAGAAACATGTAAACAAGATCAAAACAAGAGAGCAGATTACCATGGCAGGCTGACCAAGAGAATAAAAAGGAGAAGCCAGCCACTTTGCAAAACATTAAAACTTCCACCCTACAAGCACTAGGGTGGAAGATACAGAGGGACAAAGGACATGTGCTAAAACTTAGATCAAATTATAAAACCCACTCGCACAAATAAAACGTAAAACTAAAGCTGCTGTTGAGGCATTGTCGCCCAACACCAAAGGTAGGGTGCTGGGAAAGTTAAAAGTCCACCGCAGAGCAGCTAAAAGTGGGCAGACCAGCAAGAGGTGTACGACTGTCATTTGTGAGAGACACTGATACCAAGGTGGGTACTCGCGATGGAAGAGATAACCATGGGTTACCCACATATGGCCAATGCGGAGCTGGCAGAAAACAACTGATTCCCTCCGAGAGGATCACATGGAAGACTTCCACAGATTCGTAGTCCCCTTAATGACACGCAATTTGTTGTGCATACTGTTGCGCCATTCCGTCTTCCAAAGCCGAAAAAGCCTGCGGCATAAGACAGAATGCAGGTCAGTTTTGGAGATGCCTATCTCCAGAAGCGGTTTCCGTGTACCCTGTTTGGCCATCCCATCGGCAAGTTCGTTGCCTGGGATTCCGACATGTCCTGGAGTCCACACAAACACCACTAATGACGGGACCATTCCAGGGCATAGATGGACTCCTGAATGGACACTACCAAAGGATGGCGAGGGTAGCACTGGTCGATAGCTTGTAGGCTGCTCAAGGAGTCAGTACACAGGAGAAATGACTCGCCAGGGCATGAGTGGACATGCTCAGGAGCACGAGATGTGGCCACCAGCTCTGCACTGAAAACACTGTAGCCATCTGGCAAGGAGTGCTGTTCAGTATGTCCTCCATGAAAATACACAAAGCCTACGTGACCATCAGCCATCGAGCCGTTGGTGTAAACCACTTCATGGCCCCAGTACATGTAAGAATTGAGAGGAAGTGATAGCGGAGAGCTGCAGGGTTAACGGAGTCCTTAGGGCCATGCGAAAGGTCAAGATGAATCTGCAGCTTAGGTGTACACCATGGAGGTGTACATGAATGGACCTCGAGGAGAGGTGGTAATGGGAAAGACTCCAGTCCATATAGAATGGACTGGGCGTGAACTGCAATCATAAGCGCTGACCTAAGCTGTCGATATGGGAGATGAACCACCATGATCGGGAAAAGGAAACGGTAATTCGGATGCGCAGAAGAATTATGAAAGTGTGCAACGTAACTGGTTAGCAGTTGTGCACGACTAACCTTCAATGGTGGAACTCCAGCCTCCACCAGGACAGGTCACCTGACTCATTCTAAAAGCTCCCGTCGCTAGGCGAACGCCACAGTAGTGCACTGTGTCGGGTAAACATAACTCTGATGGCGCTGCCGAACCAAAAACCAGACTCCCATTGTCAAGGCGGGATTGAACAAGGGCTCTGTAGAGCTGCAGCAGCGCAGAGTGGTGTGCATCTCAGTTGGTGTTGCTCAGGCAGAGGAGGGCATTGAGATGTTGCCAGCACTTCCACTTAAGCAGACAAAGGTGAGGTAGCCAATTCAATCGGGTGTTGAAAACCAGTCCTAAGAATCGATATGTCTCCAATACTGTGAGCAGATCATCATTAAGGTAAATTCCTGGTTCTGGATGAATGATGCGACACATGACTTCACAGCTGAAAACTGCAAGCCACGGGCTAAAGCCCATGACTGCGCCTTGTGAATGGCTCCCTGTAGGCACTGCTCACCTACACCAGTACTGGAGAAGCAGTAAGAAATGCAGAAGTCATCCGCATACAGAGAAGGTGAGATCGACGGCCCTACAGCTGCTGCTAGACCGTTAATGGCAACTAAAAATAGGGATATACTCAATACAGAGCCCTGCGGGACAGCATTCTCCTGAATATGGGGGGAGGGGGGAACTATGGGAGGCACCAACCTGGACATGGAAAATACAGGGCGACAGGAAGTTTTTGATAAAAATCAGGAGCAGGCCCCGGAGAGCCCACTCATACAATGTAGCAAGAATATGGTGTCGCCAGGTCATGTCATATGCTTTACGCAAGTCAAAAAAAGGCAGCATGTTGGCCTCTGGCAAAGGCTGTTTGGATGGCAGACTCGAGGGACACAAGATTATCAGTGGTACAGCTAACCTGGCGGAAGCCGCCCTGACATGGAGCCAGTAGGCCACGTGACTCCATGACCCAACCCAACCGCCGACACACCATACGTTCCAGCAGCTTACAAAGAACGTTGGTGAGGCTGATAGCTATCCACATAAAGCAGGTTTTGACCGGGTTTGAGCACTGGAATGATTGTGCTTTCCCGCCATTGCGATGGAAAGACACCATCGCACCAGATCCGGTTGAAGATGACCAGGAGATGTCGCTTGTAGTCACACGAGAGATGTTTAATCATCTGACTGTGGACCTGATCAGGCCCAGAAGCCGTGTCGGGGCAATGTGCAAGGGCGCTGAGGATCTCCCACTCTGTAAATGGGGTGTTATGGGTTCACTGTGGCGTGTAGTGAACGAGAGGACATTCCTTTCCATCCGCCGTATGAGAGTGCGAAGGGCTGGGGAATAGTTCTCCGGTGCAGAGGCTCGAGCATAGTGCTCAGCAAAGTGCTTGGCAATCACGTTTACATCAGTAGATAACATGCCATTGATGTTCATGGCAGGGACACCTGTTGGAGCCTGGTACCAAAAAAGACATCTGATCTTCATCCAGTCTTGGGAAAGTGACATATGGCACCCAATGGTCGACACATACCTCTCCCTACACTCCTGTTTCCATCATTTTATAAGCTGGTGAATGAAGGCACGGAGCCGCTTAAAGGCTATTAGGTGCGCTAGAGAAGGGCGCTGCTTATGTCACTGTAGAGCTCACCAATGCCCTTTAACTGCCTCAGCGACTTCTGGTGACTACCAAAGGACTGTATTTCGCCGTGGGCACCCTAAAGAACGAGATAATGTATTTTCTGCCGCAGAAACGATTTTTGTTGTGACCTGCTCAATGACAACATTGATGGCACCATGAGGGGGAGATTCAATGGTGACAGCAGAGGTGAAGGCTGCCCTGTCTGCCTTGTTTAAAGCCCATCTGGTTAGGCATCTGTGGGCATGACGCTAGGGGAGTTACAGGAAGATGGAGAAGCAGTCACTACCATACAGGTCGTCATGTGCTCTCCAGTGGATAGATGGGAGAAGACAAGGGCTGCAAACCGAGAGATCAATGGCCGAATATGTGCCATGTGCCACACTGAAATGCGTGGGGGCAGTTGTATTTAAGAGGCAGAGGTCGAGGTCGAGTTGCGACAGTAAATTTTTGACCTCCCAACCTCGGCCAGTTAGCATGGCACCACCCCACAAGGTGTTGTAAGCGTTAAAATCTCCCAAAAGTAGGAAAGGTTTAGGGAGTTGATCAATCAGTGCAGCCAATATGTTGACGGGTTCTGCATCATCTGGAGGAAGATATACATTGCAGACAGTTATTTCCTGTGTCGTCCTTATCCTGACAGCCACAGCTTCAAGAGGCATTTGAAGGGGCACAGGTCCACTACATACTGAGTTCAGGACATTGACACAAACTCCACCTGACACACTATTATAATCGCTACGGTTCCCAAGTATCCCTTATAGCCGTGGAGGACAGGGTTCCGCATTGCCCAGAACCAGGTTTCCTGGAGGCAATGCGGAAAGCAGGCGTAAAGCTTAACAGTTGCCGTAGCTCAGCCAGGTGGTGTAAAAAACTGCCGCATTTCCACTGGAGGATGACATCATCGTGAGACTGGGAAGGCATGGAACATTCAATGAGGCAGTTTACGCCTCAGGGTCACCTGCTGCCTGTGCAATTGACATCCATTGTATCTGAGGGCCCAGCAAGATCTAGAACCTCGGCGGATGCCAGAATCTCCACCTCATCCTCAGACACAGAATTTGTAGGTAGTGGTGGTGAGAGTGCCACCTCAGTGCCTTAGTTCTTGAGAGTCTTTTTATTTTTAGGTTTCTCTCACTACTACTTAGGTTTGCCCGGCTGGGAGGACTGCACTGCTTTAGTCTCAGGGACTGAGGAGGACCATGAAGCCTTACGACCAGATACCTGTGGTTGCTTAAGCCACTGGCGTGTGTCAGCTTTGCAACTGGTAGGAACCTGGGAAGAGAGTGACCCAAGTGATCCCTTCTTGGCGAGAGGAGCTGAACAGACTTACGCTCCTCTGGCTGAGAAGTGGGGACTGATGTCCCAGATGGGGGAAAGGGGGTGGGGGGGGGGTGTTGCTCCTGAAGTAGGTTGTGCAGGAACAACAGGTAGGGGAGTGTCCCCACCATCAAGGGGGCAGGTGGAGTTTGACATCTCTGAAAGCCAACTTTACATGACAAAACCGAAGATGGTAGAACTGTTGTCACAGCGGCAGTGTAGGTTGTTGTCATATGCACAGGATGTAGGCTCTCATATTTCCTCTTAACCTCAGTTTAGGCCAGTCTGTCCAGGGTCTTGTATTCCATTATTTTCCTTTCTTTCTCGAGAATCCTGCAGTCTGGGGAGCAAGGTTGATCAAGACCAACCCTGACTGCATTTTGGACAAGCCCCCCACCTCCCCAAACTTGTCCTCTAAATGCTCCACAAAACACTGAGGTTTCACTTACAAGAAAGATTCCCCATCAACTCTCGTTCATCCAAGGTACCAGGGTGAATAAGCTGCGCTGCCATCCTTAGCCTAGCTAAGGTACCAGGGTGAATAAGCTTCGCTGCCATCCTTAGCCTAGCTAAGGATGGCAGCGAAGCTTATTCACCCTGGTACCTTGGATGAACGAGAGTTGATGGGGAATCTTTCTTGTAAGTGAAATCTCAGTGTTTTGTGGAGCATTTAGAGAACAAGTTTGGGGAGGTGGGGGGCTTGTCCAATGGTGCAGGCATCAGCAGAGCGATCCCTGTGTGGTCACAGGGCTACAACCAACAGGTTACCTGGCAACCCCACAATAACGGACTGGCTACCGTGCTGGATATCAGGCGCAATCGAACTAAGAAGTCTTATGATCGACAGCGCAAAAAGCGATACTGCACAGAGGATGGAGGAAAATGCACCCAGGAGGGTGACCTCAACCAACAGCTGGAGAATGGGCAGAAGTGCAGATACAAGTCAACGAAGGATGCAAGGGGTCTCAGTGGGTGATGGACACTATGCACCATGTAATCTTACAAAAGGCAGGAATACCTCAGGCCTATTCTAACCCCCGGACCCACAGGGGGACCGGACACTTGCTGAAAATGACTTCCAAGATCGTGGCACCCCTCCATCGGTAATGCTGGAATTCATTATGGTGTTGGCCCATTCTTAGCCTTGATGACAGCTTAAACTCTCACAGGCATTTGTTCAAATCAGGTGCTGGAATGTTTCTTGGGGAATGGCAGCCCATTCTTCACGGAGTGCTGCACTGACCAGAGGTACTGAAGTCAGTCGGTGAGGGCCTGGCACAAAGTCAGCATTCCAAAACAAACCAAAGGCATTCTACAGGATTCAGGTCAGGACCCTGTTCGGGCCTTTCCATTACAGGGATGTTATTGTTGTGTAACCACTCTGCCATAATTTGTGCATTATGAACAGGTGCTCGATCATGTTGAAAGATGCAATCGCCATCCCCGAATTGCTCTTCAACAGTAGGAAGCAAGAAGGTGCTTAAAACACGAATGTAGGCCTGTGCTGTGACAGTGCCTCGCAAGGCAACATGGGGTGCAAGCCCTCTCCATGAAAAACACGACCACACCATAATACCACCGCCTCCGAAGTTTATTGTTGGCATTACACACACTGACAGATGACGTTCACTGGGCATTTGCTTTACCCACACCCTACCATCGGATTGCCACATTGTGTACCATGATTCGTCACTCCACACAACGTTTTTCCACTGTTCAATTGTCCAATGTTTACGCTCCTTACACCAAGCAAGGCATCGTTTGTCATTTACAAGCATGATGTGTGGCTTATGAGCAGCCACTCCACCATGAAATCCAAGTTTTCTCACCTCCCGCCTAACTGTCATAGTTCTTGCAGTGGATCCTGATGCAGTTTGGAATTCCTGTCTGATGATCTGGATATGTGTGTGCCTATTACACATTACAACCCTCTCCAACTGTCGGCGGTCTCTGTCAGTCAACAGACAAGGTTCGCCTGTACGCTTTTGTGCTGTATGTGTGCCTTCACGTTTCCACTTCACTATCACATTGGAAACAGTGGACCTAGGAATATGTAGCAGTGTGCACATCTCGTGTAAGAATGTATGACAACTGACACCCTATCACCTGACCGCATTCGAAGTCAGTGAGTTCTGCGGAGTGTCCCATTCTGCTCTCCCCAATGTGTAAAGACTACTGAAGTTGCTGATATGTAGTACCTGACAGTGGGTGGTAGCACAATGCACCTAATATGAAAAACGTATGTGTTTGGGGGTATCCGGATACTTTTGATCACACTGTGTATCTACAAAATAACATTTTCTGCCAGGAAGCAATCTTCCACATATGCGGAAGGTTAATGGGTAAAACATTCACATCTGGGACTGAACTAGTTTTCCAACTTTTCTGGCAGATCTTCCTGTTATGCACATGGAAGTTACAGGTTTATTTCGATAGTGAGATGATGTAACAAGACGATAGATAAAAAGACTAATATGTGACCATAAGTAATGTTTATATGGCAAGTTGTATTGAAAAAATAATTCTGATACTTACTGCAAGAGTGTGTGGCATTTTAATTCGTATCCCCTGCCAGCTTCCATTGTGATAGCTAACTGGCACTGATCACTCACTTTTTACTATGCATAAAAAAATATACTGATTGTCAAGATAAAATTCTACACAACTTCTCATATAAACATTACTCACGGCATTATATTCACAATTTAGTAACTGGCAGCTAGGGTGTACCTCAACTGGCAGAGAAGGTGCTGCCTCATGATTTTTCTGAATTTTACCACACAGAACTTTTATTTCATTGGAACATGTTGTTTTTGCAGCAACAGTTTTTTTTGTCTTGTTTCCTAAATGAAAATAGAATTAGATGCTGTTGGTAATAAAAATTGTTTAAAAATTTAGTTTCTCATTGAAAAGTACTTAGTTGCATTTGCCTTAGTATGAAAAATTTTGAAGGATTTTGGAGAACAATGTCCTATGTCATATTCTTCACAACACTAGCTGTTATTTCTTCTTGCCACATTGGCAGATTTTGTCTTGCTCCTCTGAGAGCATTTTCACATTTCTGTAGCTGGAAGCGATTTAGGAGAATGTTTTTCACTGAGTCTGTTTACAGGTGAACTACTCTGAGTGAAAGCTGATTTCACCCAGGCCTTTCTTCATCAAAACCACTGCCAACCAGCAACAAATTCAAGAAAATGTTTGCTAGTATGCCTCAATTTCTTGTATGAAACATACAAATTTACAACCATTGTCATAAAAATGTGAAAAAAGCATTCTTCCACCACTTTACTCACTTCTTCTCAAAAGGGTAGTAGCCCATTAGCTGATAAGCTTTGGTCCACACCGGCCCTGTATTTATTATAATCCACAATACATCTTCTCTATAATTCCGAATTTTCTTCTGACGTTAATCATAATCTTGAGTGTTTTATCACCAAAATAAATACATTTCTAGTTTCTTCCTATTTCACTAACTGCAAATGGTCTTATCTGCAAAATGGAAGTTCATTTTTTTTTTCAGTTTGTGGGCAATTATATCTTTGGCTAGCCCTTTACTAGTTTTCAGTACTGTATTGTAAGGCTGCCTCGAAAATGAATACAAAGTATGCAACAATAACAGTCGAAGCCATTTGCCTTGTGTGTAGCACAACACATGGCAATGAGGGGTTCGTGAACATAGCCAAGCAAGTAGCACACAGTGTTTTCTCTATTGTTTTTTCCACCAATAGGAGAGAGAAGTATTTTTTTGTGATAGTAAAAACATCATAGAGTATCTTTACACAGATGACAAACTTAAGGAATATGTTGGAATACATTCACAAAACTGAGAAGCAGCCACTCTAGGTCCGACATCGGTCATCATTTTGGAATGCAATTCATGCAACATAGGAGCTACATTGCTTGTTTCCGAAGAATTCAAGTCTTTATCTATCTTCGTGTTACAGTCAGCACCCAGCTTCATACTACGGATATAAACTTACTGCAATGTGTCTTAAAAGGTTTGAAAACTATTTAACAGAATGAATGAAACAACGGAAAAACCAGTATGGAATAATGATAACATTATGAAATTTCGCAAAAATTAACAGAATGTGTATTTTTTTAAAGTGACTTTTTGCTGTTTTTTGTAGGCCCATATTTTACTCAGTTATAGAATGTATTGTAAAAATAAAATTCTTCTCCAGCTGTCTCTCTGTGCTAAGGTTTGCCACAGAAAGAGATAATTTAAGAGTGAGAGACTACCTGATTATTCTTTAGGTAAGTATCCAACTTGTTCACATATGTAGTTCTGCAATGAGAAATAAAGTTTGTTGTGGATGCAGTACACAATACTACAAAGACGAGATGGACAACAAGAAAAGGCACACATTTCTACTACAATGCAAATTGGTAAAACGTGTAATACCTCCTACAGGCTCTATGGAAGTAATAAGTTAATTTGATGCTCAGGACATAAGAGGGATACTGCATATTGCCTGTGAATGTGTGCTTCCGTCACCGTTTAAATCAGTTGTCTCACTTGTAACGATAATAAGCACTATTCAGAAATGTTACTGCAAATGCATATATGACTACTGCTGCCACCTGACAGCTGTTTACTAACTAGTGCTGCCACTAGACTGTTGTTCCTTGTACTACTCAGACTAGTGATTCTCAGATAACACAGATTCAGGAACCGCTGATTGCGAGTTGACGCTTTTCATACATTTCCAAGAAATGTGGTGGATTGGACATGGCGGGCAATAATTCAGAAGCACAATTACACGGCCTAAAGAAGAAATACATGAGAGGCAGAGCAAAGATTAAACGCTGTGTCGCAGAAGTGACAACAATATGTTTTGGACCAGCTCAGAGAACTAGATGAAGGGATTCTAGACCTATTAGATGATGACAAAGATGAGGCCGACATTCAAAAAATGTGAAGGCTATGTAGATGCTGCGAAACATGCTATTTCTCAAATGTTGCACAAAATAGAGGAACAGCTCACAAAATCTGCAGCAAGCTTAAATATTTCCGATATCCCCGCAGCACAATCTGTAGCTTCACCTTCAATAAGACTTCCACCAACCAAGCTTGAGACCTTTCCATGCAATTTGGAGACCTGGGTAAACTTCTGGGATTAGTTAGATCAGTTGGTCAACAGGAACCCATCAGTTATTACTGTCAATAACATTTCTTTGCAGCTTAGAGACTCCTCCAATCTCATTATGGCAACAAGTATCGGATAATTCAGACCCACCTAGTTACATAGAAGCCTGGAAACCATTCAGCTGGCCACTCCAGAGAACCTCAATTTGACATTCATTGAATGTCAGTGATATTTTCAAACTCACCAGGAGCACGGGGAAAACATGAACAGACAAGGATGAGTCCTTGCACTGAAAATTCTCCCCACTTTTCTGGATTACATGTGCTGCTGCAGGATAACTTGTGCCAAGCATACGGAGCTATCCAAAAGGGATATTTTGCAGCTGATGGAGTTTCTGAGAGAGGAAGTGGAGAAGGCACTTACCACACAACATACACGATATGATCTTTCCATCACCTCCAGTGCCACTCCCATAGCTGCCTCACTCCACGTGCACGTGAAATTTAAAATACCAACGCTGAAAGATACTAGAGTACAAAAGCCATTCTGCATCCTGTGAATCCTGTGGCCGCTGGGCACAGGAGTGCAAGATCGTATGTGTCAGTGCTCTAATAGATAAACGGATATGAAACAGCAGATGCTTTGTTTATCTGCAATGTGGGCAAACTGCCTCATATTGCAGGAAGAAGGTACAGGCTCAGAGTGCTATGTGTAGGAAGCTATATCGTAAATCCACTTGTGATGAAGGGAGGGATCCTAATGCTCCTGCAGCCCAGACAAACATTACTTTCTTGGGACAGACAGCTGTTGCTCCTCATGGATTCCTGCACCTCTGTGTGAGCTGGATTCAGTAAGCCAATCTTGCTTAATAGCAAAACTGCTGATTGATTATTAGAAGCTGTAGACCATAGATAGGCAAGAATTAAGTGTTGTTCATTTGAATCAAAGCCTACATCATTTGAATCAAAGTCTACAACCTGACAACAGTGCAGACTTTTTCAGTTTAATATGAAGGGGCTTTGGAATAATCCTTTTGTGTCTCTCACTACCTTAGGAAGTCTTCACATTTCACACCAACCACTGTTCCACAACATGTAAACAGTTTATCATACACTCATATGTTAGCAGGTCCAAAAACAAACTCAACAGAAGGTATCCCCACAGTGATTCTCACAGGAGGCGATTTTTATTGGAAAACAGTGAAGGATATTTCGCCAATAATCGTCTGTGAATCTTTAGTGTTGGGTCCTTCCCTATTTAGCTGGATACTTAGTGCAAACAAGTCAGGAGGCTGAATGCTTGCAACTGTGGTGAACTTTATTCTTCCTGACTAGTCTCCTCTGCCCTCAGATGTTTTCGGGACATTGAGAGTATAGGGATTACTGCCAATCTGACCCATGAATAACAAGGACACAAGTCTTCTTGAGGAGTTCAGAGCATCTTTCTTTCTGCATAAAGAAGCAAGAGCAGCAGTTTCACTTCCCAAAAGATTGAATATGACCCTTCCAAGTAACAGACTGACTGCAGAGAATCTCTTCTGCCAACTGAGAACAGTATTTCAATGTCCAGAAGTCTTTAAGCAAATGTAATATAACTTAATCCTGGACTTGATTAAGATGGGGTAAATAGTGATTATTCCTGCCCAGTTCTCAGGGATGGCACTGTTTTCTCCCCCTCATCATGTAGAGAGGAAAGAGAAACATTGGAAGACTAAGTGGACAATAGTCTTAGATGTGTCCTCTCATGAAAGCTGTGCACCCTCTCTGGATGAGAGACTAAAGGCAGGACTGAATCTACTTACTCGATATCCTAGAGATTTTACTGTGATTGAGACCGCGTACCACCGTTATTGTCATGGACATCATGCAGGAGTCCCTTCAACAGGTCTTGAATGAAGAAGACAAAGACTTGACCATATTCTTCTGGTTCAGAATAAAACGGGAGACCTTCAAACTACTTAATACAATATCGCACTTCACCAGGCTCCCATTCAGCCTGACCTACAGCCCATTTTTATACTCCATTACTCTAAGAGAACACGCCAACAACTGTAAGACATTTCCCACCATGGGACATCTTATAAACAGCAATACAGACATGGATGACTTTGTAATCACAGAAAGTCATAATTTGGCGATCACAATAAATGAAGATTCAAATGAAAATCTCAAAAGCTCCATAAAATTTCAAAAAGTTGTGTGATGGAGTTTATATGTGGCAGTAGTGTCCCTTGCAGATCAGAAAGTGACCGACAGGTGGCAGAGTGATACTACAACACAGGAGAAGGCAACATCATCTACAACAAAATGCCCACCCCACCATCAACATACACCACAATTGAGTAGGGATCTGTGACGCGTTTTTTGTGGATTAATGGTGCCAACCAAATGAAATTCATCACAAGAATGACCACAAGTGGTGTAGGAAGTTTAAAAGCACTTTAACTTCTGTGGAGGATACTCCAAAACCAGGACAGGATCACCGCATAGTGACAGATGAGAACACTATGTTAGTGGAGGAGCTTGTTAAGGAGTGCATACACTAACTTTGAACAAAACAGCCCCAAATTTGAAGATTAGTGTTGGTTCAGTCCAGAATATTGTTCACAATTCACTGCCCTTCAATAAAGCATCTGCAAGAGTGCCATGTCACTTGACTGCTGAACTGAAAGACAATCACATAGATGACTATGAAGAACTTATGCATTGTTTCCACTTCGAAAGTGATACACTTCTGGAAAAAATTGTTAAAGGTGACAAGGCTTGGGTCCACTATAACCAACCAGAAATGAAATGTCAAGCAAGGAATGGCCCTGCAACTCATCATTGAAACCAAATAAATTCCACACTCAACTGACTGCTGGGTAAGTCATGCTCATTCTCTTCTGGGGTAAATTGAGTAATTTTTAAGTATTACATGGATAGGGAAGAGATGGTAACCAGTACTTCTTACTCAGGCATACTGAAAAATCAACTTAGGCCTATAATCAGGAGTAAACAACTAGGACTTCCGACTTCAGGAGTATTGTTACAGCATGGCAACACTCGATCACATACAGCCCCCAAGACAGTTGAGACTATTAAGGAAATTAAATTTGAATATCTGGTACAGTCTCCTTATTCACCAGACCTTTTCCTAGTGACTCATTTTTTCGGTTCACACACAGAACAGAAGCAATGGGAGGCAGGCATTTTAGAAGTGACGAAAACTGCGGTGCACAATTGCCCCCCCCCCCCCTCCCCCCAACACACACACAAAACCAAAAGAATTCTTTCATTGTGGTATCTAGCAGTGGAATACATGCACTGAATGTCAGAGAGACTACAACAAGAAATGAATTTAAAGTGTTTTGGTCATTGTTATAATTAAAAATGTTATAGCATTTTTCAGGTTTTCATTTGAATCGCCCTTGTACTGTGAACTTTTAACCCTAGTAAAACTGAAAAACCCAATGGGCCACCACCTCAGGGCAACTTTAAACTATCTGGAAGGCTGAAGGGCAAGAACCCCACGCACACCCAAGTTTTATTTAGGTGTAGACAGCAATACCAACAATACCAATGAAATTCCCAGCAAGTCATCAGAAGAGCCAGCCACCAAATGACGGCTCTTGCAATGTATAGCTAGGTTCTATGATCAACTTGAATTGTTCTCCACCCCCCCCCCCCCCTCTCTTGTTGGAAAATTGTTGCTCCTGGACACATGACACCAGGGAATTGCCTGTGATGAACTCATGCCCTAGGACCTAGGAGCACAATGGTGCGCTTGGGTATCTTACTTACCATCGTTGTCACAGGTATGTGTCCCCAGAATGGTCAGACACAACTCATGCAAGACACACTCAGGTACACGCATCCAGTGAGACATCTGAAAACGCATATGGAACAGCTCTGTACATTCATACAGCTTTAGAGAATAATGTCCTATGGCAATTTTCGCATCAGTAGTAGGAACCCAACTACTATGTGACTTTTGCTGTGCAACAGAATTTAAAGTCACTCATGCAATATTGTGGATGGGTGCTACAGTTACATTAAGTTGGATTCACTGCAATTGAAACAAATTGAAGATGTCCATTTGTAATCATGCAATGGAGATACAAACTTACACGACCCCCACACAATGGAGACTGCTCAGGACAAGACAACCCATCTGATCTCTCATAAGGACTTCTCTGAGATCAAATACATCACCTGTAAATTTGGTGACATGGACTGCCTCAGCTTGCACTCCTGAGTGTTGACCAATTGATACTCCGACAGTGGATCGATTACCTCCTGAGGAGAAAACAAAGAAAAACCCTAGCCAAGTTCTGTTGACACCTACACTGAACAGCCTCATGAACCTATCTACATTCAGATCATGCTGGAGGCTCCTTCAGACTACATCATGTACTCTCCATTTTCTAAGCAACATTCATCAGAAGGAGAAATCTTTGGGAGAGCTTGCAGCCATTTAACTATCAGCTCCCTGAATATACTGAATATGAGTAGCACAGAGAGAATCCTTTGCCAGAGAACTACATGCACTTCAAAATAATTTACCATTGTCAAGAGTAAAAATATTGAATGACACAACCCTTTCATTGGAGATGTACAGACATGCCTGGGAGGAGCACTAGCATCAATAGGGAAGAAAACCATCTGGTGCTCCTTGATGGTTCCAATCATTCCATACAACTGGTTATTTGAGAGAGAGGCAGCTCTACATCCATCATTTTGGCATTCATTCTGTGCTGTCCAAGCTCCAACTGGCCTTTGGAGCCTCAGAATTCGACTGGAAAAAGGAATGCTACACTCTTGCTTTGCACGTAAAATCCTGAAGAACCCACAAGGGCAACAAATTGAAGCAGCCCTACAATCTGAACAAGTTACATCTGCTAAACCATTTGCTGTAACAGGGATAGAACCTGGTGAGCCACTATTCATCAATGTGGAAAGAGAAATGCACAAGTCACATATTCCTCTTTTCATATGTGCTATGACGAAACAAAGCACCTCAGGTTTGTAGTTAAAATTTTGCTGCTCTGGCTATAATACTTTTGGAGATTCCATTTTGTAAACAGCGCTAAGAAACCCATTTCTCTGAATAACATGTTTTCTTTCTCTAAAACTGCTAGTTCTATATCTGTTGTTGTTGTTGTGGTCTTCAGTCCTGAGACTGGTTTGTTGCAGCTCTCCATGCTACTCTATCCTGTGCAAGCTTCTTCATCTCCCAGTACCTACTGCAACCTACATCCTTCTGAATCTGCTTAGTGTATGCATCTCTTGGTCTCCCCCTACGATTTTTACCCTCCACGCTGCCCTCCAATACTAAATTGGTGATCCCTTGATGCCTCAGAACATGTCCTACCAACCGATCCCTTCTTCTGGTCAAGTTGTGCCACAAACTCCTCTTCTCCCCAATCCTATTCAGTACCTCCTCATTAGTTATGTGATCTACCCATCTAATCTTCAGCATTCTTCTGTAGCACCACATTTCGAAAGCTTCTATTCTCTTCTTGTCCAAACTATTTATCGTCCATGTTTCACTTCCATACATGGCTACACTCCATACAAATACTTTCAGAAAAGACTTCCTGACACTTAAATCTTTACTCGATGTTAACAAATTTCTCTTCTTCAGAAACGCTTTCCTTGCCATTGCCAGTCTACATTTTATATCCTCTCTACTTCGTCCATCATCAGTTATTTTGCTCCCCAAATAGCAAAACTCCTTTACTACTTTAAGTGTCTCATTTCCTAATCTAATACCTTCAACATCACCCGACTTAATTTGACTACATTCCATTATCCTCGTTTTGCTTTTGTTGATGTTCATCTTATACCCTCCTTTCAAGACACTGTCCATTCCGTTCAACTGCTCTTCCAAGTCCTTTGCTGTCTCTGACAGAATTACAATGTCATCGGCGAACCTCAAAGTTTTTATTTCTTCTCCATGGATTTTAATACCTACTCCTAATTTTTCTTTTGTTTCCTTTACTGCTTGCTCAATATACAGATTGAATAACATCGGGGAGAGGCTACAACCCTGTCTTACTCCCTTCCCAACCACTGCTTCCCTTTCATGCCCCTCGACTCTTATAACCGCCATCTGGTTTCTGTACAAATTGTAAATAGCCTTTCGCTCCCTGTATTTTACCCCTGCCACCTTTAGAATTTGAAAGAGTGTATTCCAGTCAACATTGTCAAAAGCTTTCTCTAAGTCTACAAATGCTAGAAACGTAGGTTTGCCTTTCCTTAATCTTTCTTCTAAGATAAGTCGTAAGGTCAGTATTGCCTCACGTGTTCCAGTATTTCTACGGAATCCAAACTGATCTTCCCCGAGGTCGGCTTCTACTAGTTTTTCCATTCGTCTGTAAAGAATTCGTGTTAGTATTTTGCAGCTGTGGCTTATTAAACTGATTGTCCGGTAATTCTCACATCTGTCAACACCTGCTTTCTTTGGAATTGGAATTATTATATTCTTCTTGAAGTCTGAGGGTATTTCGCCTGTTTCATATATCTTGCTTACCAGATGGTAGAGTTTCGTCAGGGCTGGCTCTCCCAAAGCCGTCAGTAGTTCCAATGGAATGTTGTCTACTCCGGGGGCCTTGTTTCGACTCAGGTCTTTCAGTGCTCTGTCAAATTCTTCACGCAGTATCGTATCTCCCATTTCATCTTCATCTACATCCTCTTCCATTTCCATAATATTGTCCTCAAGTACATGGCCCTTGTATAGACCCTCTATATACTCCTTCCACCTTTCTGCTTTCCCTTCTTTGCTTAGAACTGGGTTTCCATCTGAGCTCTTGATGTTCATACAAGTGGTTCTCTTATCTCCAAAGGTCTCTTTAATTTTCCTGTAGGCAGTATCTATCTTACCCCTAGTGAGATAAGCCTCTACATCCTTACATTTGTCCTCTAGCCATCCCTGCTTAGCCATTTTGCACTTCCTGTCGATCTCATTTTTGAGACGTTTGTATTCCTTTTTGCCTGCTTCTACTGTATTTCTTTCCCCCATTCCCGTCAATTGTTCCCTTATGCTCTCCCTGAAACTCTGTACAACCTCTGGTTCTTTCAGTTTATCCAGGTCCCATCTCCTTAAATTCCCACCTTTTTGCAGTTTCTTCAGTTTTAATCTACAGGTCATAACCAATAGATTGTGGCCAGAGTCCACATCTGCCCCTGGAAATGTCTTAAAATTTAAAACCTGGTTCCTAAATCTCTGTCTTACCATTATATAATCTATCTGATACCTTTTAGTATCTCCAGGGTTCTTCCATGTATACAACCTTCTATCATGATTCTTAAACCAAGTATTAGCTATGATTAAGTTGTGCTCTGTGCAAAATTCTACCAGGCGGCTTCCTCTTTCATTTCTTAGCCCCAATCCATATTCACCTACTACGTTTCCTTCTCTCCCTTTCCCTACACTCGAATTCCAGTCACCCATGACTATTAAATTTTCGTCTCCCTTCACTATCTGAATAATTTCTTTTATTTCATCATACATTTCTTCAATTTCTTCGTCATCTGCAGAGCTAGTTGGCATATAAACTTGTACTACTGTAGTAGGTGTGGGCTTCGTATCTATCTTGGCCACAATAATGCGTTCACTAAGCTGTTTGTAGTAGCTTACCCGCATTCCTATTTTCCTATTCATTATTAAACCTACTCCTGCATTACCCCTATTTGACTTTGTGTTTATAACCCTGTAATCACCTGACCAGAAGTCTTGTTCCTCCTGCCACCGAACTTCACTAATTCCCACTATATCTAACTTTAACCTATCCATTTCCCTTTTCAAATTTTCTAACCTACCTGCCCGATTAAGGGACCTGACATTCCAGGCTCCGATCCGTAGAACGCCAGTTTTCTTTCTCCTGATAACGACATCCTCTTGAGTAGTCCCCGCCCGGAGATCCGAATGGGGGACTATTTTACCTATATCTATGAAATTTTAATGCCACTTCATTACAACATAGCAATGACAAAAATAATACAACTTTGAAAAAAAAGTACCCACTCATATGGCCATCTATCAAACTCCCCAACTTCACAGCTGTAGGACTACCAATTTTTGAGGAAGCAAACATTTTATTAAGAAAAAAAACAGGATTTTTAGTTTTTCTTACATAATGGAAAACATTCAATCTCCAAAAGTACACACACCAAAAAAAAGTTCTCCATCACCCTGGTTCCCAGAACTGAAGATAGACATTGACTGTGGATACTGTATCACAGACACAGTCCCCTTGACTGTTCAGAGATGTCGCTAAACACGCCTGAAGATGTAAACAACCAAGCATGAGCAGCACCTATTAGACGGAGAGGATCCAACAGCCGATCAGTTCCAGTCATTTCACCAGGAAGGAGGTAACCAACTCACATTGCCTGTAGTTCAACCATGCCTACATGGTCAATACTGTGGTTTAATCACATCCGCATTGTTACCTTGTGGCAGGAAGGGCTCTCAACAAGGGAAATATCCAGGCATCTCCGAGTGAACCAAAGCGGTGTTGTTCCGATATGGAGGAGAGACAGTAACTGTCGACGACATGCCTCACTCAGGCTGCCCAAGGGCTAATACTGCAGTGTATGACCACTACCTACGTATTATGGCTCGGAGGAACCCTGACAGCAATGCCAACATGTTGAATAATGCTTTTCGTGCAGCCACAGGATGTCATGTTACGACTCAAGTTGTGCGCAATAGGCTGCATGATGCACAACTTCACTCCTGACGCCCATGGTGAGGTCCATCTTTGCAACCATGACACCATGCAGCATGGTACAGATGCGCCCAACAACAAGCCGAATGGACCACTCACGATTGGCATCACATTTTCTTCACCGATGAGTGTCACATATGCCTTCTACCAGACAATCATCGGAGGCGTATTTGGAGGCAATCCGGTCAAACTCCCTTAGACACACTGTCCAGTGAGTGCAGCAAGGCGGAGGTTCCCTGTTGTTTTGCGGTGGCATTACGTGGGGCCGATGTAAGCCGCTGGTGGTCATGGAAGGTGCTGTAATAGCTGTACAATACGTGGATGCCATCCTCCGGCCCATAGTGCAACCATGTCAGCAGCATATTGGCGAGGCATTCGTCTTCATGGATGACAATTCGTGCCCCCATCGTGCACATCTTGTGAATGACTTCCTTCAGGATAATGACATCGCTCGACTAGAGTGACCAGCATGTTCTCCAGACATGAACCCTATCGAACACGTCTGGAATAGATTGAAAAGGGTTGTTTATGGACCACATGACCCACCAACCACTCTGAGGGATCTATGCCGAATTGCCGTTGAGGAGTGGGACAATCTGGACCAACAGAGTCTTGATGAACTTGTGGATAGTATACCATGACAAACACAAGCATGCATCAACGCAAGAGAACGTGCTACTGGGTATTAGAGGTACAGGTGTGTACAGCACCTCTGAAGGTCTCTCTATATTAAAGTTAGAGTAGTGAAATTTTAACCGAAAACCACAATGAGGATGACTAATAATGTCATGTACAATATTGACCAAAATCCTGTTACTTTAGGAATACATGCAGATTCAACAAGATACAGACCTGTCCTTAAATTTTCTTCAAGCACTGTAATAGGCCAAATTTATTGTTCCCAAAGGCAAAGAAGCAGACACTATTGGCAGAAGACAGCAGTATGCTTAAAATGAACTATATCCAGGAAAACCGAGTGATCATATGGAATCCATTTCTTCGGTTTTGATAAGACATTAAATCCTGTTCCAAGCTTGCTTTCTCTTTATTTCTTTGACACGAGTCCTTAATGTTTCCACACATTTTCTTGAAAATATTGTTTAAAATGCCATGAAATACAGGTTTATTAAAAATGAAATCATACTAGCTTCATTAAATTTTTTTCATGTTGTTAGCAATAGGAGAATCTTAACTATCTACAGTATTTTTCTACTGAATCTCTACGGAATACATTACAGAAATGTGGTCTCCTATTTATTTCCCAGTTCCTTTAACAGAGAAACATTCAGAACAAGCAAAGGAATGTTTAATCAAATGGCAGTTTTCTAACTGTGACACTGCTGGAAGGAAACATCCTGGTACACACAATGCTTTAAATCAAAGAAACACTGACCTTGAGAGACTAACAGAGTATTTCTGCGAGTGTCTCACTGCAGTATTCTTTAGCTACACATCTTGCGACAAGACTGTGGAATGCGTCAGTCACAGGGCCACTGCCTCAACACTTGTCACTGAAGCAGCAGAGCAGTGGGTGGCAGCTGCACCAGCCACACGCCTCAGCCCAAAATCAAACTGTGCATGCACGAGCAGGCAGCCCCTCTAAGCATGGAATAGGTCCTGTCGTTGATGCAGGTCACTGTCGCACCTTGGAAACGTACCTTTAACAATTCCAATAGGACCACAGTCTATGTCAAACACCAACCTAGTAAAAGGATTCCAGCTGATACGGCAACTCTCCAACAGCTTTTTGAAGCATTGGGCGAAAGAATATCTGTTGGAGCTGAAGAACTTCCATGAAGTTGGAGATCTACTTGGACAATTTGTCATATTCCACATTGGGGATAGCGTTCTGATACACAAAGACAAGCATACATGACCCATGTTGAGGAAGGGCATAAAGACAGACTACTACCTGAGAGAGCTGAGAAGATAAAAACAATAATCCTCCACACACCAGATGGCCATACACTGAGTCGTCCCACACAGCTGGTCATACCTTTACAGGACGACCAGCGTGAAGACGATATTACAAAATAAGATACCTGTTATGAGTGAGACATACCTGATTATTCTTTTGATAAGTTGCTTTATGTAGTTTTATAATGAGAAAAACAGTTTGTTGTGGATCTAATGCACATTGTGATTACTATATTTTCACACCACCACAGAGTTATAAAATTTGGGATCATTGAGACTTGTTTGTTCCCCCATGGAAACATGCATGTCTGAGGTATGCTGATCAGATGGTTTGAGCGTTCCTCCTCTGATGATGTTTCAGGGTGTTTTCCTTGGTGTTGGTTTGTCTGCCCCTATACCCTTTCCCTACACTGAAATGGCTGGAACTGAGCATAAACTGCAATGCTGCAACCACTTTAAAGTACTTTAAATTATTATTTAAGCCCTCAAGCATTTTTAAATGTAAAATGTGAGCTCTTAAAAGTTATTTATATGCTTTATACCAATAAAAAAATATTTTCTGATAAGTTCTCCAAGTTAACACAATTCATTCCCAATTCTTCTCATCATTGCTTAGTAAAGCAATGTTGTTGTGAGATCTGTTGCGTTGAATAAAGTCTGATGAGTCTATAATGATGACAGGGTGGCGTGGTTGTACAACAGCAAGGTCTTTAGCACTCACACTAAAAATTTTATGTAAGAGTGTGGATCACATTTTATGAAACTTTATTACTCTTACACACACGCACGCACGCGCTCTCTCTCTCTCTCTCTCTCTCTCTCACACACACACACACACACACACACACACACACACACACACACACACACACAAAATGAAAATCAGAATGTCATATCTCTAACATACACTAAAAAGAATGAAATGATCACTGGAATTTACAGGATGAGGCAGGAACTCTGCAAAATACCAATGTCTCCAGCCAAAAAGCTCTGATGAGTGACCTGAAAAAAAGACTGCCCACTCTGACAAAGCTTTGCAATCTGAGTAATCTAACTATCACTAGGTAGAAAGTTAATAAGTGTTCCAGAGCTGCAACAACTCAATTAGAGATTCAGGAACATTTTGACAGAGAGAGAGAGAGGGAGATCAGTAAAATGCTATTAACTGATTAATTGTGGCTAACTTAACCACCCAATTGCATAACATTCGATACACAACACTCATGACACCATAGCTGCTTTAACCGATGAGCACTCGAACTCACACTATGAGCATTTTGCTCACAGAAATTTGAAAACACCTGACATTTTGTCAACAATGCCTCCAGGATTCTCATTTGCTCAGTAGCTGGGTTTTATACATCCCCCCCACCCGCACAAACTGTTGTCGTCGTGTCAGCATGCGGGTGTCACTTGCACAGGTCAGCTGGTTGAGCCGGTCATCGCCATGTGGCATTTAGCTTATCGTCTGAGCATCGACATAAGTGTACCTTGCAATTCATATTTTTTAAAATGTCATTTTGTGCGTGTTGCTCTTCATTTAATGTGTTTTTTTGTTATTTATGATGGCTAAGTACATATGAAATAAGTAAACTAACATTATTTTGTATTTTTATTGATGGCTAGACAAGAAGAAAGAATTTTGGCATGAGTGGAAGAAGAAGAAGAAGAATCTGGAAGAGGAAGAAAACCTAGAAAATAATTAAGTAGCATCTATCAGAGCTAATAGTATTGACATTTGACCAGGACAATTAATACAGTGACCATTGTACCAAGTTAGAATGGTCATCACAGAAGAAGATGGAGGTGAGATTCTTCCATCTAATCTAAGCATGTGATCAGTTATTTTACTTAGACAAAGACAAGCAAACAAAGTGGAGTTACTGTTATTAGTAGGAAAGAGGTAAAAGCTGGGACAAAAGATGGCTAAGATATTGTGGGCTGTTTTCATCTCTTTGTAACTGAAGAAACACTGACTAATTACATATACAAATACTCACACTGTCCAATTAAGGTATATGCTTTGTATGAGCCAAATTCTTTTTACAAAAAGTAATGCAGATATTTACTAGGGCTAGCAACCAAATGGTCCATACAAATTTGATAACGCTGCACCTGCTGTCATGAAACGTTTATCACAAGATATAATATATAACACACACACACACACGCACGCACGCACGCACGCACGCACGCACACACACACACACACACACACACATACGTTAAGTCTCCTCTGACATGCAGTTATGATACTGATCAGACTGATCCAACAACAGGGGAACACGCAAAACCCGAAATCGTCACATATTATAATCAGACAACAAGAAATGTCAATGTGATGGAGCATCTGAAAGAACAACATTCCATGGCTTGAGTATCATGTAGGTGGTCTATGAGACTTTTTTTCCTCATTTTAAATAATACTATCACAAATAGCCAAGTAATATATAAAGAAAAAACAAATGTCATTATTACTGGGAGACAATACCTGGTGCTAACATAACCACAAACTGTGTATAGGAGTACAATGGAAAATTTGTCTGATCCTCTACAGCAAGTTACCAATGAAACTGAAGTTTCTGACATTGAAAAACTCAGTGGTATATGTCAAGTCTATCCACGAGGCAAAAATCAGAAGACAAAAAAAGGCATGCATTAATTGTCAAAAATATTTGTGTAATGAACATGCTGCGATAATGTGAAGTGCAAAGCTCAGATGCATGATAAAGATTAAGTCACAAAAGTTAAATAAAAAGAAATACTTTTTTCCAGTTCTGTTTTATAAGCGCCTTAGAAGATGCAGTTTTAATTATCCTAATATTATTACCAACAATATAGATATGCTGATTGTTCTGAATTGCAAATAAATATTTTAATATGAGTTTTATTATAAAAATAACAAGAAACCCACGAGTTTACTCTTAGGTACATTGCAGACTGCTTGCTGAGTAAGAGGGGAAAAATGCTACACACACACACACACACACACACACACACACACACGCGATCATGTAACCTAGGTGCAAGTTCTCTAGAGTTAACAGGTACAGCATGCACCAATGGAAACTGTCCCTACAGTCCTCATTCTTGCATCCCCAGGGCCTAAGCCTCAACTAGACCACATCCCCAGGCAATCCTCACCCTATCTCTGATCACAAGTACATCTATGTGGCACTCATCACTCACAATGTTTGCCCGTCATTTTTGTGCTTTGTTCCCTTTGTGGATTTTCGCATATCTTAATATTTTACACAAGTTAATATGCATACATTTAATGCTTATTTTGTGGAAATTACATGGAGTGCTCCTAAAGGTGGTAAAACAAGTCAAGATACTTCCTAGCAGATTAAAACTGTATACCAAGCCAGGACATTAACCAGGTTCCAGTCCTTCTCCTGCACACAGTTTTAATTTGCCAAGAAGTTGCAAAATGGCACACGCTTGGCAGCTGAGTGAGAGAACCACATCAGAAGTGAAAAACAGTGGAACAAGCAGTGTCACTGGTATCAGTAATTATTTCCTTTCTGCTGATACATATTGCACAGAAATTTCTCACACTCAATATGATATACGATTTCCTTTATATGGCTTTTGGAGTAGCCCTGCTGCATTTCATTAAACTGGAATACCATGCAATTATAAAATTGCCTGCTTAAAATGGATCATAAACAAAAAATTTATTGAACCCAAAAGAGGACTACAAGACACCTGCTCCATTATCAATAGTTTTTCCTTGAAGGTGATAAACATGACACAAGGCTCAAAATTGTAACCATGAATGTATACATTGAGGTAAAGCACAATGTGGTATCGGACATCAGCAACTACGTAAATATGGAAAAACTGTTTTTGAATGCTGGCCAAAAGCAAATGTGAAAAACTTCTCAGTAATGTTTTTAATTTTCATAAATACAGGGAGTATACAACCCCGGACAAGTGGGAGATCTGGGAATTTTTTCATCTGGGAGAAAACTGGGAAAACTCTGGAATTTTTCATTGTTCGTTTTCAGTTAAATTTTTGTAACTCCGACTGGTAATAACTGATATTCTAAATGTGGCCATTGGCTGTATAAGCAGCTGCAGCAAGCAGCCACAGGTTACCCGGAAAAATTTTACTGGTGTGCCCAAGCTGTCAGATTCATGCATGTGCAGCGGGCCTGGATCTCAGGGGGCAGGTAGAGTGGGGGTGGGGAGGGGGTGCCAAATTCATATTTTTGAGGGAAAAAACCTTGTTTCACAAAGCACCTAGCATTCAGTGCACTTGGTCTAGTGGTTATTCATGTGATTTTAAATGCATCCCTTTTGGCTTTTGAGCTTTTTGAAGACATTCTAAATTGATATCTGAATGAATCTAAGTTGACTTTTGAACGCGAGCAAAGTGTACTTGATGTCTCTGCCAGGGGAATACTCATCGCCCCTATAAAAAAACTTTCCTGCATACAAATGGGGATGGGGCTATACGAGCTGAGTAGAATAAAGCCAAACGGATGAAGCCAATCGCTGTTTGTCTATGTGGTTGACTGGGTTTGCGAATGATCAGCGTTGTTATAATTAGTAGTGAATCCATAGGTTCAGACTACCAGAGTGGAAATAAACGACTCACAGGAATAACAGGTAAGAAAGCTTGTGAATTATCGTCAATCAATGTATCCAAGAAAAGATATTTTGATAGAAAATATTGGACCAGAGCCCTACACTAGTAAGGGTCAGTTGTACAGTTCCCAGCTAGCAGCCGCTTAAGTCCCATTCTGCGAGTAGCACGGAACACGTGTTGTACGAACATGTAATAATGCCTAACCGGAGAATAAACATAGGCTAAGTAGACCAGCTGATCGTGGCAGGATTAGTGAAGTTAACTGGAGAATAAGTTTTGACACTGGCAGAAATAGTTACAAGAATAAGTGATGACCAGATCGTTTGTTAGAAGGAGGAAGGAGAAGAAATGGGGAAATCACACAAATTATGGAAGAATTTGAGAATTCCAAATTTATATAAAAATTTCGTACTACTACTTTTCAATCTCCTGCTTGAGAAACTGGAGCGTATGAATGAAATGTGAAACTGTTTCCTAGTCTTGGGTACTATTTGTATTAACAGCTTTTTCGGTATTAGACAACAACATTTCTGTTTTTCATGTAGCAAAACATTTGACGAACTCTGATGAGGTAATAGATTCTTTCGCAGAAAATAAAGCACGCAATGTAAAGCTGTAGCAAGATTAGAGAGAAAAGATGCTAGGACCTAAGGATTGAAGAAATTTGTACTGTCTTGCTTGTCTCTTGTCTTTACTGGTTTTATGTATCCTATATTTAATTTTATGTCACACAAAACAGAGAGTAATTAGCTAACATGCAATAAAGAGTGCAAATTTTCTGACGAGTTCTTGTTCTCCCGGTTACAAATAATCCCGTCCAGTATTAACTGCGAGATTTTTTTTTTTTAAAGAGGGGCAGGATGTCAAACCGCCCAACTGGGGGCAGGAGAGGCACCACAGGACATTTTAATTTCCACTGTCCTGAATATAGTTTGATGGCATCCGTTACAAAATACACACGTTTGAGTCCCACAGAGGGAAATACAGTGACGTGCAGTACAAGAATGCTGTGTGAAGAGGTGTGGCACTGAACGTTGGCATGCTTAAGTCTAAATAACATGTCTTATATTTCCACAAACATGTATGTTCTATGTATCAGACTCTTCAGATAGATGTGCACTATAAAATGAACGTATATTTGAAAAGTCAATTTTTTTTCAATATCCTATCTCAAACGCTCGAGGGAGGAGGGGGCACTATCCAGTATTGCCCTGGTTCAGAAATATTGTAGAGCCAGGGCTGATGAGCAGAGCAGTCTGTGTTGTAGTGGGAAGGTGGGTAGTTTACAATTAGTGATTTTGGTGTTTCCTCTTCGTTTACTGCTCTCACGTCAAATGAAAACAAAATTGAATTTTGTGGCTGAGAGCTATCAAGTGAATTAAAATACATTCACATAATTACGGAAGGCTAAAATATGTTATTAGTTTGACTATTTTATTTCCACCTTTTTGATAGTCAAGCATTAATGGCCTTGCACAACAATGAAGTTATTTTTGTCATTTGGCTAAAGATATTTGGCTTTTATTAATCTTTTCCGCTGAGGCAGTCAGTTTCTTTGAAACGAAGTACTTAATCCTACACTATTGGCTTGTTTCAACTGTCTGCTGCATTTCAAGTGCACTTTAACATCTTCTAGCATGTATGGCATTATGGCAGCATAAAGAACCAAACATGAGAATACAGTACTGGTACTCCAAGAGAATTTACGTCTCGAAAACTACACTGAAAAGCTTAATATCAGGCCAATGCCTACTTCATTGGGAATCTGGACATATGAATGCATGCATTTTAGAATGATTTATGAAATTCCGATGCTTCGGAGTATCCTCTGATGTCTTGTTTCTTTTATGACATACTGTAAGATCTTTTAATGTTTTACACGTACGAACGGGTTTCCTAACGTCATTGTAGCTACGCAAGCTCAGTGATGCCTGTTATCCGGCACTGTCTAGTAACTGCTGAACTGCTGAAATGAACCTATTGCTAACATGTTGCGGGAAAATATTTGGAATGGCGATTTGAAAAGCGTTGCTTTCAAAGTAAGTTTCCTTTTACACAAGATGAACTATATGCGAGAATGAACGATGAATTTCTTAAATCACAGAGCATTTGGCTCTCATTTAAAAATCAACTCTTTCAGGAAGACCATGACATTTATGTTGTCCTTAAAAATTTTACTGGCACATTTGTACAATGTATCTTATAGTGTAACACGTGCAAAAAAAAATCAACATTATATGTGAAAGCTTAGCTTCTCTTGCAGTTTATTAGTCTTTGAGACTAATGTGTGAAAGCTTTTCTTTTCTTGTAGTAACACTACGTATATTAATTTAAACCATTAACATTTCCTATTTGTGTGTTCGCGCTACTTAACAGTGATGTTGCTATTGTCTGACTACATCATGTGTTCTATGCTCTGAATATCCGCTGTCATCAGCTGGTGAGATCACATGACATGAGCTATGACTGAGTTACAAAAGTGCATCGCAATCTCAATTACAACACTTCAGAAAGTAACATGCAGTGTTTGGTGGAATTCGAATTTATACTTCATAATATGAAAATATGCAGCATACATGTTGCTGCACATCAAAGATCTTTCCAAAAAAAAAATGTGTTTTCTTTTTCCCTGAGTTTCATTTTCCAAAGTGCCAGGAAATTCTACACCGGTTATAAAACCATAACCATTCAAAGGATTGACATGTTTTACAGTTCCGAGGGTAAGTATACTGTGATTTAACTCACAGGGGAGAAAGTGTATTTTTAACTGGGAAATCCAGGAATTTTTTTCCTTGTCCATGTATACACCCTGAAATAGCTTTTATTGGACCTACTACCTGTTGCAATTCTTTGTTATCTTGCTTGCATCACTTTATTCCTGCACCATATTTCAATGTATGACATTTTCACCTTCAGACAAACATCAACACAAAGCGACATTGAACTTAAAAAAACAGATTTAACTCTAGTAATTTTTAATCTTAGTTTAGCAAATTCTCCTCCTCCCATCACTGTGGTACTCTGGATTTTGTTAGCCACAGTCTGCAATATCAAGAAGTACACTAACAACACATTGTTTGTCCAAAACCAAAGTTAAGACTGCAACAGCCAGATCACTAATTATAATTTTATTTAAGATGAGCGGTTCCAGCAAATTTATGTTGCTGTCATTGGAGCTGTGAAGCATATAGCTCAAAAATACAAGCATAATCAGGTCAGATCTAATAGAAGGGGTACATATTTACACAACCTGGATGTAGAGGGTGTCCCAGAAATGTTGTGAAAAACTTTAGGTGAGGTAGGGCAAATAAGTATTTAGAATTGCATAGCAAACCATGGCCACAATGTCAGGGGCAAGTGATAGCAGAGGCCAAAGATCAGAAACTAAACAAGAGAGTCGTTCACTTGAAAGAACTATTGGATGAAATGAGTATACATGGTGTACAATGTGAATACAACTCTAACGGTACAACAGAGGCTCAAAGTTTGCACCATCAGACACCAAGCACATCTTGACACACTCAAACACACTAGAAGTTTCTTTGAGTGTAGCAGCTGCACAGACATTTCTAGCATGAAGATCCATTTCACAGTCCACAGGATCATGATACATGAGAGATTTCATGGCTCCTTACAGAGAGAAATTCAAGGCTCGAAAAATCCTTTGAGCATGGGGGCCAGGAATCAGTCAACCATGCCCAACCCACTGATGCAGGGATGATTTGTTCAAATGTCTACGAACAGTCAGTCCAAAATAAGCAGCCACCCCATCATGCTGGAACCACATGCTATGCCTCACATTTGATGGAACATCTTCAAGCACACTGGGAAGAACCTGAAAGTCTGGTAATTTGCAGCGGTCAAGCGGAATTGTAAAAAGTATGGTCCAACTAAGCAGTCATGTTGTGCCATGAGGTGCCACATATCGAGGATTTTCTGGTGCTAACAAGTGCTCATTGTGGTGACTGAATACAACATTACTAGTGAATGGGGCCTCATCAATGAACAACACATAAGCTGGGAAATGCACATCTCTGCCGGTTTTGTAGCAGACACAGACTAAAAAACGCAGATGTGTAGGATGGTTATCAGGGTGCAGTAACTGCATCCTTTGGAGATGAAAGACATGAAAGAACTCTGTTCAAAATATGCTGGACACTGCTATGAGACATTCTTAATTTCAAGACAATGACACATATGCTGGTGCTCTGATTGGTCTCTACGGCATCCAGCTCACTTTCTTCCCTAACAACCAAATGTGCTGACAGTGGCCTGCCCTAACTGGCCCTGCCACTTAATGACCTGTACTCGCACAGAGCAAGATACAAATGTGCAAACAAACTTATGTGGTTGACATCTGTATGGAAAGTATTCTTGATAAATGCAGGCAGTGGCTTGTCCATTGCAATCAGCTATTCCATACATTAAGTCATGCCTGCAAGCTCACCATTCGTACACCATTCCAGGCTCCTCATACGCTGGCTAGCATTTGAATAAGGAAATCTTCACATTCCTCTCCAATACTTTCATGTACAGCACCATCTAGCACCATGTGACAACATTTGCAGCCATGGACTGCTATGCAATTCTCAATCCTTATGATATGCCCCACCTCCCCTAGGAGATTGTCGCAACATTTCTGGGACATCCTGTAAACAGCGTACCTTACTCAAATATACATCAATAAATCTACATTGTATGTGTAATATATAATATCAAGTTGTAATAAGTCATTCCAGGAACATGAAGGAAGTAATTCCCCAGCATGTCAATAACACAAGATTTATGTAAAATCTGATGCATGTTGCACCAACTGCACAAGCTCATTTTCACTTACGACGAAGACAACTGAAAATCTGACATCATTATGCTTGTATTTAAGCCATATGCTCTACAAATCCCAAAATGGCAATTTGTATTTGCCGAAACTCATCATAAACAAACAATGTAGGAAAAGACAGATTGCTACTTACAATAAAGAAAACATGTTAAGTTGCAGACAGGCACAATTAAAAGACACAAAATGCTTTCGGCCACAGCCTTCACCAGCAAAAGAGAAACACACACCATTCACACACGCAAGCAAACCAACCCCACGCACACATGACCACTAACCCCGGCAGCTCAGGCCCAAACTGCTGGAGTCTGTAATCATGTGTGCGTGTGCGCAAAATCGCTCTTTTCCTACACTGCTGATATTTCTTACCTTGAGTGTCCATTGTCTCATCATAAAATTATAATTAGCAATCTTCAATCTTCACTGTTTAAGTTTTTACTTCTATATTTCAAACTACTCTACATCACCCTCATACTTGTGTGATCTCAAGCATATATGACACTACTGTAAGGCATAATCCGTATAACTTCAGGCAGGGAGGTTACCTCCATAGACTCTGATGTTATTGAATTTAGCATATGTAAAAATTCAGGAGTAAGCAAGAAAAACTTATTTGTTTTCCCCAAAAAAATTCCTGCCCCGAGATACAGGCCTCCAAAGACAGTGACTGCAAACACCATTTTGAAGATGCAAATTTCAGAATTTTTTTTAAAATGCTGTATCTCTATCAGTTCTAGAAGTTTTGTTAAGAGTTCTTTTATTTGAAAGATAATTGCTTTATGATTACGATGGTATCCTCCGTTTGGACATATCTATCAAAGTTCTTTTGCTGTCACCTTTTGAATTTTTTCATAATTTACAGAAAAAAGGTTTTTCTTCAAAAATGCCAATACAGAAAAGTTACATTTCTTTTCTGTTGATTAATAACATATAGTACTATATTCTTGTAAAGGAGAGCTTCCACTTTTAAGCTGGACAGTTTTTATTTTTAAAAAATCATTCTTTTTTAACTTTCAAGGGTAATGTATGTCTTACTAAAGTTGTTTCTTACTAATTTCGTTGTTAAAGTGTTTATTTATATTGTCTTTGTTGCAGTTATTTCTTACACTGCTATAGTTTCTTGTCAGTTTCTTTGACGTGGGTGTTCAGTGCTAAATTCTTTACTGAAGAGGCTTCTAAGAAACCTGAGACCATCCAGTGAGTTCTGTGTTTTTGTGACAAATTTGCCAGTTGACACAGTTGCAGTGTGTTCTGTGAAAAGGACTGTTAAAAGTGATACAAAGATGATGTGACTTACCAAACGAAAGCGTTGGTATGTTGATAGACACACAAATAAACACAAACACACACACAAAATTCAAGCTTTCGCAACCCACGGTTGCTTCATCAGGAAAGAGGGAAGGAGAGGGCAAGACGAAAGGATGTGGGTTTTAAGGGAGAGGGTAAGGAGTCATTGCAATCCTGGGAGCGGAAAGACTTACCTTAGGGGGGGAAATAGGACAGGCATACGCTGGCGCGTACACACATAACCATCCGCACATATACAGACACAAGCAGACAATTGTAAAGGCAAAGAGTTTGGGCAGAGATGTCAGTCTGGGGATGGGGATGTCAGTCTGACATCTCCGCCCAAACTCTTTGCCTTTACAAATGTCTGCTTGTGTCTGTATATGTGCGGATGGATGTGTGTGTGTGCGTGCCAGTGTATACCTGTCCTTTTTTCCCCCTAAGGTATTGTCTTTCCGCTCCCGGGATTGGAATGACTCCTTACCCTCTCCCTTAAAACCCACATCCTTTCATCTTTCACTCTCCTTCCCTCTTTCTTGATGAAGCAACCATAGGTTGCGAAAGCCTGAATTTGGTGTGTGTATGTGAATGGAAAAACTGGTAGAAGCGGACCTCGGGGAAGATCAGTTTGGATTCCGTAGAAATGTTGGAACACGTGAGGCAATACTAACCTTACAACTTATCTCAGAAGAAAGATTAAGAAAAGGCAAACCTACATTTCTAACATTTGTAGACTTAGAGAAAGCTTTTGACAATGTTAACTGGAATACTCTCTTTCAAATTCTGAAGGTGGCAGGTATAAAATACAGGGAGCGAAAGGCTATTTACAATTTGTACAGAAATCAGATGGCAGTTATAAGAGTCGAGGGGCATGAAAGGGAAGCAGTGGTTGAGAAAGGAGTGAGACAGGGTTGTAGCCTCTCCCCGATGTTATTCAATCTGTATATTGAGCAAGCGGTAAAGGAAACAAAAGAAAAATTCGGAGTAGGTATTAAAATTCATGGAGAAGAAGTAAAAACTTTGAGGTTCGCCGATGACATTGTAATTCTGTCAGAGACAGCAAAGGACTTGGAAGAGCAGTTGAACGGAATGGACAGTGTCTTGAAAGAAGGATATAAGATGAACATCAACAAAAGCAAAAAGAGGATAATGGAATGTAGTCAAATTAAATCGGGTGATGCTGAGGGGATTAGATTAGGAAATGAGACACTTAAAGTAGTAAAGGAGTTTTGCTATTTAGGGAGTAAAATAACTGATGATGGTCGAAGTAGAGAGGATATAAAATGTAGACTGGTAATGGCAAGGAAATCGTTTCTGAAGAAGAGAAATTTGTTAACATCGAGTATAGATTTAAGTATCAGGAAGTCGTTTCTGAAAGTATTTGTATGGAGTGTAGCCATGTATGGAAGTGAAACATGGACGATAAATATTTTGGACAAGAAGAGAATAGAATCTTTCGAAATGTGGTGTTACAGAATAATGCTGAAGATTAGATGGGTAGATCACATAACTAATGAGGAAGTGTTGAATAGGATTGGGGAGAAGAGAAGTTTGTGGCACAACTTGACTAGAAGAAGGGATCGGTTGGTAGGACATGTTCTGAGGCATCAAGGGATCACCAGTTTAGTATTGGAGGGTAAAAATCGTAGAGGGAGACCAAGAGACGAATACACTAAGCAGATTCAGAAGGATGTAGGTTGCAGTAGGTACTGGGAGATGAAGAGGCTTGCACAGGATAGAGTAGCATGGAGGGCTGTATTAAACCAGTCTCAGGACTGAAGACCACAACAACAACATGTCGGCATCATCAGGTAAACTGACGGAATGAGTTCCTGTGAACGTGCCGGCACGGAGATCCGTACGCTATGGCTGCTCAGAAGGAACTGGGTTCGGTCGCGGTGGCGGCCGATTTAAATATCTCCGCCCGCGGCGCGCTCCTTCCGCCGTCCTTGGTTCAAGTCTTCCCTCGAGTGAAAATTTTACTTACTTTATTTTTGCATAGTTATTAATCTGTCCGTTCATTCATTGACGTCTCTGTTCACTGTAATAAGTTTAGTGTCTGTGTTTTGGGACCGCATCGCAAAACAGTGGATAAGTAAGACGAAAGGACGTGCCTCTCCAATGGGAAACTCCTAAAAAAGTGATGAAAACATAAGAGTTTGTCACATAAATTGAAAATAAAAAATTAAACTTTCCACTCAATGGAAGATTTGAACCAAAGACCTTTCGTTCCGCAGCTGCTCACGTTACCACGAGACCACAGCGCTCCTGCGTTTCCAGTGTCCTTGATGTTGCCTATCTTCCCACGAACTACTCAGTCTGTATAGTTTTTCACAGTTCCACACAACTTCTTCCTGTTTTCTCAATTGATCTGTGTTCAGTTTTTCAAGGCCTATCCACTGTGCCAACTTATAACTAAATCTGAGGGCGGTGCGATGGGGAGGTTCCCTTGTGAGCAGCCATAGCGTACGGATCTCCGTGCCGGCACGTTCACAGGAGCTCAGTCCGTCAGTTCACCTGATGATGGCGACATGTATGATCGCCGAAATATTGTGCCCGTTGGACACTGTAGACCAGCAGTACACCTGTGGATATTTTGATCATACTAAAATGCATAATTCGGCTTAAAGTGCACATTCACATGTCCTGATTCGGATATAAATAGTCTTGGAGTACCAGTACTGTACTATCTCATGTTTGGTTCTTTATTATGGCATGATGTCAAACGTGCTAGAACATGAAAACGTGCACTTGAAATTCAGCGAATAGTTAAAACTAGCCAATAATGTGGAATTACACACTTCGTTTCAAATAAATTGACTGCCTCTGCGGAAAAGATTAATAAAAGCCAAATTTCTTTAGCAAATCGACAAAAATAACTTCATTGTTGTGCAAGGCCATTAATGCTTGACTGTCAATAGTCAAACTAATAACATATTTTAGCCATCCGTAATTATGTGAATATATGTTAATTCACTTGATAGCTCCCAGTCACAGAAATCCGTTTTGTTTTCATTTGACGTGAGAGCAATAGACGAAGACGAGAAAGCAAAATCACTAAACGTAAACACGAGTCACATGGAGACTACCCACCTCCCCACTACAACTCAGTCTGCTCTGTGCATCAGCCGGGATCGACGATAGAGTTAGGGCGCCATTAATTTAAAAAAATCGACTTTACAAAAAATATGTTCATTCTGTAGTACCCATCTTTCTGAAGAATCTGATACACGAAACATACATGTTCGAGGAAATGGGAGACATTTTATTTGGTCGTATGTGTGCCAAAGTGCAGTGCCACGTCTCTTCACACAGCATTTTTCGCTCTATGGAATTCAAAAATAATTTTTGTAATGGATGCCATCAAACAATATTCAAGACAGTGGAAATTAAAATGTCCTGTGGTGCCTCTCCCACTCCCAGTCGGCTGGTTTGGCATCCTGCCCCTCTTCAAAAAAACTCTCAATTAATATTGGATGGGATTGTTTGTAACCGGAAGAACAAAACTCTTCACAAAATCTGCACTTTTTATTGCTTGTTAGGTAATAACTTACTGTTTTGTGACATAAAATTAAATATAGGTTACATAAAACCAGTAAAAACAAGAGACAAGCAAGAGAGTACACATTTCTACAAACCTTAAGCCCTAGGTTTTTTTTTTTTTTTTTGTCCCTCCTCCCTGCTCTTGCTACAGCTTTACATGGCGTGCTTTCCTTTCTGATAAAGAATCTATTACCTCATCAAAGTTCGTCAAACGTTTTACTACTTGAGAAAACGAAATGTCGTTGTCTAACACTGTAAAAGCTGTTAATACAAATAGTAACCAAGACTGGTGTGGTTTCTCCATCTGATTAAGTGTATTTGTTACTGTCTGCTAGATAAAACGAAATAGGCCTGCCTCATATGGCAGCAATTGTAATACACGCCAAATAGACAAGACTGTTTTGGCATTTTTATAACACCACAGAATATAATTCACGAGGTACCGATAGCAAATGCCTATTAGGCCACCTACAAGCAAATATTTTTATGTTAGGAAATAGTTTCACATTTCATTCACACACTCCAGCTTCTCAAGCATTAGATCAAAAAGTAGTAGTACGAAATTTTTATATAAATTTCCAATCGTCATATTTTTCGATAATTTGTATGATGTCACCGTTTCTTCTCCTTCCTCATCCTAACAAACAACCTTGTCATCACTAATTCTTTAACTATTCCTGCCAGTGTCAAAACTTATTCTCCGGTTAACTTCACTAACCCTGCCATAATCACCGGTTTAGTTATCCCACGTTGGTTCTCCGGTTAGGCGTTATTACATGTTTGTACACAACGTTTTCCGCGCTACTCCCAGAATACAACTTTAGCGGCTGCTAGCTGGGGACTGTACAACTGGCCCTTACTAGTGTAACGGTCAGGTTAAAACTTTTCTGTCAAAATTTCATTTTCTTGGATACACCGAGAAGATATCTAATCTTTCTTACCTCTTATTCCTGCAACTCGTTTATTTCCACTCTGGTAGTCTCAACCTGTGGATTTAGCTAGTAACCCTAACGACGTGGATCATTCGCATTCCCAGTCAACCATATAAACAGCGGTTGGCATTCACCAGTTCGGCGTTATTCAGATGCGACGGGGATTCCTCTGGCAGAGATATCCCATATACTATGCACGCATTCAAAAATCAACTTACGATTCATTCAGAAATCAACTTAGAATTTGTTCAAAAATGTTCAAAATCCTGCAGGGATCCGTTTCAAAATCATATGAGCAATCGATAGGCCAACGCGCGCTGGATGCTAGGCGCTTTGGGAAACATTGTCTTTTTCGTCAAGAATATGAATCTGATTAATCTGTCCCCTCCTCCCCCACGGAATTACCACCCGGGGCAGATATCCCGGTGTGCCACCCGTCCCCTACATCCAGTGTGCGATTTGCAGGGGGGGATGGGGGAGATTTTCCCCCTCTGCATCAGACCATCCCCTCCTCTGGTTTTAGTTTATGCATCCCAACCTGGGATGTTTATTCCCCACGCACTGGAGTAAAACTTTACATATAATTTAAATTTGTGGAGCCGAACACTGAAAGTTTTTAATAAGTGTTACTAATAATATTATTAATATGTTTCAGTTTTCTATCATCAGAATAAGTACAGCTTTTCACAAATGTGCCTCTACTTTTTGAATTCCCCTCGTATACCTGTATATAGATGATTTTGTAAATAAGCTTTACCTATAATGTACTTTTAAAGATATAAAAAGGGATGGCTTTTCTGATAGTGCATACGCGTGAATAGTGAGTTTCGGCATTAACATCTATTTATAAGTAGCTGTTTAACCATGCGTAACGCCACGGTCCAAGCTAGTAACATATATAATTCTACTAACCCCCTAAGACATCCCCTCCACTGGTAAAAGCACAAATCGCACCCTGCCTAGATCCGGGCCTGTTACGCATGCGTAAATCTGCCAGCTTATGCGCGTGAGTAAAATGTTTCCGGGTAGCATCTGGATGCTTGCTGCTATTGCTTATACAGTTAACTGTCCCATTCTGCAGCCAGAAGCAGGAGAAGGTACTCGTGCACGACTCAACTGCGCAACTGCTCAAACGAATCTAATGTAAGCAGTTGTGACGTCACGCTCATCGGAGGCAATTTGTTGTCATAAGGCACTGCACAGTCTTCCTAACGCCTTTGACACATTTTGCTGTTGGCAGACGCTTGTATGAGCACTGTGTTTTGATGTTGTACAGGGTGCATTTCCTTTGCAACCTAAGTCTTATTTTCATTTTCTTTTCTCTCGTTCATGTTTTATTGCTACAGTATTATTCTGCAGTAGAGAAATAAAGCAATATCCTTTGTTACAGTATCGGTTCTTATCATTCAAAGATACAAAAATTTAATTGAAAACTAAAACAATGAAAAATTCTCCAGAATTCTAAAATGTTCCTGGGTTTTTCCCAGTTTTCCCCCGGATGAAAAAATTTCCGGGTTTTTCCCAGATCTCCTGGTTGTCCCGGGTCGTATACATCCTGCAAACTTTTGTCTAGAAACAGCAAAACAAAGCCGAAGTGTACAGAAGGCATTCCAAAGCAACAAACACGTTGCATAAATAAAATAGTTTAAGCAGGCTAATATAGAATAGTTACTAGCAGTGGTCTCTGGACTGCATTTATAAATGTTAACAGTCTACAACTACATGGCTACTCTGCAAATCACATTTAAGTGCCTAGCAGAGGATTTATCGAACCACCTTCACAATTCTCTATTATTCCAATCTCGTATAGTGCGTGGAAAGAACGAACACTAATGTCCAAGTTATAAAAACTTAGAAAGAATCAAAGTGATTTTATGTGCAGGTTTGTTACTATTAATGAGGCCTCGGTCCACTACAACATGCTTGAAATTTAACTATTGTCAAAGCAGTTGGCTGAAGATAGTCCTGCGTGAAAATCTGCCTCAGAGGTTACAGCAAGTGGTGTTTGGACAGCAAGAGGTAAGTCTTCTCACTGTATTCCTCTCAAATAGTAAAACAGTAACTTTCTAATACTATAATAAAATCACTGACAGTTGAGCATGGAAGGGGGTGATTGTTCCCCTTTACCAAAATGTGAAATATGGCTGTGGCAGCAACAGCTGATCAGTTCTCTGCCAGACTGCAGTTTTGGATTTGCTTTGCAGGATCTTTATTTATTTATTTATTTATTTATTCATCCGTGGAACAATAAATATTGTATGGATGTCGTCAGTTTACAACACATGAGCACACATCTACATCTACATTTACAATGAAACAGGTTTCTCATATTTTGTGTAGTTTTTATAACTAGTCATACACACATTTATAATTACATAATATTTTTGTGATAATGTCATATGTTGCAAATAATCTACATCTATGTTAAATATTCTTTTACAGTATAACAACTTTTACTTACTAAAAAGGTTTTAGGCTTTTGTCTGAAAGTGAGGGGCTCATTTATTTCTTTAATTTCTTGTGGTAATTTGTTATACAGTTTTATCCCATTATAAAATATACTTTTTTGCGTCTTTGCCTTGTTCTTTCTGCCTAGATGGAGGTGGTGACAAGCTCTTGTTTCATGGTCATGTATTAGACTGTGTGTTGTACATGTTGAGATTTTTCTTAATGAACATTATGTTCTGAAAGATATACTCACATGAAACAGTTAGAATGCCTAGCTTTCTAAATACACTCCTAGAAATGGAAAAAAGAACACATTGACACCGGTGTGTCAGACCCACCACACTTGCTCCGGACACTGCGATACGGCTGTACAAGCAATGATCACACGCACGGCACAGCGGACACACCAGGACCCGCGGTGTTGGCCGTCGAATGGTGCTAGCTGCGCAGCATTTGTGCACCGCCGCCGTCAGTGTCAGCCAGTTTGCCGTGGCATACGGAGCTCCATCGCAGTCTTTAACACTGGTAGCATGCCGCAACAGCGTGGACGTGCACCGTATGTGCAGTTGACGGACTTTGAGCGAGGGCGTATAGTGGGCATGCGGGAGGCCGGGTGGACGTACCGCCGAATTGCTCAACACGTGGGGCGTGAGGTCTCCACAGTACATCGATTTTGTCGCCAGTGGTCGGCGGAAGGTGCACGTGCCCGTCGACCTGGGACCGGACCGCAGCGACGCACGGATCCACGCCAAGACCGTAGGATCCCACGCAGTGCCGTAGGGGACCGCACCGCCACTTCCCAGCAAATTAGGGACACTGTTGCTCCTGGGGTATCGGCGAGGACCATTCGCAACCGTCTCCATGAAGCTGGGCTACGGTCCCGCACACCGTTAGGCCGTCTTCCGCTCACGCCCCAACATCGTGCAGCCCGCCTCCAGTGGTGTCGCGACAGGCGTGAATGGAGGGACGAATGGAGACGTGTCGTCTTCAGCGTTGAGAGTCGCTTCTGCCTTGGTGCCAATTATGGTCGTATGCGTGTTTGGCGCCGTGCAGGTGAGCGACACAATCAGGACTGCATACGACCGAGGCACACAGGGCCAACACCCGGCATCATGGTGTGGGGAGCGATCTCCTACACTGGCCGTACACCACTGGAGATCGTCGAGGGGACACTGAATAGTGCACGGTACATCCAAACCGTCATCGAACCCATCGTTCTACCATTCCTAGACCGGCAAGGGAACTTGCTGTTCCAACAGGACAATGCACGTCCGCATGTATCCCGTGCCACCCAACGTGCTCTAGAAGGTGTAAGTCAACTACCCTGGCCAGCAAGATCTCCGGATCTGTCCCCCATTGAGCATGTTTGGGACTGGATGAAGCGTCGTCTCACGCAGTCTGCACGACCAGCACGAACGCTGGTCCAACTGAGGCGCCAGGTGGAAATGGCATGGCAAGCCGTTCCACAGGACTACATCCAGCATCTCTACGATCGTCTCCATGGGAGAATAGCAGCCTGCATTGCTGCGAAAGGTGGATATACACTGTACTAGTGCCGACATTGTGCATGCTCTGTTGCCTGTGTCTATGTGCCTGTGGTTCTGTCAGTGTGATCATGTGATGTATCTGACCCCAGGAATGTGTCAATAAAGTTTCCCCTTCCTGGGACAATGAATTCACGGTGTTCTTATTTCAATTTCCAGGAGTGTATTTCTAGACAGTGGGCCCTGTTGTTGCTGTTTGTTATTATCCTTATGGCTCTTTTTTGTACTTTGAACACAGTTTGTATGTTACTGGCACTTGTTTCCCAAAATATGATCCCATAGCTGAGGACTGAGTGTAGATATCCGTAATATGTTATTTTAAGACAGGTATTATTGCATACCGGTGCAAGGATTCTAAGAGCATAGCATGCTGTGGATAATTTCTTTGCCAAAATGTTGACATGGTTTGTCCATTTCAGTTGGCTGTCTACATTCATCCCTAAGAATTTGGTACTTGTTACACATTCTAATTCATTATTATTAACTTTTATTCTAGTGGCATTGTGTTTTTTGTTCAATTGGAAGTTAATATAGTTAGTTTTCTTTACATTTAGGGTTACTTTATTTTTTAATGACCAGTTGTGGACACCATTGAGAGCCTCGTTTGCTCTTTCTGACAGTTGTGTCTCATTATCTTATTTGGGGCTTTCACTGCGAGCTTCATTCGCTACACTTCAAACGCTGTGCTGGGTAAAATATGCTTTTCCTGATAACACAAGAAGCCTCGTAAGAGGGCTGAGAAACAACCTACTATGGGGCACTGAACCATTTGGCATCAATGGAAAAACATGTCACAGGGAGAGAGTTGCCATCATTGTGGTTACCCTGCACTAAGAAGTAAGACTGACTTACACTGCTAGAAGGCTCACTCTGGAATCTGACAAAGGGAAATAAGTTAGCTAGCACTTCTTAAGGGTGAAGTTGGACAGTGTTACAGCTCTGGCAAACAAGCAGAGCACAACAAATTAAGTCATCAATAGCCAATGGTCCCAAATCAGCCCCTGATTCACAGATGAATTCATTCAGCAGACATCCAATTACAAGGAGGAACCTGTGACGGCACGCTGCCTACGTGTGTAACAACTACAAATTTATATGGAACTGCAAGTCCCACCATGGGGACTTTAGTGCTGCTAGCTGCAGCACTGCAATTTGTGCCAAGGCCAATGTGGTGAATTCAGTGCCTTTCATCCAGCAGGCCTCCTGCTGGGCTGTAGCTTCAGCCTGGAGATAAGCACCCTCTCTTCCACTATTGAAAGGGTAGCAAACTCTCAACTGCCTGGTTCTGTGTTATCTCTCCAGTTTTGGAATCCACAGTGTAATCTGGCACACCACAGCTTGTCCTATGTTGAGATGTTTGGCTGCTGCTATGCAGAGCAGCAGATGTGTGGGGGAACAACCTTGGCAACCACATGCCACCTCTGAGATCAACCACTGCAACAACACTGGTCAGGTGCTGATGACAGCATCCACCAGCTGGGCACATGCTGCTTCCGACTTATGAGCAACTGACGTAACTAGCACCTTATGCACCAGAGGATATGACAACAGTGTACAAAGGGAGTCCAAGTTCACTGTCCCATTGGTTATCCCTATGTAAGCTGTCTCTAAACATGTAATTGTCTCACTTTGTTAACCAGGTATTAAGAAATCTGTGGCTGCAAAAATGTTTGGAGTCTAAAGATGATGTTATGGTAACCACAAGATGGGTAGCTCGCTGATGATCAGACTCTGCATTTCAGGTGTGGAATTCAGTCACTGGAAAAAAAAGTTGGCAAAGTGCCCCGATATAAAGAAAACTACACCGAAAGTAAATTTTACACTTAAAATGCAGTCGTACAGCCCAACAAAGAACACTGTAATTGACTGCATATAACTGCACTTTCATTTTCAATAACTTCCTCATTAGGTGATAAAACTGGACTCACAGTTGTGCTCTACTATTTATTTCTTTGCTTTCATAACTTCATTCTTTGAAGGGATGAAAAGTGGCAACAGAACACTCCCTTGTTACACACTTTCTGAATATCCCTTAACCTACTTCACTTATTTATTTATTTATTTACTATGTTAATCGACTAACCGTTTTGGAGTGCACAAAAATTCAACTTTGGTTTCGCTTCTTTGTGTTTAATTTTCACTGCTCCCAGACTTACTTCATCCTTCACGACTGATGTTCCTTTTCTTTCTGGGTCCACTTCCTTGTTTTTTTTCTTTCCTGAAATCTTGCCTTTTGTGTTGCTTCTCTTACAAGTATCCTGTTATCAACTATGACCATTCTAATTCGTGTTTTCCATAACTTTGTTAATATCAGTGAGCCATGTAGTTTTTGCAGCTATTCAATAAGTTGGACATATCCTTTGCCAATCTTTTGCTTTCCATTCAATGTTTGTGCCCCTAAAACTATAGTCTTCTTTTCCTCAAAATGTCAGTTAGCTTTTCCACTATCAAATAGAGCTCTCTGGTCCTAATTTGTATTCAGCATTACTATTACTTTTAGGTTCCCATAGTTTCCTTAGAACTCCTCCTTCAACTTTTAAAAGTTTTTGAAGATCTCTGATCATTAAGTCCAAATTTCTTTATTATGATGATTAATGCATTTCTATCAACTGAGTCACATATCTTTTTAAAATCAACAATAGTTATCACTTATTTCACTGTCTTCACCTCCTTAATTCCTATAATATTCTTTAGATTTAGTATCTGCTCTGGACAAAACCTTGCCTTCCTAAATCCTGCTCAATATTCTCTTAGTTTTGGGTTGAGTATTCCTTCAGCACTCTTCAAACGTGCAATGGAGAACGTCTTTTACATCATAATGGTCAGGATCTGCTTTCTTCCTTTTTTATGTTGTGAATGTATTAATGTCAATGTTCATTCTGATGGTAAGCTATTTGTTGTCCATGTTTCTGTTGGAACTAAGATGTCACTAATTCAGCAACAACACTGAGGTGACAAAAGTCTTAGGACTGTGAAACACACAAATACAAGTGGTGGTAGTATCATGTACACAAGGTATAAAAGGGCAGTGCATTGGCAGAGCTGCCATTTGTACTTGAGTGATTCATGTGAAAATATTTCTGGTGTGATTATGGCAGCACAGAGGGAATTGAGACACTGAATACAGAATGGTGGTTGGTACTAGACACATGGGATGTTCCATTTTGGAAATCATTAGGGACTTCAATATTTTAAAGTCCACAATGTCAAGAGTGTCCTCAGAATACCAAATTTCAGGCATAACCTCTCACCATGGACTACACAGTATCCGACGACCTCCATTTAAGAAATCAATGTACAATGAACATATCCGATAGGACAGTGCAGCAAAATGTGGCATTAATGGGCTGTGGAAGCAGACGGCTGATGTGAGTGCCTTTGCTTACACCACAACACCGCCTGCAGCGGCTCTCATGGGCTAGTGACCACATCGGTTGACCCTAGACAATTGGAAAACCATGGCCCAGTCACCCAAGTCCAGATTTCAGTTGGTAACAACTGATGGTAGGGTTAGTGTGTGGCACAGACCCCATTAAGTCATAGACCCAAGTTGTCAACAAGGCAATGTGAAAGCTGGTGGTGGCTCCATAATGGTGGGGGCTGTGTTTACAAGGAATGAGCCCATGACTTGTCACATCCAAGTATAATGTTTTGTCTTGATGCTGTTTTTAAAGTTGTTTTCATAATTTCTCTAATTCCTTTACTGATGGTGGCTTTGGTCTGATCATATTTTGATTATGTTACAGAAATTAAATTCTTCTTTTGGTGGATCATAGTTGTGTAGTTCTTTGAAGTGATCCACAAACATTCTTCAGTTCCCAATATTTGTTATATGCAGTCTTGTGTGTTTTTGGATCTATAAACTGTAGCTTTGTGTGTGGATTTCTTTAATCTATTTTTAATATTTTATAAACGTCCCTCGAGTTGTTCTGCTTAAAATATGATTTGTACGGTACCAAAAATCTTTATTATTAACTCAGGACTAAGCCAACTTTACTATTATCCATCACATTCATTTGGTTAATTATATGCCATTGGTGTGATTAGTTTACCTAGAAACTGTGCTAATTACAAATATCAGTATTATAAAACTTCATTACTACTGTTCTTATGTAAACATATATCTACTGTTAAACTTTCAGAAGTAGTAGTTAAAAAGCAAACACAAATAACTGAAGTATCTAGACAGATGATGCTGCAAACATGTTACCAACTTTTGCAGTCATTTAGTTTTAGAGTAAATAGAATTTTTATCTAAAACATTGTAACTGAAGTAGAATCCTATATTTTGGCAAACTAGACAGCATAATACAAAATCAATTATTGTTGTACCTAAAAGTTCACATTTAGAAGAATCTCTCTTTACCATTCACTTGTTCAGAAACATACGTATAATTGTAACTTGTAAAATTCCAGCAAGAGAAATATACTTTTAATTAATGTCATCTTATAAAAGGAAGGCTGCTGGGAGCCATTTGCGTCAGTCTCTGGAAGGGTATGATGTGAGCAAGTTCTGTGCTCAAAAATTATTGCGCAATGTACACAGAAGAGTTAGCACAAATCACAAGTCATAAGAATGTGCCAGGTTTTATCTAAATTCCACGTCCAAGAGTTTGTACAGTGACCGTTTGACAATGATTGGCTATGAAATCTTAGTTTCATGAATTGTGTTAATCTTCAATAATGCTAACTTTGCTGATAGTTTTGGATCATGAACTGTGTTATTTCCAAATGCTATTTACTGTGTTCACTAATTTTCATGTTGATATGACTGTTATACTTGAAGGAGTAATTAGAGAATGTGTTAATGATTTACTTGCCACACAAAAACTTTTCTGTCATTTCAATGTTAAATTACTGCCATCTAAAAATCATCATTATAGGACATCAATCAAGTGCAGTATGTGACTTATCCTTTATCTGTGCTTAAATTACAGCGAATGAGTCTCAATATGGTCATAAACAGGAGGTTATTTAATATCAAAGTGCAATTAAAGTGCTTTGAACTGTAAACCTGGTGTGAGCATCATCATTTGAAATAGCCTACTTTCACCAATTACTTTTCACCCAGCAACAGAGGTGCAGCTGTTAGAGGCATGTCAGCTCAGTTACAAAGTGTAGTTATCGAGTGAACATCTTCTGGCTGCTACTGATGAACTGTCATCCATTACATACATACTGAAAGCAGATACTGATGGGGAAGAAGAGGAGGGGAAGGAGAAACCCAAAACATTGTTATTGTTGTGCAGCCTTGCTTGTTTCCTGGTCTCCGAATGTTCCTCACTTACTGTAGTTCCGTGTTTACTTCTATGATAGATGGTAACCACAAAGATTGAAGCCTGTAGTCATCATCTCTATTGAAATTGTACTTGTTATTTGTTATTTTGACTGCTTCACTCACTTTCCTTTTACAAATAGTATGTCCTCTGGCAAGCACGTGCTTGTTCTTAAAAGTCAATAACCTGGTTACATTCTCCTTGGTGTTCCGCAATTCCCAATTTTACCTTTTTGTCTTACAATGTGTATGGTGTTCGTGCTCTTCAATGTATCCTTTTACTGTCCCAGTTTCAGTGCTATATTCTTGCCACACAAATATGAATGTTTTCACCTAATCATCAAAACCTCAAAAAAGAAGGTACTTGCTAATGGAACTGCCTTTCTGGATTTCTATACCTCTAGCCTTTCTGGATTTCAGTATCTGTATCTGCAGCACATTTTGGAACAAATAGATCACTTTCTTTATCTAGTAACTATATTACCAACTAATTTCTTGTTGGAAATGGATGCAGAGAACAGAAAATGTACTGCTCATGTTACTTTTAGATGTCTCACACATTAGGGTGCTCCTTAATAAAGTTCCGATATTATGCACTAAATGAATGGTGTATGATACTATGCACCAAATTAACGGTGTATCAAGCACTTTTTGTCCTTACCCTGCTCTACCATTGTGAAACCTGAACGCTACATTGCCGTGATGTTAAGAAACAACACTTCAACCAACAGAAGCTGAGATACATTATGAACACAAAATGGGACGATTTCATATCACGCAACTGTTCTTGAGAAAGCAAAGATTTACAGTATAGAAGCCAATGTGATTGGTCAGATGAGAAATAACATACCTTCTCATCAAATTTTGTATAGTGAAGCGAGCACAAGTAGAAGGCCTCATGGTACTCATCTAAAGTGCTGGAAGGATCAGTTCAATAAGAACTTAAGGAGCAGTCACTGACATGAGTAACTGGCACACCGTATCAGAGGATCGTACTCACTGGCACACAACTACTTCAGCTCCTGTTTTATATTTTGAGCAGGAATGTAAAAACTGGAAAATGGGAAATGTCGAGAGGTGCAGACTGTGCCAGACCCAGCCATGCCCTCTACCCTCAATGCAGACAGAGGGTGAAGGCCATGGCTGTGTCTGGCCGCATGTTTCAAACCAGGGCTGGTTTCCTAAGCTGTCTAAAGCGTCTCCACACCTGAACTGCAAGAAAATACTGGAGAAATGGAAACTGATATGAGTTCACCAGACAACAATGACACCTTTACACCATTTCATATAACTTCATATAACCCCAAAGAGTAGAGACCATGAAGCACATCTGCTGTAGGCTAGGTCTATGCTGACAGCATAGGCAGATGCATTAGGAACAATGGTTGAAAGACTATGTTCTTCAGTCGACACAAGATAACAGTCTCATCTAGTGTCAACTGAAGAACATAGTCTTCCAACCATTCGTCCGTATGGATCTGCCTATGCTGTCAGTTACTCTAGACACAAACAGTAATCTTACAGAACGTGCAACAGGTTGTTGTTGTTGTTGTTGTTGTCATCTGAAGACCCTATTTATGGAAAGATCATAGCAACTGGCCATTAATGCTTCTCTAAGAAAATTTAGCTTTGATCACAACTGCCTACTGTCACTAATGTGGTATGCTTGCAAAAAACCAAGTGCTCAGAGCAGCTTACTTCTGGACTGGGTGCTGGTGATGCAAAGGGGTATCTAAATACCTGTATGTAAGTAGGTTTCCTGCAAATACTGTGCCCTAGAGTATTGTCAGGTCTTCTGTAGATCTGGAAGGACACATTAAAGAACACAAAGTCCATTCATGTTTTAGACAAAAGCTAAAATCAGCAGAAATGGAGCACAAGAAGAATGTAACCAGGTTATCGATTTTTAAAAACATACCATTGTTGCCAGAGGAACTAATGTTTATAGAATAAAAGTCCATTAAGCAGTAATACTAATGATGAATGAGTACAGTTTCAACACGGATGACAGCTACAGGCTTCTTTGTGCCTACCCGCTATCAAGTAAGTTAATATCAAGTCGCAACAAGCAAGAAACAAACTGTTACCAGGAAACAACCAAAGTGGCACAATAAAAATATTTTGGATACCACAAGTCAGTATATGCTTTCAATATTTACCCAATAAATGACTGTCCACCAATAGCAACTGGAATACGTTAACCCAACACCACCACCCCTCTCAAAAAGCCCGGGAAAGTAGTCTTTTATAAGTTAATGCAACACTGTCTTTCAATAGTGTTCAATCGTAGAGGGACACTGGTGGAATCATGAAGAAGATCCCAGCAAAGGGGTTTAACTATCATGCTGTGAAGAAGTCTGAAGTGGGGTATGACTCGTCCTATTGACTCAGAAGTTTTTATTATCAATAACAACCAATATGAAAGACTGCAGACTTACATAATTCCCTGTCTGTCTTTCTCTAGGTCTCCTGCGTCCTGTTATTTCATGAGCCTGTCTTGATACCCTAATAATTCCCATTCTTTAAACACATTCATACCATTTTGTCTTTTCTATGGTCTCTTGCAATGGCATCTCATTCTCTTACCATCTCATTCCTTACTATATCCATTTTCGTTATTCCTAGCTGTTTCTTTGAACTTTTATCTTGCAGCAACCCTGAATCTTGCTCACCTGCCTTTTCTTCATGAACCATGTTGCCAATACATGTGTAATTTGAGTGTAATATGCTTGGTATAACATTTGCATGGACTTGCTGCACTCCTAACAGCACATTTTCTTAGTATTTTTGTGAACTTCTGGCTGCTATTTGCATTACCCTGAAGTTTTATCTGAAATTAAGAACAGTTTTGTTTTTATTCTTAGTGTGAGGGGTCACTGATTTTGTATACATAACTATTCCTATACGTCATTATCATCTCCAAACTTTGTACCATTGTGCAGAACGAATTGTCATTCAGTAGCTGTGCCAATAAGAACGCTGTTGTGTGAATGAGATTTTATTTCAGGTCAAGAGTAGTTTTCAGTCTCTCAAGAAATAAACAGTGAAAGTTACTACTCTACCTATGTCCCTATTCTGTGAATCATTGAACTCAATGGCACATGGTACTTCCCATTATACCAGTTATTAGGGCTTCTTTCAATTCCACAGGAATAATGATTGCTCAAGTGCAATATGTATGGGTTGTTAGTATATTCCTACAACTACCATTTAAAGACTGTTCTTGTAACTTCGTAAGTAGTTTTCTTGGGACAGTCTGCATCTCTCTTCAACAGTCTGCCAGTTCAATTTCTTCAGCATCTTTGTGACACACTCTCACAGGTCAAACAACCTGTGACCATGCGTGTTGCCTTTCTCCGTATATTTACAATGTCCCCTGTTAGTCGTATTTGGTACGGATCCTGCACACTCTAACAATATTCTAGGATGGGCCACTCGAGTGATTTTTATGCAACCTTCTATATAAATTGATAGCACTGCCCTATTATTCTACTAATAAACTGGACTCTTACCACTTGCTTTACATATGACTGAGCCTATGTGAGTGTTCCATTTCATATCCCACAAATAGTTACACTCAGGTATTTGTACGAGATGACCATTTCCACCTGTGACTCATTGGTCTTTTAGTCATACGATATGTCCTTTCATTTATGAGGTGCATAACTTTATTTCTTTGAACATTTAAAGCAATTTGCCAATCTTTACACCACTTAAAAATTTTCAAGTCCAACTGAATACTTGTGCAGCTTTTTTTTTCAGCCAGTACTTCACATCTAACTGCACCACCTAAACAATTTGCAGTCACTATTAATAGTGACTGCAACGTCATTAATACACACTGAAGGGCCAAAGAAACTGGTACACTTGCCTAATATCGTGTAGGGCCCCCCAAGTATGCAGAAGTGCTGCAACACGATGTGGCATTGACTCAATGTCTGAAGTAGTGCTGAAGGGAACTGTCACCATGAATTCTGTAGGGCTGTCCACTAATCCATAACAGCATGACAGGGTGGAGATCTCTTCTGAACAGCATGTTGCAAGGTATCCTGATATGCTTAATAATGTTCATGCCTGGGAGTTTGGTGGCCAGTGGAAGTGTTTAAACTCAGAAGAGTGTTCCTGGGGCTACTCTGTAGCAATTCTGGACATGTGGGGTGTTGCTTTCTCCTGCTGGAATTGCCCAAGTAGGCCAGAATGCACAATGGACATGAATGGATGCAGGTGATCAGACAAGATGCTTATTTATTTATATATTTATCTATTATTCCGCGGGACCAAATTAAGGAGAAGTCTCCCTGGTCATGGAACGAGTCAATATACGAAATTATAACACGATGGTAGAAACAGATAAAATGAAATATAAGAAACGTATTCAGGTGACAATTCATAAGTTTAAATAAAGAAACTCAACAATGTAACACTGGGATTTGCTTAATTTTTCAGCTCTTCCAGGAGCTCCTCGACAGAATAGAAGGAGTGAGCCATGAGGAAACTCTTCAGTTTAGACTTAAAAGCATTTGGGCTACTACTAAGATTTTTGAGTTCTTGTGGTAGCTTATTGAAAATGGATGCAGCAGAATAGTGCACGCCTTTCTGCACAAGAGTCAAGGAAGTGCATTCCACATGCAGATTTGATTTCTGCCTAGTATTAACTGAGTGAAAGCTGCTAACTCTTGGGAATAAGCTAATATTGCTAACAACAAACGACATTAAAGAAAATATGTACTGTGATGGCAGTGTCAGAATTCACAGACTATTGAATAGGGGTCGACAAGAGGTTCTCGAACTTACACCACATATAGCTCGAACAGCCCGTTTTTGAGTCAAAAATATCCTTTTTGAATCAGAAGAATTACCCCAAAAAAATAATACCATATGACACAAGCGTATGAAAATATGCGAAGTAGACTACTTTTCGTGTTGAACTGTCACTTATTTCAGATACTGTTCTAATGGTAAATAAAGCAGCATTTAGTTTCTGAACAAGATCCTGAACATGGGCTTTCCACAACAGAGCATGACAGGGTGGAGATCTCTTCTGAACAGCACGTTGCAAGGTATCCTGATATTCTTAATAATGTTCATGTCTGGGAGTTTGGTGGCCAGTGGAAATGTTTAAACTCAGAAGAGTGTTCCTGGGGCCACTCTGTAGCAATTCTGGACATGTGGGGTGTTGCTTTCTCCTGCTGGAATTGCCCACGTCCACCAGAATGCACAATGGACATGTGGGGTGTTGCTTTCTCCTGCTGGAACTGCCCAAGTCCAATGTGTCATGTGTCAAAGTTGTATCTCGACTTATCAGGGGTCCCATATCACTCCAACTGCACACACCCCACACCATTACAGAGCCTTCACCAGCTTGAACAGACCCCTGCTGACATGCAGGTTCCATGGATTCATGAGGTTGTCTCCATACCCATACACTTCCATCCACTCAATACAATTGGAAAAAGAGACTTATCCGACCAGGCAACATGTTTCCAGTCATCAACAGTGCAATGTCGGTGTTGCTGGGCCCAGGCAAGATGTAACACTTTTGTCATGCAGTCATCAAGGGTACACGAATGGGCCTTCATCTCCAAAAGCCCATATCAATGATGTTTCGTTGAATGGTTCGCACACTGACACTTGTTGACGGTCCAGCACTGAAAGCTGCAATAATATGTGGAAGAGCTGCACTTCTATCACACTGAATGATTCTCTTCAGTCGTCGTTGGTCCCGTTCTTGTAGGATCTTTTTCTGGCTGCACTGATGTCTGAGATTTGATGTTTTACCATATTCTTGATATTCGTATACTCATGAAATGGTCGTACTGGAAAATCCCCACTTCATCACTACCTCAGAGATGCTCTGTCCCATCACTCAAACTAACTTAAATCTTGATAACCTGGCATTGCAGCAGTAACCGATCTAACAACTGCAGCAGACACTTGTTGTCTAACATAGATACTGCTGACAGCAGCATCGCATTCTGTCTGTTTACATATCTCTGTATTTGAATATGCATGCCTGTACCAGTTTCTTTGGCACTTCAGTGTATAACATGAACAGAAGGGATTTCAACACACCTCCTTGGCGCACATTCGTGGTTACTTCTACCTCTGTCAACCACTCTCCATCCAACATAACATGCTCCGTCTTCCCTACCAAAAAAGTCTTCAATCCAGTGACAAATTTCACTTAACCCCATACAACCACACTTTAAGTGTAGGTGTGGTACTGTCAATCACTTTTTGTAAGTCAGAAATGTATCTGACTTGCTTGATCCATGTCACGTCAGAAAACAGTTGGGTTTCACATGATCAATATTTTTCCGAATTCATGCTAGTTGGCATAGAGCACGTCATTCTGTTCGAAGTACCTTACTATGTTTGAGTTCAGAATATGTTATAAGATTCTACAACAAACAGATGTCAAGTATACCGGACAGAAGTTTTGTGGATCACTTCTGCTAGCCTCCTTGTAGACAGCTACGACCTGTGCTTCTTCCAATTATTGAGCACACTTTGTTTTTTTAGAGGGTCCTATGGCTAGATTATAGTTAAGATTTTTAAGTAACACATACCTCTCTGAAATGTTTCCTTTATTCTCATCATAATCAGCCTTCCAATCACCTTTTTCTGATGGGTTTCCAAGAGCCTGCTTTCTTCCACACTTACCACATCCATAGTCTCTTGTAGCTGGCTTACACTAAAAATCAGATCCACTGTCGACCTTCCTGATGTAAATCCATAATGTTCCTCTGTTAGTCTACTACCTACCACATGCTTTTTTCCAAGATCTTCTCAAATACCTTTGATTCCCTTTTTTTTTTTCTTTCTTCAGTTACTGCCTTCCATACTGTTCTCATGACCTCACAAAACTACTGCAATCCAACAATGCCAGCTGCTCTCACTATTTCCACATGTATTTTATTGAGTCCAGTTGCCTACCGTGCTTTTACACACTTTATAGCTCCTCTACTTCTATCCATGTTAGGCTCATTTTGATATCTGTTGATTTACATCCCCAGATTGCTCATGTCCGCTTTCATATTTCCATTGGGTTTTATTTCAGTTATTTAATCTGATCTGATCTCTCTTACATCAGACAATGCTTGACACACACTACTTTTTTTTACATCACAGTTACCTTAGAAATAATAATTTTAATATGACAAATAATATTAAAGTGATATGAGTGTGTATAGAGACAATGTGAGTACATAATACTGACTATGAACTTTTAGTTAATACCTTAACTTACTTTCCTTCTTTAGTGATCATCCTGACATTTTCCATCATGCACCTCTTCTTACTGTTAACCAAGCCTTCCTACTACCCTCACTGCCCTCATCATCATTTTTGTCCACTCCTCCATCCATTTCATCTTCTCCCCTGCTACCACTTTCTCAGCTGCCCTTCTCACTGTGTTCCTTTCTTGCTTCCCAGGAGTCACTGGCAAGGATTCTCTGACCCACCATGTAGGGGTGTATTTTCAATATTAAAATATATAATGCATTTCCGCTTTCAATTATGTTTGTATGTTTATCAACATTTTAAATATTGTGCAGGAAAAATTCATTCCACCCTCCTAGCAAAATGGTTCAAATGGCTCTGAGCACTATGTGATTCAACTTCTGAGGACATCAGTCCCCTAGAACTCAGAACTACTTGAACCTAACTAACCTAAGGACATCACACACATCCATGCCCAGGGCAGGATTCGAACCTGCGACCGTAGCGGTCTCGCGGTTCCAGACTGTAGCGCCTAGAACCGCACGACCACTCTGGCCGGCCACCCTCCTAGCAATCTTGACAATCAACCTTAAGGTGCAATTACAATCCAACAGCTGTAGTGACAAGCCACACAGCAGTATCCATTGCCTGTCGAATGACACTAAAGCTGCATGTGACCAAAGTGGCCATTTTGTTGTCTGGTGTCACGTGACTACAGACATGCCACTGGAAGTGCTTGCATTCAGTTACAGTAATGGAGTGTCACTGGATAGGTGCACAGATGCTGCCATATAGCTTCTGTCATTACAGCCATCGCATTGGAATCTCACGTTTACTGTGAATACCAATCGTGTTGCAGCCACGTATGTTGCGTAGTTATATTACGTATCTTCAAACTGTAGTTGCACAAGATCTTCTGGTCTTTATTCTACAACTCCATTATTTCCAGTCTATGATAGGAAGAGTATACTTCCAATGTTGTTGATTAATGTTTATGCCCTTTATAAAATAATGGGCTTATGACATCTTTGGTCCATTCTCTAGGATTCTTTTTCTTTTTTCCTTTCCAAATAGAATACATGACATTCCCTAATGTGGTGCATTCCATGACTCAGCATTTCAGAAGAACTTATACTTTAGCTACATGCTTATGGAATTACTTTACATATAATTAATATGTACTTACTGTACATCTGCAGTGTGATCCAAATCTGAAAAAAAAAAGAAAAATATTATTTGTGCTGCATCAAAAAACAAGATGCCTGAAAAATCTACCAGTAGGTGGATAAAAATATTGGTAAAAACAGGACTCCAGCATATGCAAAGAGCAGCACAACAAACAACCAGTTTTAGCCAGTGAATAGAAGAAAATAAATTATTTATCTTCAAAATGAAAACTTCAATGGAGTTGCTAACATTGCAGGCAAAATACTAAAATCTTGATCCACTCAAAAGGTGCTGTGTGGTGGCACATAAACTGAAGTGACAAAAATCATGGGATACCTCCCAATATTGCTTGGACTTCCTTTTGCCTGATTTAGTGCTACTACCCAATGTAGCATGGACTCAACAAGTCATTGGAAACCCCATGAGCCTCTGTGGCTGTCCACACTTGCAAAAGTGTTGCAGGCACAAGATTTTTTTGTATGAACTGACCTCTCGATTATATCCCATAAAGTTTTCAATGGGATTCACGTTGAGTGATCTGGGTGGCCAAATCTTTTGCTTGAATTGTCCAGAATGTTCTTCAAACCCATCGCGAACAACTGAGGCCCAGTGACATGACGCATTGGCATCCAGAAAAATTCCACTGTTGTTCGGGAACAGGAAGTACGTAAATGGCTACAAATGGTCCCAAATCACCAAACATAACCATTTCCAGTCAATGATCAGTTCAGTGGGAGCAGAGGATCTGGTCCATACCATGTGAACCACAACTCACTTGATTAAGAAGCCCCCGCCAGCATGCACAGTGCCTTGTTGACAACTTGGGTCTATGGCTTCATGGGGTCTGTGTCATACACTAACCCTACCATTAGCTCCTACCAACAGAAATTGGGACTCATGTGGCCAGGTCATGAGACCACAAGAGGCACTGCATATGATATACTGTTTGCAAAAGCACTCACATCAGTCGCCTGCTGCCATAGACCATTAATGCCCGATTTCACCGCACTGACCTAATGGTTACATTCATTGTACATTGATTCCCACAGCTATTCCATGCAGTGTTGCTTGTCTGTTAGCACTGACAACTCTACGCAAATGCCGCTGCTCTCTATTGTTAAATGGAGGCTGTCCGCCACTGTGTTGTCTATGGTAAGAGATAATGCTTGAAATTTGGTCATAATACTTAATTCCCTAATCATTTCCAAAATGGAATGTCTCGAGAGTCTAGCACCAATTACCATTCCATGTTCAAAATCTTAATTCTTGACGTGTGGCCATAATCATGTCACATAAATCACCTGTGTGCAAATGATAGCTCCACCAATGCACTGCTCTTTTTATACCTTGTGTATGGGATACTATTGCTATCTGCATATGTGCCTATCATTAAGCCTTGATTTTTGTCATCTCTGTGAATACAGACTGCTTGACAAAATAAGTCAAGCATCCGGAAGAGGTATGACCCACTTATCAATGATTTGGCAGTCCCTCCAACCTGTATGCATGAACTGATTTGGCTGGGAAACCTGTTGTATCCTCTCCTTTAAATGTTGTAACTGGGCCTCGATATCCTAGATACTGGCATTGGGACTGAGTTGACATCCAATCTAGTCCCACCCGTAATTCTTTCAGAGATCACACCAGTCATGCGAATACCTCAACACCACCCAAACATTTCATTTCATAGACACGCTCTCATTTGTGGAAGATCACTGTACCACTCTACAGTTGAAAAATGGCCCACAATATTGTTGCACAACAAGTGACATGAAGATGCAGGATGTCCATGATGTATCGTTATTTATCACGGGAGATCCCTCAACCACTACCATCCATGACCAGAAATCACACCTGATGGCTCCCTATACCATGACACCAGGCGTAACACTACTGTGCCTCTCCCCAGGTCACTGCCATACTCACTGACTATGGTCATCCTTGATAGTGCAGAACCACAATTTATCACTGAACACAACATGATATCATTCATCAAACCACACTTCCATGTCATGGCACCACACAAAATGCAGCTGTTTGTGCTGTGGTGTTTATAGCAGCCTACACATGGGACAGTAATTCTCTACTTTGGCTGCTGCTAGTTTTTGACCAACGGAGTGGGATGACAGAATGTTGCAAAGAATTCAGTATGTACATGTGTATGTACATGTGTGAAGTTACACTTACATCTCACTACGTCTTGTTATTTCCTGTTCTCTTTGTTTCACTTTGCAATCTGAATATTTACAGAAACGGAAATGTACAATAAAGTACACCTACTACTACTGCTACAGTTTTTAGTACAGAAGAACATGACTAGAAAAGAGCACTTTTGAGTGACATACATTTTTCAAAAAACCACTAAGACCAAATTTAAAAACTTACTACAGAAATCAGCTTAAAACCAGAGGAAGTGAGGAAAACTTCACAAACCTTTGAAATGGAATATGGTATACAATCAGCAGGTCTATCGTTCCTACAAGTCATTCAAGACAATGTATAACAACTTTGCCATGCCTCTCCATTCCAAAATATCACTGGGAATTGTCAAAATTGATTACAGTTCAGCTGTTGCTATGAAAATTGCATACCACATACAACAGATATTTTGTTGGTATGTACATCATTTTAAGGTTTTCCAGCATCATACTTCCTAAATTCATCTTCTGTACAAAGTATTAGAATATCTAAGAGGCTTTTGGTACAATTACCTTTGTGCCCTAACAGTTTTGCCAAAAATATTCATTCTTGATCAGAGGAATTTTATGTTGGCACATGCCCCAGTCATCAACACTCATTGTGTCATGGGTAATTGCCAAGACGCCTTGGGTATCAAAGTAGCACCCTCACTGCGGGTGATACAAACTGAACGCCCAACAGTCAAGGCACACTGAGTAAAAGGGTCAATGATTTTAGTTAAATTACAGGGAAGGTAGGTGGATCAATGTTTATTAATAATAGAGTAACATATTTGATATATTTATTAAACATTGATCCACTTACCTTGCCCACAATTTAATTAAAAAAACATTGATCCACCTACCTTCTTCCACAATTAAAAGCATGACTATTAATAATGTTATACCACATTCTCTTGTCAACGTAAAGACTCTGCACCTCGTCACTCGGGTGTTCAACACAAATCGTTCGCAGTGAGGGCACAACTTCAGTTCCCAAGGCTTCTAGGAAACTATTGTGGCATGTTTTCCAGATACTGCCACAGATACGCAAGTGACAAACTGCAACAAACACACAATTTGAATAATTAGGTCATAAAGTATCAGAAATGACACTGAAGATATTTGCCTTGAGACATATACCACCCCACATTGTTTTACTTAAAGAATATGATGTAGAGATATTTATGAAGTCTCTTGTGACAGAGCCCTTAGATAAAATAACAAGCTCTTGACAACAGTCCCTATCATCCACCTTCAGCTACCTCCAAGGCAATATCTGACATTTTCAACACTAGTAAGGCTTCCACTTTTATGCTCAAGGAACACACCATATTGTTTGGCTTATATTTCAAGACATCACACAAAATGTAAACCCCCCCAGTGCACACAGATTACATTTGCACTTGCTGCTTAGTGTGACTTGCAGTGCCATTCAAAACAGACAGTAAACTTCAGGATCATTCAACTGTGAGTTTCCTTTGACAAATACCTGCTACTGTGAACTGCTGAGTGTATGACCTGTGTCTCTGTTACAGTTTCCCCACAATCTAATTTAAAACAGATTCTCAGCAGTTTAGAACAATGACTATAAAACTCCAATGTGTTAACACTTTTTCCAGTTTCTGACATGCTTTTTCAGCTCAGCAATACTCCACATAAGCTGCTTAACATAACTGCTGCAACGTTCGAAATCACTAGGACCCTCAGGCAGAGATCTTTTACAGGTTACAACATTTCCATTTAATTTTTCTTGGGGGCTGGAAGCCAGGACTGATGTAACGCCCATTCAAGACCAGATTTAACTTTCGCGATGTAGCATTGCAAACAACATATAGGTCAGTATGCATCCACCAACCTTGCATGTAAGTCAATTACTGACACTTACAATTGGCCACTGTGAAAATGTCAAGAATTTTCAAATGTTTCAAGAACCTAAAAGCAGCTAAGAACAGCCTGGGTGAAGCCAGAGTCAGCTTCACAATTTCCTTCCTATTTATGAAAGAACCAGTAGAAGAAAAATTTACTGGCCAATCATTTCATAACTGACAGAACACCAATATGTTTCCTGTTGTCACTAGCTGCTAATTCTTTCATGGAGGATTTCAACACAGCTCCACTCCATTTACCAGGAATCTTCAATCATGAAGAACATGCATTTTAACTTGGCTGCAGGACAATAGTGTGCTGCAGCAGTTCATTGACCACATAAATGTTACACCTACACGAGATGTGCTGTAGAGATGGCAAAGAATCGAAGTTGGCTTTCTTAGCTGTATTAGTTGAATGGAAACATGGTGAAATGTTGGCCATAGAGCATACAGCAAGCTCACTCATATAGGGTAGAATCTCTGCATCATCCAGCTCAGAAGAGCCTGGGAAATTTCCTCTCTTGCGAAACTTGTTAACAACAATCACCAATCTTCCTCTGGTACAAAATGATTTATGGTGAATGGATGAAGTTATATTCTTTTGAAAATGCATCTGATGTGGTAAAGACCTACGCACAGTAACAGCTATAACTCTTCATCCTACTCTGATTCTGTAATCGTGTCATAATGTTAAAAGATCACTGTAGGTTATGGTCAGATTGTGTACATGAAGTTATTTTTCGTTGTTGTTGTTGTTGTTGTTGTTGTTGTTGTTGTTGTTGTGGTCTTCAGTCCAGAGACTGCTCTGCATGCTACTCTATCCTGTGCAAGGTTCTTCATCTCCCAGTACCTACTGCAACCTACACCCTTCTGAATCTGTTTAAAGTATTCCTCTCTTGGTCTCCCTCTACGATTTTTACCCTCCATTACTAAATTGGTGATCACTTGATGCCTCAGAACATGCCCCACCAACCGATCCCTTCTTCCAGTCAAGTTGTGCCACAAACTCCTCTTCTCCCCAATTCTGTTCAATACTTCCTCATTAGTTACGTGATCCACCCATCTAATCTTCACCATTCTTCTGTAGCACACCATTTCAAAAGCTTCGATTCTCTTCTTGTATATTTAACGTCCATGTTTCACTTCAATACATGGCTACACTCCATACAAATACTTTCAGAAAAGATTTCCTGACACTTAAATCTATACTCGATGTTAACAAATTTCTCTTCTTCAGAAACGCTTTCCTTGCCATTGCCAGTCTACATTTTATATCCTCTCTACTTCGACCATCATCAGTTATTTTGCTCCCCAAATAGCAAAGTCATTTACTACTTTAAGCGTCTCATTTCCTAATCTAATTCCTGCAGCATCACCCGATTTAATTTGACTACATTCCATTATTCTCGTTTTGCTTTTGTTGATGTTCATCTTATATCCTCCTTTCAAGACAATGTCCATTCCGTTCAACTGCTCTTCCAAGTCCTTTGCTGCCTCTGACAGAATTACAATGTCATCGGCGAACCTCAAGGTTTTTATTTCTTCCCATGGATTTTAATTCCAACTCCAAATTTTTCTTTTGTTTCCTTTACTGCTTGCTCAATGTACAGATTGAATAACATTGGGGATTGGCTACATCCTGTCTCACTCCCTTCTCAACCAATGCTTCCCTTTCATGCCCCTCTACTCTTTATAACTGCCATCTGGTTTCTGTACAAATTGTAAATAGCCTTTCGCTCCCTGTATTTTACCCCTGCCACCTTCAGAATTTGAAAGAGAGTATTCCAGACAACATTGTCAAAAGCTTTCTCTAAGTCTACAAACGCTAGAAACATAGGTTTGCCTTTCCTTAATCTATTTTCTAAGATAAGTCGTAGGGTCAGTATTGCCTCTGCATGTTCCAACATTTCTATGGAATCCAAACTGATCTTCCCCGAGGTCAGCTTCTACCAGTTTTTCCATTCGTCTGCAAAGAATTTGTGTTAGTATTTCGCAGCCATGGCTTATTAAACTGATAGTTCAGTAATTTTCACATCTGTCAACACCAGTTTTCTTTGGGATTAGAATTACTATATTCTTCTTGAAGTCTGAGGGTATTTCGCCTGTCTCATACATTTTGCTCACCAGATGGTAGAGCTTTGTCAGGACTGGCTCTCCCAAGGCTGTCAGTAGTTCTAATAGAATGTTGTCTACTCCCGGGGCCTTGTTTCGACTTAGGTCTTTCAGTGCTCTGTCAAACTCTTCACGCAGTATCATATCTCCCATTTCATATTCATCTACATTCGCTTCCATTTCTATAATATTGTCCTCAAGAACATCGCCCTTGTATAGACCCTCTATATACTCCTTCCACCTTTCTTCTTTCCACTTTTTGCTTAGATCTGGGTTTCCATCTGAGCTCTTGATATTCATAAAAGTGGATCTCTTTTCTCCAAAGGTCTCTCTAATTTTCCTGTAGGCGGTATCTATCTTACCCCTAGTGATATGTGCCTCTACATCCTTACATTTCTCCTCTAGCCATCCCTGCTTAGCCATTTTGCACTTCCTGTCGATCTCATTTTTGAGACGTCTGTATTCCCTTTTGCCTGCTTCATTTACTGCGTTTTTATATTTTCTCCTTTCATCAATTAAATTCAATATTCCTTGTGTTACCCAAGGATTTCTACTAGCCCTCATCTTTTTACCTACTTGATCCTCTGCTGCCTTCACTACTTCATCCCTCAAAGCTACCCATTCGTCTTCTACTGTATTTCTTTCCCCCATTCCTGTCAATTGTTCCCTTATGCTCTGCCTGAAACTCTGTACAACCTCTGGTTTAGTCAGTTTATCCAGGTCCCATCTCCTTAAATTCCCACCTTTTTGCAGTTTCTTCAGTTTTAATCTACCGTTCATAACCAATAGATTGTGGTCAGTGTCCACATCTGCCCTGGAAATGTCTTACAATTTAAAACCTGGTTCCTAAATCTCTGTCTTACCATTATATAATCTATCTGATACCTTCTAGTATCTCCAAGATTCTTCCATGTATACAACCTTCTTTCATGATTCTTAAACCAAGTGTTAGCTATGATTAAGTTATGCTCTGTGCAAAATTCTACCAGGCGGCTTCCTCTTTCATTTCTTACACCCAATCCATATTCAGCTAGTACGTTTCCTTCTCTTCCTTTTCGTACTATCGAATTTCAGTCACCCATGACAACTAAATTTTCGTCTCCCTTCACTATCTGAGTAATTTCTTTTATCTCATCATACATTTCTTCGTCATCTGCAGAGCCAGTTGGCATATAGACTTTTACTGCTGTTGTAGTCATGGGCTTCGTGTCTATCTTGGCCACAACAATGCATTCGCTGTGTTGTTTGCAGTAGCTTACATGCATTCCTATTGTTTTATTCATTATTAAACCTACTCCTGCATGACCCCTATCTGATTTTGTATTTATAGCCCTGTATTCACCTGACCAAAAGTCTTGTTCCTCCTGCCACCGAACTTCACTAATTCCCACTATAACTAACTTTAACCTATCCATTTCCCTTTTTAAATTTTCTAACCTACCTGCCCGATTAAGGGATCTGACATTCCACACTCCGATCCGTAGAATGCCACTTTTCTTTCTCCTGATAACAACGTCTTCCTGTGTAGTCCCTGCCTGGAGATCCGAATGGGGGACTATTTTACCTCCGGAATATTTTACCCAAGAGGACGCCATTATCATTTAACCATACAGTGAAGCTGCATGCCCCAGGGAAAAATTATGGCTTGTAGTTTCCCCTTGTTTTCAGCCATTTGCAGTACCAGCACAGCAAGGCTGTTTTGGTTGGTGTTCAAGGCCAGATCAGTCAATCATCCAGACTGTCTACTGAAAAGGCTGCTGCCCCTCTTCAGGAACCACATGTTTGTCCGGTGGCCTCTCAACAGATACCCCTCCACTGTGGTTGCACCTACAGTACGGCTATCTGTATCACTGAGGCACGCAAGCCTTCCCACCAACGGCAAGGTCCATGGTTCACTGGGGGGGGGGGGGGGGGGGTTATTTCATGAATGAAAATATTTCTTTTGACAAACTGCGTACACAGTATGAATCATACGTACATATAATATGGGGATAATGAAGATACATAAAATAAGTAATAAGAATAAATGGGACAACTAGAATGTGAAGAACTGCGCACATTGGGCGACAAAAAATCTTTCGAAGTAGGCATTCCGTTTGAAAAGCTACAAATCACACAAGAACCAGAATTATGGCCAGAAAACATAAAAGTACGTCGATTTCGTTTCCCAAGACGATCAATGTAAGAGGGAGCAGAGCTCAACTAAACTAAGAAGAAAACCAGAAGAGCAAGAAGTAAAAGCAGTCTTGTGGAATACAGAGGGAGTAAAAAGTGCTCTTAACCTAACACCAACAGACATTCTGCAAAACTCAGATCTGGCAATTCTAACAGAAACCTTCCTGATAAGACAGCTGGCAACATAAAGATTTCTACAATCATCACCTAATGGCAAAGAAGGGAGAAAGAGGACAACCCATGGGAGGAATATCTAACGTACTGAAACCCTGGATGACCAACACCAAAAAAATCATAAAACAAGAAAATAGTATGCTAGTAGAAGCAGCAAACATAAATATAACTGCAGCCTATTTTAAACTGCACACAAATGCTGTATAAATAATTGACGAAATAGTCACACTCATCAAACAATGCGACAGCAAACCCACCATTATTGCAGGCGATCTCAACTGCAGAACAGACTCAGAAAACTATAAAACAAAACTAGTCATTGAAACCCTAGAAGAAGATGGTTTCACCCTACTTAACGGTAGATAGATACCTACATACATATGCCACAATGGGAAAAGCACCATTGATATAGCATTAACAAGAGGAGAAATAGAAGGAAGTATTCAACCAAATGGCATGACTCCATTACTTCTATACGAAAGCACATTCCAATGAAGATAAATCGTCACGTTATCACCAGCAAGAAAGACCCACCAAATCACACAAAGAAAAAATGATATAGAAAAATTAACAAACCAGCAAGAACAATTAACACAAATAGAAACTGTAATAGAGGAAGGAGACCTTGAAAAAGCAACAGACCAAATAGAAGACCTCCTAAAAAATTCAGTAATACAAACAAACCCAAAAACAAGGACAGCAAAAAGATGGTTTGATGCTGAATGCTACAGCAAAAGGAACACTGTTCTAGGAATGCTCCACAGACTAAGAAACCAGCACGACGAGGAAACATACAAAATGTACGCAGAAGAGAGGAGAATCTACAAAAAACTAATAGAAGAGAAGAAAAAAGAATACATAGAAAGACAGGCGAAAAGAGAAGTGGATGAAGCACAGAAAGACCCATACATAGCAGCAAGACCAAGAAAAATGGCTCATACACCAAATATAGACATGAAGGAATGGGAAGACCACTTCAGTAAGATACTGAATAAACGAGGAATCAAAACACCCCCAAAGAAAGAGAAACAACATCAAACTAAAGAAAAAGACAATATATGGGAACCTCTAAATGAAGAAGATGTGAAAGAAGTAATAAAAGCACTGAATGAAGAACAAGAAAGCAGCAGGTCCCAAAAATATATATAATGAACATATAAAAGATGCAAAAGAGGCCCTCCAAAACATATGGACCAAAATATTTAACAAATGTCTGGAACCTGGAAGAATTCCGACACAATGGAGACACTCGACAATAAAAGTTCTCTACAAAGGTAGAGGAGACCCAATGGACCCAAAGAAGTACAGAGGCATAGCCCTAGAAAAAACTCAATTCAAGATGTCTTCAAAGATAATCACACAAAAAATCCAAGCCTCTGCGGACAGTCATCTCCCAGAACGACAAATGGGTTTCAGATCTGGAAGATCAATACTTACGGCAGTCAGGCTTCTTCTAAACAACATAGACGAAGCGCTACAAAAGAAACAAATGTTCTACACAGTGTTCATAGACTTTACCAAAGCCTTAGACCTACTGGAAAGAGATCTCATAGTCCGAAAACTGGAAAACACAATGGGAGAAGATAGTGTATGGGCAAGAATAATCAAGTCAATCCTCGAATACAACTTAATCACAATATCAGACAACCTCTCTTTTTCGAACCCCGTTCTGCAATCGAACGGAGTCTTACAGGGTGACCCAATGAGCCCTTTGCTGTACATTCTTGCCACTGAAGAAGTACTCCGAATTGGAGAAAGTGAAGAAGATGTATATGTATATGCGTATGCACACGCTGACGACATAGCCGTAAGTTCAACAGATATACAGAAGCTGCAAAGAATCATTGAAAAAATAGACAAATGGTGCAATGAACACAAACTACACATAAACATAACAAAGACAGAAATGGTAATTTTCAGAAAAGGAGGCAAAACACCCAATAAGGCGGAAATCAATATCAGAGGACAAAAAATAAAAATCTCATCAGACTTTAAATACCTAGGAGTGACATTGCAACCAACAGCCAAATGCTTCACAAAACATACAACAGAACGTGCAGCCCAAGCAATAATAGCAATACAGGACATCAAAAACATCCGCCTACTCAGTCTAGAGACAGCCATGAAATTATTCAACACAAATATCTTGCCAATCCTGGCCTATGAGATGCAGGTTATATGGGACCACCTGACAGAAAAAAATCTAGAAACACTAGAAAGGGTAAAATCGACTTATCTACAAAGAGCACTAGGTCTCTCAAAGACAACAAGATCTAGACTAGTGTACCTGCCACCGAGAGAGACGTTCCTAATTGAAGACATCAGGCTTCGATATATGATGCCACACACCAGGGCTTCCAAAAAGCAACTGAATATCATGGAGGACAAACGAGAAAAAATATGGCACCGAAGCAATGACGAACCGCTCATGGACAGCACCAAAGTTCGAACAGCGACATGTCGTAACTAGACTTTCTATTCACGACTTTCATCATCTAATCTGCAAAAACAAAACTTACACAACCCAACCACAACATGTGTGTGTGAACTGTGTAACGAAGCCTGTGAACGATATCACATAGAACTGTGCAGTAAAAGAGCGAAATCGACAAATGAATATGTAAAAATGTAAATGTAAAATGTTAAGCAAAGTAACTGTATATAGATAGCTATTTGGCTGCAATTTATTGGATAAAATAAGTAATTGCAATACAAATACAACAATCTGGTACTCACGCAACACGGCACGTATTCTTAAGGCAAGTGCCTCTTGTATCAAGACATGCCTCTACGGCGATTTTCAAGCGCTGCCATCACAGACGACATACAAATACATCTGTGATGTATGATAAAGATGCTTGTGCATGACACTCTTCCCAGCGCAAAACATGTCATAACATGTTTATATTTACCTCCTATTAGTAACACTTCAAAATTGAAACAATAACACGCAGCCAAATCCAGACTGCATCTGCATTGTCAGTGTAAATAGAAATGCTGTTACACACCAGCCACTGACGACTGATCATTTTCGGACACAATGGTCTTCACTCACATTCATATTTCACAGGCGGCAGCTTTAAATCCTCCTCTGTAAATTCCTCCATGGCCTTTGTATTGTGTTACATATAACCATGCAACATTGACAGCGACACTTCAAAATACACAGATAATAGATTCATTTAACCTTATCAACGCAAAGATACTAATCACATTCTTAGCTTCCATAGGCATGTATTACTTGCACGCACGTTAACTTCACAACCTGTTGGGTAAGACGAGCAACATGTGGAAGCAGCCTGCTTGCACATTGTCATGTGCATGTTACGAAAGCTGAAAGGCGCTTTAACTTTCTTAAGCCAGGTTTGCACAAGCATGAATTCCTTAAAAGTGCATACCTCCACCTCCTTTTGGATAAGTACCGTAAGTCAACGTATATGTGGACTGGAGAAACTCAATTTGTACACAGTCATGCCAACTTACACGTAAGTTACGAAAGTTAAAAAGTGCTCTACTTTCTTGCACGATGGCGCTACTCCCAGCATCGCCCACGAGCTTCGGCAGCGACCAGTACATTCGTTCGACAGCACAGGTCTAGAATCGTTTGTTTATGCACATAAAAGCTAGGGTCATGCCAAAATAACCTGCTTAGTCTACAATTATGTAAATCAATCTTTTCTCAAGTAGCAAAATGTTCATCAGTGCTGTGATATAAATATCATTCTAACATTCAGCAACTTCTTATTATTACTAATCTTTCATAAAGTAACATGCCATAGTTTGAAGCGATAAAATTGATAAAAAGTATTGTAACTGAAAGAGCGAACTTGCTGAGGTTCGTATTACTGCAGAACAGCCAGTAATGTAAATGCGTTTTTTTGATAATGATCATAAATTTTTGCTTTAGTCATCGAGTGTAAATAACACAGTGTAATGGAAACTTATTCATGGTAATAGAGATTTAAAACTAATCTTGACCATCATTAAAATCCTACCTAAATATAACAATGTACGAATTGGAGTGATGTTTGAGTAATGAGTGTTCTGCACAGTAGCACAAATTTTGGTTACAAAATTAAGTACTGTACCAGTAAAACAAACATATAATTACAGCACTTAGGATATGTCATAACCTTGCCTAACTCTATAAACAAAAACAAAGCTGAACTGTGGAGACAAAAACCTCACTTTCCGATGATTCTTCAGTGTATTGTTAATAACATAAAATTTTAGAAATACTGCTGTTCGGAATGCAATACTACTATTGCAGGGACTCCAGTTGCCAGATATTTTGTCTTACAGTTCCACAAATATGGCTCAAAAAGATTTCAAAATTGATTTTACTCATTTGAAAATGACTTTTGATTGAAACATAATCCTTGGAAGATAACTCCCTCCCTAGTGTATTGGAAGTTCCCAAACGATTTTTATGAGATGCTGATTTCCATATGCAGTATTTTTCTTCATCAACGCCACTATAGGCACTTAAGCTAAGATCTGCTCAATTCCGATACAAATAATTTCACTTGTCATCACCCCAAAAGACACGTGAGTAACATTTACAAGTTTGGCGTGTGGAAACACTAATCTTCATTTAAGTGTAGCAGTGGAATGATGCACGTGTAAGAAATTCAGGCTTTGGAAACCCGACTTACACAATATTGCTTCGTCCACCATCACCTACAATATTTTTTATCCCATTGCAATGATAACAATTTCTTGCTTCAGCCACTGAGAGTAAATACTATGGTGAAACTGAAATTTATTTGTGACTTTAGAGGTTTTAAACTACTCTTGACCCTCATTAAAATACTAAGTAAACAGATCACAGTATGGTGAAGGAGCCACCCTTATGTGACAACATATATTCTAAGTTTGAAGTTGAAAATGGTGTTAAGCAGACCATAACCTATAGGAACCGTGGGAAAACAGACTGGGATTCCTATAGGAAAGACATAAACTCAAGCTTATCTAGAGTCAGAACTTCAATAAGGAATCCAGTAGATTCTGGGGGGATGGCAATGCAGTGAAGTCAGCCATTACGACCCCACATTTAGAAGACTGTCTTACCACCAAGAAGTGCACAAACAGGAATGTCCTTGGTGGAACAACAATCTGGAAGAGTGCAGGAAGCATGTAAGAAAACTTTTCAGCCTTGCAAAAAACAAAAAGAACAATGGTCAAAATACCGAGACACCCTTTTCAAATACAAACTTGTGATTAAGCAAGCAAAGTTATCTCCCTCGAGGGTATTCTGTGAGGAAATGTGAAAGGTATAGCTACTTACACTAGACTTCATAAAATCCTCACTAGAATACCAACTAATCCAAGAGGTACTTCATGGATGAAGGATGGTGAGTATACAAGGACTGTGAATGAGATGCTGGATGTGCTCCTCAAGACTCACTTCCCTCAATGCAAGCTGACAGAGAACACAGGTCAGGAGTGAGTCAATGAAGACACCAGTTTACAGGTAATAAAAGGGAAAACAGGGAATCTGCCAGAGAAAGTGTTGATTTTTTAAAAAAATCGAGTGGGTAGTGAGGATATTTCAATTGCTCAGTCAACAGGCCCATAAAGTATCTTTCCAGCTGTGCTACAACACCGGGAGAGGATGTAATTCGATTCCTTTGTAGATTGTGTAGAGTCAGACCAGCAGCAGCAATCATTCCTAATGCTTGGAGGACAGAGAGGGTTGCTTTCATTCTGAAGCCATGAAGAACTGATAATACCAAGGCCAATGATATGAGATCAACCAGTCTGTCTGCCTTTCTTTTAAAGACATTAAACAACTTGGTTTATGTGCACATTAGGGAGAAGATGTTAGCTGTGATTCGTCTAAATGTAAACCAATATACATATCACCCAGGTGAAGCATGTGAAACAACACTTCACCAGCTTGTAGGGAAAGTGGGAAAAGTTTTGCACCTTCAGGAAATAGCTCTCTGCTTCTTCCTGGATGTCTAGGGAGCTTTTAGTAATATGACATTTGGAACTGTGGTTAGAGCTACTGAAGAGCATGGCAAGAGACTACCATATGCAGATGGATTTAGGCCATGCTAAGTAGAAGAAAGGTAGGACCCACCACGATGAATGAAAAAATCTCTATCAACACCACCAGGCATTGTCCACATGGAGGGAGTCTTGAAACTACTACTGTGGAAGCTATTGGTGAATGAACTCATTGAAGAGTTCAGTACTAGAGGCTACTTTTGCCTAGGATAGAAAGATGATTTAGCCATAATAATACTTGACAAATTTACTAGTACTGTCAGAACGATGGCACAATATGCATTAGACACTGTATCAAAGTGGTGCAGAAAACAGTATCTTAGGGTCAGTCCCAAGAAGTCTGTTGCAGTATCATTTATGGGGAACCAAATCTAACTCAAATATTGGAATCTCAAACTCTTCAGTGAAACTCTACCAGTAAAGGGGAAAGCAACAGGATAAAGCTGCTGTGGATCCCTGCTCACTGAGGCATTAGTGGCAACGAACAAGCTGATAGACTGGCCAGTACAGGTGTGACGACTCCATTTATTGGGCCAGAACCTATCCTAATCGTCACAAGGTGATGGTAAAATCAAAACTATGTAGCTGGATTAGGATGTAACATGTGCTTGTAGAATAGTGGAAACAGTTCCAATTCATGTAAGGATTAATGACTGATCATGGGAACTGTAAGGAACACGCATACACAATGGATGTAGAGGAAGAAGCCCCTAAGGGTAGTCTATGTGGTGAGGAGAATATAGCCACACCACATTTAATCCTCCAGACTGAAGCTCTGGAGGGCAAATGATACAGAATATTCTTGTTGATAGTGCATGAAGAAATAATTTCTAATAAGGAACAAGGAGAGGGTCTCCTACTACTTCTTAAGGGCATAACTTGGTTTTAGTAGAATTCAAGGGAGAAAAAAGGCACAATAAACTCAGTTTCAGTGCAGGCAACAGTCATCTAAGATCACTGTTGTTTTTGTCATCCTGCAGAAACCAAATGACATGGTTACAAAATTGAGTACTGTACTGGTAAAACAAGTGTGTATTTACAGCACCTGTGAATTATCAGAACCTTGATTAACTCTGAAAATAGAAAGAAAGCTGCAATGTCGAGATAAAAACCTGACATCCTGGTGTACCTTCAGAGTATTGTTGATAACATTGCAACTGATAAATAATGCTCTTCATAACATAATACATATACTGCAGTGAATCCAGTAGCCAGATATTTCAATGTAACTTGTACAAGGGCTATCTGGAAAGTAACAGACGTTTTGAAATAAAAATTAACAACATAGAAAATACAAATTTTATTACATACCTTTTAAAGATACACTCCTATGCTACTTTTCTACATCATGACCATTCAAATTTAGACACTTATAATACCGTGGCACAATTGTCTCAATATCGTCTCTGTAAAAATCTGCCACTTGTGATTGCAACCACTGGTTTATATCAGCATAAAGTTTGGCATTAATATCAAAGCATTGTGTAGCAAGCTATGTCTTCATAGCTGGGAAAACGTGACAGTCACTCAGCGACAAATCTGGGCTGCATGGTGGATAATCGAACATTTTCCATCCAAACGCCTGTAGAACCTCACAGGTACGATTAATTCTTTGTGGACGTGCATTGTTGAGCAAAAATAAGACTTTTGCGCTAAGTTTTCCCCAACGTTTGTTTTGTATCGCACGCCTTATCTTTTTCAGTGTTTCACAATTCCTTTCTGAGTTAATCATTGTGTCATGTTCAAGGAAATCAACAAACATCACTCCCTTAATGTCCCAAAACACAATAGCCATGAGGTATCTTAATGACAGCATTTGAAAATACTTCCTTGGTCTGTTGGGAGAATTTGTGTGCCCCATTCCATCGACTGCCTCTTTTTGTTTTTCAACTGACATGCTTCACCCTAGTCTCCTCCACAGTTACGATACGATCGATGACTTTGTTACCATTTTGCTCGTAATGTCCAGGAAAGTGAGTGCCGCAGCTGGTTTGTTTTTATGGGCTTCCGTTAGGATTTTGGGAAGCCACCTAGCACAAAATTTGTGGTAACCAAACTTCTCCACTACAATTTCATGCACCAAACTCTGTGCAATTAGGAAAAAATGTTGTAAAAATTTCGAAATCGTGAAATAACGATTTTCACGAATTTTGTTCTTGATTTTCATCACCAGTTCATCAGTCACTAGGCTACACTCATCACTGCAGTCCTTATCTTGAAGATTGGTAGCGCCATTTTTAAAATCAAGGCACCATTGTCTCACTCGGCTTTCACTCATTATTTCTTTTCCATACACAACACAAAGGTAACAATAAACTTCAATTTGTTTGTAACTTTTTGCCAACAAAAAACCACAGAATGAACCTCACAAGTGTCAGAATTTTATCATGAAACACACATTTTAACACATCATAGAAAGCAAAGTAGCAGAGACACAGACCACACGCTACCATCGCTGGATGCATACTGAGTATAGGAAGGTTATGGGACTGTAGCCCCAACTACGGCCGCGATGGACCAAAACGTCTGTTACTTTCTGGATAGCCCTCATAATTAAATGCAAAATTGCACAGCATCTCACACATATATACATATTTGTTAGACATTTGTATAGTGTCACAAATACGGTTCAAAAAGATTTCAAAATTGATTTTACACACTGAAAAACAATTTTCGAACGAAAAGTCGTCCTCGACAGATAACTCCCTTATTAGGGACTTTGATGTTCCCTGATGATTCTTACGAGATGCCCATTTACATACGAGACATTTGTAGTTCCATTTTACTTCAGCAACATTTATATAATCTCTACAGCAAAAAGCAGTACAACTGCCATAGAAATAATTTCAGCTGTCATCATCTTAAAAATCATGTAAGTAGCATTTCCAAATTCGGCTTGTCGAAACGCTAACTTGCATGTAATGTACTGGTGGGGAGATGCACTTGTAAGAAATTTATCCATGTGGAAACCTGCCTTAAAGCTGTATTCCCAAGGGCGACGAGAAGCCGCGCAAGCTTCCCACCTCTGCCACACTAGGCAGACAATGGACCTCTGGAAACACACTACTTGCTCGTGGCCCTGTGTGATAAGTCCATTTAAGCACCTGCGAGTGGGCTCACTTGCATATGCATGGCTGTAGTCACATTTATGCAAGAACTGCTACAACTTCTGGCTACTAAGAGTGTGGCGGTTAGCCGTTTAAGCAGTGAGCAACAAGCAGCCAGAACCCACTCCGAAAAAAAATTTCTGACGCACCCATACTGCCAAGTTTGCGCATCAGTACACCTGTATGAGATGTTTGGGAGGATGGAGGTAGGGTGAGAAGGGGCATTCTCAACGTAACTAATTTTATCGTTGTTGTTGTGGTCTTCAGTCCTGAGACTGGTTTGATGCAGCTGTCCATGCTACTCTATCCTGTGCAAGCTTCTTCATCTCCCAGTACGTACCGCAGCCTACATCCTTCTGAATCTGCTTAGTGTATTCATCTCTTGGTCTCCCTCTACGATTTTTACCCTCCACGCTGCCCTCCAATACTAAATTGGTGATACCTTGATGCCTCAGAACATGTCCAACCAACCGATCCCTTCTTCTAGTCAAGTTGTGCCACAAACTCCTCTTCTCCCCAATTATATTCAATACCTCCTCATTAGTTATGTGAGCTACCCATCTAATCTTCAGCATTCTTCTGTAGTACCACATTTCGAAATCTTCTATTCCCTTCTTGTCTAAACTATGTATTGTCCACGTTTCACTTCCATACATGGCTACACTCGATACAAATACTTTCAGAAACGACTTCCTGACATTTAAATCTATACTCGATGTTAACAAATTTCTCTTCTTCAGAAACGCTTTCCTTGCCATTGCGAGTCTACATCTTATATCCTCTCTACTTCGACCATCATCAGTTATTTTGCTCCCCAAATAGCAAAACTCCTTTACTACTTTAAGTGTCTCATTTCCTAATCTAATTACCTCAGCGTCAACCGACTTAATTCGACTAAATTCCATTATTCTCAGTTTGATTTTGTTGATGTTCATCCTATACCCTGCTTTCAAGACACAGTCCATTCCATTCAGCTCCTCTTCCAGGTCCTTTGCTGTCTCTGACAGATTTACAATGTCATCGGCGAACCTCAAAGTTTTTATTTCTTCTCCATGGATTTCAATAACAACTACGAATTTTTCTTTTGTTTCCTTTATTGCTTGCTCAATATAAAGACTGAATAACATCGGGGATAGGCTACAACCATGTCTCACTCCCTTCCCAACCACTGCTTCCCTTTCATACCCCTTGACTCTGATAACTGCCATCTGGTATCTGTACAAATTGTAAATAACCTTTCTCTCCCTGTATTTTACCCCTGCCACCTTCAGAATTTGAAAGAGAGTATTCCAGTCAACATTGTCAAAAGATTTCTCTAAGTCTACAAATGCTAGAAATGTGGTTTTGCCTTTCCTTAATCTATTTTCTAAGATAAGTCGTAGGGTCAGTATTGCCTGACGTGTTCCAACATTTCCACGGATTCCAAACTAATCTTCCCCGAGGTCGGCTTCTACTAGTTTTTGCATTCGTCTGTAAAGAATTCGCATTAGTATTTTGCAGCTGTGACTTATTAAACTGATAGTTCGGTAATTTTCACATCTGTCAACAGCTGCTTTATTTGGGATTGGAATTATTATATTCTTCTTGAAGTCTGAGGGTAATTCACCTGTCTCATACATCTTGCTCACCAGATGGTAGAGTTATGTCAGGACTGGCTCTCCCAAGGCTGTCAGTAGTTCTAATTGAATGTTGTCTACTCCGGGGGCCTTGTTTCGACTCTGGTCTTTCAGTGCCCTGTCAAACTCTTCACGCAGTATCATATCTCCCATTTCATATTCATCTACATACTCTTCCATTTCCATAATATTGTCCTCAAGTACATCGCCCTTGTATGGACCCTCTATATACTCCTTCCACCTTCTTGCTTTTCCTTCTTTGCTTAGAACTGGATTTCCGTCAAAGCTCTTGATATTCATACAAGTGGTTCTCCTTTCTCCAAAGGCAGTATCTATCTTACCCCTAGTGAGATAAGCCTCTACATCCTTACATTTGTCCTCTAGCCATCCCTGCTTAGCCATTTTGCACTGCCAGTCGATATCATTTTTGAGACGTTTGCATTCCTTTTTGCCTGCTTCATTTACTGCATTTTTATATTTTCTCCTTTCATCAATTAAATTCAATATATCTTCTGTCACCCAAAGATTTCTACTAGCCCTCGTCTTTTTACCTATTTGATCCTCTGCTGCCTTCACTATTTCATCCCTCAAAGCTACCCATTCTTCTTCTACTGTATTTCTTTCCCCCATTCCTGTCAATTGTTCCCTTATGCTCTCCCTGAAACTCTGTACAATCTCTGGTTCTTTCAGTTAATCCAGCTCCCATCTCCTTAAATTCCCACCTTTTTGCAATTTCTTCATTTTTAATCTACGTTCATAACCATAGATTGGGGTTGGAGTCCACATCTGCCCCTAGAAATGTCTTACAATTTAAAACCTGGTTCCTAAATCTCTGTGTTACCATTATATAATCTATCTGATACCTTTTATTATCTCCAGTGTTCTTCCACGTATACAACCTTTTTTCGTGATTAAGTTATGTATATATCATTATTATCCTGTTTTCTGTTTTTACTTCACACACACCTTTCACGTGAAATGAAAACAAAACAGATTTCTGTGGCAGAGCTATCAAGGGAAATAAAACACATCCTCATATTTGCAGAAGACTATTTTCTCTATATTAGTAGTTCAAACATCGGGCTTGATGATCTGAGGGTAAAATGTGCGCCTGTAAACAGAGAGTAAGGTTGAGGGATAAAACCACGCTCAGAGCACGGATTCTTCAGTTAGTTTTAGCCTACCCTTCACCTCTCAATGATATGAAGAGTCCCCAGAAACAACTTATAGTTCGGTCACCACATTAAACTGTCGATTCCGTTTCCCTGGTCAGATAACTGGTGTATGTTCAGGATGTGTAAGTCACGGAAGTGGTATCCAGTAGAAAGACTTGTACCCAGACACTGATTATTATTATTATAGCAGATCAAGCATAAAACGTCCCCATGAACAGTGATGTTAATTTTGTTAATTTGTTAAAGTAATTTGGCCTTTATTAATCGAAAAAACGAACTTTTTTCCCACAGAGGTATTCAACTTATTTGAAACAGTGTGTGTCGTTCCACACTACTGGCTCAGTTTCAAGTGCACATATGACATTAACAGATAACATATTTTTAACTAACTAACCTCATGAACCTTACCCCACCACCGCCCAAGAGCTTCAGCAGCTGCCACTAGATGGGCTTCCTCTTATTCTTCGTTTATTCATTCAGCGTCGAAGATCTTGAATCGTTTCTTTATGTATATGAATAATTAGTGTGAGAAAAAACTGATATTTGACTTTTCCCCAGGAGGTTGGAATCTATGGAGATTCCCTAACGCTATAAACATGACGCCAGCAACATATGCACTCCAGCATATGTTGGAGACCAAAACAATGTGAGTAGCGTGCGCATGCTGTAGTATATTTCAACGAAAAACAGATGCAGATTTGTGTAAAAATTGTTGCTTGTGTTACCTTTGGATTGGCAAAGAGAAGCAGAATGTCTGCTGTTACTTTTTACAGGTAAATGCTTTAGCTGAAATGATTCTCTTGGTTTAAATATGGATTATTTGTTTCGATGTTTTTACTCACAAACATTTATGTTTATAATATGTATGTCTGGGAAGGAAAGAGCAGTTAAATACAGCACAATATGTTCAGAGCTTTTCCATAAATCTCAGTTTGATCGAACATCAACATCATATGCTCGTGTCAGAATCTTGTATTTTTTCATCGTTTCTTTCATACATGAAGAAGGTAAGACGAAATAAATCCCGGGTGAACAGCCTGGTATGAGTGTGCATAGGACAAAATATTTCGGCAGTCGACCATGTTGCCATCATCAGGTGGTCGATTGCCGAAATATTGTTTCCTATGCACACTCATACCAGGCTGTTCACCTGAGATTGATTTCGTCATAAAATATGCCTGGAGAAATTGAAGAATCACATTTAGAAGGTAAGTTGCACAACATTTTTCGTAAATAATTCTAATGTTTCAGTGTATGATACCTATTTGTTTGACAGAATTTGATGTTCAACTTGTATATCTTTGCTGTTGCCAGCTGGTGTTACAGCAACTGTCCATGTATTGTATACTTTACTTAAATTTTTACATTTCAGATAGCCCACTGAGTGAATGTTGCGACTAGAAAACAAATTATTCGTTTAAAAACTTCAACATATTGATACTTTTTTTGCATATGTGATCATTCTGCACTGCACTGATTGCTGTGCTGAAATAGTTTTCTGTATTTTGAGAACAACTGCTCCAGAAAGTAATAACAATTTTTGTGCATCAAAAACAATGACATGGGCATTTGTTTGTTTTTGGTGTTGTCAAAAGTTGTTTTCTTCAATCCAGGTGCACCACCTCATGACACTGTCGTTCATATCGAGATATTATGTGTGAAATAAATGTGCAAAATATGAAGAAAATCCAGCTTCTTCAGCAGGTGAATTATTGCCTCAGGCAGCAAACTAGTTACTTGATTCTTGTGATAAAGGTCTTGCAGAAGAAGAACTACATAGATGAATGGTATTTCAGTGCTTAATTATGTATCCAGTGTAAGAGTTATCATATCAGTTTGCCAAGACAACATATTCTGTCATTCCTACAAAATATTACTAAACTTGAAGGTCTTATGCATCAAACCTTAACTTTTATTCTACAAGGGCATATTATTATGTCAGGGTTATATTTAATACTTGCTTGCCACATCCTAGAACAATAAGTGATAGCAAAGTGGGACACCTGCTTTCACTAGTGGTGCCATGTGTAAGTCAACAGAATTCTGTTGATTTAATGGTTGGTATGAGTAAATGTTTAAACAAGTCTTTATTTCTGAACTCGAGATATCAATGGTCAGTTGATAATCACTCAGTATTATAGTTTAATAAGACTCATGCAGTGAGAATACTGGAAGTCTTTTCTCACATAAACAAAAGCAAATGCAATTACAATAATCTAGTTCTACTTGAAGGGTAGTGAGCTAGATTTATGATAAAGTGCACCAGTTAATAAGTTGCAAGTTTATTTTGTTTTGTGCACATGAAATAAAGATATAATCTCACAAACCATTGGAGTATTGTTTTGTTGTATATAAAATAATAATTTAAGTGTATAACTCATTTTTGTTGAAATTCCTTTTTACAGACATCAACACTGAATATATGTGCACTTCTGATTGTAATGGGAAGCTAAAATTATTGCTAAAATATGTATTTCAAAAGGTTCAAATGGCTCTGAGCACTATGGGACTTAGCATCTGAGGTCATCAGTCCCCTCGAACTTGGAACTACTTAAACCTAACTAACCTAAGGACATCACACACATCCATGCCCTAGGCAGGATTCGAACCTGTGACTGTAGCAGTCGCGCGGACCCAGTCTGAAGCACGTAGAACCACTCGGCCACACTGGCCGGCAAAATATGCATTTCAGAATGTATAAAATTCTAAAATTCTCAAGTGAAATTGATAATATGTAGAATGACCTAAACATCCTTAGAAGTGAAAAAATCTGTAATAGAGTCAAAGATAGGCTTTATTTCACATTTAGTGTAAGCCTTTGATTTTAGTGATAATGCTTACTTGCATCTAGACTCAGTCAAAAATTTCCATACAATATTGTCATATCCCTGTAACTAACAGAGTCATGTCAGTGCTTACAATTTGCAAATCGTACATTTTGGTAGTGAAATGGTCTGCAGGATCTAGTGCCGATTGTACTTTTAACTGTTACAGCTAAAGGTCAATTCACACTGACATCATCTCACATCACATCATGTCAAAACATTCCTTAACGCTCAACGGACAGACTCGTACGGTCATGTCACGCCAATTCCCGTCGAATTTTCTGCGGAAGAAAGTTTCGATGGTGTCATCGTCTGCCTATGTCGGACGTTAACCTATTTTCATTGCACTCACTCTCATTATAGTAGTGGAATAGTGGAATTCGTGTTTTATGGTCATTTTAATCTTTTTTTATTATTTCGCTTTGTTTTCGTGGCATATTGCAAATGTTCCATGACAACTATGATATTTTTTCCATTGAGTGTTCTTCCACAAGCGAGGTTAGATACTTGAAAGCGAAAAATGATTTAGATTTTACAATAACAGATGCAGATATAATACCCACACTGTGTATAAATAAGAACATAAGTTGATGATGCAATTTTATTAAATAACATTTCAAGCAAAAAAGTCAGCTCTAATGAACCAAAAAAATAGTTATTTACGACATTATTAGATACATAAGGAAAAATGGCTAATGTAAACAGACTCTGTTTACTGCCTTATTAATATTGGTTGAAGTGTTTAATGTGCTTAATATTTGATGATGTTGTTGCGAGTTGGCTTCCATCTCTGCTCATTAAAACATTTTTTTAAAAAAAACTTAAGTGAAATCAATTCTGTAAGTGTCACAGATTGGTGTTGGGAGTGACACACTAGAGATACTGACTGATCGAATTTTAGAAAATGCACATTGCATATCACAATTTGATAACTACTCTATGCTGTATGATTGATTGAAAACATCTCGGATTTCTTCTGTGAATGACTACAGGTTCTAGATGTGCCATAGGCACAAATGGACATTGTACATTTGTAATAAAATCACACTAATGGGAGATTGGTTCCACATTGAAACAGTCCAAGAAAAGTTGAAAAATAAATTTGTAATACAATAAATATTGACATAAACGTGTTATCTGGAGGATGAATAAAGAAACAACACTCGGTAATTCAAAATCAGTTGCTTATTCAGAAATCCTTAATAACTATGGCCCACCATGCTTACATTCTAATGACTGGAAATAGAGAGACAAACACAAATAGCCAGGCTTCTCTAGTTACTATCTAAAAATTTGAAGGCTGTGTTTTCTTTTATTACAGAAGTATTTAAACATGAAATCTCTGACTATTAATCGACACATTAAATTTTCACACACACACAAAATAATTCATATATAGGAGGCCCTATAGTGCCCCCTTGAATGACTACAAAACGGTGCGTTGCTTTATTTTAAGCAGTCATTAAACTTTTATATATCTAGAAAGAATAGTTAATCTAATGGCTATGTATTTATGGTACTTGTTCGATAAGAAACGTTTCAATAAATTTTCAATTCGTTCATCCTTGGCAAAGTATTGCGGTCAACAACATAAATGAGCAACAGGTTGTTCTGAGGATGTCAGTTGATTCTAAGCACTTTTGGGTTTGTGTACATGACACAATGCTGGCTGTAAGTCTATCAGAGGAGTGACATCAGACGTGGATTGTGACTTCAGGAGTAGGTTGTGGCGTTAGGCACAGGTTGCATTACCGTTACCTAGGCGATGTCAGGTCAGTCAGTTTGGTTTCCTTAGTACATCTGAGGCCCACGTACACAGCTCTGTCTTATTGCTTCTCACCCCAGTGTCTGCTTGCTCTCATGCAACAGTGTCAAAGCTACAGAATAAATGAAACATTTGTATCATGCTATCTGTCTCTTGAAAAAGATGCACTTCTACAGTGCATACAGAGATAAAATATGCAGATAAATACGTATACCATAGGTAAAGTTTGAGTAGTAACATTAGTTTAGGACTTCCATACTATGAACAATATGAGTTATTTCTTAATGAAGAAAATTTGAAATCGCCCATCGTAAAAGCAGAGTTTGAATTCAGACGAAATTAAACATTCGTTTCTCCTTTTTTATCGTTATAATATGCCACTTATCTACAAGAGTTAGAAGTTGATAAGTTGACACTCATGTTACTACTCAAACTTTCTATGGTATACGTATTTATCTACATATTTTATCTCTGTATGCACTGTAGAAGTGCATCTTTTTCAAGAGACAGATAGCATGATACAAATGTTTCATTTATTCTGTAGCTTTGGCACTGTTACATGAAAGCAAGCAGACACTGGGGTGAGAAGCAATAAGACAGCGCTGTGTACATGGGCCTCAGATGTACTAAGGAAACCAAACTGGCTGACCTGACGTCGCCTAGGTAACGGTAATGCAACCTGTGCCTAACGCCACAACCTACTCCTGAAGTCACAATCCACGTCTGCAGAAATTTTTACGACGTCTCAGACGGTGTTCAGGAAAGATAGATTAGGCAGAATTGGTGGTGGAGTGTTTGTGTCTGTCAGCAGTGGTTTATCTTGTAGTGAAGTCGAAGTAGATACTCCGTGTGAATTGGTATGGGTGGAGGTTATACTTAAGGCCGAACTAAGTTAATAATTGGCTCTTTCTACCGACCCCCCAGACTCCGATGATATACACTCCTGGAAATTGAAATAAGAACACCGTGAATTCATTGTCCCAGGAAGGGGAAACTTTATTGACACATTCCTGGGGTCAGATACATCACATGATCACACTGACAGAACCACAGGCACATAGACACAGGCAACAGAGCATGCACAATGTCGACACTAGTACAGTGTATATCCACCTTTCGCAGCAATGCAGGCTGCTATTCTCCCATGGAGACGATCGTAGAGATGCTGGATGTAGTCCTGTGGAACGGCTTGCCATGCCATTGCCACCTGGCGCCTCAGTTGGACCAGCGTTCGTCCTGGACGTGCAGACCGCGTGAGACGACGCTTCATCCAGTCCCAAACTTGCTCAATGGGGGACAGATCCGGAGATCTTGCTGGCCAGGGTAGTTGACTTACACCTTCTAGAGCACGTTGGGTGGCACGGGATACATGCGGACGTGCATTGTCCTGTTGGAACAGCAAGTTCCCTTGCCGGTCTAGGAATGGTAGAACGATGGGTTCGATGACGGTTTGGATGTACCGTGCACTATTCAGTGTCCCCTCGACGATCACCAGTGGTGTACGGCCAGTGTAGGAGATCGCTCCCCACACCATGATGCCGGGTGTTGGCCCTGTGTGCCTCAGTCGTATGCAGTCCTGATTGTGGCGCTCACCTGCACGGCGCCAAACACGCATACGACCATCATTGGCACCAAGGCAGAAGCGACTCTCATCGCTGAAGACGACACGTCTCCATTCGTCCCTCCATTCACGCCTGTCGCGACACCACTGGAGGCGGGCTGCACGATGTTGGGGCGTGAGCGGAAGACGGCCTAACGGTGTGCGGGACCGTAGCCCAGCTTCATGGAGACGGTTGCGAATGGTCCTCGCCGATACCCCAGGAGCAACAGTGTCCCTAATTTGCTGGGAAGTGGCGGTGCGGTCCCCTACGGCACTGCGTAGGATCCTACGGTCTTGGCGTGGATCCGTGCGTCGCTGCGGTCCGGTCCCAGGTCGACGGGCACGTGCACCTTCCGCCGACCACTGGCGACAACATCGATGTACTGTGGAGACCTCACGCCCCACGTGTTGAGCAATTCGACGGTACGTCCACCCGGCCTCCCGCATGCCCACTATACGCCCTCGCTCAAAGTCCGTCAACTGCACATACGGTTCACGTCCACGCTGTCGCGGCATGCTACCAGTGTTAAAGACTGCGATGGAGCTCCGTATGCCACGGCAAACTGGCTGACACTGACGGCGGCGGTGCACAAATGCTACGCAGCTAGCACCATTCGACGGCCAACACCGCGGTTCCTGGTGTGTCCGCTGTGCCGTGCGTGTGATCATTGCTTGTACAGCCCTCTCACAGTGTCCGGAGCAAGTATGGTGGGTCTCACACACCGGTGTCAATGTGTTCTTTTTTCCATTTCCAGGAGTGTAGTTGCGCAACAGTTCAGAGAAAATTTGAGTCTCGTAACAATTAAATACCCCACTCATACGGTTATAGTTGGTGGGGACTTCAACCTTCCCTCGATATGTTGGCAAAAATACTTGTTCAAAACCGGTGGTAGGTAGAAAACATCTTCCGAGATTGTCCTAAATGCTTTCTCCGAAAATTATTTCGAGCAGTTAGTCCACGAACCCACGCGAATTGTAAATGGTTGCGAAAACACACTGGACCTCTTAGCCACAAACAATCCAGAGCTGATAGAGAGCATCATGACTGATACAGGGATTAGTGATCACAAGGTCGTTGTAGCTAGGCTCAATACCGTTTCTTCCAAATCCACCAGAAACAAACGCAAAATAATTTTATTTAAATAAGCAGATAAAGTGTCACTAGAAGCCTTCCTAAGAGACAATCTCCATTCCTTCCGAACTGACTATGCAAATGTAGACGAGATGTGGCTCAAATTCAAAGATATAGTAGCAACAGCAATTGAGAGATTCATACCTCATAAACTGGTAACAGATGGAACTGATCCCCCGTGGTACACATAACAGGTCCGAACTCTGTTGCAGAGGCAACGGAAAAAGCATGCGAAGTTCAGAAGAACGCGAAATCCCGAAGATTGGCTAAAATTTACAGACGCGCGAAATTTGGCACGGACTTCAATGCGAGATGCCTTTAATAGGTTCCACAACGAAACATTGTCTCGAAATTTGGTAGAAAATCCGAAGAAATTCTGGTCGTATGTAAAGTACACAAGCGGCAAGACGCAGTCAATACCTTCGCTGCGCAGTGCCGTTGGTACTGTTACCGACGACTGTGCCGCTAAAGCGGAGTTATTGAACGCAGTTTTCCGAAATTCCTTCACCAGGGAAGATGAATGGAATATTCCAGAATTTGAAAGACGAACAGCTGCTAGCATGAGTTTCTTAGAAGTAGATACCTTAGGGGTTGCGAAGCAACTCAAATCGCTTGATACAGGCAAGTCTTCAGGTCCAGATTGTATACCGATTAGGTTCCTTTCAGATTACACTGATACAATAGCTCCCTACTTAGCGATCATATACAACCGCTCGCTCACCGATAGATCTGTACCTACAGATTGGAAAATTGCGCAGGTCGCACCAGTGTTTAAGAAGGGTAGTAGGAGTAATCCATCTAACTACAGACCTATATCATTGACGTCGGTTTTCAGTAGGGTTTTGGAGCATATACTGTATTCAAACATTATGAACCACCTCGAAGGGAACGATCTATTGATACGTAATCAGCATGGTTTCAGAAAACATCGTTCTTGTGCAATGCAGCTAGCTCTTTATTCGCACGAAGTAATGGCCGCTATCGACAGGGGATCTCAAGTTGATTCCGTATTTCTAGATTTCCGGAAAGCTTTTGACACCGTTCCTCACAAGCGACTTCTAATCAAGCTGTGGGCCTATGGGGTATCGTCTCAGTTGTGCGACTGGATTCGTGATTTCCTGTCAGGAAGTTCGCAGTTTGTAGTAATAGACGGCAAATCATCGAGTAAAACTGAAGTGATATCAGGTGTTCCCCAGGGAAGCGTCCTGGGACCTCAGCTGTTCCTGATCTATATAAATGACCTGGGTTACAATCTGAGCAGTTCTCTTAGGTTGTTCGCAGATGATGCTGTAATTTACCGTCTAGTAAGGTCATCCGAAGACCAGTATCAGTTGCAAGGCGATTTAGAAAAGATTGCTGTATGGTGTGGCAGCTGGTAGTTGACGCTAAATAACGAAAAGTGTGAGGTGAGCCACATGAGTTCCAAAAGAAATCCGTTGGAATTTGATTACTCGATAAGTAGTACAATTCTCAAGGCTGTCAATTCAACTAAGTACCTGGGTGTTAAAATTACGAAGAACTTCAGTTGGAAAAAAATGGCTCTGAGTACTATGGGACTCAACTGCTGAGGTCATTAGTCCCCTAGAACTTAGAACTAGTTAAACCTAACTAACCTAAGGACATCACAAATATCCATGCCCGAGGCAGGATTCGAACCTGCGACCGTAGCGGTCTTGCGGTTCCAGACTCAGTTGGAAAGACCACATAGATAATATTGTGGGGAAGGCGAGCCAAGGGTTGCGTTTCATTGGCAGGACACTTAGAAGATGCAACAAGTCCACTAAAGAGACATCTAACACTACATTCGTTCGTCCTCTGTTAGAATATTGTTGCTCGGTGTGGGATCCTTACCAGGTGGGATTGACGGAGGACATCGAAAGGGTGCAAAAAGGGCAGCTCGTTTTGTATTATCACGTAGTAGGGGAGAGAGTGTGGCTGATATGATACGCGAATTGGGATGGAAGTCATTAAAGCAAAGACGTTTTTCGTCGCGGCGAGATCTATTTAGGAAATTTCAGTCACCAACTTTCTCTTCCGAATGCGAAAATATTTTGTTGAGCCCAACCTACATAGGTAGGAATGATTATCAAAACAAAATAAGAGAAATCAGAGCTCGAACAGAAAGGTTTAGGTGTTCGTTTTTCCCGCGTGCTGTTCGGGAGTGGAATGGTAGAGAGATAGTATGATTGTGGTTCGATGAACCCTCTGCCAAGCACATAAATGTGAATTGCAGAGTAGTCATGTAGATGTGCTGTAGATGTAGACACGAATATTACTGTGTCCATCTTCATTTACATATACATGTTTTAGCATGTGTATTTGAATGTCCAGTAATGTGCATTGCTCTGTGGTAGCACACCCTCTTGGAGGATGTAGCTTCAGTTTTTCCTTGTGGCACGTGCGTACTTCAGAATCTGACAGAAATGCTGTTTTCTTCTCCACCCGGCCAGAGTTCAGGATTACACACAATGCACTAATTCCTACCCCAGTATGCAATTGGTCATTGTTTATTACTTAAACACTACTAGTTTGTTTTTTCACTATAATAGAAGTTCAGGTATTTTCATATGTTATTTTTTATATAATATTTAAAGATTTTCTGCCCAAGTTACGTCATCTACTAAATCCGTTTTTTAACCAGTCACATATTTTTTATAAATTTCACTTATCCTAGTTCCAGTCTTTTAAAATATACTTTAGAATCTGGGTGTAGGGTTCATATATCATGAAGCTAATATTTCATTTTCTTATATACACATAAAAGTCAGCTCAGTCACTACAGCACACCACTGCCTGAAGTATGTGAGTACAAATAGCACAGTGCCTGATGCTCACCAAAAAGGACCAGAGGAAAAAACTTCTAGTTCTAAGTTTTGCATCAACAGTACACTACCATTCATTTCGTAAGAGTGTACTGCTGATGTTTATTTTATGAATAGGCTAGTACTTTATGTAAAGACATGTGACTGTGTTACATTTGGATGTACATGGCACACAATACAGTATATCTGTATAAATACTTTCACTTATTGACAGGACATCATTCTCTGGTGTTTCGCTATTTGCTGAGTTTCATCATTTCATGACCATCCTTTACTATTTCAATAAAATAAGTGTCATAATATTGAAACGCGTTAAACATAGAAGGTATTCAGCAATGTGTAAGTCTGAGATGCACCGTTGCAATCAGAGAAAACGACGTTATACCTATACAGGTGAAAATAATTAGTATCATAATAAACATGGAAAAACCATAGATAATACTGAGTTGTTGCAATGCACATCTTCTTCATATTAACACAAGTCTACACATGCAAATGTATAAATACGACTCCTGCTAGTATAGACCTTGGTCACTAATGTGTACACATATTGCAAATAAAATGCTCATTCCTGTTTTGGAATGAGCATCAGGATTGTGATGTTTCCTGTGTTTCAGTTAATTGGGCAAAGGGGCTGTAGCAGTATATAACTTTACAGACTTTGAAAAAACATCACGTAATTCAGTAATTTATGGACAGGCAACTTCAAGAGCAAATATGTCAAGTGTTTTGCTAGGCAAAATAGAGCGTAATTCAATCCTATTAATTTGATTGATGGCTTTTGCTTTCTGACAGGTGACACAAGTGCTTAGTAATCGATGTACTCGTCTTTTCGTCACATATTGGGAAACTAGCAAAATAGGTTAAGTTTCCTTACACACTTTGTCATACTGTAATGTCCTCAGGCATGATGTGTATACCAAATAAGTTTATCTACATTTTCAGATGATTTCATATACAACAAGGTGTAACATTATTCAAAACTGCTTGCACTATTCTGTTTCAGCTGCCTTCTCACCTTGTGCCAAAGTGGTACTGCTTCTTGTAGTTCTTTCATGTTCCTGCACCTGTCGATGTTGTGTTCTACCCACTCATCTAATATGAGTTGCCTAGGCAACCTGCTTCTCGGATCGCTAGACAACAATTTAAGCAAACAGTATTAACTGATTTTTATTACAGTAAGATAATTGGCAATAATTAACTTTGTGAATTTACAATGGGATGTCACAAACAAAGGGCGACATGAAACATAAGCAATCTCTTCAGTATATACAACACCAAAACAAGTCCAGTAATACTGTTCATAAGTCACTGCTGTAGAGTTCGTAAATCAGCAAAACTTCATCTCGGAGACAGTCAGGCGGGGCGACGCTGATGTTCTCTTCATGTAGATGGTGCTACCGTCTCGTTGTAGCCTTATAGAGGGGTCAATCAGCTAATGTCTTCTCACAGCCCTCTCTGCTGTAACATTCCTGGCCGACATGCCGGCGCTTGATGTTACTCTGGAACAGTCAATACATTACATCGGTAGTGTTTGTCTTTCATGAGTAAGATGGCGATAGTCTGTTACTTCTTATAGGGTTTCTGCATTTTCGGTTTGATCTTGTGGCAGTCTATACCATGGATGAGCTACAATGTTTTGTTTTCCTATTATGTGCATTACTTCAAATGAATATTCTTGAAAGACAATGCCCAGCATGCTAGGCACTGTATTGAATCATATTATTTTCTTTCTTTTCTTTTCTTATATATAAACTATAGGATATTTGAATTAGCTATAAACCAAAGACACCGCCAAAAGTAAATTAACTAGTTGTTTTGAAGCCATGATAACGTTTCGATACATTGTTAAATATCTGTTTGAAACAAAGTAAGTAATAAGCTCTTCAGTTTGTTAATTCATGTATCTTCACCCTTTTGTTTCAGGAATAGGCAGCGTATAGATTTATGCTTGCATCCATCGTACCAGCATTGTTAAAAATGGGTATTTGAACCCCATTAGTTAAAACTTCCAGGCTGAGAGACCATGGTCGATCTGTAAAACTTCTTCCTGACATTTTGTTACCAACTGCAGGCAACATCTTCTGAGGTGAGTCAACGACTGGCTGCCAGGACGTGGAGGGACCGTTTATGTAAAGCACATAGAGGGTACCACTATATGTTATGTGGGGCCAACTGTAAGTCTATCTCTGACTAATGTCATTATTCTAGACAGAAGGTAATCGATTGTCACATCATTGGTACAAAGTCGACCGCTGTATCTTATATAACTTTCAGCCTTCCTCTTTACTATTAAAATTATTGGGATGTTTCTGAATCTCTATAGCTTCTCTAAACATATGTGCATATTAATCCGATGTCCTGGCTAGCACGCTCGTCTCACTAAATTTTATTTCATAATCACCATCTTTAAAAACATATTCCCACAGCTGATATGTCGTTATGTCCCAGTCGACAGTTCCATTTGTGTTCGGTTAAGCGGGTATTGACACTTCTTTTCGTTATTCCAATATAAACCATCTCACAGCTACACAGAATTTTGTACACTCCAGGAGTTACTAAGGGGTGTCGAGCGTCTTTTGCTGATCTTAAACACTCGCTAATCTTCTTCATGGGTCTAAATATTGTTTCAACTTGAAACTTGGCCAGAACTTTCCTATTACAGTCAGTAATACTGCGAATAAATGGAAGAAAAACTTTTCCAGCTGACAGTTCTTGCTGATGCTATCAGACACTTGTTGCTGAATGCTATCAGACAATTGAAATTATATTCTGCCAACAAACGAAACGAGCAGGGAATGCTGATTTCAGCGGTAAAGGTAGGAAGCTGCTCCGCTGTATGCTTATATGGCCGCGATTGGCGCCATCTCTCTGGCAGTTTGTAATCTTTTTTCCTTCCAATTAATATCACTTGCAGAAAGTGCATTTCTACAGAAAAGAAGAAAATTTGTGCAAAGTCATCATTATAGTGCAAGATAAGTCATTTAAATTCTATAAGACTGTGTCAGATAATATCCTGGTTCATTAGTGAATCCGCAGCTAAACCTACTTTAATTGAAAAGTACTGATATAGACAAAACTACATTTTTCAAAAATTTTATTCATAATATTGTTAAAAACTATCCACAATGGAGTCAATGGAAATGGCCATTGTTGAATATTCACTACAAAATGCTATATGCCGCGATAGAAATTCGAGCTAGGCAGCAGTTGAAGGTAACGTGCCAATTCATGAAGTGGCTGATGGCACCAAAACAACGAGGTTGGTGGCCCCCTATCAATAAAAGATACTGGTAATATAACTAATCATGATGTCACTTTTATTACGCTTGATGAGACAATTTCTGAGTTCTCACCGGGAAACATTTTTTCAAATAATGAAAATGAAGGGCGTGATAGTGAAAATTTCTTTGATTACTTCCTCACGACATCGCGAACGCCATAACGGGAAACAGTTCGAAAAAACAGTGCAAATACTAGTGAGACACACAATTTGGCACAGCTCATGCAACAAACAACACAATAGTTTACAAAACAACACGAATTTCAGGAAAGTGTAACACAACAACTTAACTGTATGACACAGCAATTCACAAAACACCAGAAAACTATGGGACAGCAGTTTTCACAGAAAAATCAGTCATTTAACGATTTCAAGAATAGTATTAGTCAGCAGTTCCGTGATGTGAGAAAAATTCTACGTACTGAATTATCTTACGAACTATCTGGGAAGATAATAGAGCCAGGTAAATAACTAAAACAAGAAATAACTCCCGACATGTTCCACAATATAACGTTAATGGAAAGACTATCATCCACAGACGACAAACAGGAACAACTTGCGTTTGAGTGACAAAAACCCTAGTGAAGAATATTCTCAAATTTAGGAGACGCAGTCCCAAGTGAGTGCATCAGTAAAAATTGTGACAGACACAGTCAGCGAGCTGCACGATACGTGCAAAACTTACCTACAGAAGTACAAAAGTTAAGTCTAAGAGTGGACTAGTTAAGTTTAGAGCCAAAATTTGCCAAAAAACAGAGAGATAAGCTATGAGCAGATGTAAAGGAAATAACTGAAAAAGCTGAACCTTGGATGCTGGAAGGGCAGCACCCTTGCTGGAAAGGTAGTATCAGAGTACAAGCTTTATGTAGATACAGTAGAAGAAGCTCTAAAAGAGAAGGAAAGTCAATTCCTAGCTAAAATAGATTTAGGTTTAAAGGAAGCAGAGGAAAGATTACGAGGCAGTATTGCTAAAACTACGAACATTCCAAAACAACATTTGACAGAAAACAAACCCATGCTTTTAGAGAAGTTAGATACTTTCACTGGTTACCAACAATATGTGGCTAGCCAGTTGAAGGAAAGTAGCGAAGGTTGCAGAATGCAACTACACTTGCAGACAGCTGTACCTGTCGAGCAGGTGCAGTTGCCATGTGCCACGCCACAAACGAACACAAACACGCTTGTCACTAACAGCGTGGCGTGTCCTTCGACATTACTAGCAGATGAAGGACTATTTACGGTATTTACCTCTGAATGGAAAAGAACAAACCCCGTGGTCTTTATCAGAGCATTTCGAAATGTTTTACTCATAACTGGATCGAAGCCCAGAATATTAGATTTGTTGTTGGATACACACAGGGTGACGTTCTGCTATGGGCTTCGGACATGACGGAATGCTCCTACTACTATAAACAGTTTTAGAGAGCTTTTCTGGATAAATATTGGTCTAAGGCCGTACAAGAGAGGCTCAGACGTGAAGTACTCTACCCAGCTCCATTCCATAGCAAACATGGAATCTTAAGGGGCTATTTTGAAAAATATTTTAATAAAATCAGATACTGGACGAACCTGGTATCTCAAGTACATGTGCTGAAAATTTTAAATGCCATCTTCCTATCCACATTAGGGAAAAACTCGTTGCCATTCTGGAACACGACACCGAACACAATCCATCTGTACTGGACTCAGTAGATTTGATATATGAAAAGAGTCCAGTACAACCCAAGCCTGTTAATATGCAGGTAGTGCCACAGGGATTTATGGACCAACAAGTGAACAACGGATTCGTAGTACAACAAGGATGGCAACCTTATCCCACACAGACATTTTGTAACGATAACGGTAATCACAACGGCAATGGCAAAAGCTGTAAATTCAAGGGCGGATATAAAAGAAATGGGCAAAATTTTGACAAAAGCAACTAGAATGGGCAAGTAGCGTATGGGCAGCCTGCACAATATGTACAGACACAAGCCACCGTCAATACTCAGCCGATTGCTTGGCAAACACAAAACAATACCAGACAGCCGAATAATCCACAGACAGCGGAATTCGGCCAGAAAAGTAACGCACATATGCAGAGTAACACGCAAAGACAAAGAGAATTTTAGTCGAGAGTCTCACAGGATACTAACTGGCGTAATTAAACACTAACAATCCATATAGTAGAAGTTACATATACCTCGAGACTGATGCCACTGCGATGCCAGAAAACTTGAACTAGTCTGTGACCTGGGAGGAGAGGGGGAGCACAAGCTTGATCGATACTTACTGCATCAAATATGGTCAAGGTGCTGATGTGAAAGATGATGTGTATCAAAGTAATGAGGATACACAGGAAAATTTCACAGAGGGCGAGGTACAAGCTACTATTAAAGGCAAAATATTTGACCTTGATGTACCCATTGTCCTTGACACAGGTGCTATGGTAAATTTGATGTCACAGGGATTCTTTCAAGAACTGAAAAAACATGGGTGTATACCTACACTGCCAGGCAAAACTGCAAGATACAAATTGCGACAGGTCAGAAATCGAAAGGAGTCAAAATATAAGCTTTAATTCCCATCAAATTAGGACAGTTGTCTGTATGATGCAATTTTTTGATGGTAGAGAAATTAATAGTTGACTGTGTAACTGGTATGGATACATTTGGGACATAACAAGTACAAATTGATATTGGCAAAGGCCAATGTCATTTCACAGTAAATAACCAATTATTTGCAATAGACATAATCAGGGGAAGTACTGATAGACGTAAAACTGAAGTTAATCACGATTTTGAGGTTCAGTTGGTAAATCCCATTGTCATGTTTGTCAACACATACAACAAAGAATAGTCGGGAGCAGAAGAGGCAAACATAGACACAATAAACGGAAGGTAAATGAATCAAAGTGCTTGTCTCAAGAACAGCAAGCGTAACTTGCTCTGATACTTGCTCATATACAAGCACTTGAAAAAACACCAGGTATCATTAAGAATTTTGTGTACAAAATTGAAGTATATCCTCACGAAACTTTTTGTTCTACTTCATACCTTATACCATGGACAAAGAGCGAAGCAGTAAGAAAGAAATTAACAGGATGCTTGAATGGGGCATAATACAACCATCATTTTCCCCTTATTATTTTGGCCATGAGTAAGCAAGACGGCAAGGTGTATTTGGTCCTGTTTTACCTCTTGTTGGTCGATTTTGGAATAACTGTGCTGGGAGGCAGCCCAACAGCTAACACAAAGAGCATGAATGGGCATGGAATTTATGTAATGAGAGATAATTACTGCTTGCAGAACCGGAATTAAAGCATGAATTCTTGTTGAAACTAAATTTGGTGCCATGAACAGACTTCCTCGCAATGTAAGAAACATACAATGCAATACAAAACTGAAGTAACGCAAATCGTATTTTGCATCATCTTGGTGCTTATCAAACAGTCAGTTTTCTGGTTTTACACAAACATATGCATATTCAATAGAAGCCACTATTAAGTTACACTGACGTTCTTTGGTTACCTCTAATTTTCTGCTGTTGCTGATCATACAGTCTATCCATTAAATCTTGATGATTAGCGTATATATATATATATATATATATGTATATATATATATATATATATATATATATATATATATATATATATATAATGAGGTTTTGCCAGATGGGAAAAATTACTGCCTCTTCTTACAATTGCAGATGAAAGTCATGATGATCTTATTTATTATCACACATATCATTTGAAACACCAGTATAAATTACACATCCTTTTTGTATAAGATAAAACATAAGTACTCTCAAGCGAGGTTTAAACAAAAGATTAAAAAAAATGAATATTCTCCTGACATTTCTCTTTCGTTACACAGATTATTTTAAAACCCAATCTTCGCATCTCCTCTAGCGAGTAGCAATGTCTTATTACTAACGAGGAAAAGAAAACATTCATATAAACTGATACTGCAAGAAAAAATTAAAAGGTATTACAAAACCATAAGTGGCAACTATTATACAGTGGATCATACATAATTACTAAAATCCCATACCTGGGAGCATTCTGATTGGTACACACAAAGACAGATAAAGACCTATATCCACACAAAGACTTGAAAACATTTATATATTGAAAGAGGGGCTGTATGCCCTCTAAGTTGTATATATGTATAATAATATTGGATTTAGGCTCCTAGAAAGCCACATTCCAGAACTTATGTTGTTAGTTGTCAAGGAAAACTTTTGTTTGCAGTTTTTCTTATATGTCAAATGTGTAAGCCATAATAACAGTGGTTGTTACAAGGAAGAATTTTACTTTTATGTGTCTAGAGATGACATACCTTAATTACAACTCTTCTCCTTACGAGTACCCCAGTTGTAAACGAATAAATGAACTTGTAAAACGTACAGTGGCGTGTAAGGCAATACAGAACTCGCCACGAAGAAGTGGTATCAGAGCAACGCAGTACATGCTTATTGGGAAGCAAGGTAGTCAAGAAATCACAAGCACGTGCACGCCAGACAGGCACAGTTGGAAGTGTTGGAACACCCAAAACAAACAATCGTGGTGAGCTACAGCTGTCACTACCATTTGTAAAGCATATCGAATAAACAGAGACATAGAAAATTAAGAGAGGGTCTATACTACAACTACGACTGTCTACACAATACACACACACACACACACACACACACACACACACACACACACACACAAAGATAACCTAAGGGATTATTTACAAAAGAAAGGGAGGCTAAACTACGAGATATTTACTTAAGCTACACTACTATATACATTATATCTATATATGTACAATATTTACAAATTTAAGTATTGAAAGAGCACGCACTAATCATACTTGATAGACGAGAAAAATCTTGCTGAAGGTAAACAAGAGAATACCTTATAAGTGGCAAACTGAATAAGAGGTCGCACCACACCTCTAATACACTTTATCTTTCAGATTTATAAGGTAAGTAGAGACGCACACATGACATGAAATAAGTTTTGTGATAACACAACTGCACACTGAAATGAATGAATACATAGTTGAATATACGAAGAAAGTATTAGCAGTCATCGAGCCACTATACAGTTATCTCTGAAGAATTAGTTTTAAGTTGGTATTAAGTTTTTTCTCCCAGGGAACGATGCATCGTCACGTCCTAAAACGAAGAAAGAGAAATGCTTGTAGAGTGTTAGGTACCATATGTACATAAGAAAGGACAGTACCGCAAATAAATATAGTTATTAGTTTATGATATGTATGAATACTGTAGTGTGGAAGTGTGTGAAGAAGAAAACAGTTACAGTACATCACATATCACTATGCTGTACTAAGGTTGAGTACTACCAAATAACCAAAGAGTCGAAACCCAACTACTGTGAGTGTTGACTACCCATGAAAGCACCAAACAGTGACCTATCAGAAGACGAAGAATAAAAACAAACCAAAACTGTTGAGATTAGGTTCGCCTCTGTGTGCAGTGTAAATAATCTGGTCTTGTCCTCATGATCCCAATGAGAGCAATACATAAGTGGTTGTAGTATATTTCTAGATTCATCGTTTAAAGCATATTCTTGAAACTTTGTGAGTAGGTTTCCTTGAAATAGTTTGCATTTCAGAAATTTGATAGTTCAGTTTCTTCAACATCTTTGTAACACACACCCAAGTATCAAACAACGTGTGACAATGTGTGTTGATTTTCTCTGTATATTTTCAATAGCCGGTTAGTGTTATTTGGTACAGATTCCACTCACTTCAGAAATGTTCTCGTATGGGTCACATGAGTTATTTGCATGCAATCTCCTCTGTAGATTGATTGCATTTCCCTTTTATTCTTCTAATAATCTGAATTCTACCACCTGCTTTACATGTTGATCCTGTAGTCACATAATATATTCTTTCACTTTCTGAAGTGCACAACTTAACTCCTTTGAACATTTAAAGCAACTTGTCAGTTTTCACACGAATTTGAAACCCTATGAAGATCTGACTGAATACATGTTCAGCTTTCTTCTGGAAGTACCTCATTATATATGATTTCATCATCCATGAACAGTCTGACAGTCTGAGCTTACTATTAGTAACGAGTGAAAGGTCATTAACATAGAACATGAACAGCAAGGATTCCAACACATCTCCCTGGGCCACATTTAAAGTTACTTCTACATCTGTCAATTACTCTCCATCCAAGAAAATATGCTCCATGCTCCCGTCTAAAAAGCCTCAGTCCAGTCAGAATTTCTCTTTATATCCTGTAAGATAAAACTTCTGATAAGTGCAGATGTGGTACTAACTCAAAAGTCAGAAATACTGCATCTACTTAACTGCCTTGATCCATGTCCTTCCACATATCAAGTGAGAAAACTGAGTGGAGTTTCACGTGATCGATACTTTTAGAATTCACACTGGTTAGCATGGAGCAGGTCTTTGTGTTCAAGATATCTCATTACATTTGAGCTCAAATTGTATTATAGGATTCTGCAACAAATGTATGACTACGATGTTGGATGGAAATTTTTTGGATCACTTTTACTACCGTTCTTGTAGACAGTTGAGACCTGTGCTTTCTTCTAACTACTGGTCTTGGTTTTCTTGTTTGAGGGATCTATGGTAGATTATAGTTGAAAGGGGTACTAACTCAACCATCAATGCAATAATGATTTTTGTAGAAATTCGATTAGGCCTTGGTACTTTGTTCAACGTTAGAGATTTCCACTGTTTCTCAACACCACTGACATTAATGTCTATGTAACTCATCTTTGCAATGGTGCTAAAATTAAAGTGGTGCAATGCCTAGTGATTTTTGTTTCTAAATGATCCCTTAAATAGGAGACCAGCATTTCTGCTGTCAGTCATGCAGCAGCAGCCAGTCAAGACACAAGCAGCAACAGAAAAGTAACTGATTTTGCAACATTTTACGAGTTCCTATCCAGGAGCGAATTATGTACTTTCATCTGTGTGATTTGGTTGATTAGTTTTTGAATTTTTGGGTGTTAATCTAAATAATTAGACACACTTATTGCGTTTTCGTCAGTGTCAACAATAGAGTTCCCTAGTGTGTCTATAGTCCTTTTTTGTCTGTGTAGTGTAGTCTTCCACGGTCCTTAGTATGGATAGGGACTGTGATTTCTGTGTGTGGATGCCAGCTGAGCTGGTGACACTTTGCTCCCAGGTCCAGACTGTGATGGCTTCAGTTACACAGCTTGGGGCTCCATTGGAGGGGCATCATTGTTGTGGGCCAGCTGTGGGGATCCAACAGACGTCCAGCAAGACCTACGAGTCTACCGATCAGTCCATATCAGTGGCCAGCCCAGTTACATCCACACCTGTGGTCGAGTGGGAGGTTGCCTCTGGGCATGGCAGGCTGCAGAAGACTTCCCTGTGGGTCAAACGTAAGGCCTCCCCAGTTAGTCTGACAAACAAGTTTCAGGTGCTGTCACTGGCTAGCACTGTCCCTCAGGTAGATGCCGCTGCTTGTCCTGTTTCGGAGGTAACCTCTCAGCCTCCAAGACCTGGGCATTCATAGAGGATGATATTATTGGTAGATGGGGTCTCCAATGTTAGCAAACCTCATCTAGTACTTTAAGTGCCTCTTTTCCTAATCTAATTCCCTCAGCATCACCCGAGTTAACTCGACTACATTCCATTATGCTCGTTTTGCTTTTGTTGATGTTCGTCTTATATCCTCCTTTCAAGACACTGTCCATTCCGTTCAACTGCTCTTCCAAGTCCTTTGCTGTCTCTGACAGAATTACCATGTCATCGGCGAATCTTAAGATTTTTATTTCTTCTCCATGGATTTTAATACCTACTCCGAATTTTTCTTTTGTTTCCTTTACTGCTTGCTCAATATACAGATTGAATAACATCACGGAGAGACTACAACCCTGTCTCAATCGCTTCCCAACCACTGCATCCCTTTCATGTCCCTCGACTCTTATAACTGCCATCTGGTTTCTGTACAAATTGTAAATAGCCTTTTGCTCCCTGTATTTTACCCCTGCCACCTTCAGAATTTGAAAGAGAGTATTCCAGTCAACATTGTCAAAATCTTTCTCTAAGTCTACAAATGCTAGAAACATAGGTTTGCCTTTTCTTAATCTAGCTTCTAAGATAAATTATAGGGCCTGAAGATCACGTTGTTACAATGTTGAAAATAGTTATCAAAATAAAATCGTCACCTTAAATACAGCTGGAGGAATTTCTTCATTTTAATATAAATTTATACCAGCTGACATACCACAGTCCTCCATTTCAACTATAGATGTATGAAGATGATACAATTATGGTTGGTGGTGACTTCAGTTTAACCTTGGTATGTTGGCGAAACTACATGTTTAAATCCGGAGGTACACATAAAACATCATCCGAAATTGCGCTGAACGCACTTTCTGAAAATTATTTCGAGCAATTAGTTCATGAGGCCACTCGAATAGTAAAGGTTGTGAAAACACACTTGACCTCCTGAGAACATATAATCCATATTCTAAGGAACTATAAAAATACTGTTGCTATACCATATAAAGTAGAATGGGCTCATGTTAAAATGGTTATTTAATTAATGGGCTGCTTAGGATGTTGCAACAACTTCATGTTACGTTAATGCCCAACTGTTACCTTAAGGCCATGGATGTATTGCAAAATTTTACTATGAAAACTAGAGATGTGTTATTACCTAAAATCAAAGCATGGTTTCTGTGAGTAAGAAGACTACCAAGAAACAGTAATATGGTTTTGAGCAATGATAAGTCAGCTGGAACAGACAATTAAATGTGGATTAGCTTGCACTGCAGAAGAACGGTACATAACAAATTTATATGTAAGGTCACAACCCCAAGGGTGAAGAAAGATATCAGTAACCTTTTTACCAATTTTACAAAGTTCCTGATATGCAACTGCCAAAAACGTTTGCGCCTTCTTTTGTTAAAGAACATGGTATTGCCAGACTGAAAGCTACCATCTGTAAACACAGAATAGATGCCATGTTTGATCCTTGGAAGTCTGTCTAAGCATATTGCGGCGGCGCGGTTCCTTCCGTCCCTTTACGACGAACCTGCACCTACCTGTGAACATTGTCTGAGCAGATCATCAGTAGGGAAGCCGAGCGAAACCTACTGTACTTCAACGTGAACCAGGCTGCAATTATAGTCACTAATCTACGTTTCGGGAGAAAGTTTTCACATGAAATGAAAGGTTGGAAATTTTGTCCTCAATTAATATATTCTGAAACTTAGGTGAACAAGTATCACTGCCAAGACCATGCTAGTCTTAACATAGTCACTTACAATCCCTTTCACTCACGTTAGCAAGTTTATGGTGCTGCATTTCCCGAAAACGTAATAGCTACAAAAATACGTATTGTTTTTGATTGAGAATGCTCGCCAAATATTAAGTCTGTCGGTACCTAACGCAGTCACAGTTTTTAGCCACAGACCTGCTCAATACGCCACGTGGAATTTATGTCTTTTCTCGTCGCAAAATTCACTTAAAAATTCTGAAATTTCTACACACCCATCGGAATAATTATGTTGTCACTTTACAATACTTTTGATGTATGAAACACTGCTAGATCCGACAACTTACCATTTCCATCGGAACTACTACTACACACATCCGAACTGTTTCATGGCTAGGCTCCAACTCCTCTCTAAAATACTCTAAGTCTTCTCTACCAGCAGACAAAGGGGCGCGAAGGAATTGCTTTACCATTTGTCAGTTTACTCAAGAGCCAATAGCAAAACAACGTTCTCCCGCGTCAGTCCGCTCTTTTATCAATAACCAATCGCAAAACAGTAAATCTAACTTCTGCACTTTTTACCGACATAATTGTAAAATATGCTGAGGTGTTGTTTATGCATAAAGTTATTTACTATTGTCATTTATACCTGAACTAACTTCCCATTTACCATAAGCTTACTTTACAAATCTATTCTACAAAAATCCCCTTCGTCCACATCCACACTTCTTCAAAATGTTCCCACACTAAATCCCATTACATAACTTGTTAAACAATTATCATCATATTAACCTTAAACCACACACACTTATCATTCATACTGTTAAAACACATTTATAACATTTTACATACACAAAAATACATAATAACACTTTATGAAAATACTAGAACAGTGTATGAAAAAAATTCTATTACTTTAGTGCACTCTAGTGGGCACAATCGAAACTAAATCACAGCCCCTATCCAATACTGTCCTCTAGTGGCTGATACATGAACTATGTGCGCGTCCAGTCTCGCATCACCATCTGTAACTATCCAGTTCTGAGACACATCTCTCACTTAAACCGCCTCCATGGCAGGATCAGTATATGGCGCTACACCTCAATATTAAATGCCAACAAACTGTTTGTAATGAAATTTTCTGTGCTATATTTCAATTGCTTCTATGTTTTGTAAACTATCAAATAACTTACAGAATTATAGCTATGTTCTGTTTAACAGTGTACTGAAGTTTGTCTACTGGATGATAAAAAAATTAAATGTGAGTTGACTGGTGTATAACAATATTAATAATAGTAATAAATTTTATTGCCATTCGAATCATTACAGCAACAGACAAAGTCAATGGCATACAGTTCTACATTATCTACAATAACAGTGTACTTTGGCTTTCATGAAACAGGTAAAAGTGGAAACTGCATGTTAAAAGAATCGATGGTGCAATACGTATTGCTAACTATTAGCTTATAAAATTTAGCTTTAAAAATAGTTACAGGAAATTCTTTAAAGTCTGCACTTTGCCTATTAAACATTCTTAGTTCAAGGACTAGGTTGGAGTTCTGTGATTTAGATAATCTATGGCATGGCAGATAAACATGGTCTATCTCTAGTATTACAAATAAGACACTATAAATGAATAAGCTTACTAATGTCAGATATTGAAATTTAATAAATGAGGTTTACAGTGTTCTGTTTTATTAGAATCAGCTGGTATTCTTAATATTTTCTTTTGCAAAAGTAAAATGACATTTAAATGACAACTGTTACCCCACAACAAAATTCCTTATGATATGATACTTTGTAAGAAAGCAAAATATATTGACCTTGCATAATTATTTGGAACATACCTTTTTAAATTTCTAATTAAATAAATTACTCTTTAAAGTGTAGTGAAATATTTTAATGTGTGTGTCCCCACGTTAATTTATTGTCAATATTAACACCTAAAAATTTAACCTTTTTTAATTCATGGCGGTTTGGAATCTCTTTGAAGCTGAAGTAGAATACCTGGGTTTTACTTCCATGTACTATTGAATCATTCCCTCTGAACAATAATGAAAATTGAGCAAGAGTATTTTTGGTCAATGTTTTCAACATGCATAGATCTGAGCTTATATTTAGAAAAAGTTGTGTTATTGGCATACAATATTGTGTGAGAATTTATGGGTAGATGCAGGTCATTAATCATTAATTGAAACAATAAATGTCCAAGCACTGACCCTTGTGGCACTCCAGACCCAACATGAACCAAATTTGATTTCACACTACCAATGCACAAAACTTGTTGGCGATTCTCTAGGAAAGATTTAAATATATTTGTAGTGTTGAAATCAAAACCATAGTAAAATAGCTTATTCAATGACGTATTGTGTTCTACACAATCAAAAGTTCTGCTCAGGTCATTAAATGTAACCTCGACATAGCCCCTAGCCTTGAACACATCTCAAACAAATTTTACCATGGAAACCATTCCATCAGTGGAACTACGTTTCATGAATTCAAATTGTTTTTACTGATTATATTTAATCTATCCAAGTAAGCACTAACTTGATCCATGTAACTGTTTCAAAAATTTTAGAAAAAGCAGGGGTTATGGGTGTAGACCTATAGCTAATGGAACAGTTCTTTTCATATTTTTATATATGGGCACACACCCCCAACGAACCATAGACCTTGCCGCTGGTGGGGAGGCTTGCGTGTCTCAGTGATACAGATAGCCGTACTGTAGGTGCAACCACAATGCAGGGGTATCTGTTGAGAGGCCAGACAAACGTATGGTTCCTGAAGAGGGACAGCAGCCTTTTCAGTAGTTGCAGGGGCAACAGTCTAGATGATTGACTGATCTGGCCTTGTAACATTAACCAAAACGGACTTGCTGTGCTGATATTGCGAATGGTTGAAAGCAAGGGGAAACTACAGCCGTAATTTTTCCGAAGGGCATGCAGTTTTAATGTATGGATAAATGATGATGGCGTCCTCTTGGGTAAAATATTCCGGAGGTAAAATAGTTCCTCATTTGGATCTCTGGGCAGGGCTACTCAGGAGGATGTCGTTATCAGGAGAAAGAAAACTGGCGTTCTATGGATCGGGATGTGGAATGTCAAATCCCTTAATCGGGCAGGTAGGTTAGAAAATCTAAAATGGGAAATGGATAAGTCAAAGTTGGATATAGTGGGAATTAGTGAAGTTCGGTGGCAGGAGGAACAAGACTTTTGGTCAGGTGAATACTGGGCTACAAATACAAAATCAAATAGGGGTAATGCAGGAGTAGGTTTAATAATGAATAAAACAATAGGAATGCATGTAAGCTACTGCAAACAACACAGCGAATGCATTGTTGTGGCCAAGATAGACACGAAGCCCACGACTACAACAGCAGTACAAGTCTATATGCCAACTAGCTCTGCAGATGACGAAGAAATTGAAGAAATGTATGATGAGATTGTTTTGAATCACGTTCACACTCTTACTTATAAAATACTTTATTAAAATATACATACGTTCACTTTACAAAAGACACACGAAGACTATCTATTGCGCCTCATCACTCACGCATATATACACAAACATAGCTGTCGCCACAATCGATACTTCTCGAACATACTTGATATAACTTATTCTAGAACGATGTTCTGGAACTTTCTCATATCCGATATAAATGTATTACATAATTCCAACACACCTCCTTACATTTATATCGCGATGTTTAACATATTCCTAATTTTAATGAATTTTTCTTTACATAACGACTTTGTGAATATATCTGCAACATTTTCATTTGAATCTACTTTAACAATATCAATGAGTCGCTGTAAATAATACTCATTCACAAAATGGTAATGCACTTCTATGTATTTTGAATTCTTTGTAAAATTACCAAACTTCGCTATATTTAATGCTCCTGAATTATCTTCATATATGACAATAGGTTTTTCAAATTTAACATTAAAAATGTCTAAAATATCATGTACAAGTTTCACCTCACTTACAGCTTCAGACAATGCTACATATTATACGAAAGTTGAAGCCTTTGTAACACTCGCTTGTTTTCTTGACTTCCAAAATACAACATTACCAAATAACCTAATTACATAACCAGAAGTTGACTTTCTATCCACACTATCACCTGCCCAATCTGAATCCACAAAACAATCTAATATCTCAGCACTTTCATTCCTACAATAGTTTAATTTCAAATCTTTAGTTAAATATAAATATTTCAAAATTCTCAAAGCATATTTAAAATGAGTACTACTGTAACAACTTTGGAATCTGCTCAAGTAATTCACACTATAGCTAATATCTGGTCTAGTACCCGAACTTACGTACAAGAGTGCACCTATCAAGTTTCTATATCTAATGTCATTACAATCTTCATACGCTGGTTCTAACTTTAAATTTACTTCCGTTGGAGTTTTGTACAAGATCGAATCTTCAATTTTATATTTCGCAGCTAACGAATCAATATATTTTTCTTGACTCAAACTCATAACTCTCTTTCCATACAATCGCAATCAATCCATTAGCTTTATCAAAAATTTTAGCATTATTCCCTACCGATGCAATTTTGTGATTATCTGTAATTTTGGCATAACTGATCAAGTTTTTGTCTATGTCTTTTACAAAGAAAACATCTCGCATATTAATTGGAACCATTTGATCATAGACAGGAAAATTACTAATTACATTACCAACTTTAGTAGCTTGCAAAATTTTTCCATCAGCAATTTTTACATTTATAGGTTGTTTTAAAGTTATACTCTTAGAAAAATATTCCTCATTATTAATAACATGATCAGTACAGCCACTGTCTAATAACCAATTGATTTGAATTTGATTGTTGTTGCTTGACTCTACTGTTCTATTTTGACCTATCATAGAATTAACCTCTGTTATAAAACTACTCATACCATGATCACTCTGATGGTAACCTTGCTTGCTGTGATGCCGACCACTGCTAAAACCATGCTGCTCTCCTCGACCACGTTGCCTGCTGCCATAACCTCCACGCTGCATGTTGCCGTAATTTCCACGCTGTACATTGCTATAGCCTCCACGCTGCATATTTCCATTACCTTTGTCGCTACTTTGAAAATGTACTGCACGATGCCATGTGCCTCTGTTACTTGTTCTTCCCTGGTTACAATCACGTTTGAAGTGACCTGCTTTGCCGCATAGATAACATACTTGCTCCTGATTTCTTGAATTCAATTTTCTTTCTGTGTGAAATGCATTTGATTTTACCTCTTCATTTCCAGTTTTTGCATTCAATAATTGAATCTTACTTTTAACGTATTCAACTGTCTGGTTGTAACGCCGGAAATGCATATCCTCCTATTTCCATCTGTTGTACTGTAAGTTTTTTCCTTAATTTGTTACCTGAATATATGACATTTCTGTGCCTTTATATATTGTAATTGTTTTACTATTTGTATATATATATATATATATATATATATATATATATATATATATATATATATATATATATACATATATATATATATATATATGTATGCATTTATGTCGGTGTATAATTGGTTTGTTTCGTAAATATTATTTGTATTTTTACGCTGGGTCTTGCCTAGGGAAAACTGCTATCGAACGATTACATCGATAGGTCGTGTGAAGAATCAAAGTGTGTAGGATCTTTGGTAGTGTTAACTCTGCCGCGTGGAGCGCGGGCAGGGCAGTTGGAGTCTGGCTGGAGTAGCGAGTGGAGCAGGTGTGTGGTGTGACGCTCCCGCAAGTTGTCGCGCTTTCGGGGTTTAGCAGCATGTAATTGCGCTCGACTTGCGATGATAGTTTCTGACATGGTGTCGCGGACGGGAAGCATTAGCTGGCGCACATCAAGAGCCCGTTTCGTCTGGTGACCGTGTTGAGAAGAACGCGCGCCAACATCCAGCTTCTGCAACAGCGACGGCCGACAATGAGTGACTGTCTCCACCTCCTCGATCGACGGCTTCAAACCTTCAATCAACCAACAAGGAAGACTAAAAGCACGTAAAGTTTCAGAACTGTATGGCAGACCTCAGCTTTTCAAATTGTTCCATTTGCCTCGCAAAATTACAGCAAATCAGCATGAACCTTTGTTGCTCATTGTCCCAATTGCATTACCAAGCAGGGTCCCTTCCTTTTCCGAAATGAAACCGAGTGTCGTTGAAATTCAGACGCCAGCATTAAAGTACTATCATTGCATTTCATTACTTTAGTTTCCAAGTGCCGTTAAAGCATAGCTGGCTACAATAGTTAGATTACACAAGCACAAATTAAGAGTGCGAGTTTTGTTAGCATATTTTAGCTTAGCTGTGACTGCAGCTCAGCTTGGTACGTACTAAATTTTATTATTGTTAATTATTCAGAATCATTTAATTCAAGTTCAAAGTTAAATCTCTTGTTTCTAAATTGCGTAGAGTCAAGTTGCTTTTGAAATGATTGTTGAGGTAGTCCAAGACTAACCGTATTCTGCTGGATTTCGATGTGCTTCAGAAAGAAAGCTCACTATTAACTTCAGTCACTAAATTAACTTTCGATTTTCCGGTTTTATTAATTCTTTTGCTAAATTAAGTCAGAGTGTAGCGAAATTTATTACTTCTGACAAACTTTCAGTTTTCACACTACACGTGTCAACCTTCAGTTGCCACGCTTCTAGTGCTAATTATATGTGTAATAACCTTTCTTTTTCAGTTACTATAGTAATTGTCCTTAGGACTGGCGACTGTGATTTCCCCCAAATCTCAAATATCTAATTACCGCTAGTTAATTGTTGACGTAACGGCCGCACATTTACTTTCTTTATTAACTTTACCCCTTTTCAAAATTAATTTCCACCAGTTTCATTTGCATTTTTCCTTTCATTTAGATGTAACCCTTTCCTCCCTCTTTACCGACAGATTAACTTCGGTGACGATTGCTTTCCCAAATTTCCCATTAGGTACACGCGGTTTAATTTTTCACTGTCATTAAGGTCGATAAGTGAGGGGGAGGTTACACGTGGCGACCTGGTGACAGGACAATCTTCAAATTTGAGGTTGTTCTGGACACGAATTTTGCATTGTGCAAATCTCGTAACAAAGTACTGGTTACGAAATGGACGATACGTCAGCGAGAATATTAGTCTGAGGAATCCTAATTAGATTTGAGATTTGTTATTTATATTGAAAATTATTAAAATGAGTGAAGGCAACAATTACCAAAATTTGGTAGACTTGGGTACGGAACAATCGGTCGAACAGTGGGAAACACGCACCGCGGTACCCATTGTTCAGGGGCAGGCGGCTAGCATGAAAGACGCGACCGCCGAGACGCAACAAAGAGCAGAAATGGAATTCCAAACATTAGAAAATGTTTCGGAATCGGAAGTGAAAATCAAATCGGAATCCCTTGATGACGAATACGGGGGGACAATTAAAGAGGAAGCCGCTACGGAAGTAAAACCGGTAGTTTCCGGGAATTTAACTGATTTATTGAATGTTTTGCTTAACGAAATCAAGGCTCAGTCTAGCAAGATAGAAACTCAATCGGCAGAAATTAAAGCTCCGTCTGGAAAAATTGACAGGAAGCTAGACAATCAGAACAAAGCTATTAATGTTGTTAACAACAATGTTGGAGTTGTTAACACAAAAGTTGATAAAATCAAAGAAGATATTGTTGTGATTAATACCGAAATCGGTAATCTTAAACAGGAAATGATAGGCGTTCAGGCGGAAATTGCGAGCATAAATACGCGTTTTAATTCCGAAATTAGCAGAATCGAGAAAAGTGTAGGAGACGCAGTTGCTCCGATCATCGAGAATAAGGTGACGGAACAAATTCAATTAGTGAGAAAAGACGATCAACAGAAGGTGGAAACTTTAAAGGTTTTAGTATCCGAAGTAGATACCAAAGTGAGGAAGCAGGCTAATACCTGCGAAGAGAAAAAGAGGGAAGTGGAAACGCTTGCGACAACCACTTGCCAAGTGATTACGAGAGTGTCGGAATTAGAAAAGAAACTTGAAGAAAAACAGAGCTATGTGCCAATCTGTGCACATAGTTCGGAATTGTTGACGAAAGAGGAGCGGTTCGACCCCTTGAAAAAAGGCGGTATACACGCGACGGATTTCATTAAAAACTGTGAAAGAGTTTTACCCAGATCATGGACTAATGAGAGAAAAATTAATGCGGTTATTGATGTGTTGGCTGGTGATGCCAAGCGTTGGGGCTTAAACCTCAACATTACGAACCTGACCTTTGACGAGTTTAAAAATTTGTTTCTGGCTGAATACTGGTCAGAGCAAAAACAGCAAAGTGTCTGGCGCGAATTTGTCGTATCGAGGCCTTTCGATGCGAATTCGCGCGGCTCGATGAAGGAGTTTTGTGAGGGCTGGATCCGCAAGTTGGAATATTTGCGTGTCGCCGCACGGAATCCGAAATAGTCTGGGAACTCTACAAGAAGCTTCCAGATGATACAAAACGCTACGTAGGAAGCAATTACAGGACAATCAATGATTTCCTGGAAAGAGTGGAGGACGAGGACAATTGGCGCAATAATCGCGACAGTGGTAGAGGCCGTGGTAACAACAACGGGTACCACAGCAACCACAACAACGATAACCATGGGAATAATGCATACCGCAATCTTGGCAGCAGTAACAATAGTGGTTCGGGCCGTAATGACAATAGATACAATGCAAATAATAACAGGAATGACGGAAACCAGTATCATACTAGCGTGATACGGGCTTCGCAGAATAGTAATAACGCCAGAGTGTATGATCAGCCGCCTCAGCAGCATCCGGGGAGCGTATCTGCTGGGACGAGACAGGGAAACCATTAGCCGCGCCGGTGAGGGGCCGACCGGGCGTGGAGAAATTTTGGCGGCCCAATAACAGTAGAAAACCCAGGTGTCGTCGTTATGAAAATTCCGTGTGGAATAATCAACGGCGGGAGAGTGTGCCAGTGTTAGGAGAAAGGAGTGCGCCCACAAGTAGTAAATCAGCTGTATACACGGCAGTGGGAAGTACATTCACTGTCAGTGAGAACAATTTAAGTAGTGTTCCGGAAATCGATTATAAAGTGGCAGCTGTAATACCCACAGCGGAACTGGAGATGGAGTTTAAGAATGATTCGCAAGTGTTGAGAGAAGATCAGATGTCGGATAAAACGTCCGTCATCGAGCGAGGGGATGCAGAGAGGGATGAGGTCTGGTTAAGGCAGTTCGGTCGCTTATACGACGAACTAAGAGATTATAGGGGTCTGTATGGGAGAAGCGTTTATGGGGAGCGCGGGCAGGATTTGCCGCGTCTCGTCCCGCAGGTAGATAGTGTTTGTGAAGTGATAGAAAGTTCTGGCCCTAACCGGCAGACTTTACCAGAAATAGTTGATGTTAATGGGGAGCACGACCAAGATTCGTCGTGTTTCGTCCCGCAGGAGTTGGATGTTGAAGCAGTAACGGAAAGTTCTGGCCCTGACCGGCAGACTTTACCGAAAGTTATAGTGTTAGAAGAGACCGACCCATCCGACGCAAAACTCCAGTTTAAACATTGCGAAAGTATTGAGGAGAAAGATTACGAGAATTTTAGTGATAGCCGGACACGATTGGTAGAAAAGCATGTGGATTACAGCGTGTATGAGGTTAGAGCTGTCATTATACGGTCAGACGATAGCAGTGTGGGTTGCGCAGATCTAGCGGAAGTAATTGCAGAGACTACTGGGCACATTCCTCCAGGTAGATTGGCGGATGATATCAATCTGGCCAAAGTGGAATCAACGAAGGTGACAATTAGTGAAATGATAGCAGGGCAACACTCACTAGTTGACGAGTTAGAGGAAAAGGTTTCGGTATTGGAGGCGAAGCTACAGACTAAGCCTCAGGACAAACGTGTTGAAATTAAGACTGTATGTGAACAGAGGCTGAAAAAGCCGCCAGATAAACCGAATTTAGGATCAAAGCCGGATGGTTTTTTCTGGAATGACCTGGATATAGACGAGGATTTACTGTGGGAAAATAAAGAAACAGTCGAGGACAAGTGTAGACAGATAGTAGTGTCTGCTAATATGCACGACCTACAACTAAACGTGTTGATTGACACCGGTGCAGAATTGAGTGCTGTATCTGGGAAAATATTTGAGTTACTGAAAGACAGACCTGGTATCGTAGTTATGCCAGTAACAGGAGTGAAAATTATCGGTGCTACTGGGAAGGCCAGTAAACCGGTCACAAAACAGATTTTTGTCAACTTCGAGATATGTGGGGCACGATTTGAGCAAGAGTTTGTCGTCGTGCCAGACTTAACTACGGAAGTAATTATCGGGTTAGATTGGCTATTAAAGTACCGTGCAGTGATTAATTGCGAAAGCAAAACTTTGACATGTACGTCACAAGATAAAACAATAGTAGTTAGTTTTGACGAGGCAGGAGACGGTGTGCATAGGCAATACCAGCCTATACACATTGTTAACTGGCCGGATGGTATTGATGTAGGTATTAATTTGAACTACTGTAATGTGAGGAATCTCTGCATTGACAAAAGTGTAGAAAGTGAATTGGAAGAGATAATCAAATTCCCTCCACGGATTGACATTAGTATTGGTGTGAGAAAAGATCGTTTGCGAGAAGTAATGAAGCTAAAAGCTGATGCTCGCATACGTCGTCATGACGCTAAAGCGCGTTTTGCTAAGTTTGCAATCGGAGACTTAGTACTTGTAAAAGCTCATGAGAAATCGAGCGAGATAGACAATGAAATCTCTAAATTTAAGTTTGTTTATAATGGACCATATAAAGTCATTGGTATACCTCACACAAATGCTTATTGCGTAGAGTATCCAAGCTCTGGAAAACGATTAAGTATACGGAATATTGTAGACTTGAAATTGTACCAACCTAGGATTGATTAATACCACAGAATGGGTAATTTGTACAGTATGTAATATAGAGTGTAAGGTTTAAGGATGTGCCATGTTGCGATGCTTTTGCCTGACCTAGAGGTCATTAAAGAACTTGTAATTAACAAGTAATTAATTTTTGATTAGACGTTTTAACCAATTGAAAAATCCAAGCTGCTAGTTTAAGTTTTCAGTTGAGTCACAGTAGATTAAGGAATGTAAATATGCTTTTGTAACTAGCTGTCAGATTTCATGAATGTGTGTTTTACTAGTCATTGCCGATGTACTTAGACGCTGTTTTAAGTTTCAGGCTAGTACATGCGTGTGATGATGGACAGTGTTGGGTTATCCACTGTGATAGTATTAAAGGACTCCTTGAGATTACTCGGGAGTGAGTTTTCCTAAAGAATTCAGTGAAACGGACGTTCTGGAAATGCCGCTACACAGGCGAGTGAGATCAAGCGTGCCGCACAGGCGGGCGCAACAATACTGGCAAGGTGGAGCCGCTGTCGGCTCTCGGGTCGCTGTCGGCTCTTGTGCCGCTGTCGGCATTCTTTGTACTTGCGAGTACGGAAGGCGGAGTTGTTTTTCTTCCCGGACAGCTGATATGAAAGAATTCTGTTGTCAACATTTATGTTTTTGTCGATCTGCTGTATATTATTTTCTTGTTTAGCGTCAAGTGCACACTCATGAAGAGAATATTAATTATGAAAAGTTTATATAAAATGTGTATTCTATGTAATTAATAATATTTGCGTATTTTGATCTACCTGTTTTTATGACCATGTACTCTAATTAATTTTGCAAATAGTATTCCATTTCTTATAGTGTTACGAATTTTAATGGTTTTGGAATAGCTAAACCATTTTCTATGCTTTCTATGAATTTTAATATGTCGTCAACCTGTTTTATTTTGTGCAAGATGACAGAGTGGAATAAGATTAGGACTGTCTCCACTCAATTTTTATGGTCTAAAAAATTGATTTATGCTTAATTAGACGAATGCTAAATTTTGATGATGTTTTGAGCATATGCATTTCCGCTGTTTATTTTTTGGGACATTTTCTGAGTCTGTTTAGGTTACACGAACATCCTCAGACAATGTGGGGCACGTGTAACGCCGGAAATGCATATCCTCCTATTTCCATCTGTTGTACTGTAAGTTTTTTCCTTAATTTGTTACCTGAATATATGACATTTCTGTGCCTTTATATATTGTAATTGTTTTACTATTTGTATATATATATATATATATATATATATATATATATATATATATATATATATATATATATATATATGTATGTATGTATGTATGTATGTATGTATGCATTTATGTCGGTGTATAATTGGTTTGTTTCGTAAATATTATTTGTATTTTTAAGCTGGGTCTTGCCTAGGGAAAACTGCTATCGAACGATTACATCGATAGGTCGTGTGAAGAATCAAAGTGTGTAGGATCTTTGGTAGTGTTAACTCTGCCGCGTGGAGCGCGGGCAGGGCAGTTGGAGTCTGGCTGGAGTAGCGAGTGGAGCAGGTGTCTGGTGTGACGCTCCCGCGAGTTGCCGCGCTTTCGGGGTTTAGCAGCATGTAATTGCGCTCGACTTGCGATGATAGTTTCTGACATGGTGTCGCGGACGGGAAGCATTAGCTGGCGCACATCAAGAGCCCGTTTCGTCTGGTGACCGTGTTGAGAAGAACGCGCGCCAACATCCAGCTTCTGCAACAGCGACGGCCGATAATGAGTGACTGTCTCCACCTCCTCGATCGACGGCTTCAAACCTTCAATCAACCAACAACGAAGACTAAAAGCACGTAAAGTTTCAGAACTGTATGGCAGACCTCAGCTTTTCAAATTGTTCCATTTGCCTCGCAAAATTACAGCAAATCAGCATGAACCTTTGTTGCTCATTGTCCCAATTGCATTACCAAGCAGGGTCCCTTCCTTTTCCGAAATGAAACCGAGTGTCGTTGAAATTCAGATGCCAGCATTAAAGTACTATCATTGCATTTCATTACTTTAGTTTCCAAGTGCAGTTAAAGCATAGCTGGCTACAATAGTTAGATTACACAAGCACAAATTAAGAGTGCGAGTTTTGTTAGCATATTTTAGCTTAGCTGTGACTGCAGCTCAGCTTGGTACGTACTAAATTTTATTATTGTTAATTATTCAGAATCATTTAATTCAAGTTCAAAGTTAAATCTCTTGTTTCTAAATTGCGTAGAGTCAAGTTGCTTTTGAAATGATTGTTGAGGTAGTCCAAGACTAACCGTATTCTGCTGGATTTCGATGTGCTTCAGAAAGAAAGCTCACTATTAACTTCAGTCACTAAATTAACTTTCGATTTTCCGGTTTTATTAATTCTTTTGCTAAATTAAGTCAGAGTGTAGCGAAATTTATTGCTTCTGACAAACTTTCAGTTTTCACACTACACGTGTCAACCTTCAGTTGCCACGCTTATATGTGTAATAACCTTTCTTTTTCAGTTACTATAGTAATTGTCCTTAGGACTGGCGACCGTGATTTCCCCCAAATCTCAAATATCTAATTACCGCTAGTTAATTGTTGACGTAACGGCCGCACATTTACTTTCTTTATTAACTTTACCCCTTTTCAAAATTAATTTCCACCAGTTTCATTTGCATTTTTCCTTTCATTTAGATGTAACCCTTTCCTCCCTCTTTACCGACAGATTAACTTCGGTGACGATTGCTTTCCCAAATTTCCCATTAGGTACACGCGGTTTAATTTTTCACTGTCATTAAGGTCGATAAGTGAGGGGGAGGTTACATGGTCCTCTTCCTTCAAGACGTCCACTAAGTCCCCAATATAGCTCATTGACTCTGGTAACGTTCGCAGCATATAATTTAACTTCTCCTTTTCCGTTACTTTAGCGCCTGCAGATTTCAGCTCATTTACAGTTTTTTTCAAATGCACTGAAAATTGTCCCCGTATCACTGTAATCACTTAACCTCAATTTGTCCAACTTGTTTCTGCATAATATTTGAAGGGCTGTAGACTCTTTCGAATATAATTCATCAAATTTCTTCATGATCTCGAAAGCACTTTCTCTGTCACTCACGAATTCTAGTTGCTTATTTGTGATTGCACCATAAATATACTTGATAGCCTTCAAGTCCTCTTCATCCCACATTTCGTTGTCTGAGCTCACTTTTGCCCTCGTAGTCACTGTATGGCATTTCTTCATTTTTAGGTACATGATTATCCACTGCTTCCAGTTCCCATAGTCCTCGCCATCAAATACAGGAATAGTTATATCAGCCATGTCGAACTTTCTGAATAACACGCGACGACCACAATATAATATTTAACTTCTACTTTTCTTTTCAATAACCATGCTCTGCTACCATGTTTTGAATCACGTTCACACTTTTACTTATAAAATACTTTATTAAAATATACATATGTTCACTTTACAAAAGACACACGAAGACTATCTATTGCGCCTCATCACTCACGCATATATACACAAACATAGCTGTCACCACAATCGATACTTCTCGAACATACTCGATATAACTTATTCTAGAACGATGTTCTGGAACTTACTCATATCCGATATAAATGTATTACATAATTCCAACAGAGATAAAAGAAATTACTCAGATAGTGAAGGGAGACGAAAATTTAGTTGTCATGGGTGACTGGAATTCGATAGTACGAAAAGGAAGAGAAGGAAACGTACTAGATGAATATGGATTGGGTTTAAGAAAGGAAAGAGGAAGCTGCCTGGTGGAATTTTGCACAGAGCACAACTTAATCATAGCTAACACTTGGTTCAAGAATCATAAAAGAAGGTTGTAGACATGGAAGAAGCCTGGAGATACTGATAGGTTTCAGACAGATTGTATAATGGTGAGATAGAGATTTAGGAACCAGGTTTTAAATTGTAAGACATTTCCAGGGGCAGATGTGGACTCTGACCACAATCTATTGGTTATGAACTGTAGATTAAAACTGAAGAAACTGCAAAAAGTTGGGAATTTAATGAGATGGGACCTGGATAAACTGAGTAAACCAGAGGTTGTATAGAGTTTAAGGGAGAGCATAAGGGAACAATTGACAAGAATGGGGGAAAGAAATACAGTAGAAGAAGAATGGGTAGCTTTGAGGGATGAAATAGTGAAGGCAGCAGAGGATCAAGTAGGTAAAAAGACGAGGGCTAGTAGAAATCTTTGGGTGACAGAAGATATATTGAATTTAATTGATGAAAGGGAAAAATATAAAAATGCAGTAAATGAAGTAGGCAAAAAGAAATACAAAAGTCTCAAAAATGAGATTGACAGGAAGTGCAAAATGGCTAAGCAGGGATGGCTAGAGGACAAATGTAAGGATGTAGAGGCTTATATCACTAGGGGTAAGATAGATACTGCCTACAGGAAAATTAAAGAGACCTTTGTAGAAAAGAGAACCACTTGTATGAATATCAAGAACGCAGATGGAAACCCAGTTCTAAGCAAACATGGGAAAGCAAAAAGGTGGAACAAGTATATAGAGGGTCTATACAAGAGCGATGTAATTGAGGGCAATGTTATAGAAATGGAAGAGGATGTAGATAAAGATGAAATGTGAGATATGATACTGTGTGAAGAGTTTGGTAGAGCACTGAAAGACCTAAGTCGAAACAAGGCCCCGGGCGTAGACAACATTTCATTAGAACTACTGACAGCTTTGGGAGAGCCAGTCGTGACAAAACTCTACCATCTGGCGAGCAAGATGTATGAGACAGGCGAAATGGCATCAGACTTCAAGAAGAATTTAATAATTCCAATCCCAAAGAAAGCAGCTGTTGACGGATGTGAAAATTACCGAACTATGAGTTTAATAAGTCATGGCTGCAAAATACTACCGTGAATTCTTTACAGACGAATTTAAAAACTGGTAGAAGCCGACCTTGGGGAAGATCAGTTTGGATTCCGAAGAAATATGGGAACACGCGAGGCAATACTGACCCTACGACCTATCTTAGAAGAGAATTAAGGAAAGGCAAACCTACGTTTCTAGCATTTGTAGACTTAGAGAAAGCTTTTGACAATGTGGATTGGAATACTCTCTTTCAAATTCTGAAGGTGGCAGGGGTAAAATACAGGGAGCGAAAGGCTATTTACAATTTGTACAGAAACCAGATGGCAGTTATAAGAGTCGAGGGACATGAAAGGGAAGCAGTGGTTGGGAAGGGAGTGAGACAGGGTTGTAGCCTGTCCCCGGTGTTATTCAATCTGTATATTGAGCAATCAGTAAAGGAAACAAAAGAAAAAACCCTGAAGTTGAGAAAATCTATTTTAAATTTTACTTTTAGTGTTGCTTTATTTGCGTGTTTACTAGTTGACTGTACCTAATGTTACCATATAAAAGTTGACCAGGTTATATCCTTGTATTACTGGAACATCCAACCTAGTCTATGCCACTAAGTTTTTTGTCATTTCAGTTAATACGTAATCCAAACAGGGTACTGTTCTTTCTACCTTACCAAGCTTATCCAGTACTATTTTGAATATTGTATCGCATAAAACACATTTACCTGATTTGTTGGAATATTAGCCATGCTTGGTACACCAATCTCTGCTACAGCTACTAGCGTTAATTAAGGAAACATTCTTAAAGTGCTCACAGATAACCTTTTGTTCCTAGTTGATTTGTTGCACTTCCTTATTCACACATAACCACTGTGACAAATTATGTCGATAAGGCTCATTAACACCAATCACATTAGGATGGGTTGACAGTTCGAGAGTTTTCTTCTGTGTCGATGTAGCTATCTTCCTGTCATTTCTGCTGATGTCGTTTGCTCTGACCATTACCACTACAAAATCTTTGTCCACGAGGGCTGTGCTGTGAATCTTGATTCATGCTAAAAAGTCCCACAAACGAGAGTCTAGTTTAACTATTCCTTATATTTCAAACTAATTAATCTCAGTGGGTATTCTTTCCATTATCTTTGCATATAACTGCCCATATATATATCGATTTTACGATTCTTCTTGTATATTAGTTTGCTGTTTACTGAGTCATTTGCATTACATTATTAGATGATCATGCTGATACAATTTCTATATTATATGTGTTTTGAAGATAATTATATTTATTATTAACTGGTAAAACAAAGTCCTGTGCATGTTCATTGTCTATAGGTTGGGTAGAACTCCCCTTCGATTTTACAGTTACCCATCTGCTACTAGGCCTATTACTGTGAGACATCATAGTCCTAACCCCACATTGTGGCAATGCTTCCATGGCATCAAAAATATTAAGACTTAGCTGCTGATCACTCTCTTGCGGGTTACGCTTGAGTCTTCTGTTTCCATCACTGAGAATTTTTAAGTCCTCTTGTAACCCTGCAATAATCATCAATAAAGGATTTTTTGTCTTCATCAGATACCATGTTAAGTTACCTATCTTATTGAGGTGGCTATCAGCACATCTTGGGCAGATCAATTCAGCACTTTCTTCAGGTAGATCATTTTCGATAACGTTCGCATAACCAAAATGATTCCAACTATTGCATGAATCACATAAAATACTATTTCTTATCTTTCTATTACACTCAACATTTTTTTAGGTGAACAACTACCTACTATTTCTACTGGCACTGTCTTGAAGCCTTCCAAGCAATCAAGACCAAAAACAGATTGTAAAATTTCTGTCTGTCAATAGTTTTAACTATTTACCTGTAAAACAGGTAGTAATTGTTAACACACACTCCAAGAAGGACAAAATAAGTACTACACATATGTATATTATATTAAAGCTGGAGAAATATATTTTCCTCAGTCCAGAGCATTATTATCCACAATATCGTCAAATACAGATATCATCGAATTAGAATTGGTACCTGTTACACTGCAGGCATTTTAGAAAAAGAAGCAATGTATCAAACAAACTTAAACTAATCCTTATTAAAGACATTACTCTTTAAGTGCAGTTAATGTGTTATGCATATGCAAAAGAAAACTGGAATTGGATGAGGTAGAAGTCAAAAAACAACTAGTGTTTTGCAAAAGTAATTGTCAAGAAGTAAAAATTTAAATTGTCACTGGAAAGAGAACAATCCATTGTGGACGTGCAAATAAGACTTACGAAAAAAATATGGATACGCTTAGGGAATACAAGATATCAGCGTGTACTGTAAATACCAATGGAAAGTGGAGTACTAACAGAAAATGTTAGGTGCAAAGACTTTTACTACATTAGAAGATTCGCGAAAAATCGTTTCTCAAAGCGGTAAAGTTAAAGTTATACATGCAAATTCCTCTAGAAATGAGGAAGAGCCCGCAACGTTCAGGAATTCTTGAGAAGCAGTGATAGTTTTATGATGTAATAGGTCCTGTTCTGTGATAGGTTGACAGAGGGAAACAGAACAGCGACTACCTTGATCTGTTTACAGAGCTAACATGTCATGTTTGGTGCTTTTTTGCAGTTATTATTTGCGCATTGCGAAAATATGCGAGTTAGGTGATGTTTCTGTAGCACCACATTTCGGAAGCTTCTATTCTCTTCTTGTCTACACTGTTTATCGTCCATGTTTCACTTCCATAGATGGCCACACTCCATACAAATACTTTCAGAAAAGACTTCCTGAGACTTAAATCTACAGTCGATTTTAACAGATTTATCTTCTTCAGAAGCGCTTTCCTTGCCATCGCCAGTCTACATTTTATATCCTCTCTACTTCTACCATCATCAGTTATTTTGCTCCCCAAATAGCAAAACTCATTTACTGCTTTAAGTGTCTCATTTCCTAATCTAATTTCCTCAGCATCGTCTGTTTGAATTCGACTACATTCCGTTATCCTCGTTTTGCTTTTGTTGATGTTCATCTTATATCCTCCTTTCAAGACACTGTCAATTCCATTCAGCTGATCTTCCAGGTCCTTTGCTGTTTCTGAAAGAATGTCGTCGGCAAACCTCAAGGTTCTTATTTCTTCTCCATGGATTTTAAATCCTACTCCAAATTTTTCTTTTGTTTCCTTTACTGCTTGCTCAGTATACAGATTGAATAACATCAGGGATGGGCTACAACCCTGTCTCACTGCCCTCTCAACCACTGCTTCCCCTTCATGCCCCTCAACTCTTATAACTGCCATCTGGTTTCTGTACAAATTGTAAATAGCCTTTCGCTCCCAGTATTTTACACCTGCCACCTTGAGAATTTGAAAGAGAGTATTCCAGTCAGCTTTGTCAAAAGATTTCTCTAAGTCTATAAATGCTAGAAACGTAGGCTTGCCTTCCTGTAACCTAACTTCTAAGAAAAGTCGTAGGGTCAGTATTGCCTCGTGTGTTACAATGTTGTGCGGGATCCCAACTGGTCTTCCCCAAGGTCAGCTTCCACCAGTTTTTCCATTCGTTTGTAAAGGATTCGTGTTAGTATTTTGCAGCCGTGACTTATTAAACTGATAGTTCGGTAATTTTCACGCCTATCAACACATGCATCTTGAGACTGGAATTATTGCATTCTTCTTGAAGTCTGATGGTATTTCGCCTTTTGTCATGGCTGGCTCTCCCAAGCCTATCAGCAGTTCTAATGGAATGACGTCTACTCCTGAGGCTTTCAGTGCTCTGTCAAATTCTTCATGCAGTATCATGTCTCTCATTGCATCTTCATCTACGTCCTCTTCCATTTCAATACTATGGCCCTCAGGTACATTGCCGTTGTATAGACCCTCTATGTACTCCTTCCACCTTTTTGCTTTCCCTTCTTTGCTCAGGATTGGTTTTCCACATGAGCTCTAGATATTCATACAGGTGGTTCTCCTTTCTTCAAAGCTCTCTTTAATCTTCATGTATGCAGTGTATATCTTAGCCCTAGTGATATATGCCTCTACATCCTTACATCTTTCCTCTACCATCCCTGATTAGCCGTATTGCACTTCCTGTCGATCACATGTTTGAGACATTTGTATTCCTTTTCTCCTGCTTCATTTACTGCATTTTTATGTATTCTCCTTTCATTAGTTCAATTCAATATATGTTCTGTTACCCAAGGATTTCTACTAGCCCTCGTCTTTTCAGCTACTTGATCCTCTGCTACCTTCACCATTTCATCTCTCAAAGCTACCCATTCTTCTTCTACTGTATTTCTTTTCCTTGTTCTTGACAACCTAGCCCTAATGCTCTCTCTGAAACTCTCTACAACCTCTGGTTCTTTCAGTTTATGCAGGTCCCATCTCCATAAATTCCTACCGTTTTTTGTTTCTTCACTTTTAATCTACAGTTCATAACCAGTCAACTGTTGTCAGAGTCCACATCTACCGCTGGAAATGTCTTACAATTTAAAACCTGGTACTGAAATCTCTGTCTTATCATTACATAAAGTAGGTGTGTGGCATCCCCGCACTCCAATCGAATGCTGATATTGTCGACGCCGCAGAGCTGCTACTGCCACAGCTCTCGCAGTTGAGTTGAGACGCGATGCGCGATGACGTAGGTCCCTGTTGGTGAACGGGAGACAGAAATGCGAACTCGTATGATGGATGCTTCTTCTGAGTTAAGACTGAATGATTCATTGCCCAAATATGCAGTAGTTGTTAAATCTTATCTCATCCGCATCGTATACACCACCAATTGCGAGGAAACGTTGTAATTATCAGTCTTCTCGTACGTTGCTAGCTCGTTGCTGTGGATTTGTTGAACCTGTATGAAGCGAGATCCACAGATTCTCTTTGATCACGTCTGAGTGAACCTACGCCGTAATGTTAAAAAATGTTCAAAAGTTCTCTTTTCAATTAATAAAGTAGGTATTTTGATATTCAGATTAAATTGTCCCTGCTGAACAGCCGTTGGTTAACTGTCATTGATTAAATCACTTAATAATGTAGTCCACGCTTGATATTTCACTTGGAACGAACAGTTTATTGTTCCTTGGCCACTAAATACTTTATAACTTTCGCACCACACGCACACGCAGTTGGTTGGTAAAGTCAGTTCTATTAAAATTAAGTTTCTTGACAATTACGACAACTTGACTCTTCAGCGTAATTGCATTATCTTCGTGAAGTCGTGTAATTGTGTCCTACTCGAAACTAGTTGACTGTAGTCCTTTGATATACTATCCACTTTTCTTTTAGTTCCAACTATTTGAAAGTCAAGTCCAACATTCACTAGTTTCGTCAATAAAGTTCAATTAACCCGTTATGAACGGTTAAACGCGTCTATCAGTTTCTGTCCCTGCTTAGAAAATCAGTTTTCGAAGTTCGTGAATCACGTCACGCAAGAAACACTTCTGAATGCAAAACAATCTCCTCGCGTTCCGTACTCTCAATAACTAAGACAAGAATTGTTCTCGCACATCTTTACAAGACGAGAGCCAGCAAGCGACTTCTTCTGTGAAAGAGTATTGTAGGTGCATTGAATTTCTTCGTTGCGCCTACAACTGTCTTCCACATAAAAGTTATCTCTGACTAACATCACCTTGGACTTAACTTTCAAGATATTAAATGCAATTATCACTTAGATATTTGTCCATTAATTAAATCTGAGGTTTCTTCCTCCTCTTTTCATAACAAAAACTCTCAGTGATGTATAATGTTGTTGTTATCAAAACTTCTTGGTGTTAGCTTATCGGCAAAGATGTCGTATTTGCCAAGATAACCCTTCCCTACTTCGTATTATGATATTCTGTCTTAACTGACTTTAAGGGGGTTGTTGGGGTGCTATAACTATCTATCTGAAACTTTCCAGTGTCCCCAGGGCTCTTCCATGTATACAACCTTCTTTCATGGTTCTTAAACCAAATGTTAGCTATGATTAAGTTATGTGGAAAATTCTACTAGATGGCTTCCTCTTTCATTCCCCACCCCCAGTCCATATCCATTTACCACTTATACTCCCCTTGTTTCTCCTGCTATGGAATTCCAGTCCTCCATCACCATTAAATTTTCGTCTCTCTTAACTATCTGAATTAATTTTTTTTATCGCATCATACATTTCTTCAATATCTTCATCATCTGCGGAGCTAGTTGGCATAAAAACTTGTACTACTGTGGTAGGCGTGGGTATCGTGTCTATCTTGGCTACAATAATGCGTTCACTATGCTATTTGTAGTAGTTTATCCTTGTTCCTATTTTTTTATTCATTATTAAACCTACTCCTGCATTACCGTTATTTGACTTTGTATTTATAACCAACCCTCTATTCACCTGATCAGAAGTCTTGTTTCTCCTGTCACCGAACTTCGCTAATTCTCACTATACATAACTTTAACCTATCCATTTCCCTTTTTAAATTTTCTAACCTACCTGCCCGATTAAGACATCTGTAATTCCAGGTTCTGATCCGTAAAACGACAGTTTTCTTTCTCCTGATAACGATGTCTTCCTGAGTAGTCCCCGCATGGAGATCCGAATGGGGGACTATTTTACCTCCGTAATATTTAATCCAAGAGGACGCCATCATCATTTAACCATACAGTAAAGCTATATGCCCTCGGGAAAGATTACGGCTGTAGTTTCCCCTTGCTTTCAGCCATTCGCAGTACCAGCACAGCAAGGCCGTTTTGGTTAGTGTTACAAGGCCAGATCAGTCAATCTTCCAGACTGTTGCCCCTGCAACTACTGAAAAGGCTGCTGTCCCTCTCCAGGAACCACACGTTTGTCTGGCCTCTCAACAGATACCCCTCTGTTGTGGTTGCACCTACGGTACGGCTATCTGTATTGCTGAGGCACGTAAGTCTCCCCACCATTGGTAAGCTCCATGGTTCATGTGGGGGTTTAGGTGATATATACCGCATTAAAGATCTTCGAAAACCTGTCATTTTTAGGATGTGAAGTCAGCAGTAAACATGTCATATATTTTAACTTTGAGTTAGCTGTAGGTGTGATTTAGTAGTCAGTTGTGAAATGGAAAGTTGATATAGTCTGTAAACTTTTTAGAAAGCCTTGGTATCAAATTTCCGATCAGTAAAAAATGCAGCCTTCCTCAGTTTTGCATCCACAAGCTGTGTCTGTTCCAACACAACAGCTATGTGTGAATTTTCATGAAATACAGCAAATATAAAGGCACTCAGTATCGTTAGTTGCATTTTTCTATTGTAGAAAATGTTGAATTGCTTTCTTCCTACCCCAAAAACGGTGTTCGATGAACATTTTCTTAAAAAACGTTGCAGAAGGTCACTTATTGAACCACCAGTGCAACATGATCTCAAGTAGGCTTAAAATCGAAAAAAGTATTAGCCATTCAATCATGTTAATTATTAATTTGTACTGTATTACCTTCTTCCCCCTAAAATGGTGCTGAATGAGATGAATCGTCACTGAACAGCTTCTAAAAACATCAAGTGATGATAGTTTGTGTATTGTATAAATCGTTCCTTCAACATTATTTGTAATAACTGAAGATGTTCGCACATTGCAAACAGAACTATCATCAAATTTCAGCGCATTTTACATGGAATATAGTAACTAAATAGAGCAAAACTGTAATATATAATAAGTCTCAAACCGTTCTACGTTTTTCTCACAGGTAATTTTAAATATAGCAACACAGTAATAGGGTATTGAAATCAGCTTGCGTATGTTTGTAAATTCAGATCTTTTTTCTCGCAAAACGGTAAAATACGAAATAAAGCTACCATCTGTTTCTGACGCCTGCAAAGTTAACACGTATGTTAACATATGTTAACACGTATATTTAGGCTCACAACGGCTATAAAGAAAAACGATTATGTGGCACAAAGGCAGACTCCGTCACTGCACACATTGCATCCTGATCATCGGACCTCTGGACATGAGTATTGTACTGAGTGTATCATGTACAAGACAAGTGCCGTGTCTGAGGTTGCATGGATTCCATCACAAGGGAGACAAGCTTCAGTCACGACATACACTGCCTCCTTGTCATCGGATTAAGGCAAATGATGCCTTGGTTTTAGCCAAACAAAGATGAGTTAGGAGTAACTTTGAAAAAAAGACCTAGACAGTCATTGCCCTACGGGACTTTAGACTATTTATTTATTGCTTTTGATAAATCGACTGTTCAGTATGTTATACGATCCAGACTCCAAACAGGTTCCACTAGAAAGCAATATAACACATCATATTCTCTGCAGTGATGGTGCAGGAACTTGAAAAGTAATGCATTCTGATACCAGTCTGACATTATCCTGCACTAAGAGAGCAGACGTGATAAACACAGCCAGGTAAAAATATTTTCCGTGCTGGTAGACGCCACTGTCAGTTTTCTAAACAAAACTCACAATTTACTGAAAATAATCTGTTTAAGCATGAATATGAAACAAGAAAAAAATTTCAGTGTAAGTTACCAATTCATAGGTTAAAACTGCTGCAGAAGATACATTATTATATGGGTATGAGGCTGGGAAAGAAAATCTGTGAAAAATTTACAAATTATGAAGCAGAGGAATTTGGACTTCATTTAAAAAAGTACCTGACAAGTAAATATTATTACCAAGTAGAAACATTTATGACTGACTGTCACAAATAACTATGCCTGATGTTAAATGTATTCTGTTTTATACTAAAAAGCACTTTAAGTAAATATTTATTCTTAATTTTACTTTATTTTCAATATGACTGTACTAAATCATCTTGTGGTATTTAAAATAATATAACAGCTGTGAATCACGCTGTATACTTACAATTAGAAAGTAACTTTAAACTGCTGTGTCACCTATGTCCAGTTACTTGATTGTTTAAGACATGTTACATAAGAATAAAATTTCTGTTCTATTCCATTCTATCTTCTAATATCGCGTCAGACCTTCTTTTGCCGCACACAGTGCAGCAATTCGACGTGGAATGGACTCAAAAAGTCGTTGGAAGTCCCCTGCAAAAATATAGAACCATGCTGCCCCCATAGCCATCCATAATTACGGAAGTGTTAGTGCAGGATTTTTTGCACGAACTGTCCTCTCGATTATGTCCCATAAGTGTTCGATGGGATTCGTGTTGGGCCATCTGGGAGGCCAAATCAGTCACTCAAATCTCCAGAATGTTCTTGAAACCAATCATAAACAACTGTGGCCCTATGACATGGATCGTTGTCACTTATAAAAATTACGTCCGTGTTTGGGTACATAAAGTGCACGAGTGGCTGAAAGTGGTCTCCAAGTTGCCAAAATAACCATTTCCAGTCAGTGTTTGGTTCAGCTGGCTCAGAGGAGGACCTAGACCACTCCATGTAAATTCAGCCCACATCATTATGGAGCCACAACCGACTTGCACAGTCCTTTTTGACAGCTTCAGTCCATGGCTCCATTGGGATTGCGTCACACTTGAATCCTACCATCAGCTCTTACGTACTGAAATTGGGACTCATCTGACCAGGCCATGGTTTTCCAGTCGTCTTGGGCCCAACCAATATGGTCATGTGACCAGGAGAGATGCTTCAGGCAATGTGCTGTTAGCGAAAGCACTCGCATTGGTCATCTGCTGCCATAGGCCATTAAAGCCAAATTTCGACTCACTGTCCTAACGAATAAGTTCGTCATACAACCTGCATTAATTGCTGCTGTTACTTGATGCAGTATTACTTGTGTGCTAGCAGTGACAACTTTAGACAAACACAGCTGCCATCGGTCGTTTAGTGAAGGACGTCAGCTACTGCATTGTGTTGTCCATGGTGGTAGGTGATTCCTGAAATTTGGTATTCTCAGCATACTCTTGACATTGTGGATCTCGGAATATTGAATTCCCTAACGTTTTCCAAACTGGAATGTCCCATGCATCTAGCTCCAGCTATTATTCCACATTCAAAGTCTGTTAATTCCCGTCGTGCGCCCATAATCACTTCGGAATGCTTTTCACATGAATCAGTTGAGTAAAAGTGGAAGCTCCACCAACGCACTGTCCTTTTATACCTTGTGTATGCGATACCACTGCCACTAATATATAAGCATATCGCTATCTCATTATTTTTGTCACCACAGTGTATGATGTTCACAGAAACATAGTATATGAGGTTCATTTCCACATTCTTCACCTTTTAGACTACTACCAGTTGGTCTATTTTGTATTTCCAGACCTCATATATTTTGCTGGAATACAGAGAAAATCTGAGTCTTATTCACTTTTCATTTGTGTGATATTTGTTTTAGGCAGTAATTCTCAACACTCAGGTTGTAGTTCTGTTTGGAGTACTGGAGGCTCATTTTGAATACATTTCTTTAGTGTGACTCACCGTAATAAACACAGAGTTTCTTTTCTGTTCTATGTAGGTTAAGCTACTGTTTCTGTGTGTGTGTGGTGTTGTTTTAGCTGCTGGTTTGGGCATGGCCGACACCAATATTTTTGATGCCATGTGTGGGAGCAATGACATTGGCATCAGAGACCAGAGACAGTGGCATCACTGGTATCATCTTTGAATTTGGCGAGGCGTGAGTCGTGCTTGGGTAGCTCAGTTGGTAGAGCACTTGCCCACGAAAGGCAAACTTCCCGAGTTCGAGTCTCGGTCCGGCACACAGTTTTAATCTGCCAGGAAGTTTCATATCAGCGCACACTCCACAGCCGAATGAAAGTCTCATTCTGGAAATATCCCCCAGGCTGTGGCTAAGCCATGTCTCCGCAATATCCTTTCTTTCAGGAGTGCTAGTTCTGCAAGGTTCGCAGGAGAGTTTCTGTACAGTTTGAAAGGTAGGAGGCGAGATACTGGCAGAAGTAAAGCTGTGAGGAGGTGGCGTGTGTCGTTCTTGGGTAGCTCAGTTGGTAGAGCACTTGCCCGCGAAAGGCAAAGGTTCCGAGTTCGAGTCTCGGTCCGGCACACAGTTTTAATCTGCCAGGAAGTTTCATCTTTGAATTAATTTATTTTAAAAAACATTGTTCTCATACATGAAAAATATGTACATATGGGACAATCTACTGTAATAAGCACCACAGTTGATTATGTGATCAATTTTAGAAAATTTTACGTTTTTTCGTAACTCAAATGCCGACTAATGAAACAGCAGCATGCTTCCCAATTTCTCCATCATCGCTAAACCAGCCCTCCACTACTTTGCATGTACCACATGGTAGATTGTGAATGTAGATAGGTGACTGTACAGTACTTACATTCATGATTAGTTCTCGAACATCTACATCTACATCCATACTCCGCAATCCACCTGACGGTGTGTGGCGGAGGGTACCCTGAGTACCTCTATCAGTTCTCCCTTCTATTCCAGTCTCGTATTGTTCGTGGCAAGAAGGATTGTCGGTATGCCTCTGTGTGGGCTCTAATCTCTCTGATTTTATCCTCATGGTCTCTTCGCGAGATATACGTAGGAGGGAGCAATATACTGCTGGACTCTTCGGTGAAGGTATGTTCTCGAAACTTTAACAAAAGCCCGTACCGAGCTACTGAGCGTCTCTCCTGCAGAGTCTTCCACTGGAGTTTATCTATCATCTCCGTAACGCTTTCGTGATTACTAAATGATCCTGTAACGAAGCGCGCTGCTCTCCGTTGGATCTTCTCTATCTCTTCTATCAACCCTATCTGGTACGGATCCCACACCGCTGAGCAGTATTCAAGCAGTGGGCGAACAAGCGTACTGTAACCTACTTCCTTTGTTTTCGGATTGCATTTCCTTAGGATTCTTCCAATGAATCTCAGTCTGGCATCTGCTTTACCGACGATCAACTTTATGTGATCATTCCATTTTAAATCACTCCTAATGCGTACTCCCAGATAATTTATGGAATTAACTGCTTCCAGTTGCTGACCTGCTATTTTGTAGCTAAATGATAAGGGATCTATCTTTCTATGTATTCGCAGCACTTTACACTTGTCTACATTGAGATTCAATTGCCATTCCCTGCACCATGCGTCAATTCGCTGCAGATCCTCCTGCATTTCAGTACAATTTTCCATTGTTACAACCTCTCGATACACCACAGCATCATCTGCAAAAAGCCTCAGTGAACTTCCGATGTCATCCACCAGGTCATTTATGTATATTGTGAACAGCAACGGTCCCATGACACTCCCCTGTGGCACACCTGAAATCACTTTTACTTCAGAAGACTTCTATCCATTGAGAATGACATGCTGCGTTCTGTTATCTAGGAACTCCTCAATCCAATCACACAATTGGTCTGATAGTCCATATGCTCTTACTTTGTTCATTAAACGACTGTGGGGAACTGTATCGAACACCAAAGTATACCAGACAGCGTCCTATACCGATGCAATTAGGTAATCTATATATTTATAGCACTTCGATTGCAGTGCATACTTAATGACTACGATTTTCCATCTTTCCCTTTGTGGATGGGACTCACACAGTACTCTCGCATTCATAGGATAAAATCAGATATTGACAGATCTCCCCACATTGTATTTGACCAACCCTCACTACAACATTTTCATCGATTTAAATTACAACTGATGAGAAACAGAAGGGTACTGCACCCACTAAATTCCAAATCTCGTGACAGAACAGAGCTAGCAGATTCCATAAGTGCTGTTCAGCAAACACTGTTCTAAACCAGTCTCATTCACAGCATCCATACAAGTGTGCAACATCTTCCCAGATGTGTGCGTATCAAGGAGGTTACTACTCCTTATTGGTGTAGAGTATATATGGGAGTGCTGTGGTGACATAACTGACGGTTGACAAGAAACGTGTGGTTTATGCATGATAGAGCTGTAGGCAGATGGAGTTTGATGCTTTTTACGTAAATCAACTGTACTATCAATCCTGAAGTATTGTTCTAACGTCTGGAGTCAGTACCAAGAAGATATCAGCAAGAGAGAAATGATCGTAGAACACATGCACTCCTAAGGCCATATGGTTCTGCACTTAAACACACTATAATGTTTAATCCATATGATTACCGAAATACTACTCATTCAGAGTGCAATTGTCTTAATATTCTAATACTGAACATATATGTCTAACATCTGAATACATCCACCCTGCAAGTTTTCCATCCCACTCACTATGGTGACAAACTTAAAGATGATAAAACTACTTCCTTCTACACCAAAAGAAAAAAATAAATTATTTGTGATATATGCACAATATACTTTCAAAAGGTGTATAGCACCCAGTGTTCACATCCAATCATTGTTCAGAAATTACGTTATGCTCACATCAGTCCTATAAAATGATCGCCAGCAATCGAAAACTTATCTTATGACGCAACAGACAAATGCATAGCAGCGCTGTTTGATACGCAAAATTACACACCATACTGCACCAACTCCATTACCAAGGCAACTGTCAAGAAACTGCACATACACATGGTTTGCAGTACATCACAAACGTCTGTTAGTGACTTAGAAAATGAGTATGAAACATGTTAATGTGTTAATGTCAGTTTAGAACATGACACAGACCTCGAAGTCATGGTGGAAAGAAATGTATGGCAGTGTACAAAGCAGTAGTCATACACTGCTTTTATGTGTTACAGCAGAAAAAAACAATGTCCAAACAACAACACAGGGACCGTCTCTTGCAACTGATAGTATATAGTATATATTCCTCCTACAGTACTGGTGATGACACTTTACACTGGTCTTTACAGATGACTTTGATCACTGAGTGGAGCAATACCTGTATATTTAGTAGGGTTGGCGCATATGCTCGATGCCAGCATGCAGACAGTATTTGTTTTCGATATATATATATATATATTTAAGATTTACAAGTTACCTCAACCCACCCAAGGGGGTGGGGGCTGGAGGTCACATGTAGTATCATTTGATGTCCCCTTTCAAGTTTACGAACTTGTCGTACACTCTATTTTTACCCAGACAAGTTCGTAAGCTTGAAAGGGGACATCAAATGATACTACATGTGACCTCCAGCCCCCACCCCCTTGGGTGGGTTGAGGTAACTTGTAAATCTTATATGGAAACACCTATTTTTTTGCACATTAGGATTCTCCATAAAAAAGTAATCAAGTTTTGTCTGAAACATTCTATTAAACCATTGACAGATGGTGCTGAAATCGAGAAAAAAGTAAAATTGGGGAATAACACTGATTTATTTAGAATGATCCGAGAAGGAAGCATCAAATAGATACAAAATGCTCACCAATTCTTTCATTACGCCAAATTTAGCTATTTTCTTACAAAATGTACTGGAAGACAGGGACACCATAATATCTTATCGAGTTCTCTGCCAGATGACGTTAGCGGAGTTTTTATAGTTTGTAATTTTCTATTCTCTGTTGGATGGTACAAAATAACCATGACAGAGAGAATGTTTGAGTGACAGACATGAATGCACCATGAGAGACGCAGATCTGCTTCGTACTGCAGTACCTATGTGTAGTTTGGAGATGTATCGCAATGTAATAGCAAAGTCCTCCTCCCAGTTTCTGTAACTGCTTGTACTGTCTTTTTCCAGCTTCAAGGATAGCGGGCCAGAGACTGAGGAACAGTTATAAGATTTATAGGGACTATCTAATACCACGTTGGAGTTTTTCTGCAGCAGGTAGGTTCGAAAAGGGTGCTGCGTTTCACGATATGAGTGTGCCACGAATATGATTCACTAGTTGCTGTAGTCATTAAAAGACATCTCCATAGGTATGTCGTTGAATGGAAACACTTGATTCGAAATGGCAGACAGCATTTCTACTGGACAATATAACACTACAGATCTGAAAAGCCAGTGTGCATTTCTTATAACCTCCATCTAGCAGTGCATTTTTTTTAAAGTGATTCGTCACATAGCACACCATCTACTGTATCCAATCGTTCTCAGTCAACCATCATCCTGCCTCACCTATAACCCAGTGAATTTATCGCAGAACCTCTGATATGGTATCGAGATAGAATGTGTTATAAATCTACATCTACATTTATACTCCGCAAGCCACCCAACGGTGTGTGGCGGAGGGCACTTTACGTGTCACTGTCATTACCTCCCTTTCCTGTTCCAGTCGCGTATGGTTCGCGGGAAGAACGACTATCTGAAAGCCTCCGTGCGCGCTCTAATCTCTCTAATTTTACATTCGTGATCTCCTCGGGAGGTATAAGTAGGGGGAAGCAATATATTCGATACCTCATCCAGAAACGCACCCTCTCGAAACCTGGCGAGCAAGCTACACCGCGATGCAGAGCGCCTCTCTTGCAGAGTCTGCCACTTGAGTTTATTAAACATCTCCGTAACGCTATCACGGTTACCAAATAACCCTGTGATGAAACGCGCCGCTCTTCTTTGGATCTTCTCTATCTCCTCCGTCAACCCGATCTGATACGGATCCCACACTGATGAGCAATACTCAAGTATAGGTCGAACGAGTGTTTTGTAAGCCACCTCCTTTGTTGATGGACTACAATTTCTAAGCACTCTCCCAATGAATCTCAACCTGGTACCCGCCTTACCAACAATTAATTTTATATGATCATTCCACTTCAAATCGTTCCGCACGCATACTCCCAGATATTTTACAGAAGTAACTGCTACCAGTGTTTGTTCCGCTATCATATAATCATACAATAAAGGATCCTTCTTTCTATGTATTCGCAATACATTACATTTGTCTATGTTAAGGGACAGTTGCCACTCCCTGCACCAAGTGCCTATCCGCTGCAGATCTTCCTGCATTTCGCTACAATTTTCTAATGCTGCAACTTCTCTGTATACTACAGCATCATCCGCGAAAAGCCGCATGGAACTTCCGACACTATCTACTAGGTCATTTATATACACTCCTGGAAATTGAAATAAGAACACCGTGAATTCATTGTCCCAGGAAGGGGAAACTTTATTGACACATTCCTGGGGTCAGATACATCACATGATCACACTGACAGAACCACAGGCAAATAGACACAGGCAACAGAGCAAGCACAATGTCGACACTAGTACAGTGTATATCCACCTTTCGCAGCAATGCAGGCTGCTATTCTCCCATGGAGACGATCGTAGAGGTGCTGGATGTAGTCCTGTGGAACGGCTTGCCATACCATTTCCACCTGGCGCCTCAGTTGGACCAGCGTTCGTGCTGGACGTGCAGACCGCGTGAGACGACGCTTCATCCAGTCCCAAACATGCTCAATGGGGGACAGATCCGGAGATCTTGCTGGCCAGGGTAGTTGACTTACACCTTCTAGAGCACGTTGGGTGGCACGGGATACATGCGGACGTGCATTGTCCTGTTGGAACAGCAAGTTCCCTTGCCGGTCTAGGAATGGTAGAACGATGGGTTCGATGACGGTTTGGATGTACCGTGCACTATTCAGTGTCCCCTCGACGATCACCAGTGGTGTACGGCCAGTGTAGGAGATCGCTCCCCACACCATGATGCCGGGTGTTGGCCCTGTGTGCCTCGGTCGTATGCAGTCCTGATTATGGCGCTCACCTGCACGGAGCCAAACACGCATACGACCATCATTGGCACCAAGGCAGAAGCGACTCTCATCGATGAAGACGACACGTCTCCATTCGTCCCTCCATCCACGCCTGTCGCGACACCACTGGAGGCGGCCTGCACGATGTTGGGGCGTGAGCGGAAGACGGCCTAACGGTGTGCGGGACCGTAGCCCAGGTTCATGGAGACGGTTGCGAATGGTCCTCGCCGATACCCCAGGAGCAACAGTGTCCCTAATTTGCTGGGAAGTGGCGGTGCGGTCCCCTACGGCACTGCGTAGGATCCTACGGTCTTGGCGTGCATCCGTGCGTCGCTGCGGTCCGGTCCCAGGTCGACGGGCACGTGCACCTTCCGCCGACCACTGGCGACAACATGGATGTACTGTGGAGACCTCACGCCCCACGTGTTGAGCAATTCGGCGGTACGTCCACCCGGCCTCCCGCATGCCCACTATACGCCCTCGCTCAAAGTCCGTCAACTGCACATACGGTTCACGTCCACGCTGTTGCGGCATGCTACCAGTGTTAAAGACTGCGATGGAGCTCCGTATGCCACGGCAAACTGGCTGACACTGACGGCGGCGGTGCACAAATGCTGCGCAGCTAGCGCCATTCGACGGCCAACACCGCGGTTCCTGGTGTGTCCGCTGTGCCGTGCGTGTGATCATTGCTTGTACAGCCCTCTCGCAGTGTCCGCAGCAAGTATGGTGGGTCTGACACACCGGTGTCAATGTGTTCTTTTTTCCATTTCCAGGAGTGTATATTGTGAAAAGCAATGGTCCCATAACACTCCCCTGTGGCACGCCAGAGGTTACTTTAACGTCTGTAGACGTCTCTCCATTGATAACAACATGCTGTGTTCTGTTTGCTAAAAACTCTTCAATCCAGCCACAGAGCTGGTCTGATATTCCGTAGGCTCTTACTTTGTTTATCAGGCGACAGTGCGGAACTGTATCGAACGCCTTCCGGAAGTCAAGAAAAATAGCATCTACCTGGGAGCCTGTATCTAATATTTTCTGGGTCTCATGAACAAATAACGCGAGTTGGGTCTCACACGATCGCTGTTTCCGGAATCCATGTTGATTCCTACATAGTAGATTCTGGGTTTCCAAAAACGACATGATACTCGAGCAAAAAACATGTTCTAAAATTCTACAACAGATCGACGTCAGAGATATAGGTCTATAGTTTTGCGCATCTGCTCGACGACCCTTCTTGAAGACTGGGACTACCTGTGCTCTTTTCCAATCATTTGGAACCCTCCGTTTCTCTAGAGACTTGCGGTACACGGCTGTTAGAAGGGGGGCAAGTTCTTTCGCGTACTCTGTGTAGAATCGAATTGGTATCCCGTCAGGTCCAGTGGACTTTCCTCTGTTGAGTGATTCCAGTTGCTTTTCTATTCCTTGGACACTTATTTCGATGTCAGCCATTTTTTCGTTTGTGCGAGGATTTAGAGGAGGAACTGCAGTGGGGTCTTCCTCTGTGAAACAGCTTTGGAAAAAGGTGTTTAGTATTTCAGCTTTACGCGTGTCATCCTCTGTTTCAATGCCATCATCATCCCGGAGTGTCTGGATATGCTGTTTCGAGCCACTTACTGATTTAACGTAAGACCAGAACTTCCTAGGATTTTCTGTCAAGTCGGTACATAGAATTTTACTTTCGAATTCACTGAACGCTTCTCGCATAGCCCTCCTTACGCTAACTTTGACATCGCTTAGCTTCTGTTTGTCTGAGAGGTTTTGGCTGCGTTTAAACTTTGAGTGAAGCTCTCTTTGCTTTCGCAGTAGTCTCCTAACTTCGTTGTTGTACCACGGTGGGTTTTTCCCGTCCCTCACAGTTTTACTCGGCACGTGCCTGTCTAAAACGCATTTTACGATTGCCTTGTACTTTTTCCATAAACACTCAACATTGTCAGTGTCGGAACAGAAATTTTCATTTTGATCTGTTAGGTAGTCTGAAATCTGCCTTCTATTACTCTTGCTAAACAGATAAACCTTCCTCCCTTTTTTTTATATTCCTATTAACTTCCATATTCAGGGATGCTGCAACGGCCTTATGATCACTGATTCCCTGTTCTGCACTTACAGAGTCGAAAAGTTCGGGTCTGTTTGTTATCAGTAGGTCCAAGATGTTATCTCCACGAGTCGGTTCTCTGTTTAATTGCTCGAGGTAATTTTCGGATAGTGCACTCAGTATAATGTCACTCGATGCTCTGTCCCTACCACCCGTCCTAAACATCTGAGTGTCCCAGTCTATATCTGGTAAATTGAAATCTCCACCTAAGACTATAACATGCTGAGGAAATTTATGTGAAATGTATTCCAAATTTTCTCTCAGTTGTTCTGCCACTAACGCTGCTGAGTCGGGAGGTCGGCAAAAGGAGCCAATTATTAACCTAGCTCGGTTGTTGAGTGTAACCTCCACCCATAATAATTCACAGGAACTATCCACTTCTACTTCACTACAGGATAAACTACTACTAACAGCGACGAACACTGGAGATATATCTAGTGACAGCATGAGGGAGTTGCAAATATCAGCTTCATCGTCCTGTTTAAAATGCATGCATGTGGATCATCTGGGAGATGGGAAATCTTAGGATTTTTCAGTAGATTTGTGTATAACATGCGCAAATTTTCTCGGAGAAAACCAATTTCAACAATATGACCATATACATAAGGAAACCTGTCGAAAAAATATGGGAAACGAAATAAAATCGGTAAAGTTCGAGGAAAACGTGATATAATCACAAAAAATTGATGTGAATTGTGAAAAAATTGAGAGAAATACGATGAAATATGTAAAATCGTGAAAACCTGGTAATATTACGGAAATTGACTGAGAATACATAAAAATTAGAGAAAAACTACCATGAAATGAGTACTGAGAAAAACAAAAAAATTGCGTGTTCTGGAGGAGGAAATGCTACATATACACACTTAAATAGTGGAACATTCTAGAGACATGGTGTCATGACGAAACGGCCGCATTATCCCACACATGAGCAATATAACCTAACATCGGACCATGACTACTGCGTGTGCAAGAGGAAGGTTACCAGGGGCGTTGGTAAATTGCGATAAGACTGTTACATCTCCCCTGGGTACTGATCGCGATGTTTATATCCTTGTAAGATGTCACTGTTTCTTCGTGTGTACACTACTGGCCATTAAAATTGCTACACCAAGAAGAAATACTGATGATAAACGGGTGTTCATTGAACAAATACATTATACTAGAACTAACATGTGATTACATTTTCACGCAATTTGGGTGCATAGACCCTGAGAAATCAGTACCCAGAACAACCATCTCTGGCCGTAATAACGGCCTTGATACGCCTGGGCATTGAGTCAAACAGAGCTGCCCATGCAGCTTCAACAAAGTGCCACAGTTCATCAAGACTGGCGTATTGTGACAAGCCAGTTGTTCGGCCACCATTGACCAGACGTTTCCAATTGGTGAGAGATCGGGAGAATGTGCTGGCCAGGGCAGCAGTCTAACATTTTCTCTGTCCAGAAAGGCCCGTACAGGACCTGCAACATGCGGTCGTGCATTATCCTGCTGAAATGTAGGGTTTCGTAGGGATCGAATGAAGGGTAGAGCCACGGGTCGTAACACATCTGACATGTAACGTCCACTGTTCAAAGTGCCGTCAGTGCGAACAAGAGGTGACCGAGACGTGTAACCAATGGTACCCCATACCATCACGCTGGGCGATACGCCAGTATGGCGATGACGAATACGCACTTCCAATGTGCGACACCTCGATGACGCCAAACACGGATGCGACCATCATGATGCTGTAAACAGAACCTGGATTAATCCGAAAAAATGACGTTTTGCCATTCGTGCACCCAGGTTGGTCGTTGAGTACACCATCGCAGGCGCTCCTGTCTGTGATGCAGCGTCAAGGGTAACCGCAGTCATGGTCTCTGAGCTGATAGTCCATTCTGCTGCAGACGTCGTCGAACTGTTCGTGCAGATGGTTGTTGTCTTGCAAACGTCCCCATCTGTTGACTCAGGGATCGAGACGTGGCTGCACGATCCGTTACAGCCATGCGGATAAGATGGATGTCATCTCGACTGCTAGTGATACGAGGTCGTTGGGATCCAGCACGGCGTTCCGTATTACCCTCCTGAACCCACCGATTCCATATTCTGCTAACAGTTATTGGATCTCGACCAACGAGAGCAGCAATGTCGCGATACGATAAAGCGCAATCGCGATAGCTCATGAGGCATCACAACAACGTTTCACCAGGTAACGCCGGTCAACTGCTGTTTGTGTATGAGAAATCGGCTGGAAACTTTCCTCATGTCAGCACGTTGTAGGTGTCGCCACCGGCGCCAACCTTGAGTGAATACTCTGAAAAGCTAATCATTTACATATCACAGAATCTTCTTCCTGTCGGTTAATTTTCGCATCTGTAGCAAGTCATCTTCGTGGTGTAGCAATTTTAATGGCCAGTAGTGTATTTACGGCTGCCCAGGATCATTTTATAGGACTGAACATATTCTGATTTTCGAACCATAATCAGGCTTGAACTTCATAAACAGCAGACATCATACACCTCTGGAAACATATGTACTGTTTGAGTCACAAAGAATCGATGTTTTCTTTGGTGTGCAAGTGTTGTTTTATCACCTGACAGTTTGTCACCATAGTTTCTTGGAGAGAAGCTTGCAGGGAGGATGTATGTCATGCGCTGGAAATATATTTCTTAGATTGGAATATTAACAGTGTTGCATTCCACACGACTAATAGCTCAGAAGCCACACAGCTTAAGCATTATAATGTGTTTAAGTGCAGTACCATGTAGCCCTTGGAATGTGTTTATGTTCCATGATCATTTCCCTCTTTACAATATCTTTTTGGTGTGGACATCAAACACCAAAACAATACTTCAGAACTGTTAGCACAAGTGACTTACGTAAAACGCTCCAAACCCTTTTTCTAAGTGTATGACAGAGGTTTCCGAGGTACTACAAACCATGTGGGTGCACATTTGTTTGACAGTTTATGATGTTAGTACAGCATGGTGTGTAATTACACATATCAGACGCCACTGTTATGTATTTGTCTGTTTCCTCATAAGATACATGTTAGATTGCTGCGCTGATATCTTCTTGGTACTGACTTCAGACACTAGAAAAATACTTCAGAATTGATAGCGCAGTTGATTTACATGAAATGCATCAAACTCCATCTGTCTAGAGCTCTGTCATGCATAAACCACACGTTTCTTATCAACCATGCTTTATATCACGACAACACTCCCATATCTACTCTACATCGATGAGTGGTAACCTCCTTGACATGCACACATCTTGGGAGATCTTGCACCGTGAATAAAATTGGTGCAGAACAGTCTTTGCTGAACAGCAGTTATGGACTCAACTCGCTTTGTTGCTTCACGAGATATGGAATTTAGTGGGTATAGTACCCTCCTACTTCCCACCAGTTGTAAATTAAATCGATGACAGTGTTGTAGAGAGGGTTGGCCAAAGAAAATGTGGGGAGATCAGTCAATATCTGATTTTATCCTATGAATGCGCGAATACTCTGCGAGTCCCATCCACATAGGGAAAGATAGCAAATCGCAATCGTGAAGTACGCACTGTGAGTGAAGTGCTAGAAATATATAGATCGGTATAGGACGCTGTCTGGTATACTTTGGTGTACCTGTTCGAGAATTAATCATGAATGGACATACTGCACAGTCCTCTATCTACATTCGCAATCTAGCATGTGGTACAGGTTTAGCGATGATGGGGAAATTGGGAAGCATGCTGCTGTGTCATTAGTCGGCATTTAAACTACGGTAAAACTCGTAAAATTGCTAAACTTGATCACACTATCAACTGTGGTGCTTATTACAGTAGATTGTCCCATATCGACGGCGTCTTTTCCATTCGACCCATCCACTGGTATGCTGTTGAGTATCACGTAATGACTGACTGACACCACTTGTTTGAGATGGAGTGAGTCTTGGTGGGAGCAACACCTTCGATGGTTTTAAAGAGCAGCAGGAGTTCTGTCTTTTGTTTTCTCGATAAATAAGAGACAATGCTCTCCTATGAGTTTTGTGTGTTTATAAATGGATGGACTGACGTCCTAATAGGAAGACTAAATTTACAATTATATGCATACTTTGAAAGCCATCATACAGTGTGTGGTGCACCACTAGTCATTCCTTTTCCTATTCCACTCGGAAGTACAGCAAGGGAAATATACTTATCTATATGTTTTCCTACGAGAGCTGATTTCTCGTATCTTATCTTCTTAGTTCTTATGCAAAAGGAATGTTGGTGATACCCAGCCTCAAATGTCAGTTCTCAATAGTGTTCCTCAAAAAGAACATCGTCTTAGCTCCAGGGATTCCCATTGGAGTTCTCGAATCATCCACCCACTAATTTGGCGGGAGACAATAGGACCGCTTCTTTAGGTTTGTATTCTGAAGAAAACCTTGGTCTGCAGGCTCATACATGTTTGGGATGTGGCAGTCGGTACACAACGCTAAAAAAAGTGCTCTAAAACCCAGAAGAACATCAAAAACCCCAAGTATAAAAGAGATGACACACGTCCCAGTTTAAGTCACTCGTTACTGTTGATTGTTCAATCACCACAGATTCAGTTACGCTTATCGGTTAATTCTCTTCACTTATGGGAAGAACTTGAAATTTGTTGAAATCTCCAATTGTTTACTGTTTTCACTCCTTCGCGACACTTTTGTGTTCGAACCTCTATTTTTATGTGATACTTCACTGTACCCACTGAAGAACATATGTAGATGGAAAAGGAAATCGTGTAGTTTACCTTTTATAAGTAAAATTTCTAATGGGAGAAACAACGTTTTACAGGCAAAGAGTTTCTCTTTTTTTCTATAGGCCACTGATAAGCAGATTTTCTTCAGTTCTAAAGATGAAAAGCTATCCATCATGAATAGTGGGGTTTATAAGATTGTGGAAGTACCATGTGGATAAGAAGGCACAATAACACTCGCAAACTGTTGTAAAGAAATTAAAGGATTTTATTAGCAAAAGTACCATACACCGAATAATCATGTGCCTTTAAGCCAGATACCATGAACGGAGTGAAAAACAACTTAAAAACACACATTTTGTTCCTTAGTCACAGATTTCAGTTGTAACATCGATCTTTGTAGGTCACTGCACTCACAGAGACCGCGGCTCCCCCCGCCACCGTGCAGGGCACCGCTGGTAGGTAAGGTGAAATTTGTGGTACCATTATTCCCACGGGTACCCAGCCAGATAGGTCAGGATCTGTAGGACCTATCAAAAGCAAGAGCAGGGAGTGTGATCGGTGTTCTCACTAAGTGTTGACAATGGTGCATTGTCCCTTCCCACTGTGGCAGAAGAGCAGATTTGAAGTCCACTGGTTATTGTATCGGTGGCAGATGCGAAAACCTCAGCTAATCCTTTCTCTCTCTCTCTCTCTCTCTCTCTCTCTTCATCCTGAAGCACCCAGGCCAGCTTTAGCTGTTGAACTGACAAGGGCTTGCTGCTCAGAAATATTGTGAATGTGTGATCCCCATGTTGTAGCACTTAATGAGGCCTGGAGTACAGCTGTGTAGGGTTACCCAGTCATCATGCAACATGACATGTCGTCAGTACTTGAATCCTTGTGGGCAAACACGTGCTGCACTATATGTGCCTGAGGAGGGGGTGTATGGATATGGGTAATATGTTGTCTCATCCTTGTAATTAATATTTGTAACTAACTGTCGACTAGAAGCAGAGATGAAATCAGAAAGTCAGCGAGTAGAACCAGGCATTCGTTGTACAAAATTCCCGCCAATGACAACTGCAAATCTTCTTTGCAGGCAGTACACTCTGTTGAAAGTAGTTGTGTGGAACTTTAATGAGACCAGCTGACATGCCCTGCATTGTGAAGCATTGCATCATTATTGCAAGTCTGTGGCAGAATTAACCCAGTGTTGCTGTCTGTCGAGAGTGCTGTTATCTGTTGATCCTTCTTTTGTTCCTTCACCATTTCGCTAAGGTCTATCGTGGCGCACAGCAAGTTAATGCGAGACAGAAGTAAGCAAACTCATTTTTGGCGCCATTAACCCACCAAATGTCCGTAATGAATTGCCCATTGTAATCCGGATGACGGAAACGATGAGGAGAGCAGTTCTTACTTATAGCATGTACTGGTGGTTGGTGATCAGTGAATATAGTTAGCTGACATCCCTCAGTGTCTTCACAGAAATGTTTAATGATTTTGTACATAACCAAAATCTCCCAGTCATAAGCTGACCACGTTTCTTGTGAACTGGTGAGTTTCCACAAAAAGAACTGGAGCATGTACTGTTTGGTGCATGACTGGTGTCCGCCATTATTGACACTTGGCGCTGAATGTGAAGGGTGTGCCAAAGTAACTGTGCTGCGAAGACAATCTTTAATAGCGTCAAATGCCTACAGTATCTCAGAAGTCCACTCCAGAGGTTGTTCACCCCAAATAATTTTACTCACCAATCATTTAGATAGAGGGGTTTGAATCTAAGTAGTTTGAGGAATTTGACACCTATTATAGTTCATCATTCCAAGAAATCTATGAAGATCATGAAATGTTGTCAGACGTGATGTCTGTTTGATGACTTCTGTATGTTTTTGCTTGGGTCTGATTCCATACTGCATTTTTGAGTTGCCCAAGAATGTAACCTCCTGCTTGTATAGCTGTCTTTCATCCTTGTTTACTACTATTCCGAGTTCCTCCAGCGCACTAAATACGAGGCACAAGGGCTCTTCATGCTGTTCAGTGAAGAGGAGAAAATCAGTACATCGTCTAAGTGTGAGAAGCGGAACGGAAAATGACTGAAGGCCCTGTTGATGAAACGCTACCAAGTTTTAACCCAAATGGCATGTGCAGAAATTCATGTAGTCCAAAAGGAGCAATGATCCCATCAGAATCTGTAAGTATGCCTGTTCCAGTCAATAGCACTACATATGGAAGCATCAGTCAACAAGGGAATGAAGTCTTGAACACTAGGGATTGCATATCTGTTGGGTACTGTTCAGGTGTTCAGTGTGTGGTAGTTACCACATATTCTACTTGTGCCGTCATTTTTAGGCATCAAGTAGATGGGGGAAACCCATGAACTGTCCAATGATCGCATGATCCCAGAATTTAACAGTTCTTCAATAGTTGCTTTAGTGACAGATAACTTCACTGGCACTAGACACTGGTATTTATGAAAGACAGGTGGTCCTGAGGAATCATATATTCTGTAGACGATATTTTCCCTGACGCTATGACCCGCAACAAAATGGGTAACACAAGACAAAGTGCTCGTAACGTTGGGAGGAAGTGGCGATTTTCTAACATCTTTGTCACTTACTTGCAATTTCTCCATAGTTACCATTTGTAGTCTGTGACTGGGGTGCATAGGGATGGTCACTGAAGGTTCAACTGGTCAGTACATTAGTGAATCTCTCAAACTGGATTTTTATGTAACCATTTTGCATCCTCTCTAGCCCCTGTGTCTACAGCAGAGAACTTCAATAAAGTCTGAATTATTTTCTCCTCTACGTAAACAAATTTTTTATCTTTCCTGGAAGAGCCACTAAATTTCTTTCTCACACACTTTAGTGTCTCCATGTCTTTTATATTTGCATTGAGTTGTAGTTTTTCAAGTGGAGGGCGCTCAGTGTTGGAAATCGTACTAATCCTTAACTGTGACAGCTGATGCTTGATCTTAGTTAGCTTGCACATTTGTCACTCAAAGCTCTGTATAAAATCAAGTTTTCCGACACTAAATTTGAAGTTCAGTCTTGATGTCTGCTTACATCTGTTCAGCCACAGTTAGTTGTTTCTTTAGTAAATAGTATGAGCCCTGAAGCTCTTTTGTTGCTGAGATCTAGCAATTTGTTGGTGTAAGAGGTGTAGGAACACATGGTATGGCGATAACACCAGGTACAGCGTCACCATCATTGCTGTGTCGAAATATGTCTTAAATCAGGGCACAACTGAGAACTGTTTGTTGACATCTGCCATGATGAATGTCCATGTAAATGGGGAGCTCATATCTAAATGGGCTGTTTGTTGACATCTGCCATGATGAATGTCCATGTAAATGGGGAGCTCAGATCTAAATGGGCTCTGCAATTGGTAGTACCATATGGACTAACAGGTGTGTCATTCGCCACCTGGAGCTGTAGAAGGGAACCTGAGCTATGAGACCGAGCAGCTGTCTTTGGGATTGTGCTTACATCAGAGCCAGAGTAGACGAGAAAATACTGGTCTGTAGTTCTGTCAAGAACGTATTATCTGACACTGTCCTTTGGACTTATCTCGAACTGTGACCCCTAGTGGAGGTCACAATCAGCGTTTGTGTGTGCACTGGCGGACATCAATTCCAAAACACAAATGAAACCGACACCAGCAAGGCATCTACCAGCTGTGTTTGGAACCTTGAGTCATGTCAGCTGGGACCTGTCCGCCGCATGCAGCTGATCGTGAGGAATCTTTGGAGACAGCTGTGGTTTACATATGGCGGCCATGTCGTGTTCTCAGATGTGGTTGTCTCACTTTGGGTGCCGGTCGCTGTGATGAGGTACGTAATGGCCGTCGCTGCTGGAGGTCATTATTCACTCCTATGTAGTAATGGTGTTGATTCGGAAGTGCAAAAATCAATCTGGACAGCAATCTGTAGTTTGTTCTCATGCATGTCACCCTCATTTGACATAAAAGAAACTTGGATTTAAGGAGGCAACTTGCTTGTCTATATCGCCCACAATGCATCATCAGTCATAAGAGTAGTGTCCACTAATTCCCACAGATATCACCAGAACTGGAAGAATGTTCTACCATTTAGCTTCTCTGTACACATCATCAGATGAACTTGTTGCTCACGCGATTTGGACAACCATTGGAGCAAGGTTGCTTTGGCAGCCAAGTGAGCATGGATGATGTCATTGATGATAGACATGGTCACCGATATTGCACAACAAAGCAGAAAATTTTGGCGCATTATCGATGACGTTACGTGTAGGCAGAACAGTCACTGCAATGGTAAGCAAGTCAGTGGATGTTCTACATCTACATGTGTACTCCGCAAAACACTTATAATGTGTAGTGGAAGATACCCTGTACCGCTATTTGTCATGTCCTTTCTTGTTCCACATGCAAATAGAGTGAGTGGAAAACGACTGTCTACGTATGTTGGTGGCTGTAAAATCCTGCTGCAGTCAGCTTCAATGGCGGCTCTCTAAAATTTTCTCAATAGTGTTCTCGAAAAGTGTTCAGGACGAAATAACAGCAGTTTAGGTAATGAACACCAGGGTTTAGAAATAGCACTGAAGTTGTGTCCGTTCATGTGATTCGGAGATGCTGTTGTATGGAAGCCTATTGATCATGGGCGTTCCAGGACATAAACCATAGTTTATTCTTTTTGTTTGACTTGGACGGCTGGATGCCACATGGGGGAAGAAACAGGTTCGTCTGCTCAATTTTTGGGGCGGAAGATCTTCCGAATGCGTATAGTCCATAGTCTTGGTGGTGAAACTTCACTCGACAGTCTGGTTCATGCACGAGAACACTTTTTTAAAAGAGCATATTTGATCCATCTCACTGATGAAGTCAGTCAGATCAAAAGGTTGCGCCAAACTAATTCGTTGAAGTGTTCCGTTTGATCGTGCACCCATGTGGGAGGAGAAACGCAATCTCTCTCATTTTTTACCTCGCAAATAATCTGCATCAGATCGCTCAACACACTTTGTAATCCACTGAAAAAGTATTTGTTTGGGCGAATGGTTCCAGTACCATTTGTTCAGTTTCACTGTCCGTTGTTTGGTGGGAATGTAGCGTTTCGCGATAATGAAGTACTGATAATTCAATAGGCTTGTCACAGGTCACTAGTGTGAGAACTTCAGTATGGATAAATAGGTGCAATAACATTGACACACTGTTCTAATCACTTTCTTAGCACAAAACCATGTGAGCTTAAGTCATATACCATGAACAGACTGAACAAACAACTTAAAAACAAAAAAACACACAATTTCTCCTTATTTGCTGATTTCAGATGTGACATTGACATTGTCCATACAAAATACTATGTCAAGAGAGTCAGTCCTTTTACGAGAGTTATTCAGAAAGTAAGGTACGAATGACAGCAACTAACGCTCATGCGCTCTTGCGCACCGAATACCAACATGCCTTGCTTTTCAGACGACGTCTTTTGCATTTGTATTGTCCCAGTGTGCTGTTTACAGCGTCAGTTCAGAATGTTTAAAACAAATGATCAGCTCACTAGCTGTGAAATACGATCAGTGATTCGGTTTTTGATAGCGTGAAACGTTGCTGTAGCGGAAATTTATTGACAGAGGAGGGAGATGTATGGCTGCAGTCCGATGAACGTTAGGCCGGTATTACACTATCAAATTTCTTTGTCAAAGATTTGATCAAAGATGTGATCAAATATTTCGTCAAATATATTTGACAAAGATCTTTGACATAGCGCTAGAAGGGGTATTACACTGTCACAAAGACCTTGTAAAAAATAACTAGACTCACTGATGGCGCTGCAGTCGCGGGATAATTTGAACCTTCGGCTGGACGCCATTATAGTGGTTGTAGTCTGATGTGTTGTGTAGTATTGTTGTTTATGAAGACCCTGATTCAACGTTGTATTTTTGTTGGGGCGTACATATAGTATTTGTTACTCGTAATTCTACTGTCTGTACGTTCCAATCAAAAGTAGTACAATTGTGAAGAGTTGTGCAGCGATTAATTGTACAAATAAATTCGAGAAAGGAACGAATATTACATTTCACAGGTATGTGAATATTTTAAGTTGTTTTGTATGTCAGTGCACTTGCTTAATAAATGTTTTTGTAACACGGTATTAGCATAATGTCTGTGCATCTATTTGCAGGTTTCCTTTCTCAAAACCACAGCTGTTACAAAAATGGTTACACGCTGTCAGGAGACAAGATTTCCGACCGACAGAATACCATTTTATATGTTCTGATCATTTTGAAGAAAGTTGGCTGATCGGTAGTGTTTTCATGGTCTAGGTTAGGTTGAAACTTGACAATTTGGTCGGGAGTTGCCAAAGCACTATGCCATATATAACGCACTTCTCGACATAAAATCTTTGGTAGAGTCAGAAAATATCTATTAATATAGTGGGCAAATCTTCGAGTATTTTGATGCACTTTGCGTACATCTATCGTAAATGAACTACGAAAAATGCTAGGGGTCCAGTACATAACTTTTAGCTACGGCAGATTCCATGTAGTACGTAAGATAAATTCATAAACAGTGACTAGTTGCTGTTTGTTCATAAATTAAAGAGTATATTGTAGTAACGTATTTAAATGAGGCATTATATTTGCGACCTAACTCAAGGGAAGGCATTTTGTAATCAAAAGCGATGTATAAACATTCGAACTCCGCGCGTCAGTTTACCACTCTAATGGCCGCCGCCCAGCTATTCAATTTGTCCGCTCTTCACAGTCGACCACTCGTGCGGTTGTGGGGGCCTGTACTGTCATCAAATTTTTCGTCAAAGTTAAAGATGGCTGACAACAACTTGTTATTAACCGCAGCAGTTGCACGTTCCGCAATTGCATTGTGTGCACATGCGGAAAAGAAGTGGGGGAAAAAAAGGAACCATACATACGAGGTTGACAGTCTTAAATTCCTGGGATTACAACTTGATAATAAATTCAGTTGGGACGAGCACACCACAGAACTGCAGAAACGCCTTAACAAATCTGTATTTGCAATTCGAGTGTTAGCAGACATAGGCAACATAAAATGAAAAAGCTTGCATACTTTGCCTACTTTCATTCCATAATGTCATATGGGATAATATTTTGGGGTAAGTCTTGAAGTCAAACAAAAGTTTTCAGAGTCCAAAAGCGTGTAATACGTATTATTTGTGGAGTAAATTCACGGACGTCCTGCAGAAACCTCTTCAAAGAACGGTATACTAACTACTGCCTCTCAGTATATTTACTCCTTAATGAAATTTGTCCTAAATAATATATCTCTTTCTCCAGCAAACAATTCAGTTCATATATACAATACCAGGAACAAAAAGGATCTGCGCAAGGACTTAAAAGCACTTACTTTAGTTCAAAAAGGGGTCCACTACTCAGGAACACTCATCTTCAATAATTTGCCAGCAAACATAAAAATTTTAGTTAGAAATAAAGATCAGTTTAAAAGGAGTCTGAAAGACTTACTACTGGCCAACTCCTACTCCATTGGCGAAATTTTTAATAGAAACAAGTGATGTATTGTATTTATTCATACTACCAGTATTGTTATTTCAGCTTTAACAAAATCGACATGTTCCACATCCACGAGGATCTCCTCAGCACGGATCTATGGAACGAAAAACTAATCTAATCTGGGTGAAGCCGTGGGTTTTACGACGACATGATAAAAGCATTCTACAAAACTTGTTACGTGAGCTTACAGTGGAAGACGTCAAGTCGTACATCAGTTACTTAAGAATGGATGAGCATACATCTCTGTATGTGCTCAACGAAGTGTATCCTCATATCACAAAGCACAATATTCACTTAAGAACTGCTACATCTTCAGAAGACAGGCTCACTGTAACACTCCCATTCCTTGCTACAGGAAAGGGTTATGTTATGTTAGGTCAGGTCAGGTCAGGTCTCCAATTTTCTTAATCTATTTTTGTATTCACGGTGCCTCACGTTGTAAAGCGCCTCATCAGCTTCAGACATCTCTATTAATTTTGTAGTTGTCGGCACACACCAATTGTATTTACCGGCAATGGTTATAAAAACACTACAGACGACAGAACGCTGCAGCGATGCTAGCGCTCCATGTGGTAACATGTCACATTGCAGTGAACAGAAGACAAGCGATTTCTTTGATCGAATATACAGCGAGGCCCTAGATTTGATCAAATATTGGACGACATTTGACAAAGTCCTTATTACACTATCAAATATCTTTGACAAATATATTGGACAAAGAAATTTGATAGTGTAATACCGGCCTTAGCAAAATGCGTAAGCGGGTGAGAGATTTCAAGGACGGACGGGAAAATATCCATGATGAACGGCGTGCAGGCTAACCATCAGTGGTCTCAGGATGTTTGGTGAAAGTCATGGACGAAAAGATTCGTGTAGACCAACTATTAGTAATTTCAGCTTAAGCACTGGAATTTTCGAATGTAGGGTATAACAACGTCGCGCAAAATTGTCTCTGAAAAGTTGTAATTTCGCAAATTGTTCGCACGTTGCATTTCCAGACAGTTTACTGAGAAATACAAAATGGAAAGAATGAGTTGTGCTACCCATTTTTTGGACCGATATCATAACACATCGTCACAGGCGACGAGACGTTGGTATGTCACATGATCCAAGAGTTTAAACGACAGTCAGTGGCATAGTGTCCCACAACATCACCAATCAAAGACAAGGCCAAGCAGACAATCTCAACACACAGTGTATCGAAAAGTTTGTTTTGTGACAGACATGGAATCTTGTTACTCGAGGTATGCTGCTTACTGCATTATCCTGACCAAATTTCGATGTACAATATAGAATAAGTGGTGTGATCTTCTGACGTTTGGAATTTTGTTGCTGCATGACAAAGTCAGATCTCATTCTGCCATTCAGCGTACACTTCAGACTTGGCGTTGAACGATTTCCACTTGTTCCACCGCCTAATGGAGTTTCTCAGTGGCAAGCGCTTCGCCAGATGGTGAGGTGAAGGAAGCAGTTAAAGACTGGTTATTCTCACAGGTGGTAAACGTCTCTCACTTAGGGTATACAAAAGCTTGTAGACAGTTATGACAAATGTTTAAAAAATATGGAAACCATGAACAGAAATAGGGAAACATGAAAGGAATTAAATACAAAAAGTTTTTTGAATTAATATGTGATGCTTTATGTTTTACAAGAAATCGGACCTCACCATAGTATACTGGACAGAATGGCTGGTCAATCTGTACTAGACTCAGAGAACACATGGTTGCTGGAGACTTGCCAGACATTGTTTAAATTAAAACCACAAATACATAATACATGTTGCAGTCTTACACAAAGAAAACGGTGCAAAACTCATTTAGTTAGTTAGTGTTCAACCTCTACATACGGGAAGAATCTTGGTTCCTTCGTTCATAAATAGTTAATAACAAAACTTCCCATTGCTGTGCACATAGTACTATTCAAGTGTTTGCTTGTTTGGTCATAGTTATTGTAAATGCTGGCCTAATGAATGTTGTAGACTACAAATATAACTGTGTCAACATTGTCAACAGAGGTAACTTTCATAGTTTAAATCAAGATTGAATGATTAAGCGGTTAACATGTTTACCTATGCTTGGTTGTCATTCTTTGGAGCAGTTATGTAGTAGAAAATTGGCTCATAACCAAAACCTAGACAGTACAATAATAACAAAGTTTGTGAATCAAGGAAAGAAAGTATCTCCTTTTGTTAGTATGAGGATGATCCAAACTAAAGCTTTAAAAGTACTGTAATATTTTTAATTATAACGATGAACAAAAAACGCACATGTCATTTTTCAGTGTAGTCTCCCTGACGTTGAATTCACATGTTCCACAGTGTATAGGCACCACAGTGTAAGAATTCTTTTGGTCGTGTGTGTGGACAGTAGTACGTTGTGGTTTTCACCTTTTCGTCACTTGTAAGACTGGGCGCAAATTGAGACGCGTATAGCGCGTGTGGCGTGGCGCGACGCAGCGCAGCGCGCGTTTTTGTAACATCACAGGTTCAAATGGGACCGCGCAAATTGCGACGCGACGCGACTGGGACGTGACACGCGCCTGTGCCAGGTCGCGCGGCGTTGTGGTTGAGGCACAGTTTCTCGCGCCGCGCGTCGCGCGTGCCTTGCTAGCACCGTGGGAAATTTGAGGCGCGGAGCGGAAAAGTAGCCCGGCCATATGCTCACATGGAAACGGTGCATATGAGCGGTGGTAATATTGCCCATACGATAAATTTTGCCTTACTGAGTACTAAATTTCATTGCCTTTGCGTAGTGTTTCGTTTTTCGCCATTTAAACGCTCCATCTTTCTTCGTTAGTACATTAAACTTTTTTATTATTTGTATCTGTATATGATGAAGATGAAGTTTGAGATATGATACTGCGTGAAGAGTTTGACAGAACACTGAAAGACCTAAGTCGAAACAAGGCCCCGGGAGTAGACAACATTCCATTAGAACTACTGACAGCCTTGGGAGAGCCAGTCCTGAGAAAACTCTACCATCTGGTGAGCAAAATGTATGAGACAGGCGAAATTCCCTCAGACTTCAAGAAGAATATAATAATTCCAATCCCAAAGGAAGCAGGTGTTGACAGGTGTGAAAATTACCTAACTATCAGTTTAATAAGTCACAGCTGCAAAATACTAACGCGAATTCTTTACAGACGAATGGAAAAACTGGTAGAAGCCGACCTCGGGGAAGATCAGTTTGGAGTCCGTAGAAATGTTGGAACACGTGAGGCAGCAATATTGACCCTACGACTTATCTTAGAAGCTAGATTAAGGAAAGGCAAACCTACATTTCTAGCATTTGTAGACTTAGAGAAAGCTTTTGACAATGTTGACTCGAATACTCTCTTACAAATTCTGAAAGTGGCAGGGGTAAAATACAGCGAGCGAAAGGCTATTTACAATTTGTACAGAAACCAGATGGCAGTTATAAGAGTTTTGTTTTGTTTTTCTTCTGTCAAGAAAAATGCATACTTCAGTAACTGATGAGTCATTGGCCGCTGGGATTGTATCATATGCCTCCGCTATGTTTTCAGATCGCAAGAAGGGACAGAGGGTAGTGAATAAGGAAGCAAGGAATATTATAATGTTATCTTCTCATTACCTAGTATGCTGACGTAAGTGTACGATCTGTTACAAAAATTTAGAAAGGGATAATCTTCACAGGTGTGATCCCTTTGTGCTCGTGGTAAAAAGCGTCCAAGATCTGCAGTATAGAAGTCTGTGATTACTCTGATATGGATGTAATAATGTAATACAACACACTGTTCTACATGCATGTGAACATCACATTTCCACTGCAAGCTAGAAACAGTCGAAAAGCAGTCACAAATAACAATGTTTTAATTGGTTCGCCATGATGAGAAAAAGCCTTTCAACTGTTGCATGCACATTATCAGCATTAATAAACTAAGTATACAACAGGCTACACAAATGAAGAAAATGGTCGGAATGATTACGAAAGTAGGAATAGCCTAAAAGAGTGTTGTGATTAGATATATTTTATTTGTTGAAATGTACTGCTAACAAAGGCAGATCTACTTTCATGACAATGTTTTTCGAACTCCAACTCACAAGGAATTCCTGTCGCGCTCATTATCCTCCGCTGCTGACAATACACTGACCATTGTGTTATGCGACAGATCAGTTGTTTATTTTTCTCAATAACAACTATTTTATTCGCGATCACACATTGTCAGTTTACCAAGCCGTAGGTGAGTAACCAGTATCTGGCACGTGCCTATCATTCCCCCTGAAGGAACGCTCGTCGTTATTTTAATACTGCTCAGATCAAGAGAAGGAATATAATCCTTTGGTAAGTTTCCATTCCAGTCGCTCAGTGTTAAAAATACGATGGGTTACGTGGATTCCACCAAAATTCAAACGGAATTGGCAATCTATTTTTGTGTGAGTTGTTAATCTTTTCTCATTCGAAGAAGCATCACCGTTTGTGAGTTGTTGTTGTTGTGGTCTTCAGTCCTGAGACTGGTTTGATGCAGCTCTCCATGCTACCCTATCCTGCGCAAGCTTCTTCATCTCCCAGTACCTACTGCAGCCTACATCCTTCTAAATCTGCTTAGTGTATTCATCTCTTGGTCTCCCTCTACGATTTTTACCCTCCGCGCTGCCCTCCAATACTAAATTGGTAATCCCTTGATGCCTCAGAACATGTCCTACCAACCGATCCCTTCTTCTAGTCAAGTTGTGCCACAAATTTCACTTCTCCCCAATCCAATTCAATACCTCATCATTAGTTATGTGATCTACCCATCTAATCTTCAGCATCCTTCTGTAGTACCACATTTCGAAAGCTTCTATTCTCTTCTTGTCCAAACTATTTATCGTCCTTGTTTCACTTCCATACATGGCTACACTCCATACAAATACTTTTAGAAACGACTTCCTGACACTTAAATCTATACTCGATGTTAACAAATTTCTCTTCTTCAGAAATGCTTTCCTTGCCATTGCCAGTCTACATTTTATATCCTCTCTACTTCGACCATCATCAGTTATTTTGCTCCCCAAATAGCAACACTCCTTTACTACATTAAGTTCTCATTTCCTAATCTAATTGCCTCAGTATCACCCGATTTAATTCGACTACATTCCATTATCCTCGTTTTGCTTTTGTTGATGTTCATCTTATATCCTCCTTTCAAGACACTATCTATTCCGTTCAATTGCTCTTCCAAGTCCTTTGCTGTCTCTGACCGAATGACAACGTCATCGGCGAACCTCAAAGTTTTTATTTCTTCTGCATGGACTTTATTTCTTACTCCTAATTTTTCTTTTGTTTCCTTTACTGCTTGCTCAATATACAGATTGAATAACATCGGGGAGAGGCTACAACCCTGTCTCGCTCCCTTCCCAACCACTGCTTCCCTTTCATGTCCCTCGACTCTTATAACTGCCATCTGGTTTCTGTACAAATTGTAAATAGGCTTTCGCTCGCTGTATTTTACCCCTGCCACCTTTAGAATTTGAAAGAGAGTATTCCAGTCAACATTGTCAAAAGCTTTCTCTAAGTCTACAAATGCTAGAAACGTAGGTTTGCCTTTCCTTAATCTAGCTTCTAAGATAAGTCGTAGGGTCAGTATTGCCTCACGTGTTCCCATATTTCTACGGAATCCGAACTGATGTTCCCCGAGATGGGCTTATACTAGTTTTTCATTCGTTTGTAAAGAATCCGCGTTAGTATTTTGCAGCTGTGACTTATTAAACTGATAGTTCGGTAATATTCACATCTGTCAACACCTGCTTTCTTTGGGATTGGAATTATTATATCTTCTTGAAGTCAGAGGGTATTTCGCCTGTCTCGTACATTTTGCTCACCAGATGGTAGAGTTTTCTCAGGGCTGACTCTCCCAAGACTGTCAGTAGTTCTAATGGAATGTTGTCTACTCCAGGGGCCTTGTTTCGTCTTAGGTCTTTCAGTGCGCTGTCAAACTCTTCATGCAGTATCTTATCTCCCATTTCATCTTCATCTACATCCTCTTCCATTTCCATAATATTGTCCTCATGTACATCGCCCTTGTATAGACCCGCTATACAGGGTGTTACAAAAAGGTACGGCCAAACTTTCAGGAAACATTCCTCACACACAACGAAAGAAAATATGTTATGTGGACATGTGTCCGGAAACGCTTACTTTCCATGTTACGGCTCATTTTATTACTTCTCTTAAAATCACATTAATCATGGAATGGAAACACACAGCAACAGAACGTACCAGCGTGACTTCAAACACTTTGTTACAGGAAAATTTTCAAAATGTCCTCCGTTAGCGAGGATACATGCATCCACCCTCCGTCGCATGGAATCCCTGATGCGCTGATGCAGCCCTCGAGAACCGCGTATTGTATCACAGCCGTCCACAATACGAGCACGAAGAGTCTCTACATTTGGTACCGGGGTTGCGTAGACAAGAACTTTCAAATGCCCCCTTAAATGAAAGTCAAGAGGGTTGAGGTCAGGAGAGCGTGGAGGCCATGGAATTGGTCCGCCTCTACCAATCCATCGGTCACCGAATCTGTTGTTGAGAAGCGTACGAACACTTCGACTGAAATGTGTAGGAGCTCCATCGTGCATGAACCACATGTTGTGTCGTACTTATAAAGGCACATGTCAACACAAGCACCGAAGTCAACATTACCTTCCTTCAACTGGGCCAACTGGCGGTGAATCGAGGAAATACAGTACATACTGACGAAACTAAAATGAGCTCTAACATGGAAATTAAGCGTTTCAGGACACATGTCCACATAACATCTTTTCTTTATTTGCGTGTGAGGAATGTTTCCTGAATGTTTGCCGTACCTTTTTGTAACACCCTGTATACTCCTTCCACCTTTCTGCTTTCTCTTCTTTGCTTAGTACTGGGTTTCCATCTGAGCTCTTGATATTCATACAAGTGATTCTCTTTTCTCCAATTAAATTCAATATTTCTTCTGTCACCTAAAGATTTCTACTAGCCCTCGTCTTTTTACCTACTTGATCCTCTGCTGCCTTCACTACTTTATCCCTCAAAGCATTCTTCTAATGCATTTCTTTCCCCCATTCTTGTCAATTGTTCCCTTGTGCTCTCCCTGAAACACTGTACAACCTTTGGTTTACTCAGTTTATCCAGGTCCCATCTCCTTGAATTCCAACCTTTTTGCAGTTTCTTCAGTTTTAATCTACAGTTCATAACCAATAGATTGTGGTCAGAGTCCACATCTGCCCCTGGAAATGTCTTACAATTTAAAACCTGGTTACCAGAATTCTGTCTTACCATTATATAATCTGTCTAAAACCTGTCAGTATCTCCAGGCTTCTTCGACATATACAACCTTCTTTTATGGTTCAAATGGCTCTGAGCACTATGGGACTTAACATCTGAGGCCATCAGTCCCCTAGAACTTAGAACTACGTAAACCTAACTAACCTAAGGACATCACACACATCCATGCCCGAGGCAGGATTCGAACCTGCGACCGTAGCAGTCTCGCGGTTCCGGTCTGAAGCGCCTAGAACCGCACGGCCACCGCGGCCGGCCAACCTTCTTTTATGATTCTTGAACCAAGTGTTAGCTATGATTAAGTTGTGCTCTGCGCAAAATTCTACCGGGCGGCTTCCTCTTTCATTTCTTACCCCCAATCCATATTCACCTACCACTTTTCCTTCTCTCCCTTTTCCTACTGCCGAATTCCAGTCACCCATGGCTATTAACCTTTCGTCTCCCTTCACTGTCTGAATATTTCTCATGGTGAATGGTTTAATTGTACTTCCTTTGTCACAGTATAATTTGCCAAACTCATCTCACAGCATCTATTGAGACAGAATTCCGAAAGTAGTGCCTCATTGAACACGTAATTGGCAATCACAGAGCTCAATAGCTTACGAAAAACCTCATAGTGTCGCTTTGCAGTAACATAAAGGAAGAAATTTTATGTTTTTTTTTCATACTAGGAAGCTCTTGTTTCGCCTGCTGTCGATAACTCTTAAAAAATTACAGTCACCGGAGTGAAATAAATAAAAAGGGAAGTATAAGTACCGATATATCGCCCTAGATAAAAAAGTTCCGTGTGTTTAAGAATTGACAAAACACTCCCCTCCTTGTGTGCTATCATTCGCCAAACTTTCGTTTCGATGTCTCGAGCGGTTTAGGAGATATGAGAGATGTTACGAGTATTTCATTCTCGCGGGCATGAGATCGGAAGTGAGCGCGCTACATGGGATCCATTTTCTCGAGATCGGAGGCAGATTGAGCATGTTAGCTAAATTTCATACGCAGCAACATATGGTGTAATACGCACCAAACGCAAAATCATAGCAACCCCTAATTTTCGTTGCAAACTTTTTGAGTTTTGCGTAGTGTCTTACTAAAATGTGTATATCACAATAAGAATGGTCATTAGAGAGTTGTGGGCACTTCGTCATGAAGCCGGCATATAACGCTACAAGTAAGGCAAAAATCATATATTTTCAGCGAATAGTTTCTGTAAAATCGTTTGAGAAAGATAACAGGTTGCGCGCGCTTCGTTTCTGTCAGCGCAGAGCGTCGCCAGTCGGCGCGTGCGACGTATGGTGTACGCGTCGCAATATGCGCTGGACCCTCGCGACTCGTGCGGCACGTGCGTGTCGCGCTGTAGTGTCGTGTCACGTCACAAGTGCTATACGCGTCTCAATTTGCGCCTAGCCAAAAATGCCTGCCTCCCATTGCTTCTTTGAGTGCACCAAACAGATAAAATTCACTAGGAGCGATGTCTGGAGAATAAGCAGCATGCACCAGATATTCAAATTTAATTTTCTGAATAGTCTCGACTACCGTATGGGCTGTATATGGTCGGGTGTAGTCATGCTGCAGCAATACTTCAGAAGATGCAAGTCAACGTTGTTTACTCCTGAGTGCAGGGTGAAGTTGATTTTTCAGCATGTCTGAATTAGAAGTACTGGTTACCATTAATCCCCTAACCATTTAATGCTACAAAATTTCTCCATTTGTATCCCAGAAGAGAATGAGCATGACTTTTCCAGCAGACGGTTGAGTGCGGAATATTTTTGGTTTCAGCGATGTGCTGTGGTGCCTTTCCTTGTTTGGACTTCTCGTTTCTGGCTGGTGTAGTGGACCCAAGTCTCATCTCCTGTAACAACTTTTCCTTGAAATGCATCACCTGCTAGTGGAAAAAATGTTCAAATGTGTGTGAAATCTTATGGGACTTAACTGCTAAGGTCATCAGTCCCTAAGCTTCCACACTACTTCACCTAAATTAACCTAAGGACAAACACACACAATCATGCCCGAGGGAGGACTCAAACCTCCACCGGGACCAGCTGCACAGTCCAGGATTGCAGCGCCCCAGACCTCTCGGCTAATCCCGCGCGGCCTTGCGAGTGGAAACAATGCATGACTTCTTCACAGGCATCGACATAACGGTCCTTCAAATTGACAGCCAACTGAGGTGGCACTGATCTTCTAAACACTTTATCGAAGTGCGATACATTGTGAACAATATTCTGCTCTGAACCAATACTAATCTTCAAACCTGCGGCTAATTCGTTCAGAGTTACACGTCTGTTCTCCTTTACAAGCGACTCCACAAACGTAATGTCCTCGCTGGTCACTACAGGGTGAGCCTGCCCTCGTCTTTGGACATCCTCCACAGAAGTTACACCGCTTTTAAACTTCCTACACCACTCGTAGACTTGATGTTACGGCAAACACGAATCACCGTTCTGCGACATTATTCTCCGATGAAATTCGATTGGTTTGATACCACCATAACACAAAAAAACGCATCATACATTACTGTTCATGTACAGTGCACGTTGACAGTGAGGCAGACAGTTTGTTGTGGAAGCTGATTCCTTCTCCAGTATTGTGGAATTTCTGCCACCTGTTGGTCACTTTCTGAACCTCAAGGAAGGCTAATGCCACCAGCCAACAGCATCACACAGCTTATCTAAATTTTATGGAACTTTTAAGGTTTTCATTTGAATCACCCTCGTACAATATACAATGTTTCGCCAAGAACCTACAGTTGAATCAATTAAAATATATATTTCCTATTACCACGTTTTTGTAATATCTACACTCAGTGAAAGATTTACCATCATTATAACCAAATAAAAATACTTTTTAAAGTCATTATCTCAGGAAGAATTCCACTAACAGCTAGTAAAATTGTTGATTATTAAAACATAATCATCTGGTGCAACATACATGGTGAAAAGCAAAGTACACATTTCGTGGATAAGCAAAGTACACATTTCGTATCTAAAATATACTCACAACGTTACAAGATCATAGGCATCCAACTGCGGTTACAAAGGCATGTTTTAAAATTTGACTGCATCTAAAAAGAAAACAGAAAAATATTTCTGCTAGCCACCTGGACTCTCTTTGTCATTTGTGCGGGCCGCTTTTACTTTACCGAACACCGAGTTGCGCTGCTGTCATACCGGTAAGACACTCCCACCTGATACATTCCACATAGTAATTTGCATAGTGCTGCGGCTGATCATGTTAGCAGTGACAATTTTTGTATCGTCAATCCAGCCTCTTTAAAACTTTTAGGTCCACTCACTATAAAATATTTTTCTTTTTCAATTTTGGAAACATAGCTATGTAGCCACAGGTTTCACCCAACAGCAGTTTGTCCTAAATGAATGGAGAACATCTTGGTTACCTTTAACCATAGTATTTACGGTATTCACTGAGTAGTAAATTTCGACCAGGGGCGACGGGTATTCCTACGGTCTTTTAACGTTGTGAGTATACTGTAGACATCCCTTTATTAAGTTTAATATCCACACTATGTGGTGATATTGTACTTTGCTTTTTACCATGTAGGTTGCACCTGGTGATACGACTTCAGACCACAAAACCGGTTGTGTCTAAATAAACAACAATTTTACCAGCTGTTAGGCAGTTCTTCCTAACATCATGCCTTTCAACAGCTGAAGATGCAGGGAATATTAAAATAGTTTGTTACCTTTAAGTATTGATATTTCTACAGTATTGTGAATCTCTACATATATTCTTAAGTTGTAATGCAGTTTGAACACAATGTGTTACTTCAAATAATACTGTCTTACTTTAATACTGTTCTATAGTTAAAGAAAATTGCTGAAGGCTGGAGTTGAGGATAACTCCTGTTGTAGTTATGATACTAACAATTCTTATATATAGAAACTAACCAGTAGTGTCGAACAGACGAATGCAGAAGACAACATTCCAACTGGCAGCAGTGACGCTGAGAAGATGTATGAGACCAGATCCTCACTGCCAAGCCAACTGGAATGACACCTCTCCACCCTTCCCCCTCGCATCCACTTCCCCGTCCCTCTGGGAAATACCCCCACTGATGCAAGCACACCATTGATGTAAAATTAATTGACAAAATAATTAAATCGATAAATTAATTAACCCCTCCCCCTCTGGTCAATCCTCCATCCCACCCACCACTCCCCTTCCCCTCTCTCATCTGAAAATTGTCAGGAAAAAGACCAAGTCTGTGCCACAGAGGAGGGATCTCATGACAGGAGAGTCAAATCAGTGTCACTTACATATCAAAGGATATACTGTTTAGTTATAAAATTTCGTTCGCAGGACCAGATCTCTTTTTTATTTGGTGGGAAAATCTCATCATTCTGTGCTGTTTGGGAAGACGCAGGCCTTGTAAAATACATCAAAGAAAGTAATCAAACAGATCGCTTTTTTTCGATCACACAAGGAATCATGAAATCGACATTAACATAAACCACCGCACATGATTACACTGTTAAAAATCTCTTGATCACATCATCACACCAATCGCAGGGCAGATGCATCGACCGCTTTGCTGGTCTGCACTGCATGCTGGTGTCTAAAGAGGCCGTGCTATCCCCATTCAGGCCCTGCGACATCTGTCAGCCACTGCACCAACTGCTGTATCACAGTATAAGCACACCCCAAGTGGCTACTGCCTGTTGCATGCCACTGCTTGGAAGAATTTTGGCCAACCTGTCCAAACCGGCAGACCGTAGTCTCTCAGAGCACTGCATTCATTTTTTTGTGACTGTCTGGCAGCCAAGTCACCTCACAACCGCAGTCCCCTTTGCCACCTCAAATGACTACTTCTGGTTCCATCACCTGCACAATCTGCTGCCAGATACACACCTTACATACCAGGTCAGTGGAAGCAGCTGCCCTATGTGCTCCCCCTGCTGTGTAGGTACTTACTGAGTTAGTTCACAATACCACCAGCAGAGGACTCTGGGAGATGCATCCCACCACCCTCCTCTCTCCAATTCCCTCTCCACATCTTCGTCTCACCCCTCCAGTTACTTGCAGATGGTCAAAGATTCAGGTGGTGGCAACTATTTGATTCAGATGGCGGCAGCTCTTTGATATTGATAACTGGGAAATTCCTCTCGAAACATATGCTCTCTCTCTTTCTCTCTCTCCTCCCTCAGATGGCTACTTTCCACCCAGTGAGAGACTGTCATGTGCCACACTAACCTCACCTTTGTCCTTGCACAAATTTATATATATATATATATATATATATATATATATATATATATATTTAAACAGATTAATTATACTAAGGACACATTTGATTTTTATGAATTTTGCAGCGAATAAATTGTCTTTTCTTTTAATTCACAAATTTTGTAAATTGTGAGCCAGTGGTGTCGTGAACTTACGTCGACTCTGGTATCCTTGGTTGTAATCGTCTTCTTCCGCCATAAGTATTTATCATTTTTGACCGTGTGTATAAGATTAATTCTTAATCGGACTTCCTCTTCTGATGCAAGCGGCTTGTTGACATAACACTAGGATAATGCGCGGAAGAAAAGAAAACTTTCATGGGTTTCATAGGATTATTATTCAGAAAACACATTATATTACAAGAAATACGTCTTCTCGCCACGAGAACTAAAGACAGAGTCTCTCTAATGATAGCCAAAATAATTGAATGGAGTTTTTGTCATTTGTTATTTGCCTTCCGGCGTAGCAAAATACAGGGTGATTCAAAAAGAATACCACAACTTTAGGAATTTAAAACTCTGCAACGACAAAAGGCAGAGCTAAGCACTATCTGTCGGCGAATTAAGGGAGCTATAAAGTTTCATTTAGTTGTACATTTGTTCGCTTGAGGCGCTGTTGACTAGGCGTCAGCGTCAGTTGATGCTAAGATGGCGACCGCTCAACAGAAAGCTTTTTGTGTTATTGAGTACGGCAGAAGTGAATCGACGACAGTTGTTCAGCGTGCATTTCGAACGAAGTATGGTGTTAAACCTCCTGATAGGTGGTGTATTAAACGTTGGTATAAACAGTTTACAGAGAATGGGTGTTTGTGCAAAGGGAAAAGTTCTGGACGGCCGAGAACGAGTGATGAAAATGTAGCACGCATCCAGCAAGCATTTGTTCGCAGCCCAGGAAAATCGACTCGCAGAGCTAGCAGAGAGCTGCAAATTCCACAATCAACTGTATGGAGAGTCCTACGAAAAAGGTTAGTTATGAAACCTGAACGTCAACTACCCGAGGCGATGGATCGGCCGCCAGGCAGCCCGTGACAGAGCACTTCATCACTGGCCTCCAAGAAGCCCTGATCTTACCCCCTGCGATTTTTTCTTATGGGGGTATGTTAAGGATATGGTGTTTCGGCCACCTCTCCCAGCCACCATTGATGATTTGAAACGAGAAATAACAGCAGCTATCCAGACTGTTACGCCTGATATGCTACAGAGAGTGTGGAACGAGTTGGAGTATCGGGTTGATATTGCTCGTGTGTCTGGAGGGGGCCATATTGAACATCTCTGAACTTGTTTTTGAGTGAAAAAAAACCTTTTTAAATACTCTTTGTAATGATGTATAACAGAGGGTTATATTATGTTTCTTTCATTAAATACACATTTTTAAAGTTGTGGTATTCTTTTTGAATCACCCTGTATATCTTTATCGACGCTTACAGCGTCCGCGCTAATGACTATCGTCATTGGTTTTAAATTTTTGTCGTAGATTGTTGGGGCTTTTCCTTATGTACCTATACATCCTGAACAAAGTAGTGGATACCTGTTAAATCCCCAGCTGTGAATGTCTTGGAAATATTTCCACACTCCATCAGACTGACTGACTAATTAATTAAATCAACACCCTTTGTATGCGGCCTGGTTTTCCTTGCATCCTATTGGTGGATACTAGGATTAGTGTATTTGCCAGTGTTCGATCCTGTAGCTGCCCAGTTTCCAAATCCTACTCTTGCCCAGTCCAGACATTTTTCCCTTGCCTCCTATTGGTGGGCACTGGCACAGTTACGTCATTTGGTAGGTAGCGACCAGCTCAATTGCATGTTATGTCTTTAAGCAATTTGCAGGAGGGCCTGGACAGATGCTCGCTAGCAATACCACTGTTAGAAACAATAAATTGATCAATCGTGAATTTGACGTTGCGATTAGGTTTTTAAACCACTATAAAATTCCAAAGTTGTTTCTCTCTCCTACATTCAGAAGGACGAGGAAGGGCCTACTGTGTGATAGGATAGAGACAACAACAAATACCACTGCAGTGTATTGAGAAGTAGTAAACACGACATACTTAAACTATAATCCAATCCATAGTAGTAGTTGTCAAGGGTAGATGTTGGGGATCACTGAAACAGTTGTACAGTCCACGCGCTCTTGTTTCACTGTCCACACGCAAGCTCCAGGCCAGAGACTCGCGCAGCGCTGTTTGCCGCCATGTACGAGCATCTCAGTGATCGTGCCAGCTCAGCAGCCGGGATCGGCCTACCGGAGAGGACCACGTGGCAGTGTAGGGCGTCCGAAATTAATTGGAGTGGTATAAATTCGGATGTTATCAATATCTCCAACGTCAGCTCTTGTCATTGATCGATACTGAATCTTCTCAAATATCCACACACGAACTGGAGAATACTCGCAGCACACGCAATCACAAAGGCTGCCCAACACATACTGAGTATCAGTTCACTATTCACCCGCCTAGAGAGCGACACGGGTTTACCCTGCCCGACTGGCTGATGAGGCTTAGCAACAGCTCGCACCTTAAGCCGGAAATGTCAATTCCTACCGGCCACTGGCTACCTCTATCACACGCCCCACACTCCACACGGTGTCGTCCTAGGAAACCAGCCACATATTTATCACTGTAATTACAATGAGAAATTACGATGACAGCCCTAACCTGATGATATTCAACAATGAACAAAGTATCAGAAATACTACCCTTTCGTGATGGCTGTGGCTCTGGAAATATTAATATCTACATCCTTCTTATGACTGGTCGTAATTTTAAACGTAAAATCTTTCATATTCGTTATGACTATTGGTGCATTGAAACTGCTATTTTCAATATCAAATACATACCTCCCTTGTGACCAGACATAGTCATTTTCTTTGCACATGTCGGAACACTGACCACAGTTACTGTACTCTTCCAGACATACTTTAAAAGCCTGCTGATCATAGTGAATCTATCACACACCCCCTACCAGGTATAATACTTCGCCAATAACTGAATGCTGATGGCGACAAACAATACGGAGGGAAAATTCCGGAATGAATAGACATGCTCCAGTTGTTTTTCTTGCGAGTGATACCAGTGTGTTTTGCGGAAAATGGTTCAAATGGCTCTGAGCACTATGGAACTTAACATCTGAGGTCATCAGTCCCCTAGAACTTGGAACTACTTAAACCTAATTAACCTAAGGACATCACACACATCCATGCCCGAGGCAGTATTCGAACCTGCGACCGTAGCGGTCGCGCGGTTCCAGACTGAAGCGCCCCGAAACGCTCGGCCACACCGGCCGGCAGTGTGTCTTGCGAAGAGAGATGTAATCGTCTTATAAGCGACCAGCTATTAAAAACACGATCGCAACGACTATTTTACTGTCACCCTGCACGAAACGCGGTCTTGGTTCTACAGGCACACAAAAGAGTTGCTAACAATATCCACGTTAAAAACCGTACATGCTTTACAAATCGAGGTATGGTATTGCTTCTAAATTAAGTGGTCTTCCACAGGAATACTGCGACGTTGGATGTAGATGGTGATCACAGGGGTGTGTATTAACAGTCCGAAAGTGCTGATGCACGTCGCCAGCAGTGTAAGCTCCTAATAAAATCACCCTTCTCACCAAATTTAGAAAGTGATTCGGCTAAGCAACGTGGCATTAAGCCGATATTTTCAACTCCCTCATGTCAGTGCTAGATATTTCTCATACTACCAAATAATATTTGTAAAGCATACTATCTGACTGTCATGTAGACAGCGTAACAGAGGTTCTGCGAAATATCCATGGAGTTATAGCTGAGGGAGGACAATGGTTGATTGAGTATGATCACTTACAGTATATGGTATGCTATGTGAGGAACCACTTTAAAAAATGCAACGCTATATTGAAGTCATAAGAAATGTACAAAAGCCTATGGCCAATACACTAGCCTTCCAGATCTATAGTGTTATGCGTTCTGGTAGAAATTCTGTCTGCAATCTAGAATTAAGTCTCTCCACTCAACCACACAATTTCATCGAATGCGATGGAGGTGTCTTTTAATGAGTATGGCCATTGTTGAATCATATTCATGGCACTCTCATATCTTGAAACGAGTCACCTTTTTGAACCTATCTGCTAAAGATTCCATACAGCAAAACCCAGCAATGTTTTAGACAGTCTCTTTCCCTAACCGTTCCTCAGTCTCTGCCCCGTACCCCCTGCAGCATTGTCCATGTGATTTTCCAGTTTGAGTTGAAACTGAGTGGAAGTCGGAAAGCACTGTATCTACTACCTTTTGCATGCCGTGGAGAAACAGGGTGAGCTGAGTTAATGCGACAGGACCTTGTTTTGACCACTTGGTGGAAATGGGAACATGTTGTCATAGCTCCACCAACCATGTACACTGCGTAAGGCAGACACCAAATGAAGTTTTCTCCTGTAGCAAGAAGTAGTAGAAAAGACAGTGCAAGCAGTTACTGTGGTGTATCTTAGGGAAAATTAGGAAGACTTCACATCATACGGGAACTGGAAGAAGGACAAGGATTTTGCTACAGCATTGTGGTATGTTTTCAAACTATGAGTACATACAGATACATGTCTAAATGAAATCTATATTAGGGTGCATTCATGTCTGTCACCCAAACATTTTCTCCCTGCTCGTTACTTTGTGGCATCCAACACAGAAAAACTATGAACTATAAAAACTTCCTCAACATCATATGGTCATAAGATATTACCACATCCCTCTCTTTCGATATAATGAAAACAAATACCATCTGTGTGCTGACATCGAGCATATGTGACAATCCTATTACATACACATCTATTGGTCCATTGGAGCAGGTGTCCAGTGATCCAAGTTGTTTGTACAAAAAAGTATAAAGTTTTGTCGCCCATGCTGTAGAAGAACCACATCCCACAGACTATCAATGATTGTGTTTTTCTTTCATAAACATTTTATTTCTTTGTTTTTCTGCTGCAACACATCCAACCAAAGCATGAGTACAGCTTTGTACACCACCATACACTTTGTTTTTCCACAACAACATCGAGATCTGTGTCAGGTGCTAAACTGATATTAACACATTTCAATCCATTGGCTTTCTCAGAAAGCTGGACATTGCATGATGTAAACTATGCTGCTGCCACACCTAAGATAGAGACAGTGTTTCTTATTGACAAAAATGTGTAGGACATCGCGACATATTGTATTGTGGAGCATTTCCAAGTTGTTTGTACAAAACAGTATAAAGTTTTGTCGCCCATGCTGTAGAAGAACCACATCCCACAGACTATCAATGATTGTGTTGTTCTTTCATAAACATTTTATTTCTTTGTTTTTCTGCTGCAACACATCCAACCAAAGCATGAGTACAGCTTTGTACACCACCATACACTTTGTTTTTCCACAACAACATCGAGATCTGTGTCAGGTGCTAAACTGATATTAACACATTTCAATCCATTGGCTTTCTCAGAAAGCTGGACATTGCATGATGTAAACTATGCTGCTGCCACACCTAAGATAGAGACAGTGTTTCTTATTGACAAAAATGTGTAGGACATCGCGACATATTGTATTGTGGAGCATTTCCAAACAGCTGTCCAAAGGTGATCATCTATACATTTAATCTGATCTTCCACAGTGATGAGGTAGCAGGTATCTCAGTATTCCGTTTTTCGAAGAGAGCCTGAGCATTCATTTCTCATTTTGGTGATGCATACTGCACTCAGGTATATGATCGATGTTTAGGTGTCCTAGGTGGTAGTCATCCTGACCTTCAAATCTTTGGACACTGCATCTTTCATTTTTATGACTTACAGTGCATAACCACATGTGAGACAAAGGGATATTCTGCAGGTCTTAAGCCGGCCGGTGTGGCCAAGCGGTTAAAGGCGCTACAGTCTGGAACCGCGTGACCACTACGGTCGCAGGTTCGAATCCTGCCTCGGGCATGGATGTGTGTGATGTCCTTAGGTTAGTTAGGTTTAAGTAGTTCTAAGTTCTAGGGGACTGATGACCTTAGAAGTTAAGTCCCATAGTGCTCAGAGCCATTTGAACCATTTGCAGGTCTTAAACCCATAGAGCATGGAGAGCATGCACCAACAGTTGTCAATCCCACCTGTGGAGGAATGGAATGATTTTCATACAGTAAGGTGAGCATGTAAGTACCCTCACCCCTCCACATATTTTGTCGTATCTTCATCGATTTTACGTATTTCATCAATTTTCGAAATCTTTCTAGGTTTTCCATGATTTCAACGCATTTTACATAATTACTCGAGGTGCAAACTATCACTCTCGACGAGTTGTCACGTCAAGAAACGTCTAACCGCATCGTTCTTATGATGCTAAGACATTGCAGAATGGTTATCACTTCCTGTATTATTGTTAAATCACCCTCTCCATTACTTTGCATGGCTTTTACAGGTTGTACATAAAGACCAGGAACACTTTCAATTATTTTTTGCAGAAGAATCAAACATTGTACAGACATCGTACATATGTCATTTTGACGAGAAATGCTGAAAGGTTTATTTTCATGTGTACCGCTACAGTGTAGTTAGGTAATTTGCCGATAGTCAGCGCTAGTCGCAAACATGGCGAGTTCAGGTGCGCAGCGAGCTGTTTCATGAAATGGCCTCACTGATCACCAGATCTCACTCTGTGTGACTTTTTTCTGTGGGGACACATTAAAGATCTGGTGTGTGTAGTGCATCTACCACCTGATGTAACAGAGCTCTGAGAGAGAACACAGGAAGCGACTGCCACAGTTGACAATGCCATGCTAGGATGGATATGGCAAGAATTCGATTACCATATTGACATCTGCCGGGTCACTCATGGTTCGCATATCGAATGTTTGTAAAAAAACTTTCAGAGTTTCTCTTCAAAATGCAATATGTATGACATCTGTACAACGTTTAGTTCTTGTGCAATAGATAATTGAAAGTGTTCCCGGACTGTATGTACACCCTGTATACATGTGGGCACATAGAGTATAACACCTGTATTGACCAGTGCCAGTCATATAGACCAGTTTTCTCGTTCTAATACTATGACTGTCGTTCTGTGAAGACTTGTCCATACCAATCTTACTCACGCCATGCATCCAATTATGCACGGTCTCTCGAGATGCTTGTGTGCTGAGGAATTTAGTACTCCTGATTGGTGTATAGTAGATATGAGCCTGATACATTTGAGAGTGTTGTGGTGATGTGACAGACGATTAAGAAGAAGAAGATAAAGAAGAAGAATGAAAATTTGAGTTATGCAAGCTGGAGCTCCAGATGGAAGTTTCAAACATTTTAACATAATTCTGTAGAATTATTGTAGTGTCTGCATTCCATACCAAGAAGGTGCTGGGGATTGAGAAATGATTGTAGAACATAAACACATATACATAGCAATGGTGTTTGATATGTGAAATTACATGCCTTGCTGCAGTAGCTCCATGAAAAGAACACACTCTCTTTCACACACAAAACTTTCGTCAATGAAACATATACATAGGGATTGCAGTCCCTCACAAACCCCTGTCACTAACATAGAATCACTGCAGTTATGAAACTCAGGACACAATTTATGTGTATGATTTGAAAGAGAAATGGAGTACTTCACATACATCTTCACTCATATAGACAAGGGTGTTGTAACAGGTTTTCCATCGATGGGCATAATTCATCACACATGTTTTGGAAATCCTCTGCTGACAGTGGTATGGAAAGGTTTGCTGTTAAAGATTGCAAGTAGATGGCAATCTAAATCACACACAGAACACACAGCTGTGCACAAGTCAACCGCATGTTATACCACACAACTGATATACCTCGAAAAACAACGGGAAAAATGATTAAATGCATGATAAGTGACCAGCCACAACATCTCTCTCTTTAGAGTGCATCATTGGTCTACCATTAAATCGTACCTCATTACAACCCCTCGCCACATGTATATAACTCTTGCAAGCTAAAGGAGGGGGCAGTTTAGAAATGATACAGGAACTGATCCATCCTGCAATGTCTTTGGTTGACAGCATCATAAGAACGATGAAATGAGTCATTTCTTGATATGACAACTCGTCAAGAGTGATGGTTTGCACCTCGACTAATTAAGTAAAATGCATTGAAATCATGGAAAACCTGATAAAGTTTCGAAAATTGATGGAAATATGTAAGACTGATGAAGATACAACAAAAAATGTGGAGGGATGAAGGTACTTACATACTTGCCTTAGTGTATGGAAAGCATTCTATTCCTCCACCAGTGAGATTGACAACTGATAGTGCTTATCCGTGTTCTAAGACTTGCAGAATATCCCCTTGTTTCACATGTGGCTATGCACTATAAGTCATTAAAACGAAAAACACAGTGTCCAAACATTTGAAGATCAGTATGACTGCCGCCTAGGACAGTAAAACGTGGATCATATACCTGGGTGCAATATACACCACCAATATGAGGAGTGAATGCACAGAGCCTCTTCGAAAAACGAAATACTGAGGCATCTGCTACCCCATCACTGTGGAAGGTGAGATTAAATGTACAGATTATCACGTTCAGATAGCTGTCTGGAAACGCTCCACAATACCGCAAACTCTTCCAGTTTCCATATGTCGCGATGTCCTCCACATTTGTGTCAATAAGGAACACTGCCTCTGTCTTTTATTTCGACCATCCTCTGATATGTAGGAGCAACATAGTTTACACCATGTGATGACCAGCTTTCTGTGAGAGCCAATGGATTGAAAAGTGTTCCTGTTGGTTTACCACCTGGCACAGATCTCGAAGTGATGGAAAAACAAAGCATATGGTGGTGTACAAAGCTATAGTCATAAACTGCTTCAATGTTTTACAGCATAAAAACAGAGTACCAAACTATTTATGAAGGAACGACAGAGGAACCCCCTCTTGTCACTGATAGTGTATGGGATTTGGTCCTCCTACAGTATGGGCGACAAACCTTACATCAGTCTGTGCAAGTGACTTGGGTACATAACATCCGAATTCCTATCACACAAATCATCCCTGGCCGCCCTGCGTGACCGGGTGTTCCTCTCCAGCAGGCCGAAACTGCTGCTGACCTGGCACAATCGCTGAGACGCGCATACTGGGCGGCAATTAGTGCTGCCCTAGTCTCAGGCCTGGAGCACTACATGTGGACAGCAGAACATGAGCACGTGAAACATACGAGCGTTTCAGTGATACGTGACACCTACTCATGGCAACTACTGACATGGATTGGATTGTGGTTTAAGAATATTGTGTTTACTACTTCTCAATACATTGCAGTGGACTCTGCCTTGCAGTGGTACTTGTTGTTGTCTCTATCCTATCACACAGTAGGCCCTTCCTCCTCCTTCCGAATGTAGCAGAGAGAACCAACTTCGGAATTCTATAGTGCTTTAAAAACCTAATCGCAATGTCAAATTCCCAATTGATCAATTTATTGTCTCCAATAGTGGTATTGCCAGTGTGCATCTATCCAGCGGCTCCCGCAAATTGTTTAAATATATAACATGAAACTGAGTTGCAATTTGAAATTTTTAGCTACCTTCAACGTAATGATCTACCTACCAAATGACCTAACTGTGCCAGTATCCACCAATAGGAGGCGAGGAGGAAAATCCAGAAGGGGTAAGGGAGCCATCTGAGAGAGGAGAGAGAGAAAGAGAGAAAACATGTGTTTGGAGAGGAATTTCCCAGGTATCAATATCAAAGAGCTGCCACCACCTGTATCAAATAGTTGCCATGACCTGATGATTAGACCAACTGGAAGTAACCAGAGGAATGAGGGTAAGGAAAGGAAGGAATTGGAGGTAGAAGGGGTGGTGGGTTCCTTCTCCTAGCGTCCTCTGCTAGCAGTACTATGAACTAACTCAGTAAGTATCTATACAGCAGGGTGAACACGTAGAGCAGCTGCTTCCACTGACGTAGTATATAAGGTGTGTATTTGGGAGCACATTGTGCAGGTGATGGAACCAGAAGTAGTCATTCGAGGTGGCAGAGTACACCAGTGCTAACAAAGGGGACTGCTGTTGTGGGGGTGACCTGCCTGCCAGACAGTCACAAAAAAAATGCGTGCAGTACTCTGAGACACTATGGTCTTCTGATTTGGACAGATTGATCTTAATACTCCCAAGTATGGTATATGACAGGAAGTAGCATCTTGGGAGGTGGTAATACCATGAGACGGCTGTCGGTGAGGTGGCTGACAGTGGTCTCAGGACCCTAGTGGGTGTAGTGGAGCCTCTCAGAGACTGGTACATGGTGCAGCCTGGCAAAGTGGTTGGTGCATCTGCCCTGCTGTCGGTGCAAAGACAGGATCGAGAGATTTTTATCAGTGTAGTTATGTGCAGTGAGTTACTTTGAAGTCTCTTTTGTGATAATACTCCTTGTACAATCAGAAAAAAGCTATTCATTTAACTACTTCTTTTCAATGAATTTCACAAGACTTGCGTCTTCTGAAACAGCATAGAATGAGATCTCCCCCCCCCCCCCAAATAAAAAAGAGAGCCAACCCCTGTGAACTGAATTTTATAAATGACAAGTACATCCTTTGCTATGTAATTGTTGCTATTTATTTGAATTTTCTATCGTGAGATCCTTCCTCTCCAGCACAGATGGTGTCTTTTTCCTATCATTTTCCAGATGAAGGAGGGGAAGGTGAGTGGGGATTGGAGGGGAGGGCTGGGGTATTTACCAGAAGGGGGTTTTATTAATTTGTCAGTTCAATTAATTATTCATTTAATTTGATATCAAAAGTGTGTTTGCATCGGCAAGGGGATTTCCCAGAGGAGTCGGTGAAATGGAGGGGGAACAATAGAAGGGGGGGATGACTCGGAGCAGAGCAATAGGTTAAGAGGGGATTATAAATTTGGTAACCATGCAGATTGGTGTGATACCACAATTCCATCTTGAATAACTTTGGCAACAATGCAGAGTGAGGTGATGCCAGCTTTGCCCTACTACTAGGGCAATGTGTGCTCGAATTCTTTTGCCAGTTTAAATACTGATATAGATACTGCCTGTCTGCTGTCTGCTGGGAACTGCATTTACGTCTGTACTCTATAAATCACTGTGATGCTTATGGCATAGGGTACCTCCCATTATATCATTTATTTAGGGTTCATCCTGTTCCATTTGAGTGTGGTGTGTAGTAAGTACTGTTCTGTACACCAAGGTACTTCCCATACTTCACACCCGAATAGAACAGGAGGAACTTCAAATAAGTGCTTTAATGTAATTAATGTTGTAATAGTTATATCTAAGGTAGCAATACTCAGTGGGTTGTAGTAAATTCATAGATGCCTCATTTCCAAGCGTCTGTCGCCTCAGGTTTTTAGATTTCCCATAGGTGAGATGAACATGTAATTGCTCGAGTTATACTTCTTTGTACCCCCCCATGAACCATGGACCTTGCCGTTGGTGGGGAGGCTTGCGTGCCTCAGCGATACAGATAGCCGTACCGTAGGTACAACCACAACGGAGGGGTATCTGTTGAGAGGCCAGACAAACGTGTGGTTCCTGAAGAGGGGCAGCAGCCTTTTCAGTAGTTGCAAGGGCAACAGTCTGGATGATTGACTGATCTGGCCTTGTAACAATAACCAAAACGGCCTTGCTGTGCTGGTACTGTGAACGGCTGAAAGCAAGGGGAAACTACGGCTGTAATTTTTCCCCGAGGGCATGCAGCTTTACTGTATGATTAAATGATGATGGCGTCCTCTTGGGTAAAATATTCCAGAGGTCAAATAGTCCCCCATTCGGATCTCCGGGCAGGGACTACTCAAGAGGATGTCATTATCAGGAGAAAGAAAACTGGCATTCTACGGATTGGAGCGTGGAATGTCAGATCCCTTAATCGGGCAGGTAGGTTAGAAAATTGAAAAAGGGAAATGGATAGGTTAAAGTTAGATATAGTGGGAATTAGTGAAGTTCGGTGGCAGGAGGAACAAGACTTCTGGTCAGGTGACTACAGGGTTATCAACCCAAAGTCAAATAGGTGTAATGCAGGAGTAGGTTTAATAATGAATAGGAAAATAGGAATGCGGGTAAGCTACTACAAACAGCATAGTGAACGCATTATTGTGGCCAAGATAGATACGAATCCCACACCTACTACAGTAGTACAAGTTTATATGCCAACTAGCTCTGCAGATGACGAAGAAATTGAAGAAATGTATGATGAAATAAAAGAAATTATTCAGATAGTGAAGGGAGACGAAAATTTAATAGTCCTGGGTGACTGGAATTCGAGTGTAGGAAAAGGGAGAGAAGGAAACGTAGTAGGTGAATATGGATTGGGGCTAAGAAATGAAAGAGGAAGCCGTCTGGTAGAATTTTGCACAGAGCACAACTTAATCATAGCTAACACTTGGTTTAAGAATCATGATAGAAGGTTGTATACATGGAAGAACCCTGGAGATACTAAAAGGTATCAGATAGATTATATAATGGTAAGACAGAGATTTAGGAACCAGGTTTTAAATTGTAAGACATTTCCAGGGGCAGATGTGGACTCTGACCACAATCTATTGGTTATGACCTGTAGATTAAAACTGAAGAAACTGTAAAAAGGTGGGAATTTAAGGAGATGGGACCTGGATAAACTGAAAGAACCAGAGGTTGTACAGAGTTTCATGGAGAGCATAAGGAAACAATTGACAGGAATGGGGGAAACAAATACAGTAGAAGAGGAATGGGTAGCTTTGAGGGATGAAGTAGTGAAGGCAGCAGAGGATCAAATAGGTAAAAAGACGAGGGCTAGTAGAAATCCTTGGGTAACAGAAGAAATATTGAATTTAATTGATGAAAGGAGAAAATATGAAAATGCAGTAAATGAAGCAGGCAAAAGGGAATACAAACGTCTCAAAAATGAGATCGACAGAAAGTGCAAAATGGCTAAGCAGGGATGGCTAGAGGACAAATGTAAGGATGTAGAGGCTTTTCTCACTAGGGGTAAGATAGATACTGCCTACAGGAAAATTAAAGAGACCTTTGGAGATAAGAGAACCACTTGTATGAACGTCAGGAGCTCAGATGGAAACCCAGTTCTAAGCAAAGAAGGGAAAGCAGAAAGGTGGAAGGAGTATATAGAGGGTCTATACAAGGGCGATGTACTTGAGGACAGTATTATGGAAATGGAAGAGGATGTAGATGAAGATGAAATGGGAGATACATTACTGCGTGAAGAGTTTGACAGAGCACTGAAAGACCTGAGTCGAAACCAGGCCCCCAGAGTAGACAACATTCCATTGGAACTACTGACGGCCTTGGGAGAGCCAGTCCTGACAAAACTCCACCATCTGGTGAGCAAGATGTATGAAACAGGTGAAATACCCTCAGACTTCAAGAAGAATATAATAATTCCAATCCCAAAGAAAGCAGGTGTTGACAGATGTGAAAATTACCGGACAATCAGTTTAATAAGCCACAGCTGCAAAATACTAACGCGAATTCTTTACAGACGAATGGAAAAACTAGTAGAAGCCGGCCTCGGGGAAGATCAGTTTGGATTCCGTAGAAATACTGGAACACGTGAGGCAATACTGACCTTACGACTTACCTTAGAAGAAAGATTAAGGAAAGGCAAACCTACGTTTCTAGCATTTGTAGACTTAGAGAAAGCTTTTGACAATGTTGAATGGAATACTCTCTTTCAAATTCTAAAGGTGGCAGGGGTAAAATACAGGGAGCGAAAGGCTATTTACAATCTGTACAGAAACTAGATGGCAGTTATAAGAGTCGAGGGACATGAAAGGGAAGCAGCGGTTGGGAAGGGAGTAAGACAGGGTTGTAGCCTCTCCCCGATGTTATTCAATCTGTATATTGAGCAAGCAGTAAAGGAAACAAAAGAAAAATTCGTAGTAGGTATTAAAATCCATGGAGATGAAATAAAAACTTTGAGGTTCGCCGATGACATTGTAATTCTGTCAGAGACAGCAAAGGACTTGGAAGAGCAGTTGAACGGAATGGATAGTGTCTTGAAGGGAGGATATAAGATGAACATCAACAAAAGCAAAACGAGGATAATGGAATGTAGTCGAATTAAGTCGGGTGATGTTGAGGGTATTAGATTAGGAAATGAGACACTTAAAGTAGTAAAGGAGTTTTGCTATTTGGGGAGCAAAATAACCGATGATGGTCGAAGTAAAGAGGATATAAAATGTAGACTGGCAATGGCAAGGATAGCGTTTCTGAAGAAGAGAAATTTGTTAACATCGAGTATAGATTTAAGTGTCAGGAAGTCTTTTCTGAAAGTATTTGTATGGAGTGTAGCCATGTATGGAAGTGAAACATGGACGGTAAATAGTTTGGACAAGAAGAGAATAGAAGCTTTCGAAATGTGGTGCTACAGAAGAATGCTGAAGATTAGATGGGTAGATCACATAACTAATGAGTAGGTACCGAATAGGATTGGGGAGAAGAGGAGTTTGTGGCACAACTTGACCAGAAGAAGGGATCGGTTGGTAGGAGATGTTCTGAGGCATCAAGGGATCACCAATTTAGTATTAGAGGGCATCGTGGAGGGTAAAAATCGTAGGGGGAGACCAAGAGATGAATACACTACGGAGATTCAGAAGGATGTAGGTTTCAGTAGGTACTGGGAGATGAAGAAGCTTGCGCAGTATAGGGTAGCATGGAGAGCTCCATCAAACCAGTCTGAGGACTGAAGATCACAACAACAACAACTCACAAACGGTGATGCTTCTTCCTGTGACTGAGGCTGTGAGGTCGTTCCATTCCATTCCTCACAAGTTGTTGCATCCTGGTAGTTGACCGATTCCAGTTGTAAATCGTTGATATTTTATTCATAGTACAGTACGTTTTTGTGTTTTGTAAAGTGCACACTTTTACGTTTAAAGCATGTATCGAATGTCTGCACTGCTTGATAGTGTCTGTTTTTCATGTAGGAGGTGATTCTGATCGTAGTACCTCTTTATTCTAGTGCTCAAAATATATTTAAGGTTAAGATACGGGATGACAGACTTGTGGATCACTTTTGCTAACATTTTTGTAGACATGTGCAGCCTATGCTCTCTTCTGACTACTGGGCACAATGTAAAAAACCATGGTATATTATGGTTAAAAGAGAGTTAACTTAACGAAATGTTTCTATACAGTTTGATTGAGATTCCATTGTGATCTAGAACTTTGTTAATTTTTTTAGATTTCAGCTGTTTCTCAACACCACTGCCACTAACATTTGTGTCTGTCACCTTTGCAGTAGTGAGACAGTCATTGTGAATTTTTCTTTGTATAGGGAGATTTGAAAACAGTGATCAACATTTCTGTTTTATCTTTGCTACCTAACATTTCAGTTTCTGTATCATCCATTAGTGTCTGAACACTAACAAACTTTATATATGACCAGAATATCTTTGGGGTTTATAAAAGATCATGTGATAACATTGTCTTACATTTGATGTCAAGGTTTCAAGCATGGTCCTTTAGACAGTCAAATGCATTACTTTAGCGTCTGACTATCTATAGTTCTAGTTATTATTTAAGACCTGTTGTACTGTACTCGCTGTTTATTTATAGAAATTGCGTATCATTATAGATACCTCCCATGACGAAATATTCTATTAGGTACATATGTACCTGATGCTTGGTCAAATTTTCTTATAAACTTCATCCATGGTTCCTCTACATTCTACTGCCCTGAGCATGACACAAGGGCTGTTCAGTAAATAATGATTTTTTTTACAAGATACCTTTATTCATTCTCATAATTTTGGTGGTCCTTCTCCAAATAGGCTCCTCTGGATGTGATGGACTTGGCCTAATCTTTCGGTGAGTCTGACTGATGTGCTGGAAATGTGTTTTGAGAAATCCTTCAAAATCGCCTCCGCTCACTTCACAACTGCTTCTGATTATGGAGAATGCCTCCCTTAAAGATGGTAGTTCAGGGTAAGAAATAGAAAAAAGTGACAAGGGGCTATATCCGGACTATAGGAAGGATGTCAGATGCATTTCATATTGATTTTTTCAAGATATTCAGTTATAACATGTGTAATATGCAGCTGTGCATTATCTTAGTGCAGCATCCAACCTGTTTCATGGACATTCTAATGGTTCTATTTTAATATTCTACATTGATTATATGCTTTCTGATACTACGTAAGATAAGAGGTTAGCATTAATTATTTTCTTTATGTAGGTGAGACCGTTAGAAGCAGAGTATCTCATAGGAGGCCAAAATAAATGTTTGTTTTCAATTTAAATGAGCGCCAGGCTCCCTAGAAGATCATCATAACTGGTTTTCACTTAAATACAGTCAAGGCCAAAGTTCACAGATCTACGACAAATGATGTCTCTGAAAGTATTTGAACTCTCTCAAAATTAACTCGTGGCACCATTCAGATTTAAATAAAATAACGTTTTAAAATTATTTTATCACTTCTGCTCTTGAGGAAAGCTGTAAGAAAAGTTAATATTAAGTCCTCTGTGTAATGGCGGCCAATTGTTGCCAGTCAGTGATCACTGCTTTCATCATCTTCATAGCTAAAAAATACTAATTATTCTCTCTTTTCAATTAAAACATTACGATTAGTGGCTGGCATGTTCTTGAAATAATACAATGAACTCACTTTTACACATATATTTCCACCAATAACCTGATACACACCTTTTTTATCATCTAGAACAAAAGGAACATCTGCTATTGTTCGATGCTACACACAGTCTCTATCTAACAATAGTAACATGAGAATCATAAACAGCAGAAGAGAGAGTAAAACTTACTTTTCCATCTTCTATAGGAGAGTAATAACTTATCTTTTCCTGCTTCTATAGTTGTACAAAGATATGAATGTTTTATTTCACACAATTCTTTACTGCGATATTGTTTACCATCTTTATTGTCTTTCCCTATCATAGTACCGACGTTATACTTTTTGTAAATAATTTTATATACTTTCACAATTGATCTTCAGTCTCATATGTTTGGTCTTATTCAATATTTTTATACACACTTCACACACATTGTTCTTAAACATCGCAAAAGGGATACTACATGGCCCCCTGGGCTACAAGGAACATACTTTTCCAATGTCTGGGCCTTGTAGACCACAAGTGTCACTCTAATATCGTTGGGTTGTAATTCTTATTCACCTGCATTACAGTGTATGTATTTAGTTCAGGTAGCTTGATATATTTTGTTTTTAAAAGCTGGAGACTGATAATTGACATTAAGCTCCTCCATTTGGACACGGGCCGCAGGGAAACCCCAGAAATCCTCAGCGGAGCTAGCAAATTATATAATCTACATTGATTGATACAGATTGATTCTAAACGCTATCATAACATGGATATAGATACAAGATACATAATATTTCACTGAAACAAAAAGCAGATACATAAATATTACATAATGGTGTTCATTTCTTTTATTGTGCTGTGTTAGGTCGTAATTCTGTCATGATATTAAATGATCTGATTGGCGGCGACTTCCTCGTTCCGCGTCTGTGGCAATAGCGTCATCTTACGCCATCACTACATCTCGTGCCCGTTGCTATGGAGCGTCGGCTGGAAACCGATGTCTTCTTGCTTTAACGCCTGGCTGGAACCGGCATTCAGCAGTCAAAGGCGAGACTGTCGTTGTTCTATCAGCCTGGTGCGTCAGCATTATGGTGGGGTTGCGCACCGTCCACTCCCGTCCTCCGCATGGCACATAATGGTGTCTCGTACAGTTCATAGAACAAATGTACATATGTTATAGTTGATTGTTTGCTACCTGATGTTGAAGCTGTGGGTAGGTTCGGATTAATAGGTAATATTGCTTTGTCAAGTCACAGGCTCTGTCACTGGTCAATTTCTTTCTACTTGCATGAATCGTGGTGTTAAAGATGGCAGTACATTGTATGCCTAATTATACACTCACATATTTGATGCAATCAGTTCACAATAAAAATTAATGTTTCAGATTTTCTTTATTGGATGCATTTATACTGTACTCATCATTACTCAAATGTCCCACTACACTGTTCGTAACATCGTATTGTTGGCACAACAAAGTAGCGTCCAAACCAAAGATATTGTATTCACCTGTTCGAACCCACACTTATCAAGATTTTTGTGTCTCACCCCACTGCATATACATATTTTTTACCATTGTTCCGACATCGTACTGCTAACACTACACTCCACATGTGGGTTTACCATCCATTTTCATCACAATTACAGTTTACAAAGTTCACACTTCACTTGCTGATATGAACACATCTTTTACAGTTCTTGTTAGTACTGCCTGCAGTATGACTTTGCCAACAGTGCATTATATGATCTTGGTCTGATCATTCATATAGCAACACAAATGCCCATGTACATATACACTCCTGGAAATTGAAATAAGAACACCGTGAATTCATTGTCCCAGGAAGGGGAAACTTTATTTACACATTCCTGGGGTCAGATACATCACATGATCACACTGACAGAACCACAGGCACATAGACACAGGCAACAGAGCATGCACAATGTCGGCACTAGTACAGTGTATATCCACCTTTCGCAGCAATGCAGGCTGCTATTCTCCCATGGAGACGATCGTAGAGATGCTGGATGTAGTCCTGTGGAACGGCTTGCCATGCCATTTCCACCTGGCGCCTCAGTTGGACCAGCGTTCGTGCTGGACGTGCAGACCGCGTGAGACGATGCTTCATCCAGTCCCAAACATGCTCAATGGGGGACAGATCCGGAGATCTTGCTGGCCAGGATAGTTGACTTACACCTTCTAGAGCACGTTGGGTGGCACGGGATACATGCGGACGTGCATTGTCCTGTTGGAACAGCAAGTTCCCTTGCTGGTCTAGGAATGGTAGAACGATGGGTTCGATGACGGTTTGGATGTACCGTGAACTATTCAGTGTCCCCTCGACGATCACCAGTGGTGTACGGCCAGTGTAGGAGATCGCTCCCCACACCATGATGCCGGGTGTTGGCCCTGTGTGCCTCGGTCGTATGCAGTCCTGATTGTGGCGCTCACCTGCACGGCACCAAACACGCATACGACCATCATTGGCACCAAGGCAGAAGCGACTCTCAACGCTGAAGACGACACGTCTCCATTCGTCCCTCCATTCACGCCTGTCGCGACACCACTGGAGGCGGGCTGCACGATGTTGGGGCGTGAGCGGAAGACGGCCTAACGGTGTGCGGGACCGTAGCCCAGCTTCATGGAGACGGTTGCGAATGGTCCTCGCCGATACCCCAGGAGCAACAGTGTCCCTAATTTGCTGGGAAGTGGCGGTGCGGTCCCCTACGGCACTGCGTAGGATCCTACGGTCTTGGCATGCATCCGTGCGTCGCTGCGGTCCGGTCCCAGGTCGACGGGCACGTGCACCTTCCGCCGACCACTGGCGACAACATCGATGTACTGTGGAGACCTCACGCCCCACGTGTTGAGCAATTCGGCGGTACGTCCACCCGGCCTCCCGCATGCCCACTATACGCCCTCGCTCAAAGTCCGTCAACTGCACATACGGTTCACGTCCACGCTGTCGCGGCATGCTACCAGTGTTAAAGACTGCGATGGAGCTCCGTATGCCACGGCAAACTGGCTGACACTGACGGCGGCGGTGCACAAATGCTGCGCAGCTAGCGCCATTCGACGGCCAACACCGCGGTTCCTGGTGTGTCCGCTGTGCCGTGTGTGTGATCATTGCTTGTACAGCCCTCTCGCAGTGTCCGGAGCAAGTATGGTGGGTCTGACACACCGGTGTCAATGTGTTCTTTTTTCCGTTTCCAGGAGTGTATTTTGATCAGGACCACTACGCATGTTCTTGCTTCATAAAAGAGTAGCGAAAATGTGCTTCCTATATTAACATTAAAATTTTATCTCAAAAGCTCCAAAGGTGAGCAACGTCATGCACGTAAATGGCATGTTTTGAAAACTATTCCTAATTCTCTGTCTCAAAGTACAGCCTCATAGGTGCCACATGATGTTTGCTTATAAGAAGCTAAAACACACATCTTTGTATTTTCATATATTTTTAAGTGACACATTGAAGTATTCAAGATAATCATCAATAAAATATTCACAATGAATCCCACAAAATTTTATACATACTAAATCTATTATTGAGTAACTGACATAATCCAAAATTATGATTAAATAAAAACTTAGTAGTGGACTTAAGGTGTCTTATCTTTTCTACACTTTCCTACGTTTTCAAATGTTTCAAGACTTTAGTATTAATTTCAACATGAATGACCACATTATTTAACAACCACAAAATGTTAAATGGTTCTTTATAACTACATTAAAATACCTATTAAAACTTCTCAATAATTTACATACTGAACATGTAACACATGAAATTTCTTATGCTACAGTACAATGTCTTATGAACTGAATCTCTTTAAATCTTTGTAAGGGTATAATCATTTTATTTTTCCATTATTTATATCTGCTACAAGGTAGCTGCAATTTATTTTGGGTGTGCAAATTGTGCAGAGGAAGCACGCATCATGCATCTACAATGAGTCTAATCTTTCCTCCTGACTTAGCTACAGCTACTAGAGGACTGCTGTATGGTGATAGGGACAGTTCTATTATCCCTCATTGCACCATCTTTTGGATTTCTTTATTCACCGCTTCTTTCTTGGTCCACAGAACACAGTATGAAGCTTGACAGTACGTTTCGTGGGGTACCACCTCTATGTTGTACACATACCTTCTCATAATTCCCGATTTTTCTGAGAATTCTTCTCGGTGACATGTTGACAACTGAATGAGATGTTGCCGCTGAGATATTGTTAAAAAATCTGACTCTCGCACTTTGCTGTCAATAAATTTTGTCCAGCTAAGTATCTCATCTTGAACTGTGTCTGAGTAATATTCTTCTTGCCCCTTTATGTCTCTGTGTATTTGTAGTATCTGCAGCTGCCCACATTTAATTTGTATACTTCGGCAGTATTTACCTTGTATATTTTCTTTTCGTACTAAATCCAGTACAAACCGTCTGTTTTCATTCAACATGCTAATCTTTCCACTTGAGAGGTCAATTTGGCCTCTCTCTCGCTAAGAAAGTCGCAGCTCAGGATGCAGGCAACTTGTAATCCTTTTACCACTAGAAAAGCACACTTTATAGATTCTTTTCCAAAGCATAATTCCACCAACACATGGTTTTGAATGTTCTGTGTCTGTACACTAATGGCTCCAGTAACACAACAGTTTCTTATTGGGTATAGAGGCAATTTGCGGTTATGACTTAAAGTTTAAAAAGATCATAGCTCAGTGCATTAAGCCTAGTTTACACGACGACATTGAGTTGCGCCACTCGTTGCGTGGAATGAGTTGCATCCAAATGGTTTCATATCTGACTGTCGACACGGCGAAACCAGCATACACTTGAGTTTCGTTGTTTTGTAGGTTCCTGAGTCATGTCTGAAATGAAAGTTTTGGCAGCTGCATGTTGCACGTGTTGTGATGGAGTTAAAGCTTGCTGTGTGGAATCGCTCCATAAGAAAAAAATAAGAAACGTGTTTCGATTCGTGACTGTATGAAGAAAAGACGTCAGCTCGGTTGCTCAGCATTCTTGCTGAAATAATTTGTAACGGAAGACTCAAGAAGTTCTTTTAATTATCTTAGAATGTCACCAGAACAGTTCAAGTTTCTTCTAAACAGAGTTAGTTTTGCGATAAGGAATAAAGGTACTGTAATGCATAAAGCACTTTGCCAGATCTGAAATTACATATCACATTGTGTGCATTAAAATAGAGAACACTCGACATGCTATAAGATGCGAATTTAGTTGGTGACGACACTTTTTCATTAACACCAAAAATTATTAACATTAACAGTAACAATTATTAACATTAACAGCAGTAATTATTAGAATATGCCGCATTAAAAGAGGATGGTTTGCAAACTACTCTCTGGAAGATCTGTACAGTGGCAATATTTCAAAATTCAAACATGTGTGAATGAGGAGCATTGCTGTGGCGTTTTAAATAGATGAATATTGAATAAAGAATGCAGCTCCTTGATCTGAGTAGCCTTCCCCTCTCAACAATATCCCTTAAAGAAAAGAGTCGGCCAACTTGAACGATGGGATTTTAGCCTTGTAGACGAGAGCATTTCCACAGCTAGAATTACATTTGCTTGTATTTTTCTTAGATCAGTTGTATATCTGCTTCTAATTCAATAAATTTTGCCCTGTCGCTCAGATAATGTCAAACTTTGTGTGTTCTGATCGCACGTGAAGGTCGCAGGAGCAGCAATATATTGCTTATTGTAATCAGCATCACTGAAATCCCACAAACACCTATGCAAAGCATAGATATCCGAAAGGCGAACATTATTCTCCGTTCCTCACTGCATATTTCAGTTTGTCTTCACTCTACAAACACACATAACCTCAAAACTCGTGCAACTAGTGTCGCCAAAATTGGAAGACGCCGAAAGTGTTTAGTTTCACCGACGAGTTGCACAAACGCTCGCCGCGCAAGCGCAGTGGCCGGTACCGCAGTTGCGTGCAACCTAGTGTCGTCGTGTAAACTAGGTTTAAGCTGTAGCTCCGGTGTCTACATATACTTCTATGGGAATGTTATTTATTCATACTTTTAATATGGTTGCACTTCTCATTATCACAGCTATGCGGTTCTGTTAATAAATCCTGTTGCATGGTATCGCCTTCTTGATATCTCAGCAGACTGATATTGTTTTGTAAATGTTTCTGAGATGTGCCCCTGCTCCGTCCGTTGACCGACAATTGGGAGCTTATTGCGGTCGATTCTCTTTTGACGGTCACGAAATGTTATTGCTTGCTTCACCTGTCATTTCGACGAGCCTAGCCCCACTATTACTACCCGCCCAAGGCTGTGGTATTACATTTGCGTTTGGCATCCGGTTCCGATTGTCACCGTGATAATTGTTATGGTTTACTGCCGATGTTGGCAGCATTGAACTTTGCATCCACTGTACCGAACAGTTGTGATTATTCGGACTATTGGTTTGATTAGCCCATTGCCCTTTATTCGTCCTACGCTCGTTATTCTGATTACCGTTATTGTTGTTATATCACAGTCTAACATAACAGTCGCGACACTCACTGCTGTAAAAGCTGTTACCGTTAGACAGATGGAGCGACACTAGCGCTCCAAGCGGCGAGTAAGGTGAACGTCAGATGTGTTGTAAGCATAATGTTTGTTTTGCATCCATTTCCTACGTAACTTACGAAATATTTGAGTTATTTTCTTGCCTCAAAGGGTTTATGAAGAATCAGATGGCAAAATATATTTCTAAAAATGATTGTAAAATAGGCACAAGTAGGGACAAAAACCATGAATCGAGTGGCAAGTTACAACACATTCGTGAAGAAACACTTGTGACGTTGGATAGAATTGCAGCCTTCCAAGATGATATCAAAAGAATATAAACACACAGATTCACACATAAGAAGCGCAGACATATACCTCTACAGTTCATTTATCGTTCCGTAGGCTTACTGTGTTTGTCACTGTCGCCTGTTGCCACATGCACTACCTTCATCTTTATATTATTCTAAGTGGTGCAAGCAACTGCCAAATATGTTGAAAATATTATAATGAGATCATTACATTACATTTCACGCAAAACCAAATATTTGAATACTTTTCAATCTGTCAGTGAACAAGGTGCTAACAAAATAATGTCATCACACAAAGGAAGCAAGGAAAATTACGTGACTGACAACAGAAGTGAATGAAATACATACCAAACATTATCCTTTTGTAAGACACGAATAAGTGCACTTAATCTAACCAATTCATCGTCAAAGCAGGTCTGTGTCGACGATTCACACGAATCTGGCACTGATACATGGAGAGTTGAATTGGTTGCTTCTGTGTCATAGGACTGTTTTACAGCTTTAGATGGATTGTCGAATCTTTGTGGCAGTTTCCTCTTCATCGTCAGTTGAGGTGGCTTATTTGTGATGTCAATAGGCGTGGGAACTGCATTCCACACTAGTTTATTATTGTCTGCGTTCATGAACTGGTTTTGTTCGAAATGTAGCGAACAAAACGTAATATTAATATACAGGTAAATTGGGTCTTTTTATAAGGTCTTCTCGTCTGCTATTAACTAGCCATTTTCTGCTCCTAAAATGAAACATTAACCATTAATACACATGCAGTTTGCAGGTGAATCCTGACGATACAGTTTAGTTACATGATGGTATACACGTCTCAGGATCCTTATGAAACCTAAAAAAGGGCACTATGGTATCTCCTTCCTGTTTTTGCTGCAATTTATTGCACTACAAACGCTCCCGCTTCTAAAAACCATTGTTGTTGTTGTTGTGGTCTTCAGTCCTGAGACTGGTTTGATGCAGCTCTCCATGCTACTCTATCCTGTGCAAGCTTCTTCATCTCCCAGTACCTACTGCAGCCTACATCCTTCTGAATCTGCGTAGTGTATTCATCTCTTGGTCTACCTCTACGATTTTTACCCTCCACACTGCCCTCCAATGCTAAATTTGTGATCCCTTGATGCCTCAAAACATGTCCTACCAACCGATCCCTTCTTCTAGTCAAGTTGTGCCACAAACTTCTCTTCTCCCCAATCCTATTCAATACCTCCTCATTAATTACGTGATTTACCCACCTTATCTTCAGCATTCTTCTGTAGCACCACATTTCGAAAGCTTCTATTCTCTTCTTGTCCAAACTAGTTATCGTCCATGTTTCACTTCCATACATGGCTACACTCAATACAAATACTTTCAGAAACGACTTCCTGACACATAAATCTATACCCGATGTTAACAAATTTCTCTTCTTCAGAAACGATTTCCTTGCCATTGCCAGTCTACATTTTATATCCTCTCTACTTCGACCATCATCAGTTATTTTACTCCCTAAATAGCAAAACTCCTTTACTACTTTAAGTGTCTCATTTCCTAATCTAATTCCCTCAGCATCACCCGATTTAATTTGACTACATTCCATTATCCTCGTTTTGCTTTTGTTGATGTTCATCTTATATCCTTCTTTCAAGACACTGTCCATTCCGTTCAACTGCTCTTCCAAGTCCTTTGCTGTCTCTGACAGAATTACAATGTCATCGGCGAACCTCAAAGTTTTTACTTCTTCTCCATGAATTTTAATACCTACTCCGAATTTTTCTTTTGTTTCCTTTACTGCTTGTTCAATATACAGATTGAATAACATCGGGGAGAGGCTACAACCCTGTCTCACTCCTTTCCCAACCACTGCTTCCCTTTCATGCCCCTCGACTCTTATAACTGCCATGTGGTTTCTGTACAAATTGTAAATAGCCTTTCGCTCCCTGTATTTTACCCCTGCCACCTTCAGAATTTGAAAGAGAGTATTCCAGTTAACATTGTCAAAAGCTTTCTCTAAGTCTACAAACGCTAGAAACTAAAAACCATTGTAGAAATCAAAATAAACAACCACTATTCACTTTCACGATCGCGCCGAATACACAGTTTAAGTTACTGGCCGCTTGGGGCACTGCTGGTGCGGTAGGCAACAAAATTGAGGCGAAGCGTCGCGAGTGTTACGTTAGACTGTGGTTATATTCTGGATGGTATCGATCTTCAGATCGACGTTTTTTGTTATACGGCATCTGCCCATTTCCATTTCTCCTATTCTGTTCGTCATCTGATTCTCCTTTACTATTGTTGTTGTTCCCAAAGTTGGGATTATTATTCCGGTTCTCATATTTTCTCGGCGAAAAGTTCCCGTTTTCCCGGTCGCGATTCGTCCTGCATTCCTCTTATGATAAGTCTATCTTGTATTGCCTTTGACCAATATCGGTCTAAGAATGCCTTTTCAAATTGTACGACGCTCCGACAGTCATCTATATTTTCATTTGGCCACAGGGCAGCGTCACTCTGGATATGCGCCATTATCAATTGATTCTTTTGTCGTTCGTTTCACGCACTTGGTAAAACATTCCTAAATCCCTTTATAAATATCACGGGGAGCACCGATTTCTTTTCTGCGTTGTAAGTTTGAAACTGACGGTGTTTGATTAGACTTTCGTCAATACTGTTACTTAATGTAGAAGAAGTAGCCCCCATATGATTATGTACTGGCATACTCCTCTGTACATTTATGTCTAGTCTATCAGAGTTTACTACGAACTGATATGACCCAAATTCACTGTTAGGATTTTCGTAAGTATTTCTGCTTATTGTATCTCCGTTGTCATATTTATGCGCTGCGAACGCGCGCCCTCTGGCTTGGAAACACGTTGAGTGACCTCTTGTTGCCACAGTGGCATTGGAGATTTGTAGCTCGCTTCTGTTTTTTCACCTGCGATTTGACACGCTTCGACTGCACGACTTCACTCTGTTTACAAACAGCTGCGCCGTTAGTTACTTCCTGCAAAGCAGTCTTTACTTTATTCTCTATTTGTTCCGAGATCTGACTTTCCTTCTCCGTTAGCCAATCTTGGAATTCCTGTTCTACTTTCTTAGGTTGTTCGGATAAATGTTGGTCTACAGTTTCCTGTTGCACTACTTCAAGGTTTTCCATATGGTTTGTAAGTTGTTCGACCTCGTCTTTTATAACGGTATGAGCCGTTTGTAACATTTACACATCTTGTGCTATGTTGCTAACTACTCGTATGTTCGGCAATTCATTGTATGCTCGTTTTATTTCATTTATCTCCGACTGTACTTTTTCAAACTGGTCATTTATATGCTCTATTAAGGCTTTGACTCTTTATTTCATTTCTTCTTCCCGTAACCTGTCCCTTTCCTTCATTTCTTCTTCCTGTAACCTGTCCCTTTCTTTCATTTCTTCTTCCCTTAACCTGTCCTTTTCTTCCTAAGAAATTCCGCAAACGAGTCAGGTATCGGCGAACATACAGGCGTCGTCGACAATATATTCATTGTAATACTGCTGCTTTCTCTAGTAGCGGCTACCTGCTCTGTTACTTCCGTGTGCTACCTAGATCTTGGTGATTCACTTGAAAATAGTTTATCCACGTTATCACTCCTAGGATTACTAGTAACATCTACCATCTCTGTATCCTGATCCATATCACTTAACAACTGAGCATTGTCCTGCATATCTATATCCTGATTCTGATGTGACTCCATAATTCATCCAACTTTACCCATACTAACAAGCAATTCACTTTCAGTGGATAAAGCTTCACAGTATAACTACTTACTATCAATACTAGTTCTAATCTACTGTGGCAGACTATGCTCTCAACAAAATGATTAATATCTCTCAACTCACAGTACTATCACTTGCTTACGACTACTTTCACACATACCCACTTTTCCACTACGCACCGTGTGCCATCTACTCTCCTGTACCTTGATGATACCAAGCCTATGCAGCATGAATTGGTGCTTAGTGGTCCTTAGCTTTTCCCTTTTCCTTTTGTACGTATTTCTCTGTCCTCTCAGGGTCTATTAAGGTTCTTCTCTGGTAGACACGATCGTAACATTTATACATGCAATAAAATTTGTCTTGTATTAATATACATTTACACTTAAGTCATATACATAGGTATATATATTACTATTATCTTATCGAGTCCCAATGTTACTGGGTGGCATTTCTAACAGTTCTCTTTTAATATTTTATATTGGTTTTATGCTTTTTGATACTATGTAATATAAGAGGCTAGCATTAATTATTTTCTTTGCATAGGTGGGATCGTTAGAAGTAGAGTATCTTATAGGAGGCCAAAATAATTTTTTTTCAATTTAAGTGAGCGCCAGTCTCCCCACAAGATCATCACAACGAGTTTTCATCTAAATACAGTCAAGGTCAAAGTTCACAGATCTATGACAAAAGGTATCTCTGAAAGTATTTGAACTCTCGCAAAATTAACTCATGGAACTATTCAGATATAAATTAAATAATGTTTTAAAATGATTTTATTACTTCTGCTCTTGTGGAAAGCTGTAAGAAAAGTTAATATTAAGTCCACCGCGTAATGGCGGCCAATTGTTGCCAGTCAGCGATCACTGCTTTCGTCTTCTTCAGAGTTGAAAAATACTAATTATTCTCTCTTTTTTCTATTAAAACATTGCGATTAGTGGCTGGCATGTTCTCGAAATAATACAATGAACTCAGTTTTACACATATATTTCCACCAATAACCTGATACACACCTTTTTTATCATCTAGTCAAAAGAACAAAAGGAACATCTGCTAGCGTTCAATGCTTCACACTGTCTCTATCTAACAATAGTAACATGAGAATCAGAAACAGCAGAAGAGAGAGTAATAAATTACCTTTTCCATCTTCTGTAGTTATACAAAGATATAAATGTTTTATTTCACCATATTCGTTACTGTAATATTGTTTATCATCGTTATTGTCTTTCCCTATCGTAGTATCGACGTTATATTTTTTGTAAATAATTTTAGATTTTTTCACAATTGACCTTCAGTCTGGTCAGTTTGGTCTTATTCAATATTTTTATACACACTTCACACGCATTATTCTTAAACATCGCAAAAGGGACACTACAACATGTGGACTTTTGCACCTGTTATGTATTTGCAAAGACTTTAGGATAGCCATTCAGTACTGTCCAATTCTAGCTGTATGTGCAACACTCTGATAAAGCATTCTATGAATACCAAAAAATGAGATGACAACAACTTTCCTAGCAGAAGCAACTCATTTTGCTTTTTAATGAGTTGGTGATGAAGGAGTTCTCCACACAGAGATTTGCTATTTGCTCTCAGGATCAGAATGGTGTATCCAAGTTTCAACAGCAGTGATTACCTCTAAAACAAATTCTTGATCTTCCTTTAACATCAACTTCATATACATGCGGATGTACTTTCATTTGTGAATCAGCAATCTTGGAACCTACTACACACAAACATGTCTCATCTGTAAATTTTCTGTCACTAGCGTGTGGGTGGCTCCTGATGAAATTTTAAGTATTTCAGACAATTTTCGTATGGTCCATGCTCTCTTGGAATGGCAGCAGCAGTATTGATGTTTCCTTTCATAAGAGCAGTAATTGTAGTGCTGGGTTCACCTTCATATGAAATTGATTGTCTCACCTCTTTAAACAATTTAAACTACTTTCAAACTGTGCTTTAGGAAAGAGCAGATTCTCCAGAGGCTTTCTGTAATATTGCATAGACCTCAGCTGAAGATTTGTTGATATGCAAGCAGAATTTAAAAGCCACATATTGTCCAAAACACGTCACCTCCATTGTTGCAGTAGGCAATACTGACTATGTCTCAGCTTGTCCACCTCTCACAGGTGGGAACCAGGACTGTCAACAATGAAATTAGTGCGGCGTATTTGTTGTGCATTAAGCAAACAGAATGGCATAAGATTAAATTCCAGTGCAAGGTATTATGACTGTAAGAAAAAAAAGATCATTCTTTATTTAACGGCCCTCGTATAATAAGTTCATCCTTCAGACAGGGTGTTATAGCCTATTTATGTTCTATACTACACACATAAATCTTTCTACTAATTGCAGTTGTCTGCAGTACTTTGGTAATAATTGTTACTACAAGTGCCTCATGATTACTGATACTGGATTCGATGTGCACATCCTCAAAGGAGTCAGGTCTGTTTGTTGTCATTAGGTCCAACTCCCATCCTGAGTGGGTTTCTGAAATATCACTTCTAAGTGGTTTTCAGCGAAGGCATTTATTATTGTTTCACAGGATGTCTTTCCTTGACTACCACTTACAAAAGTATTACTGTGCCAATCGATTGTTGGATTACTAAAGAATCCTTCAGTGATGACAATATGTTTGTATAACACACCTACTACTTAGATGAATGTTTTTTTTCTGAAGTTTTCGGTCACGTCTGTGAGTGAGGATGATGATCAGCTGCAGCGACTCTATATACTGGCTCTTGCCACAACAGTTTCACATATAACTTTACTTTCTGTCTCGCTGGATTTCAGTTTCTTGTTCATTGCGACAAGTACTGCACCTTCATTTCACATTTAACTGTCTTTTCGATATAGGTCTACACTGAGATTTACCCAAAAAATCTCATCGCTATCTGTTCATTATGTAGAGACCCACAGTGGATGACCTCTACAGTGGCAGGGTTGAGCTGAGGCAGGGGTCAGTATTCAGAATGCTGACTGATGGTTGCTCAGAGACATATCATGATTAGTCAACCCTTTTATTGAAGAAGAAACTACAACACTTGTAATGGCAGTCTGTGATGGAAATATCCTACAGAGTTTTTGCTGAAAGCAGTGAGTAGGTCGGCACTGATACAGCAGGCGGCTGTGGCCTGCTATGATGCCTGTGGTTCAGCAGGAACACCGATGAGTGGAGTATGCAGTAGAGTGTGTGCCATTTTGGCACAACTCTGTAGCCCAGGACAGGACGCACAACAAGGTACAGTATCCATCCATGGTCCTTGTAGAAGAAGACAGCCTTCAACTGTAGAACCCACCCTTAGTGTGTGTGTGTGGGGGGGGGGGGGAATGGCTACAGTATGCCCACACTAGTGTTGATGGTTCCAGAAGGCAATTGCAGAAGGCTGGCTGCATCTGGAGTGAGTATGTTGGTGTCCCACTGGCTGGAAAGCTCTGAGTCCACAGTATTGGACTAAATGCCAGCAGCAGGTCAGCAGTCAGTGAAGGCCAAACCTTGTGGTGACTGTTTGTAGAAACATACCACCTAATAGTTCGGCATCGACCTCTTCTCATAGATGGTGACTCGCAGAATGTTATACCAACCACCAGAACTGTTTATAACCTATAGGCACAGTGACAAAAATGTAAATAAAATAGCTAACATATGTACTTATTCCAGGCCACTGATGATGCCTTGCAGAAAATAAAGGCGAAACGCGTATGGCACTAATAAAATTGTGTTTTATTCAGTTGCTGTCAGTCGGTCCATAAGTAAAAAAAAAAATCAATATACCGTAATATTACACGCAACTGAGGAAGACAGGACTACAAAAGTTGTTATACCTTTGACTAAAATGATGAGTGTTTATACTGGCTCGGTGTACACATGTTTTACAAAGCACTGCTTTCAACCATATAGGCCATAACAAGCCCATGGCTTAAATGTGTACTAACTGGCCACTAATGCTACAGTAGTTCTACCGTTCTGCTTTCTCATCGTTATTGAAGTGCCAGTCTCTTGCCTGACATGCAATGTGGTAACTGGCTGGTGGCCTTGCTACAACTGACGTAATGGTGTTTGGTCATTCCAAGCACACCTTTTGCAACATCTGTGTCAGCGTTGCTATTTTATTCAGTTGCACTACACCTGCACACTCTGGTAGATATGGTTTTCGGATTTTAGCGCATAGTCATTCTTCAAGGGCTCAGCATACATCCTCAAGCTGATAAAAATACAGTACATTTTCCTCAATAATAGTCGGTTTAAACCACAAAGTCCACTGACTTGTATTAGCCTATTGGCTTTTACGTTTTTCCATGATCAATAACTCCTTTAAATGACAACTTACAAACTAAGAGAACAATGTTTCCAGATTCTGCACTCCTAGTTATCATTTCTTAAGAAGCCTAACAATAGACTGATTCTCTCAGAAAACTCCTTATGCCCATCAGAACTGAATGTGTACTTAATTTACTAAACTGGCCCTTTACATTGCATGGGGGCTTAATTAATGAAAATGCAAATAATTTTAATTTTTTAATTTAGTAGCTGTCTGTTCGGTTACGAAGTCTCGTAACGGTTGGCCCTGACTAGTATTATTACGCAATCTGACTGCATAGAACAACAACAAAGAATGAAATGGAAATTTTCATTAACACAATTAATTAATTAAGTCCCCAGCAACTATAAAACCTACGAAACCAAAGCAAAAGTGTAACTGTTCTGTGTGTGGAAGTATGACTCAACGTACGCATCTGGCACGGTTCTTCTTCAACAACACAAGAAATTTTAAATATCATTTATACTGAATTAATTAAAGAAAATAGAAATACCATAATTACTCAAGAAAACCAGAATTACACTCTAATACAAGAACACAAGCCAGATGCTTTGTTGACTGAACCTGTAATGACGCATTATTCAGGACATTGAAATAATGAGAAAGAAAAGAAACGTAGTTTGTTAACTTAATTTATATTGATGAAAAGCACTCTAGACATTACAATCTCTCCACACCGACTCGCTACTATCACATCTCAACAAGAAATTTTCAGTATCACATCTCAGCAAGCACTGCCTACTAGCTCATCTCAACAAACACTCCTCACTACGACATCTCAGCACTGACTACCACGAGTTCTCCCCAAGCACTGACTACTACGACATCTCAATAATCACTGCCAGTGGAGGCGGCGGAACAATACTCTCTAGTGCAATCTCTGGCGCTGTGGCTCAGTGTAGCCACCTTTCATATGCCCTTCCTCCACGGGCTAGAATTTGATGGTATTTTTGCCAGCATTGGTGGTGAAAATACCACCAAATTCGTCAAAAAAATACAGACAAAAATAAAAGATAATATTAATGCGTAAATATCATATAACTAGATAAAATTTTGGCTTTGCACTGACCTTTCAATAACCTAATATATAAAATACAGTAAGCAATACAAATTCTTTCATACATGTGACTTTACATAACAGTTTACACAAGTATTATGTGGTTAAACAGTTCAATCTATAGCGTCAGCAATGACGAATATGTGCAGGTAAGAGTCTCATAACTTTTCACAAACAGTAATACACAAAAAAATCAGTTTATACAAATATTCACATAAACGCTTTCCATAGCTCAAGAATAAGCAGTTGACAGTTCCAGCAGTAGCACCCAGCAATGGTCAACAGGTGCAAAAACCAACAAGTGACATTTTTTCAGTAGAAACAGTCCATCAGTGGCACCCAGTAATGTTGAATAGGTGCAGACACCAACAAGCAACACCATTTCAGTATAAGCAGTTCCATTAGTGGCACCAGCAATGTTGAACAGGTGCAGACACCCACAAGTAACACCATTTCAGTATAAGCAGTTCCATTAGTGGCACCAGCAATCTTGAACAGTTGCAGATATCAACAAGTGACATCATTTCAGTAGAAGCAGTCCATCAGTGGCACCCAGCAATGTTGAGCAGGTGCAGACAGCAACAGGTGACATCTTTTCAGTAGAAACAGTCCATCAGTGGCACCCAGCAATGTTGAACAGGTGCTGACCGCAGTCCATAATATTAACTTTCACTAATCACACTGTTCATCAGCAGAAATTAAACATGACTAAATGTCACACATCATGTTGAAAAGTGCAGCACCATCACTAATCAGTCAGTTCAGGCATGAACAATAGTTTGAATACACATACAATGCTTTTACACTAAACATACAAATCATAATAAACACACAAATGATATCAAATAATTGTCATATTAAATATTACAAATACACAAATATCAGTAAACCTATAATAATTATGGGTGTCAGTGCAAGCCACAACAAACAAGTAAAATAATATTTAGGAGATAGGTTGGGATCACTTCTCTGGGATTATAAAAGGAAAACACACAAAACACACTCACTCATCTTTCATCCACATTAGTGCTACTGTGTAATTGAATAGTGTTAACTGTGTAAATGCAATTCTGTCAAAATTTTATGTTCATCATGTGTATCAAGTAGTAGTGGCAGCAATGTATAACAGTCAATAATAGTTAGTCAACGTCATAGTCATTATGTCAAGACCAATGTTTGCCAAGCCAGATCAAAATGTACGGTTGCTGAACAACTGTCAGTGAGCCAAGATATGCAAATACTTCCTCTCTTCAAAAAAAGTATATACTGCTTAGTGATTTAACAAAGTGTGTGTGTAGACAATCTTCCTGCTACTTTAGTGTTCTAGTCTGCCATCTTTATCCTCCTTGTTCCATATAGACCAACGAAAAAAAAAATATGCTCCTCACTTACTTCACCTCTTATCCACCAAAACTCCAATAATCATCAGCATCACATAATCTCAATACTTCAATAATACCTCTTCAATACGTCGATCATCAATATCATTTACCTTACCTCTTGTCCACGAAAACTCCAATAATCATCAACTTCACATAATCTCAATACCTCAATCATACCTCTTCAATACGTCGATATATATAACCTCATTGCCAATATCATTTCACTTCCATAACAACTCTTTCCTCTAGTCAGTCTCCTCCAACAAGTGCAGACAAAATCCTAATGCAAACCTCAATTCATCATCTCATACAATCCGAAGACACAATGTCAACACACAACCTCTCGTGTAATCCATCTGATCCAAATCTGCTACTCATTATAAATTATAAGATACATTTTGTTTACCTTGTCCATCATTAAATAAAAGAAATGCGTACATGACCTCTAACAGACTTAGTTCGAAAAGCTCTCAGTAATTAATTACGATTACGAAGTGTGAATGATCATAATATTTCACAGTGTGTACACCACTTCAAGAATCATGGCAGAAGCAAACATGTGGAGTATTTCTTGTGTCAAGTGTCACTTCCTATTTCAATTACTCACGAAAAATGCAGTGTAATAACTGTCGATGGTCTAAACCTAGTGTTGGTATGTCATGTCGTTATCTTCCTTCCTATTAGCATAAATTTATACAGCTTCCATAAAACCTCCAGCTCATGTGGCTTCTAGGAAGTTTCTCGTACTAATGTCGTTCGTCGAATTATAGCAGTTCATTTTCTTATCTTAAAAATATAAGGCACTGAGCGTAAGCAACACATGCAATATCGCGACAATATACCAGTAGCGAACAGAATGTCAACAAGTGGATGCAGCACAATCCCTATAACGAGGCTCTGCCAAGCGAACAATCTACAATTAATACAATAGTGTAACCTAATCTTCATGTTTGTACACTGTACATCAGCATTGCTATATTCTAAATTGAAGAGTAGTTATGACAACAAAAGGAAATGTGTTAATATACAATCCATACGCAAAGCAGCAAATATGTATCTTACATAATAAACAGGCCATTATCATCATATCAGCATAAGGAAATAAATGTTCATATGTAACCTTAATAAGTAAACATGAAGGCGCAAGCAGATAAATCACAAAGTATAACTTACACAGATAACCATAGTCAGCACAATTAATCAGGTGACAATTATAATTTAAATCAATAAGCACAACAGGCACAATAAAAAAATATGACATCAGTGAAAAAGCATAGCAGCCAAGCGATACATAATATACATAAGTAACAACCATATTCATTAATCAATCATTCTCAAAATCAGTTAATGTACGCAAGCACGTCGCTTCACAAATAAATTCATAGAACATGAAATAAGCACAAAGCATGAATCACGTAATCACGAGCAGCAAATTACGTCTGAAGTACGTACCTAAGTGGAAATATGTTACCTGAAAAATAAACTCAATTAATAGTTACCCTTTTTAGTTTATTATTTTTTTTTCGAAATTACATTCTTCCTGAAATTTTCTCCATAGCAAGTCGTCTTAACGTCGGACACGCGCAGAATTTACCTGAAGGTCTTAAATATTTTACACAACCGTATCCTGAAAAATACTGAACGTTAATAACATAATTTATAAAGTCACCATAGCTTTATACAGAATTTATTCGGAGAAATTAGACTGTGTATTTGTTTACGTCTGTCAGTGCATTCGCACTGAGCGCTCGATCAGCAGTAGGCGCGTGACGTAGGAAGTAATTGTTTGCGGTCAACGACTGCCTTGTGCGGCGCGCAGACTGACTGTTGCTTTGAGTATGTGCCGCCGCCAAAACACAGCGCGGTATCCTTGTATTCTTTGCATGTTTACATGTAGCTGTTGGTTTCTTAAAAGTATGTCATTCCACAAAAATTTTAACGTTAGATATATGATGTATTCCCTTAGAGCGTCGTGATTTAAGAGTTTCTACTTCAACAGTGTTATCATGAATGATTTTGCGAACTCTATAAGGACCGTTATAAAGCAGAAAAAATTTGCGACACAAGCCTTTTCCTTTGTGAGATAAACGATGGGACTTAATTAACACCTTCTGACCAACTGACAAAATTTTTAAACGACCAGGACGTTTAGCTGATTTCTCTCTTCTAGCGGCCGCAGACGCAATATTTCGTACTTCAGAGTGCCGCAGTTTCCGTAAAGGCGGAAAAGGAACGATTTCAGAAATGCGATTTGTTGGTACTTTATTTTTTAATATCAATAGAGGCGGTAAAGAAGTTGAATCATTAGGAAGTTCATTCAAAATGTTTTGAAAAATATGAAGATACTGATCCCACGTTCTGTGATTCTGATGACAATAAAGACGGCACAATTTATTGATTTTCTTCATCCATCTCTCTGAAGCGTTAGATTGAGGGTGAAAAAGTGAAATGAAAATTGGTTTAATCTTACGACGCCGTAGAGCACGAAGCCAAATTTTAGAGCGAAACTGTGATCCATTATCTGATATAACCTTATCAACATGACCAACTTCTTTAAGAAAATGTTTGATGAAAGCGTTAGATACTGAACGAGCTGTTGCTTTGCGTAAAGGTGTAAATGTCAATTCCACTACTACGAAAATGTACGCAAAACCATTAGTAGAACGAACCACTGGACCGAACAAATCGACTGCAGCCATGTCCTTTAATTTTGCTGGAACGATAGGAAACAACAGTGCTCTGTGAGAAACAGTTGGCGGCTTAGCCTTTTGACATAATTTGCATTTGCCAAGAACAGATCGAATACGTTTTTCCATATTACTGAAGTAGCAATTTTCTCGTAATTTATGAAAGCATTTTCTGGGACCAAAGTGCGCATAACTAAAATGTGTGAACGAGGTGTGGCTAAATCATCCAATCTAACAAAGCGTCTAAGAAAATTACAGACACCAAGGAAACTACGAACATTACGTTTTGTGGTAGGAACAGCATAATTACGAATTGCGTCTAGTTTCTCTGGATCAGGGAAATACCTTCTGTAGAAATAGTGTGACCGAGAAATTTCACCTGAGAACGACCAAATTCAGATTTTTCCAAGTTCACCGTAATGCCAACTCTTGCAAAAATACGTAATAATGAATCCAAATTTTTGTTGTGCTCACTCCAAGAACGTTTAGCAATACGAATATCGTCAACATATGAAGTAATGTTGTCACGAAGATAAAGAGGTAAAATTTCGTTTAAATTACGAATGAATGCTGCAGAAAATATAGTAAGTCCAAACGGTAATTTCCGAAGTCACTTTTGGGTAAAATCGTCATATCCGGTTAATTTTTTACCTACTGTCTAGATAGATGGATAGTAGAAGAATTGTTTTTTTTTTTTTTTAGATGCAAAGAATAGTGAAAGAGTAGGCAGCGGTGCAGAAAACTAAAAGGGAAATAGCCCCACTACAGCTCGGGGCCCTGTGAACGCTACGGCACATATTCACTTAGTGCAGTGAATCCCCTGAGGACATTAATAGCTGCACATAAATTTCAGTTTGTGACTTAGTGGCAAATTTGGCGGAAGTGCGTACGTAAATTGATCTAACCATGCACATGGATGTCTGTCATGCTTAGAATTGCGAAATATCTTAATCTTCCGAACAGTCAAGAAGTGTTTATAGTCAACGTTTTCGCCTTGTGGCGACAAAGACCTACCGCGTTTGTCCCAGTCCCAATGTCGATTATTGTCAAGTTCGCGCGCCTGGCGCTCTCTTGTTGCATCCCGTAAATGAAACAAATTACTTTCTTGAAACCCCTCTGCTATCTGTGATTCTAAATTTCTTCTACTGCCTTTTCCTACGATTTCGCCTTCAGTTTGTTTGACTTGCATTCGTAATGCCTCAAATTCCCTATTAGAGCGATCATTACATTTTTCCTGATTTTCAACATGCTTATTTATGTTCTGGTACTCTTCGGTTTCTGCAAATGGCAATGGAGCTGTATCATCTGAATCTCTGTCCCCATTTAAACTAATACTTGTCAGTTTATCTGAAATCTCCTCAACTCTTTCCAATAAGTTTACGTCTTCCGTAAGTGTCGCGACTCGGGTTTCGGTATTGTCACATTTAGTAGTTGACTGTTCACACTGTTGCGTTAAGTCATTTGGTACGGATTCCTCGATTCTTTCAAATACTTCTTCCTTATCGTGCGCACGTTGTAAATTTAACTCTGAAAATTTTTGAACTATCACGCGATCTTTTTCTTCCTGTTCCCTGCCCTGTTCCTCTTGTCTGATTTCTGTTGAAATTAAGCTATTATTGTGAGCCTTCAAAATCGGTTGTACTTCTTCTCTAATTTCTTTATTTGATTCGTCTTTCATGTATTTGAAACATGTCCCTGTTCGTGAGCCTAACTGTGTTTCCATTGTTCCCATATCAGTTTCTAATTCAGATCGTAACTGTGATACCACTGCTTTCATCTCGGTTTTAATTGTTCCTATTTCTGTTTTAATTGCTCCTATTTTTGAGCATAACCGTGTTGTCATTGCTTTCGTCTCAGTTCTAATTGTTTCTAACCGTGAGTCTAACAGTGTTTCCATTCGTGCTCCCAAATTTAATATAGCACTCATCAACTGCTCCATATCTTCTGTCGTTAATCTCGTATTCTGAAAGTTTTTTGATTGTGAAAAATTTTGAACTGTTTCCGGATTATTTTCGCGACTCATTACATTGTTTTCCACTTCATTATTCATGATACTGTTTTCCTCTGTTGGCGAGTTCGCCATGTTAACAATTTCGTTATTCCGACTATTCACCATTTTTTTTTCATTGATCACGTAATCATTTACAAAACATACAAAACTCGTCACTATATGAAAATTACAGAGAATATAACACGTTATCACCAACAATACCATTCACACGAAATGCTTCCCTCAAACACGATTAACAAACAATTGAAATAATTGCACTAAATTATCAAACGCGTATACAAGACAACAAAAAATACATTTTGAAAAATACCATTAGAAGAATGCCAATTACCAAATCTACACATGCAATATAGACTACAATTACTAAACTACAAATTACTACAACAATACTACTGTCTACTATTTTTACAATCAGAAGATTCCAAGGGACGATCCGAAGCAGCGGTCGCCACGTGCATGGGGGCTTAATTAATGAAAATGCAGATAATTTTAATTTTTTAATTTAGTAGCTGTCTGTTCGGTTACGAAGTCTCGTAACGGTTGGCCCTGACTAGTATTATTATGCAATCTGACTGCATAGAACAACAACAAAGAATGAAATGGAAATTTTCATTAACACAATTAATTAATTAAGTCCCCAACAACTATAAAACCTACGAAACCAAAGCACAAGTGTAACTGTTCTGTGTGTGGAAGTATGACTCAACGTACGCATCTGGCACGGTTCTTCTTCAACAACACAAGAAATTTTAAATATCATTTATACTGAATTAATTAAAGAAAATAGAAATACCATAATTACTCAAGAAAACCAGAATTACACTCTAATACAAGAACACAAGCCAGATGCTTTGTTGACTGAACCTGTAATGACGCATTATTCAGGACATTGAAATAATGAGAAAGAAAAGAAACGTAGTTTGTTAACTTAATTTATATTGATGAAAAGCACTCTAGACATTACAATCTCTCCACACCGACTCGCTACTATCACATCTCAACAAGAAATTTTCAGTATCACATCTCAGCAAGCACTGCCTACTAGCTCATCTCAACAAACACTCCTCACTACGACATCTCAGCACTGACTACCACGAGTTCTCCCCAAGCACTGACTACTACGACATCTCAATAATCACTGCCAGTGGAGGCGGCGGAACAATACTCTCTAGCGCAATCTCTGGCGCTGTGGCTCAGTGTAGCCACCTTTCAACATAACAAATTACAAATAACACTGGGAATTCTTTCCCTCTCAACAAATTTTTTAACAATTTCTTTTTCATTGCAAATGGTCCTACTTAGCTGTGTCTTATGCTCAACAGGTAGTCCAGCCCACTGGTAGTTGGTCTATCTGAGAGTTGCATGGGTGGGTGGCTCTCAATCTAAGATAGAAAAAGGCTGCAGAGAATCAAATCTATCATGGTGCTGGAATTTGTGATGTTCATGGTCATGACCATTTGACATTAGTTATTCAAGTATTGCTGCACATCGTGAAGCATCCATTCCACAGAAATACATCCCTACTCCATTGCTATGGGTTGGCTCAGAGACAGAATGAGGTCGGGCTCTAGAGTAGCGTTGAAATAGAGTAGGTTTCGTGTTGGGAACACCTCTGGCGGTTTTCCTGGCCAGTACAACAGTGTCTGAGTTATGTTCATCGTGGCAATCCCAGTAACAGTAGCTGGGAAGTGGAATGTAGGCCCCATTATGTCACAAGATGTCCTGTTAATAAGCAAACCACGGCTATGTAGTTCCAGTCGCATCATACATGTAAGTCTCCTCTGCTCGTAGAAGTTGCCTACCACTACTATGGCGTCGTATGTGGAGTAAATCCAATATAGCCCTGTTTGTTGAAAATATGGCCTTATTCCCATCAGTCACTGGTGGACGTTAAAGCTCCCATATAATGTGTGGAAAATGTCCTCTGTCTCGCCTAAAACTAATTGAATCTTGCATGTGTCTGTGGTAGTCTGGGTCACTGGGGTTGGACGTATTGCAGTCTGTTCTCTTGTCTCCCCCCATCCTCAGAGATCAGCTTTACTTCCCTCTTTATTTGCACATACATCCAAAATGGTTCAAATGGCTCTGAGCACTATGGAACTTAACATCTGAGGTCATCAGTCCCCTAGAACTTAGAACTACTTAAACCTAACTAACCTAAGGACATCACACACATCCATGCCCAGGGCAGGATTCGAACCTGCGACCGTAGTGGTCACGTGGTTCCAGACTGAAGCGCCTAGAATCGCTGGGCCATATTGGCTGGCACACACATGCACCTCTCCCCACTTTACTTGGCAGGGGTGGATGATGAAACATTTATACATTGTAAGTAGGCTGATTAGGTTTTTATGTTGATAACGCCACGTAGAGCTCTGTATGAAAATCAGTGACTGTGCTGTGTGCAGTCTGTGGCTGGTTGGACTCATTATTGGAATATTCGCTTGTATACTGTTGGGCTGTTAGATGTGAACAGCACATAGTGCTGTGCAGTTGGAGGTGAGCCACCAGCAGTGGTAGATGTGGAGAGAGAGATGCCAGAGTTTTGAGTGGACAATCTGGAAGTGTGTCCATCAGAAAAAGGAAATTTGTTTAGTTGGATATCACAAAATTGTATATATATATATATATGATGACTTTTGAATGCTATTGTGTAAATACATTGTTTGTTCCCTATCAAACTCTTTCATTTGCTAACTATGCCTAGCAGTAGTTAGTGCATTCAGTAGTTAGAATCTTTTATTTAACTGGCAGTATTGGCGCCCGCTGTATTGCAGTAGTTCAAGTAACGAAGAATTTTGTGAGGTAAGTGATTCATGAAACGTTAAGGTTATTGTTAGTCAGGGCCATTCTTTTGTAGGGATCATTGAAAGTCAGATTGCGTTGCGCTAAAATATTGTGTGTCAGTTTAGTGATGATCAGAGTAAGTAAAGATAAAACTGAGTACGCTGAGGTCTGCTCAGCTGTTTGTAAATCAAATAACGTAAGAGGTTTACCAGTGCAGTAATTCATAAGTTTTTTTAAGGGGTCGTTTCATATGTCGACCCTTAGCCAAGGATACCTCACTGGAATCTTCTGATTTTTTCTTGTAGTTTGTGTAATTAGTGTAGTTATTGTTTATTGCTAGCACTTAATTGTAGAGAGGGTCTCTTTTGTAGTTGTAATTTGTCATTGTTGTACTGTAAAACAGTTGTGGCATGTATGCAGATTTGCACCAAATATTTCGCAGCTGTGCTTGCAATTAATTAGATTTTATTTTCAGTGCTATATTAATGTGTTTTCTTATTTTACTCTTCAAATTGTGCTTTTCTGTGTTATCGTGTGAAATATTGTGACAATTATGGCGTGTGAAAGACGTAATACTAGGCTCCAAAGTAAACTGAGAAATGACAGTGAAGACGAGAGTAGTGTGTTAGCGCCACCGTGTAATCAATGTACTAATGTTCGACATAGTAATTTGGTAATTATGGATAGGGAAATGGACCAGGCAATAAATAATGGTGTAGACAGTGAAACAGCTAGTGAACAGGGTAGTACTGTCGATCGATCAGTCGGCAACAGCTCGCCCCAGGAATCCGAAACGACACAACACAATCTTGCAAATACTGTAGAATCAGGTTTTGCGTCATTACCCGTTTCCCAATCAAGATAAGACACATTTTCTGCTTTTCAAAATGCGAATGTTGCCGGTGCAAATGCACTGCCGAAAAGTACAGAGGAACATGTTTCAGACACCAGTGCATTGTTATTACAATTAATGCAAAAAATGGGACAATAGCTTCAAAAGTTAGACACAATGGAACAAAATCAGAGACAAACACAGCAAAAGCTTCAAAAGTAAAACACAATGCTTGAAGAAACACGCGAAGATTTAACTGCTGAGTTACTTAACATCTAATCTAAATGTCAAAAAGTCTGTAACGACGTAAAAACACAGATTTGTGAGCATTTTCAACCTACAAAATTGTTAAGGCTTTCGTGGCCATGCATGAAAATGCGTTACAGAATCTCGAAGCAGCCATAAAGGAACTGCAAACTATTATTCAAGAAAATCACGAGACTTTGCGGGCTAAAATTGACTCAGTTACATCTACCGATTCGGTTACGCAACTTGCAAAAATTAAGGAAAACTTAAGAGGACACAGTAGATATTCTAAAACTTGGTTCAGAAAAAACAGACTGAGGAAATCAGTTCATTATCGGAGAAAGTAGACAAGCTTTCGGCTCAGTTCACTAACTTATCTATGAAGGTAGATAATAATCTGAATGACACAAGAACAGTAGTCTTCACTGATACAGAAGAGTATGAACAAATTAGGAAATTTAAACAAAATCAGAATCAAATTAATACGCAACACTAAAAAGAAATCTGGGAAGTACAAGATCAGTTGGCACAAGTAATAAAATAATTACATATTTCAGAGAACACTCGCGCTCCAATATGGGAAGAGGGACATAGAAAAGCCACAAAATAATAACACCGGTCATTTCGGAAATTATGAAAGAAATTGGCAAGGTGCACCGAATTTTGAGAGGGAACCGCCGATATGATGTAACAATGACCGATATGCGACTTGCCAACATGATGATTTTGACTATAAGCTGTTCATTACTACACGTAAATTCAAAACATTTAAGAATCTGGCAACGACATTCATCCACAAGCGTGGCTTCGTCAATTCTCTCATTGTTTTCCTCCCAGCTGGTCATTAGAGCACAGACTGGAATTTATGTGTGGCTACTTAAAGAATGAACCAGCTGTAAGAATGCGATTGGTCATTCGCGATTGTCGCAGTGAAGGAGAATTTTATCATGACTTCCTCTCAGCATACTGGTCTCAAGCTACTCAAGACTGAGCATCATAAACATAGCATCATAATGATGAAACACTTTGAACAATCTGAATTTTACAGTCTTGTCAAATATTTTGAAGACATGTTGCACAAGAATCAGTACATGTCAAACCCCTTAAAACACCTCAGAACTTATCCGCATTTGCTTAATCAAATTGCCTGAACATTTACGACATATTATTTCGGCAGGACGTCGCAAAGACGACATCGAAGGCTTTTAGAGACTTTTACAAGAATTAGAAATTGACACAGATAGTCGCGGGATTCGAAAACAGGAAAACAATCATTACAGGTCACGTCTGTCACAATTCCGCGATGACAGAAATAATAACTGGACACGACAAGGCTATTCTTACAACGCAAATCGTGACCAAAACAGACACCACCCATATGACAACCGTTGGCAGAGTAATAATAATTATAGGGAAAGATCACCTCTCCACAGTAATGACTATGACACACACAATCAGAGAAACAGACAATATGGGAACCAAAATAATTATTATCAAGGGAGACAGAATAATTTCAGACGCAACGGTCCACCGCGCAGTTACGATTCCGGGTGAAATTCACCACCACGTGACCAACAATTAAGAAATTACAGAAACTACCCACATGACGACTGACGATATAATATTAACAACAGACCACAATTTAATCAGAACTGGCGTGATTCAAACAGGGCAGGGCCCTCTCGACAAGCTGAAATTGTAGAGGTTAGATCTCCAAATCCCAATGACGACGCGTGACAACAAAGGTAACAATGACTCGCACCGCAGGCGGCCACATGCTCTGGCTGGGCTTGATAAATATAACATAAGCTAACCTTGAGAAAAATTGCAGTATTCTTTACCAACATATACCGCATGATAATTGCATTCAAGCTATATTCTGCATACTGAGAAAAGGTAAAGGATTACACCACATTTCACATGTAAAATCGTTTATTGAGAGATAATCTGCTATTTAACTTAGTCTTTGCCATAAAATTTTTCACTTCACATTACTAGTACGCTTTGTTACACTTAGAAACTGTTAACATGCAACAATGCTAATGAGATTTTAATGCAACATTTTGGTTTACTTGAAAATACATTCTGGATTTAAAGTACTTTCTGTGAAATTACAGATGACTTAGTATTTAGTTTATTTGACAGCTACACAATTATATCACAACGCTACTAATGAGTCACACAATTTATATTATTGCTTTTGCGTTGTATCTGTTTTATATCTGCACAGTTTTTCTGAATTCTTCTGGAAAGTAAAACATGTTTTAGTAGTAACTTTGTGGTGTAGCTACAATGAGATAGCCTTTCCTGTAGCAGAACAATACGTTACAGTACAGTACTTTCTTGATCATGGCAATAAGCGTAATAACTACGATATCTATACGCAAAGCATTTCACTTTTGTTTATGACGAGGTAAGTACATTGACTTCTGCAGAACTGTGCTTACGGAGGACGATAACTACGACACTTGGCACATTTTTACCGTCAAGTAATGACAGAAATTATCTTACCAGCAAGACGTACAGTTTAGCACTACAGGACATGCATTTGAGTGATTAATTTTTGTACTTAAAACATTTATTTTTAAAGATTATTCAATTACAAAGATACAAAGATGGTTTTCTGTGATACATTTCATTCCATTGCTGTAATCTGCATCACCTGAGGGTATAATTACATTAATCTTCAGGGGGTACATGCCTACTTTGTGTACTAAGCACGTGACAAGCGTTAGGAGCCCTAGCTAATATGGTACTTGCTTATACAACTTTACAGATCGGCACCATATTTCTCTACCACAGAATTACACAGCTATCTGATCATTTAGCTGACAGAGAGAAACATTTTTTTTACTATGTCAGTGACAGATGTTTATGCAGTTACACAGCTGGATAACTTCACACTTATGAAATTGTATTTTGTCTGTACTTTGTGAACCATTTTTATACTATGTTAGCTTTGAATGACGTATTTGGTATGGGATCATGATTTTTGAAGTACGTTTGAGGTAGATTACTTTATTGAAACGAGAAGAGAGCTATTTCTTTAAGGTTTTGAAGTTATTGAAGAAAGCTACGAAATTTTTGAGATTTGACTGAGGTGTTATGATGTTATTATTGTACATCTGCAACATAAATTTTCAACCTGTGAAATTTTTATATGAGACTGTCACTGTAGCAGAAACTGCTGTCGTAAATATTTCGGTAAGGAAGGTAATTGACCTTGATGTAATGCATTGTGGGCACCCAGCTGTGCGAGAGTCACCTGGAAAAAAGCTATTAAGTGGAGGAAAAACAGACCATTAACCTCGCTATTCACATTTCTTTGTAGAAAGCATCGCAAATACGACACGCTCATACTTGAAGGCATATAATTACACTTTGGAGCTCATAATTGCTGATGTTTACTGAAATGCCATATGGCTAGTGAATGATGCTTCATGCTTTGGTTTATATATATATATATATATATATATATATATATATATATATATTTGCTCATTTTGTTTAATATCCGGTTTCTAGTTGCACTGCAGCATTGGTTAAAATAAGATTTAATAGATGCACTAATATCACTATTTTCCGTTTACAGATAGATTAAATAATAATTTTATCATCTACTTTCTTTTAAAAAAGGGAGCACAAATAGACATTTAAACGATTTGGTAACTTGTTTGGTAGAGTAAGTTATCGTGATACATCACTCTAGTATTAAGATGTGAAATAGGTATTAGAAATTTCCTATCTTTACTGTAATATTTTTTCTGTTTGAGCTTTATCCTGTTTAGGTATGAGTTATTGCATTTGTCAGGCATAGTCCTACTGAATTTTACATTGTATTAAGCCAGTTTTACTACTGATCTATTTTTCTTATTGCTGCACATTGGCACATATTATTTGTAATGTTGTATTTGTTTTGCTAATTTAGATATACTGCTGCTCGCTTTGCCAATTTGCATTTTTTTGTCATTGTGTTAATTATTTTGTGCTGCTGCATTGCCTCGTTCTCTAGTATATATATCTGAGCTCAGTAGATTTGAGTTAGCTTAAGAAGGGGTAGGCTATATAACAGAATGATTTGTGATGAATTGGAAGAAATGCATTGAGAAGCTACAAGAAAAAGGTTTGGCCAAACAAGTAGTGAACAATGAAGAATAATTATTTTGAATGAGGATATGAACAAAAAAGTACGGTTTAGGGACAACAGGTTTAGGTAGGATTTTCTTGGAAACAAATGATGAACTAAGGGAGATCTCTGAGAAGTAAAGAAAATTTTGTTTGCAAATCAAATACTATAAATACTGCAGTACCAAGTATTACACTGAAAACAAACCCTGTCCTTTCCTTTTGTGTTATTCCGCTATGTGTTTGTGTACCCTTGTGTATTTGTGTTCTTCCTGTCTTTATGTGTTTAGCTGATAAGAGTTATGTTGTAGAATTTTTCTGATACTAAGCTACATTCATTATGATGAGGAATACTGTTATCCTCAAATATAATTTGCATTAATAATATGTTATTTACTTTGTGAAGATGTTTAAACATTATTTATTCTGTTCTGTTTTAATGCTTATGTGTGAAGTTAATGTTTCGAAAACTATTCTCATTATTTTATTTATTTACTTATGTCATAACTTCTTTAAACTGATGTATATGTTTATTTGTATTCTTTTGTAAAGTCTGTATTACTAAAAATGTAATCTGCATAATTATGTTTTTAATGATGCATTTCATACCTTTGTAATTGTATTCTCATGTCATAAATTTGTAGTTCTATAGACACCAGTTCTTCAAATTAAGTATTTTCATTTCACTGCACACATTTCTGTTAGTCATAGTATATGCACAATATGTGAGAAAAAAAGGACTCTTAGTGCTTGCACGTGTGGTGATAATTCAGCAAGGGACTGGTTAACAGCATTGTTGGTGCTAAGGACATTCCAAAAAGTTTTGTGATTGCACAATTGTTGTATCATGGACTCTTCAATGGTGATTGTGCAGCCGCATTGCCCTAACAGATGGCTGCTGGCCATCTCTACAAGGACTACCATGGGTCTGCACCTTTGGTGGCCCACCAATACCATTATATCTACAAGGACTGCATTGGGTCTGCACCTTAGATGGCCCACCAATACCATCATCTCTACAAGGACTAAATTGGGTCTGCTCTTTTGATGGCCCACCAATACTATTATCTCTACAAGGACTGCAGTAGGTCTGCAGCTTTGGTGGCCCATCAATACCATAATCTCTACCAGGACTACAGGGGGTCTGCTCTGTGATGACCTACCTACCAATATTCTTCAAAACTTCGACTGATTCTGCTGTGGGATTGCTCTGTTGTGGCCCATTACCTGTCTGCATATCAAGAGTTATCACTGTCTTTCCATTGGAAGGACAACACTACTTCTTCAAGACTGCATGGAAATCCATTAGTCCCATGTGCATTCTCTTTTACTGATCAGACTTTGTGCAATATAATTACTACTGTGATGAATGATCAGGACTATCTGTATGAGAACAATTTTTGCTTTTGACCAACATTGTATCACTAATTGTGTGCATTTGATATATTTATTAGCGTTAATATAAAAAAAATAGCGAATTTGTCTTGGCCACTGCCCAAAACAATTTGTAAAACTTTTTTGTGGGGTGCATGGGGGCTATGTAAGTAGGCTGTTTAGGTTTTTATGTTGGTAACGCCACGTAGAGCTCTGTATGAAAATCAGTGACTGTGTTGTGTGCAGTCTGTGGCTGGTTGGACTCATTATTGGAATATTCGCTTGTATACTGTTGGGCTCTTCGATGTGAACAGCACATAGCGTTGTGCACTTGGAGATGAGCTGCCAGCAGTGGTGGATGTGGATGCCAGAGTTTTGAGTGGACAATCTGGAAGTGTGTCCATCAGAAAAAGGAAATTTGTTTAGTTGGATATCACAAAATTGTATATATATATGATGACTTTTGAATGCTATTGTGTAAATACATTGTTTGTTCTCTATCAAACTCTTTCATTTGCTAACTATGCCTAGCAGTAGTTAGTGCATTCAGTAGTTAGAATCTTTTATTTAACTGGCAGTATTGGCGCCCGCTGTATTGCAGTAGTTCGAGTAACGAAGAATTTTGTGAGGTAAGTGATTCATGAAAGGTAAAGGTTATTGTTAGTCAGGGCCATTCTTTTGTAGGGATTATTGAAAGTCAGATTGCGTTGCACTAAAATATTGTGTGTCAGTTTAGTGATGATCAGAACAAGTAAAGATAAAACTGAGTACACTGAGGTCTGTTCAGCTGTTTGTAAATCAAATAACGTAAGAGGTTTACCAGTGCAGTAATTCATAAGTTTTTTTAAGGGGTCGTTTCATATGTCGACCCTTAGCCAAGAATACGTCACTGGAATCTTCTGATTTTTTCTTGTAGTTTGTGTAGTTAGTGTAGTTATTGTTTATTGCTAGCACTTAATTGTAGAGAGGGTCTCTTTTGTAGTTGTAATTTGTCATTGTTGTACTGTAAAACAGTTGTGGCATGTATGCAGATTTGCACCAAATATTTCGCAGCTGTGCTTGCAATTAATTAGATTTTATTTTCAGTGCTATATTAATGTGTTTTCTTATTTTACTCTTCAAATTGTGCTTTTCTGTGTTATCGTGTGAAATATTGTGACAATTATGGCGTGTGAAAGACGTAATACTAGGCTCCAAAGTAAACTGAGAAATGACAGTGAAGACGAGAGTAGTGTGTTAGCGCCACCGTGTAATCAATGTACTAATGTTCGACATAGTAATTTGGTAATTATGGATAGGGAAATGGACCAGGCAATAAATAATGGTGTAGACAGTGAAACAGCTAGTGAACAGGGTAGTACTGTCGATCGATCGGTCGGCAACAGCTCGCCCCAGGAATCCGAAACGACACAACACAATCTTGCAAATACTGTAGAATCAGGTTTTGCGTCATTACCCGTTTCCCAATCAAGATAAGACACATTTTCTGCTTTTCAAAATGCGAATGTTGCCGGTGCAAATGCACTGCCGAAAAGTACAGAGGAACATGTTTCAGACACCAGTGCATTGTTATTACAATTAATGCAAAAAATGGGACAATAGCTTCAAAAGTTAGACACAATGGAACAAAATCAGAGACAAACACAGCAAAAGCTTCAAAAGTAAAACACAATGCTTGAAGAAACACGCGAAGATTTAACTGCTGAGTTACTTAACATCTAATCTAAATGTCAAAAAGTCTGTAACGACGTAAAAACACAGATTTGTGAGCATTTTCAACCTACAAAATTGTTAAGGCTTTCGTGGCCATGCATGAAAATGCGTTAAGAATCTCGAAGCAGCCATAAAGGAGGTTTATCAGCACAGTAAATCATAAGTTATTCTGAGGGGACGTTTCACCATTTATTGTCACTACCACTGTTACTGCAAAGTAGTGCAATGGTAGACTTAGTTTATTTGGTATTGCTGTGTGACTAAACCTATCATAAGCCATCAGGTATTGATCTGTAACAGTAGCATTGGGCTCAACTGCTTATGTGTTGCATTTTGTATGCATTCGTGTAACTCTGTCACCAGTAAGAATGTTGTGGGTTGGTTTCCAGCCCGCACAGCCCGTTGTCTCCTGCTACAGGTGAGGCTGATGGAAGGAGTCACCACGCATTCCCCCTCTCGAGAGAAAAACACCAGTGTCAACTGCACAGAGGGATGTTTGAATCTGACTGACAATGCTTGCTGGAGGGTATGCTTGGGTTGTCGCTGCTGTGCTTGAGCTTGTTCTGTGGCTTCCAGTGAGAGGAGGGGCATGGAGCAGCTCCTGCACATGGTGCTGGGAGCATGTGAAGTAGCATTGCTGCTCTAGTGGTGCAAGTGCTCGCGGCGGTGGTGACAATTTTGGGAGTGGCAGGTGTCTATGGGGCAGGGCACTGTCTGCCTTGGCTGGCAGCTGTGAACTCGGTAGTGAAACTGAGGCAGCATCAGCTGGTAGTGAGTCAGACATGGCGTTGGGCAGTGGCATGTCGGGGACAGCAGAGAGGACACAGTGTCGTATTGGCTGCAGTGATGATGGCGCTGTGGCTGGATCTGGTGGTAGATGGGGGCAACTCCACCTCTATGGTACTTGCTCTTTGGCTGGAGGAAGCTCTACGGTGTAGGCCAGATTGAGCCTGTCCATGGAGATGGTTGTTGCAATCCTGTTCAGACAAATGGAGAACATCTTGTCCCCATGTTGCAACACCAGCTGCACACCTGAATACTGAGGGCAGAGTGGTGGTTAGTAGACATCCACCTGAAGCTTGCCGTGAGGTCATGGTGGATGATGTTGCGGAGGTGTTGGTCACAGTTGGAAGCTGTTGAACGAAACGTGGGACAGTGCTGTGAGGAGGGAGAAGGGTTGCTCCCAAAAAATTGCCGAGAATGGTGAGTGGCTGTCCATATACCAGCTTGGTAGCAGAAGTTCCCAGTTCAGTTTTATGTGCAATCTGCTGGCCTAGAAGTACCAGGGGTCGGGTAGCAGACCATTCAGAAGAATAACATGTAAGGGCAGCTTGAAGTTTGTGGGTAGCACCTCCATCATGCCATTAACTGCAGTGTGGTAGCTGATGGTATGGTGGAAACTGGATGCACAGGTGGTTGTTAGAGATTGGAAGAGGACAAAGGTGAACTGCGACCCACAATCGGTATTGATGTTGTGTAGGCAACCGAAGCAGGGGACCCATGTCTGAACAAAGGCTGCAGCCTCACTTTTGATGATATGTCAAGGGTTGTGTGGCCTTTGGCCAGCGAGTAAATCTGCAATAATTGTCAGCAGCTATTGAATGGTAGTGGACCAACAATGCCAAGGTGAAGGTCAATGAACTGGTAGTGTGTGCGGGGAAAGGCAACCTCAGGTGAGTGAATATGCCATGCAACCTTGGTGTCCTGGCACACCATGCAGGACTGGGCCCAATTGCAAACATCCTATATGCTTCCAGAATGAAATTTTCACTCTGCAGCTGAGTGTGCGCTGATATGAAACTTCCTGGCAGATTAAAACTGTGTGCACCGACCGAGACTCGAACTCGGGGCCATTGCCTTTCATGGGTAAGTGCTCTACCATCTGAGCTACCGAAGCACGACTCACGCCCGGCCCTCACAGCTTTACTTCTCTCAGTATCTCGTCTCCTACCTTCCAAACTTTACAGAAGCTCTCCTGCGAACCTTGCAGAACTAGCACTCCTGAAAGAAAGGATACTGCGGAGACATGGCTTAGCCACAGCCTGGGGGATGTTTCCAGAATGAAATTTTCACTCTGCAGCGGAGTGTGTGCTGATATGAAACTTCCTGGCAGATTAAAACTGTGTGCTGTGAGGGCCGGGCGTGAGTCGTGCTTCGGTAGCTCAGATGGTAGAGCACTTGCCTGCGAAAGGCAAAGGCCCGAGTTCGAGTCTCGGTCAGTGAACACAGTTTAAATCTGCCAGGTGCTTCGGTAGCTCAGATGGTAGAGCACTTGCCCACGAAATGCAAAGGTCCCGAGTTCGAGTCTCGGTCGGTGCACACAGTTTTAATCTGCCAGGAAGTTTCATCCTATATGCTGTCAGCTAGTGACATTAAATCATTGCATCCACTGGTTCCAATGAAACCAATTGCCCCCAGGTTCTGGCCCATGGTATCAGCCATTGACTTCACAAATTCGTTTAGTTCTGTCGTCAACTTCTGCAATGCATATGTTGTTTAACACACCCTGCTCCAAGTTTGAGAGATGCATGTAATTCTGTCAGCAGTTTGTTATCATTCATAGTCTCCCTTATTCGTACCTTAGTTATCTGAATATTACTTTCTGCTCTGCATCTCAGTGTAACTCTGAAAACATCTCTTCTGACTTCCACATCTCATACCTCATTTCTCACACATTATATGGCAGCTTTAGCATCCATCAGTGAGTGGTGAGAATAACATCCTCTTGCCTGGCGAATAACACTCCAAATTTTAGTTGCTGGTCCCACATTGTTCCTACTCCATTTTCAGTGAAGCGGTTTAGCACTGCCTGGAATATGAAAACCCTGGCCCCCATTTATGACGAGCAGCAACCTGAGAAAGGAAAGATGTAATTACTCTCTCTCTCTCTCCACATTTCGAAAAATCCAAGATCCCCAAAAGCACTTTTTTGGGTGAAAATACTAAACCCTCTGAAAGTTAAAATAATTACAGCAACAATTGTTATTTCCTCTGATTCTTATACCAATAAAATTACATTGTGATACACTTACCAGTTTTCTTCCCTACCCATACAACAATAACAACCCAAAATACTCAGATACACCTCCTATATTAAAACACAACAAAACAATACTCAGTGGTCTCCTTTATTACTTTCGCAACCCATAGAGTATCTCACATGCAGATGGCACAAGATCCTTGTTCTCTCCACTCTTCCTTTTTTTCTCCCTTTTTTTTAGCTGACAGCACCGATACTTGGGACAATGAATCCAGAGTACCTCGAAATAGCCGAAGACATTCAATGTGAACTGTAGTTGCTTGTATTGCCTATTCTAGCTTGAGATCTACTGGTGATATCATTTCAATCACCTGGTATGGCCCCTGATACTGTGTAATAAACTTTTTTGTCTTACCTTCAGAGTGAACATACTCAATAGAATCACCCCTTGACTTACTATATACTCTGACAACTTCCTGATAAGCTTCCCTACCTTTCCTGACTCTCAAAAACTTTTGTGCTTGCCCTTTGTACAAGTTTCCATACTTCTTCCAATGTCCTTGAGAAGTTTCACATGGGCTCTCCATTTCACCCAATTTTCAGTTTGGCTACATCAAATGGCAAAAGCATGTCCCTTCCATAACTACCTTATGTGGAGAAAGCCCAGTACTGGTATGCATTTTGAAATTGTATTCTGTCACTACATGTGGCAAATAAATATCCTAATCATTATGGTTACTGTTGACATAGTAACTCAACATCCTACAGACAGTACAATGAATTCATTCTGTTCTTCCATTAGACTGTCGATGAAATAGGCTAGACCTCAGCTTTTGAACCCATAATAAGTGGTATAACTCCCTCATAAAATCTTAAATGTAGTACCTTGACCTGTGATTATGATCTGAGGGCTACCAAATTTCATCAGTCTATTATCCAGCATGTTTTAAGATTTAGATTAGATTAGATTAATTATTTATTGCATAGAACCACAAAATTGGGTATCCTCCTTTGTGTGGAACATCTCAGATAAACACATTACAAAAATGAAATTAGAAAAACTTGAGTTTCATTAATTTTAATGATCCTCAGTCAATAAACAATAAAATTATGTACATGAATTAAAATTAAACCTCAAATATTTACAGGTTTAATACTTACATCCGCTTTTGTTAAATCCATCATTTACACAGTAGCTAGTTACTTGGCTATTACAACCAAGTATTGTCAAAAATTAAAGTAAATTATTCATTTCAATGATCCTCAGTTAAGAACAGTAAAATTATCTACAAGATTTAAAATTAAACTTCCACTATTTATAGACTTAAGACTTACATCTGCTTTTGATACATCCATCATTCACACAGTAGGTAGTTACTTCACTGTTACAACCAAGTATTGTCTAAAATTAAAGTATAATAAATTTTCATTAAAATTGTCTACTGCGCTTGTTGAGAAGCTCATGGATGGAATAGAAGGAGTTGGCCACCAAAAATTCTTTTAAATTATGTTTAAATTGTGCCTTGTCTGAAACTAAACTCTTAATGATTGCTGGTAACTTATTAAAAATATGTGTTGCTGAATACTGGGCTTCTTTCTGGGCAAGAGTAAGTGATTTTAAATATTTATGTATATTGTTCTTATTCCTAGTATTGATACGGTGTACTAAGCAGTTAGCTGGAAAAACAGATGTATTATTTACAACAAACTTCATTAAGGAATCAATATACTGTGAAGCTGTGGTTAGTATGCCCAGTTCTTTGAATAGGTTTCAACATAATGTTCTTGGATTTACACTACACTTTACTCATATTATACGCTTCTGTACTCTAAAAATTTTTCTTGGTTTGTGGAGTTAACCCAAAATATGATATCATATGATATAAAGGAGTAAAAATAAGCAAAATATGCCAGTTTTTTATATCTCCTATGTCTGACATCATTCGCATTGCAAACACAGACTTGTTTAAGCGCTTTGGCAGTTTGTTAGTATGTTGCTCCCAACTGAATTTATTATCAAATTGTAATCTCAAGAATTTTACACTCTCAACTTCTCCTATTTCCATGTCATCATATTTTATACACACACTAGAAGGAAATCTCTTGAAAGTTCTGAACTGTATATAGTGGGTCTTTTCAAAGTTTAATGACGGTGAACTGGCTATGAATCACTTATTAATGTCAGTAAAAATTTGATTAGCTGCCCTTTCTAAATTTATATTTGATTTACTATTTATTACAATGTTCGTATCATCTGGAAATAAGACAAACTTGGCGTCTGGTAATGTAACAGATGACAGGTCATTAATATATCCAAGAAAAAATAGTGGGCTTAGTATGGAACCTTAGGGAACACCACATGTAATTTCTTCCCAGACAGATGATGTCTGATTGCCTACTGCTGAAGTGTTATGTAATGACACCCTTTGTTTTCTGTTAGTAAGATATGACTGAAACCACTTTGCACCACTACAAGTGACGCCATAATGTTTTAAGTTACTTACAAGAATGCTGTGAATCACACAGTCGAAAGCCTTTGACAGGTCACAGAATATGCCAGTTGCCTCTAATTTGTTGTCTAATGAATTAAGGACATATTCACTGTAAGTGTAAGTAGACTTCACAATATCAGAATCCTTAAGAAACCCAAACTGTGACTTTTACAGTATGTTATTTTCACTAAGGTGCTTAAGTAGGCACTTGAACATAACTTTTTCAAAGATTTTTTGAAAAAGCTGGCAAAAGTGAGATTGGTCGGTAATTTGATGGCATTTCTTTGTCCCCTTTCTTGTGGAGAGTTATAATTTCAGCAAATTTAAGCCAGTCTGTGAATTTTCCTGTGATAAGTGATTGATTACACAAATAACTTGCAATATGACTAAGCTCACATGAACACTCATTATTAACTTTGTTGATATGTTATCGTAACCACTAGAATGCTTTGATTTCAAGGACTTCATGATGAATTCTATTTCTTTGGGTGAAGTAAGTGTCAATTCCATTTTACTGACATTGCTTGTGCACACTGGTCTCAGATATTCCATTGCATTGTTCACTAAACCTGACGACCTCATGCTATCATTAACGGAGACAAAATACTTGTATAAATGGTTTGCAACACAACATGCGTTTGTTACCAGGGTTTCATTTATTTTTAGAGCTACTTTTTCCTCATCATTTCTGGTACTACCTGTCTCTGAGTTAATTATATCCTATATTGTTTTTATTTTATTGCTGGATGTATTTATCTTCTTCTCATAATGCAGGTGTTTAGATTTCTGGACAACCTTCTTCACTATTGTGCAGTAATTTTTGTAATGAGCTATAATGCTAGTATCAAAGGTGTCCCGACATATCAGATAGAGTTTCCTTTTTGTCTCAAGTGATATCTTTATCCCTTGTGTGATCCATGGTTTCTTATTAGACTTCTGCTTAAACTGAGTAAGGGGAAAACAATTTTCAAATAAGGTACTAACTTTATTAATGAATGTTTTGTATTTTCCATTTGTGTCTTGGATGCTGTAAACATCCATCCAATTAATTTCTTTGAGCAATCTCCTAAATTTATGAGTTTTTGACTTTTATTGGCCTTCTGTACTCAATTCTCATAGATGTTTTACCCTGACAATTTTCAAAATTTAATGTTAAATGTTGCATGTCATGGTCGGATAGCCCATTTACTACTGTTTTGTAATGTGGCTTAGTTGCCTAGAATTGTCTATAAACATATTATCAATGGCAGTCTTAGAACATTTGTATACCCTAGTTGGGAAATTTACAGTAGAAATTAAATTGAATGACAATGTAACTGATTTTAGTAACTGTTCGCTGACAGTGTTTTTCAGTACATTTATATTAAAATCACCAGCAACCACTAGTTCTTTGTTTTTTTTAATTTTAGATGAGATAATAAATCTTCAAGACCGTTTATAAACAGGTTGAAATTTCCTGAAGGTGCTCTGCTCCTCCATTCTCCATATTTAGTCTATATAAGTAAGAGGCTAACTTAAATTCTGTAAGGTTTAACATATCTATACCAGCAGTCACATGATGTTCAGAGAGGCAGATTATATCAACTGGGTTCGATGACTCTAATTCCTCATTGCAGTTAAATAGTTCATTAATTTTACTTCTAAGCCCTCAAATATTTTGATGCACTAAAGATAGTTGGCATTCCACATTTACCAAGATGAAATCAGGTGGAAATAAAATTTCTGCTGATTGCTGTAAATTTTTAACCAACAGCTGTTTTCACTGATCCAATGTGCCAGGATTATGCTGTTTGATTTCTTTCTAAAACTGAAGGTTTCTTTCAACCTTTACTTCTCCCAGAACTTGACTTCCTTCTGTCCTACCTATCCTAAAAAAAGTGCTGCTCCAACACCTATGACTACTGGTATATTACCATTCATGGCAGTGCCCCCCCCCCCCTTACATTTCCTTCTATTAGCCCAGTCAGTTTACCCTTCCCTTTCCTGTTGAGGTGTAGGCCATGTCTAGTATAATCCCAAGTACTGAGAGAATCAACAGGAACCAAACCAATATGTGACACGACCCAACTAGGCATTCCAACTCCAAATTAACTCTCACGACAGAAGAGTTTAAATGAATTCGTTCATGGTGTCTCAGAACTGACATAAACTCAACACTGGTATGTCTCGTTGCTGATGCAATCTTTGCCAGGTCGCACTCTATATTGTACCCAGGATCTCTGTCAAACTACTGCCCAGCCCACTGTGGTTTCTTACTGATTCAGAATGGCGATTATTGCAATGTATGGTGAGAAATGATCAATAATAGTCAGAACATAATGGTTTCCCATTGATGTCAGACTAAAAGGTCCTAAAACATACATTCCCATGATCTCAAAGCGTTTGGTGGCTCCAGTAACATCTGTAGCAGTACTTGCTGATGGCATAGATCTGCCTATCATCCACATGGTTCACAATTCCTTACATACTAGTCTACATCCCTTTTCCTTGTCCTCCACCCGTAATTCTGTGTTACCCGTTGACCTGTTGGCCTACAACTTCCATGCCCAGATAACACATGATTGAGTGTTTCCTTCAATACCTCTTCTTTCACCTCCACAAATACTACTATGGGCAGGCCCAGGTTAGTTGACCTACTTAACAAACTGTCGTGCACAATGAACCATGGCAGCTTAGAGTCTGTGTCAACAGCTTGCACTATCTGATGCTCTGAAAGGCTGCGACCCAGTGCTTGTACTACTGTAACCTTGTTGCTAAGATCATCTGTGTTCCCATACTTCTTGCCTGGTTTATGAATCACTGCAAAGTCAAACTCATTTAGTCTCAAAGCCCACCTCATAGGTCGGCTTGAAGGATCCTTCAACCCCAACAATCAGTTTAATGCTATGCGATCAGTTATTACCCTGAACTTTTTGCCATATAGGTAGCTGCTAAAGTTTGTTACCCTATACGTAAAGTTCAATAACTCGCTCTCATTTGTAATTCTTCTCAACTTTGTTTAATTGTTGCAAGGTGTAAGCCATTGGATATTTCTCAACATGTATCATTTGACTCAAAATCAGTGTTCGACTTAGAAAATAAAATAATGTAACAGAAATACATAAATTAAAATTTACATTTGTATAAAATATGAGAAGTTTGTGCAAATTTCTGCCAGTAAAAAATGTTATAAATTATGTGATTAATGAGGGTTTTAAAAATGAAATATCTGTTCATTGATTTGAAACTAACAGTAATCAGCTAAATGAAATTTTATTATTTTTTTAAATTAACGTTTACAGGTATAGATCCTCACATTCCATATAATACCTGCATTACAGTAAACTGTCAGTACTGATTTGCGTATTTTGCATTACATTGGATCACATCACATCAGAATATGTTGACTTTTATGCATATTGCACACACTAAATGCCTTTTCAAAAACAAACTCACTGCAAGATGCTTCTTCATTATTAATCATCACTTTACTACCTCTTTCCATAGAAAGACTGTTTCTGATTTCTGTTTTTATATTGTTCATGCAATTAAACCCTCATTTGCAGTAAAATGTGTGGAGGGGAATACTAGTGGCGCATTGCATAATTAACTCCATAAGAGGAAATTATTCACTCATCTTATTAACGTAAGTGAACTCTATCAGCTCTTTGAAATTCATTTTATTGTACCTACTGTTCAACACCTTCTTAAACAATACCCATTCCACTTACAGATCATTTAAATTTATAGATGTGGCAGAATTAATTAGTGCATGTATATGTATCATGCTTTCTTTAGTTTTTAGTATACAATATATTAAATACGACTAAATTATCTAAATCCCCTAGTTTCTCATTTTGTATGTCCAGCTTTAGTTTCACTGGGACTAGAACTTCACTCCCTTTTTTTCCTTAAAACTAATTTATCCATCAGTTCTTAAAATGCACAAATATATGCATGTGCATTTGACAAGAATAAGTGAACCACACAGACCCAATCAGCAATGAGATACACTAGCTGAGAGGAAAAGTTTCATATAACTTGTTTGAGTAACATATTGTTATGGCCTGTTGAAAACTGAAAGGTTATGTTTTTAGCATCTATTGTTTGCTTCTGGGGAGGGAGGCAGCACTTCATTTATTTCTGTGACAGATTGTTAAGGTTTGTTTGTGCTTATAGCCTAGTTGGGATCCCTTGGCCCCAGTGCCAGCTTTCACAAGGCTCAAAACAACGAAATTTTATGTGCGTCTGCTCTCTCCTCTTGGTGAGGGAATGAATAGTGAGATAACAGTCGTTTCTGTCTTTGGTAGAATGTTGCTGCATTTTGGGAATGCTATATTAAAGTTCATCATATTTTTTGACTTCGAGTAGGAAAAGGTGACAGAAGCGACTATGACTTACACCCTGCTCCAACAACCCCAGTGTCTGGTTGGAAGTGCACATGACAGCACAAACTAAATTTCATAATTCAGAAAGATCTACCCTGAACTTCACGTCAAAGCCTCTTTCAGCTTCTCAAATGTGGGTTGGCAATCTGCTGCCACTGGGATTTTATACTCTTCTTCAAAAACTGTGTAAGTGATCATGCAATATCCGCAAACCCCTTCACAAATAATTCGCCAACCCCAAGAATGATTGCAATGACTTACTCATCTGCAGAGTCAGAAAACCTTGCACTGCCTGTATCGATCTGGGATCTGTCTATACCCCCTCTTGACTAATTACATGTCCTAAATAATCAACTTCCTTTCTCCATACTTAATATAAAATGCATAGAACATGACCAACTAAAAACTTCCATTAACTGCTATACATGTTCTTTCACATACATTGGAAACATAACATCGAGATACACTACACATTGTCACAGCTACAGTCCCCTTAATACCCCATCCAACAACCGTTGAAACATGGTCGGTGCATTCTTCTAACCAAGCTGCATTCCTCAATATTGTTAATGATGCCAGGGGACTAAAAATGCAGTTTTTGGCCGATTCTACATAACTATCTCCAGTTGATGGTACCCACTCCTCAAAACTATTGTAGACAAGTATCAGCAGTGCTCCACATTATCAAGGGTTTCCATAATGTTGGTTTTTGGGTATACACCTATTATTGTTTTACTTTATTTAGATATCGATAGCCACAGCAAAATCTATGCTTTTCTGTTCCATGAGTCAATTTCTTCATTATGATAGCTGCTCCCCAAGCGCTAGTGCTCGCCTCTATTATGTCGTTCTTTAGTTCTTTGCCAATGAATTCTCCATATTTGACTGTAAATTCCGAGGTATGTAGTACAGATTTTTGTATATATGTGCTGCGTTTCCTTTCGGAATTCTATGCTTCATTAAGGGCAGTGAGGGGCAAAGTGATCCTAGATTTCCAGTAACAATTCATCCATTTTTACCCTCTCAATTCCCTTCAAATGATCTGCCTTCATAAGAAATACATCTTTAATGGCGATCTGAGTATGACTTGACCATATGTGACATGTGCATATCACCTTCATCCAAAACTTCTACACTCGCAACTGATAATCTTTCGGTTAGCTTCACCTCATCAGCTCCAAATTTATCTAAATTTATGAGTATCACTCTCCCATTGCCTCTTTGTTATATGGGCACAATACTCCTCCATATAAAACATCACGATGCACCCAACACGTCATCCGCCTCTAGTGGCTCTCTCACACATTACATGCCTCTTAGTACGTCTTTGTAACATTGAAATTACTGGGGACATCACCCAGCAGTCTTTGAGCTCCCTTTTGTGTTTAACGACCGATTATGTCGCCCTTGTCCATTCCATCCCTCACTTCTACAACCCCTATGCTGGTCAACCACACTGCACTTCTCATGTTGAGGTTGACAACATTCTGTGGATGTGACCCAAACGTCCATACCTAAAACACCTTCTGTTAGCAGAGAGAATGCTTCACGATTGTGAATCCCTGTGTCGCAATACGTGTTTCCTCCAGATCTGTTGCTGTCCTGATCGACAGGATAGGATTTTCATGGTACCTGCTGAAACCCTCATAGACATGTCAGGTGGTAGGCCCCTCAGGAAGGCATCTAGTGCTCTATGTTCAACTTCCTGGAGGATAAACTTGTTCACCTCTTTGTTCTCCATCAGTTCTTAAGTATGTACAATGGTTTTTCTTATCCTATCGATGAAACTCGCCATTGACTCATTCTGTTTTTGTGATATCTCACTCAACTGCTCATGGAAAAATCTCGCACTATTCAGCTTCTTATAGTTGCTCAAATGTCAGTGCATTCCTCAAATATTTATGGTATCTAACAAACGCTTTCACTTTCCCTGTCAACCATAGCTTAGCAGTTTCCATTATCTAGTCATCCATTCAAAACTCAACCCTTGCCATTGCTACCAGATGATTCAGGAAAGACAACTCATCCTCAGCTGATTTGCCAAAAAAGGAAGTGATCAAACTAGCAGCAGCAGTTTCGTTCAACAACAGAGCAGTCAAACTGGATAATGCAGTGTCCTCCCTCATAGAAATCATTTTCCTATGCATCTTTGGGTTATCTGCCGACTGTTGCACTATTTGATTTGTTAATGACTGAACCACCTTCTTTACAGTAACACCTTGCGTCTTGGACTCTGCCATTCTGGTACCCTATCCACTAATCTACAGTACACAATCAAGTTTAACTCAGAACTAAAATACTGGGATAAAATAATGGCTCAAATACTTTATGTCATAGAAAACTAATTTAAACAATACACCTAATCATATGCCACACAGTAAATTCCTTATCAGTGAGGCTCTAATAATGATATGTGAAACACTTTGCCGACTGTCACCTAACAGGCTGCACTGCATACAGCTTATTGGCTGCAAATAGTGCTCACCAGTATTGTTACAAAGCTATACCAATCAGCCAGTTCCTCTGACTTCACGAATGTTACTTTCAAGTTTCAGTGATAATCCCGCCTTGTACCCATCCCCACTCACACGAAAGTTGAAGGACAGAAATAAAACAGTTCTTCATCTTGGTAGTGGTTGATGCTGCTGTGCACTCTTCTGTCACCAAATGTAGAGACCCAGGCGGATGACTGCTACAGAGGCAGGGTTGAACTGAGATAGGGGATTGTTTTCAGGACGATGACTAATGGTTCCTCAGAGACACATCATTACTGGTCAGACATTTCATTGAAGAACAGACTACAGTACTTAGTGATGCTGTGTGGTGGTAACACCCCAGTGCGTTTGATGAAGGCAGTGACTGGGTAAGCGCCGAAGCAACAGGCAGCCATGGCCTGTTGTTATATCAGTGACTCAGCAAGAGCACTGATGTGTGGAGTATGGTGCAGCACTTGTGCCATCTGGACCGAGGTTGCAGTCCAGGGCAGGACCCACCAGAAGTCGTGGTATCCCACTGTTGTCCATATAAAGGAAGACAGCCCTTAGCAGTAGCACCCGCCAAAGCGAGAAGGAGCGTATTGCGATAGTGAGGTGGTTGAACTGTATCACACTCTGGTCACGAAAGGCTGCCCACCAGGCAGAAGGCTGGCTGCAGCTAAAGTGAGCCTGATGGTGACCCGCCAGTTGGAAAGCACGCAGTCCACAGCATTCGACTTAGAGCCAGCAGTTGAGCATCTGACGCAACAAGGTTTGGTCGGTTTCGAGTTCATCCGCTCCCATGGTCTTTTGCAATAGCAGTAGCAACGTCGCTATTTTACGCAGTACCGGTAACGCCGAATAATAGATTTGGTGCCACGTTTAGCTCGTATTTTAATGATAGCTGCTGAGGGTTATGCCTCACTGACTTTGCATGTACTTGTAGTAGCCACTCTCTTGACTGCAAAGACGAAATCGGGAAGGACACTTGAATCCAATCCAAACTAATGAGTGATACTCAAGGAACGTTATAATGTCCACGACAGCGCTGGCTGTGGTGTGTACTTTTCCCTGTGTCACCACATGTCGTGGACAGTTTTTCACTTCTAAATAGTTTTGTAGCACCAGTATCTCTGAAACACTATTATGTCCGTGGAATAATAGATGTGCTTCTGCTTTCCGCTTTCACCAGTATATCGATAGACCTTTCTTGTCTACTGTCAAGATTACTGATCATGTCTGTGTGGATATTCTTTGCGTGTTTACAAATGATGTCGCTTCATGAGTAATGTATTAAGCGGTTTGTTGGTCGAAAGTGCAGTGAAAATACAGTAATGTTTTTTCGGTGTAATAATATTCCGTGACTTTTTTGTGTGTCAGAAACCGTATAACTTTCGTGTAGCTTCAGTCAGTATTTCAAGAAATGGCAGATGATTCAGGGAATGAAGATCAGTGGTTGTACGGGGATTCGAATCAAGATGCCCCAGAAAGGGATAATAAAACTGATCCTAAAGACGTACCGGACGCAGTTCATAACACTGATTCTCAGATCGACACTTTGGAAGATCTCGGCGATCAGGCACGTATTATGAGAAACGCATCTATTGACAGCCGGCATGTTTTACCAAAGATCTGTTTATGCGTACTTCCCCTTTTTGGTTTTTAAGTAACAACAGTAATACGTTAACTCTAATCAAGAAGTTACTTTCGAAACCACGAGTTTCATTTTTATTACAATACAACAAGTAGGCCTATTTTTGAATATGTAATGTTTTGTATTGCCCCGTCCCGGTGTATCAAACTTGAAAAATACTCCAAAAGTCATATTATACATTAGTTTTGACATCAGAAAGTGGCAGTCGTGTAATATTGGACTATCGAGCCTGTATAAGGACTAACCAAAACTATAGTTGAGATTAGATACTCACATTCACGAATGCAAGTTACATTGATCAAGTTTGTTTCTCTTCAGTCCAGATTATCGTACTGGTCCCTCTAATTTGATATTTCCAGTTTTAAAAGAAATACATAGAAATGTTGTTGTTGCCTTCAGTCTGAAAACTGGTTTGATGCAGCTCTCCAAGCTGCTCTATCCTGTGCAAGCCTCATCATCTCTGAATAACTACTGCAGCCTCATCCTACGGAATCTGCTTCCTGCATTCATCTCTTCTTTTTCCCTCTATGAATATATTACACATTAGAACTATGGCGCTTAAGAAAAGGCCATGAAAAGTATCAGTTTTGCGGAAGATTTTTTAGTGATCTAGTCAAGAGTGTAAAAAGCTCCTTCTAAGTAGGGAAAGGAAGTATAACTAAGTTCGAAGATTAACTGGAGAATCATATTAAGAAGAGACTACCACGTTTTATTCAGTAGGGTCAGTGCTTCCATTGAGGCAAGAATTAGGACCAGTAGTTTTATATTAAGAACTTATTTACTGACTTGCATACAGTGATTAAAGTTCCACATATTGGGAGAAGGTATTTTGGCATGAAAGATGCTGTGATTTGGTGAAAATGTTACTTAATGGACATTGGCTGTGCACCTCTTCCTACCAAACAATTTATATATTGAGACAGTCCCTTGATTTGGAGGTCCCTTGATTTGGAGTCCCTTGATTTGATTTTGAGGTAAGACTCAGTTCACACAAGTCCAAAATTATTCACATCGGTTTGTTTTGTGACATGAGTCTCATAGAGTACCTCTAAGCAGAAAGTGGCATGTCGTCAGAGTGATACTAACCTCATTCGTAGCAGACTACCACATGATCGGGCATCAGCAATGGACGTGTGCTGAAGTAGTACATAAGTTTTCAGTCATTTGGCAAAATGGCATGTTGGTTCTCCACCTGCATGGGTTGGCTATCAGCTGGAATTGGCACAGTTGTTAGATACTGGACTTGTATTTGTGTGGATTTGGGGTAAAATCCTTGTTTGACAATCCAGGTAATCTTTTTGTTGTTTTACTAAATCATTTAAAGCACAACCTGGGAGGATTACTTTGAAAAGGACATTCCGCTTTTCGTACTTCTCCATCTCAAGTTTTCGCTCAGAAATAGTGAAGAATTGATACAGTCCTTCAGCTTGGACCAGTGATGCTATCAGACACAACTACTCCTCACCACAATACGTAATCAGAGTGGTGATAGAGATGTGATAAAACGGTGGGGCACATCATAAGGATTAAGAATTGCATAGAAACCCAAGCCTGCCAATGTCGTCGTATGCCACTAGGTTTTGCTGCTGTACATGGGAGTACTGGAGGGGAACGTGAGGATTTCCGCATCCGAGTGCTAGCCAGCATCCAAGGAGCACAGGAAGATGTACAGACAGTTAGCTCGCAGGCATGCGCTTGATGTATGGTATAAGTAATTGCAGTGGACAAGCCGTTGGATGCATAATCCCAGAGAGACATTGACCAAATGACTGCATCAAAGTTTGTGCGAGTATGGGTCATTAAGAAGTAGCAGGGCTAGTGAGGGTAGGTCTCAATTGGCATGTTCATTCATTAGGGGAAAAAAGTGTGTTCAATGCCATGGAGACTAATCTAGAACTAGCATAAGTGCTGTTGCTTTGGAGTTAAGCATGTGTTATACCAGTGTTCAGCGTGTTTTCAAGACCAGGTCGTTATTGCAGACCTTTCATTTCCACAAGGTGCAGTTATTACACCCTAATGAGCATTCTGCACCTGTGTGTTTCACAATGTGGTTTCTGTAACAAAGTAGCCCAGCTTTCATTTCCCTGGTAAGGACATTTTCACCAGGCATGGCATATTCAATGACAGCAATGAGCATTTATGGGCACCAGAAAATGCTCCACAATGTGTGGCACCATGCGGCACATCATCACATGACAGTTAATGTGTGGGCGGGTTTTGTCAGCAACAGCTTTTAGTCAGGCCACTTCTTTTACCGTCCCACTTGACTGCTGCAGATTATCGTGCCTTCTGGAACAGATTCTTCCCAGCTTGCTTGAAGATGATCCAGCAAATTTGAGGTGCAGTGTGGGGTCCGGCACAGTAGGGCACCTGCTTATTTTTTACTAGGTGTTTTTAGGCATTTGAACAAGTTATTCCTGCATCAATGGATTGGGTGTGTTGGATTGATTATCTGGCCTCCACGCTCACTGGATTTATCGAGCCTTGATTATTTCTTTGGGGAGGCATGAAATCTCTCGCGTTTCCCGTTCCTGTGGAGCCTGAAATAAATCTCGTTGCAAGACTCATCTGCACAGCTGTTACAATCAAAGAAACTCCTAATGTCTTAGAATGTGTCCGGCAGTCAACGTTCAGGTGTCAGATGTGCCTGGCATCTGATGGTGTGAACTTAAAGCATCAGTTGTAACTTTAGAGCTGCATTAATATCATACCCCATGTGCACTCATTATGTCCAATAACTGTCTCAAATAAATCAGTCTTTTTTTTCCTGTCCGGTTTTCAACTCCTGCTATCACTCTCCCCTGATGTGCACAGCCATGGGTAGCTAAGCAATTCTCAACCCTCAGGTCATATTTGTTAGCATTGCCAACTCGCAATGGATCTATGACAATTGCCAATCATTTGTCAGAACAACCTTCATTTTTTTTTAAAATATTGTGTTTTTGTGTTCATAGGTTTGAAAAAATCACAATCAAACTCGTCGTCTTCCAACCCAACGTGGAACCCAGGCTATATTAGATATGTCTGTCGTGACGACCTTCATTTCAAAGAACAATGCCGACGTTGATGTCTGTGGCTCAAGCAGAATGGCTGTATTACAGATATTAGTACACGTATTTTGCTCACTCTCTAATGACCACATTGTTGGCAGAATGTGAGTAATCTTGTTATTGACAAAATGTTAATAACTTACCTTCTTTTAACAACTGGAAGACAATATCAATACATGTTTTGTTGAAATCACGCTACATTGACTGCACGAAGATAAATTAGTTTAAACAATACCAGATATACCCTTCTGTCCATTAAAATTGCATCATCGTGAAAGTGGCCTGCAACAAATATTGAATTGGCATGAATGGCTATATCACTCTCAGTGCTTGGAGATGCCCCAATATGATTTTCAGTGCAGCCTGACATGCCACCATTCTGGATATTGATCTTAACCTCTCTGATTGCCTCTTAAAAATTTCTAAACATTTTACAGAGGTTTCACAGACACACACACTACTGGTACCCTCCAGGCCAGTCCACTGAAAGATCTCTCCTGTCATATCCTTGTGTGCACATGATTCTCAAAGTACATCCCTTATTACTGAATATCACCCAACCTGGAAAAATTTAACGCCTTCCAATAGAGCATTGACCACCTTCCATTGAGCGCTCAACTTCTGAACATCCTTCGCATCTTTTCTGGAATGATATTCCACTGCTCACCTGATCTACAAAATATCATCCTAATGACATCCTCATTCTCAAGTCTTTACCACATGGATCACATCTGTGTGAATGACCCAGGTGCAAATCTATCCAATGCATTCATACAGCACATCCTACTCCAGTGTAATCACAGTCATGCCTTGTTAGAGGCAGGGAACCTGGAAAAGCTTTCATGCCATATATCAATTCAGAGCAAAAATGTGCTGTCAGTGTACTATGGCATTTTCATTGTGTGCTGCTGTTGGTAACTATTTGTGTGATGAATAATGAGAAGTGAAGTGAACATTACAGATTGTGAATTGGTTCTTGGTAGCCAATCATCATGCTGCTTCATAATTTCCTGTCATTCATAAATGAAGTTAACTGGTATTTTGTTCTATTAGATTAGAATTTAACCAAATTGTCGAAATTTTCGGTGAATTGGAAATAGGATCTACAAGTAGGTTGTTGCAGTGACAAACGTATATCACAGGCTGTGCTACACATTAATCTATTATGACATTCGTATTGACATTTGTCAGCTTTGCCATCCCACATCCAATTGTTACCCTCCAGCCTAACCTAGGTCTCGAGCTTCACTACAGATCAGTCTTTCAAAATGTCAAGTTTTCTTCCATTCACATTAGTTGGCTTCACCAACTCGCAACAAAATTGTCACATTCCAACCCAACATAGACCTCGAACCTCAATACAAGTTATTCTGTCAGCGTATTTATTTTTCCTCCAGGCCTCAACATTGAAAACAAATCAATTCTCATTGGCTACTGTACACTGTCACCTGATCGTCTATGACAACAGTAATAAGGACACACTGGAAGAGCTTTGTACACCATAAGTACATTTCGCCTAACTCTGCTGTGATGTCAGCACAGCTTTTTACATGTGCTCGACTACCAGCCAGCTGTCTACCTGAACGAGTGGTCATTACCAAGCTGTTGCCTATAGCAAAGTTGACCACCCAGTGGCAAAATGTGTTGCTCAGTATAACATGCCATGACTTCAGTGACTGCTTCACAAGTCATACCGTCTAGATTTTCTTTGTAAATCTCTGGATTGCATAGATTGGAATCGTTCTAAAACAATCTTTCTAATATCAGTCTCTGTGCTAATCTCAACCCCTTCCCCCAATCCAATGGGATCAACTTATCGTAAAATCTACAATCGTGCTGCTTAATCCATGACATGCCATGACTTCAGTGACTGCTTCACAAGTCACACTGTCTAGATCTTCTTTCTAAATCTCTGGATTGCATAGATTGGAATCATTGTAACACAATCTGTCTCTCGTCAATCTCTGCGCTAACCTCAACCCCTCCTCCCCAGTGCAATTGGATCAACTTATCGTAAAAGCTACACTCATGCTGCTTAATCCATGACATCCCTTCCCTTCTGTACATGTTAGAATTACTTTTTGCATTTCCTCGCCGACCTGTTTTTCACCTTACGGTTTCTTCTGTAGTGGTCTTCTACAAATGTAAATAGTATGTGGTATACAGTACAGTATTTTCACAGTTTCATGTCTCAGTGGAAGATAAGATATATATGTGTGCATTACACAGGGTGCACATTAATAAAATCGACAAACTGCAGGGACATATTCCTGACTAGAAATGGAGGGAAAAAGATCCTATGAACGCGTGTCTGGAAATGGATGGTGTGCATGCAGCTACAAGAAATGGTCGTGGAACACAGTACTAGGCTGCATTGCATCCATGTCACAATAGATGTTCAGAGTGGCCACCATGGGATTGCAGGTACCAGGGAGAGTGGCAGTTGGCATGCAGGATGCACATGATCATACTTTGGCTTACACCATGTTGACGGGCCACTTGCTGGAGCATGCACTGGAGGTCATCTCAATATCCTGTAGAACCCGGTCCTCCAAAGCTGGAATAGGCACAATCCACCACCTCCCTGCATGTTAGTCTGTTTAACAGAAACCATGATCACACAAATGCCCGAAAAGCTCTTGACACATTGTGTGATGTGGTTGGTGAGTTGAAAGTACTTTTTTTTTTTGTATAGCTGTGCTGCCTCTTGACCGTCTCCATCTGCTTGACTGTACACAAACACCATCTCAGCTTGTTTCTGACAATACCAGACCATTCTGCTGCATAACAGTACACTGTGTTAAACACACAAGGCACGTGGTCAGAGGAACTTTCATTTGTCAGTGCCATCTACTGTGGCAACAATGCTTATCTGGATATGTGTTCAGAGGACATTTTCTCCCCAAATTTCCAGTCAGGAATCCATCCCTGCAGTTTGCTGGTTTTATTAATATCCACCCTGTATACATTCCACAGAGGGAAAACAACATAGAAAAGTTTTTCACTGCCTGTCATAGCATGTTATTTGAGTGAACGCTTCAGGGAGCATGGTCTTCATTGACTGAGTGTGGGTTTGGGACCTCTGGTTCCTGAACAAGCGTCTGGTCAGAGCTGCCAGTCTTCTGTAACCATAAGCTCTGTGAATGTTTCAGTGGGCACCATACACCAAGATTGTGAGTGACTGTGTATCACAGGGAATGGGAATCTTAGCTTTACCACCCAGATCATGGGGATGGTACAAACACTATTAAAAATTTCAACATCTAGGTGCATTACGTGCCAAAAGTGTGGGTAGCTATTGAGGTGAAACAGTTGTTTAACTCCTGCCCAAGCAATTGAAAATCTGTCTGGGTGGACCCATAGTTGCTCATGAGATGTCAGTGGATCCTACAACAAGCATAAACACACATGACAGGGTGTATAAATCCCCCTCCCCAAAAGAAAAGGAAGATGGTGGAGGGAACATTTAAAAACTTAAAGTTTTAGGTGGGTTATTAGTGTCCTAAAATCTGTGAACTAACTTTAAAATAGTAACTTGCTTGGAAACTAATAGAGAAGGGAAGGTGGAATTATTAAGAAAGTCATTAAAAATCCATGAATTCAATATAGCAGTTGGCATCTGTTACTCTCTCAACTGTAGAGAGTGTAGCTGTAGCCACATTAGAACGCGTGATTTAATGGAAATGGATATCCTGGAAATTAAGCAAGAATAGACATGAGCTGGAATAGCCAACATAAAACAAATAATAAGACACAAAATAATGGAGAACTAGTGAAGACTTCCACTTTCATTGCAACTTTTAGGACTCCGTTGCGACCTGAATATATCATTGCAAGCTTGCTCACCTGTAAGGTTAGTCAGTCTTTACCTTGCTAACCTTATGAGCTGTTTAAAGTGTCAACATTTTGAGCACACAGCAGTGAGTTCTAAAGGAGAAGCTACACATGGAAAAACACCCTTTGAACATGGCACTGACTATCTGGTTCCACCTGTATGCATCAAATCTTTCTGGGAGACTGTCAGTATGTAGCCAAGGCTGCCGAGAGGAAAAAAATTAATTAAAGTAACAAAACGTATCTTCTAAGCTGAACCCAAAAAGCAGTTTTAAGATTAAACCTCCAACCTTTGTCATCCATACTTCTTAACCCAGAATCTAAAGTAGAAGTTTCGATGCAGACAACATCCATGAAAACAAGAAGCAACAGCAGCACATGTACCTGCAATTTTACCTGCTAAAGCTAGCAGTAACATAGGTAGCCATAAAACAGGACAGAAGGCTATTTTAAACCTAAATGTGGATTAAGTAGTCCAAAAATAGGGTGCCTACCCTTCCTCCATCACCCATGAAGGGTAAAAAGGCAAGGAAAGGGCCACAAAATGTTTTTAACAGGATGTGAAGAGAAAAGAGACAAGGAAAGGACCACAAAATGTTGTCAACAGGATGTGCCAGGTGTTATCATGTGTGTACTACTGGCACAGCTGACTGATGAGACTAACATCATGGACCTAGAAGCTTCAAGACAAGGATGGGCAAGCCCCTGGTCAAATGGTGGCTCAGCACTGTGGCATGAAGCCAGGAGGAAATTAAAATCATAGCTTTGAAACAGCTCTCTTACTTCAGTGGCATATTAATGGATTCAGGACACCACGCAGGAATTTAGACTCCTTTCATAGTAAAGGCCCCATGCTTTTACCTGCAGCAGATATGTTTTAAACATACTGCCTTTCCTGTAATTGGTGGCTATATCCTCCACAGAAAAGGGTGACCTTACTGTGGTCACAGGGCAAAGGATGAGGTGGCATTGTTTATCGTGGGGACATACCACTCCTCATCCGTGGTCTTAACTACAACGCAACTGGCAGCTGTCACAGTTTATGTGCGTAATAATAGTTACAAAAGAGGTGCAGGTTAATCTTAGAACTGGTGGATGCAGGGAGGCATGTATGCCAGGTGACATTTTTAAAATAAGTTTTATGTAATCCTAAATTGACCACCACATTTTATTGATATCTACATTGATGGCCCGAAGTGGGGGTCTTAATTGACTGCTCAGTCATGTGTCTCCTCCCCACCCTACCCACCACCCCCAAATATGTCCTCTGATAGGGCTCCCGCAGCAAATTTCTCTCCGTTATATGGTATTTTTTGCTATCCTGTGAGCACTGGACCATATGACATTATGACAGTTATATTCTAGTTCTAAAAATGCCCTTCATGCCATTGAACAGATCACTGAGCAGACAGAATGGTTCAGGACATCAGCTCACACTACTACTCTTGCAGGAGGAGAAGAAGGAGATAATTTTCTCCTGTGTGTCAGAGCATGCAGGGGCCTGGGGAAATGATCATGCTTATAGGGCTAACATGGAGAGTTGTTCTCTCCAACCAGCACCTTTTCTGTCTCCCTCTGAACAGCTACCACATATGTGACGAGGAGGGCAGTGTGTTGGTGGGAGTCTCAGTGGCAGGAAATGACGGGCTGAAAGCTACAGTTAGTGAAATCTGCAGTGTATTGGTTGCTTACCTTCTTCCAGTCATCATGAACAGACATAGTACTTAATGAGCTAAGGATGGGACATTGTTTCCAAATGCACAGTTTTCTCCTACAACAGGAGGACCCACTGATGTTTGAAACATGCAGAACACGGGTGTTGAGACACAATATTTTAACTGAGTGCATTTTATTTGCTGGCCTGAGAGATAGTCAGTGTCGTCTGTAGGACCTGCCCATTGTTTGAAATGTGATATGGATCTAAGTTTTTGTTTGGTATCTAATTTCCTTTCCAAAATATTGGGAAGGAAATTTTTGTATATTACAAGACCACATTTGTTGCTCTTGTAATGGGTTTAGAAGTTATTGTTGTTTTAATTGATTTTAATAACAGTCTTCTCTTTATATTTTATGTATGGACAGCGAAGACCTTACTGTTTAGTGACCTAAAATAATAGTAAGTATGTTAAAAATCACAGTCACCTTCATTTGAATAACACATTAATGAAGAAGGGAGAGCGTACATACCAAAGTAATGGGAATGTTCATTTATGTTCTGTTTAGAATTCTGTAAGAGAAGGCATATCCACATCCCATCCCCTTAAAATGCCACCTTTTTGCAGTTTCTTGAGTTTTAATCTACAGTTCATAACCAATAAATTGTGGTCAGAGTCCACGTCTGCCCCTGGATGTGTCTTAGAATTTAAAACCTGGTTCCTAAATCTCTGTGTAACCGTTATATAATGTATCTGAAATCTTCCGGTGTCTCCAGGCCTCTTCCACGTATACAACCTTCTTTCATGATTCTTAAACCAAGTGTTAGCTATCATTGAGTTATGCTCTGTGCAAAATTCTACCAGGCTGCTTCCTCTTTTATTCCTTACTCCCATTCCATATTCACCTACTACTTTTTCTTCTCTTCCTTGTCCTACTATCGAATTCCAGTCCCCCATGACTACTAAATTTTCATCTCCCTTCACTATCTGAATAATTTCTTTTATTGCATCATAGATTTCTTCAATCTCTTCATCATCTGCGGAGCTAATTGGCATAAAAACTTGTACTACTGTGGTAGGCGTGGGCGTAGTATCTATCTTGGCTACAATAATGGTTTCACTATGCTGTTCGTAGTAGCTTACCCATGCTCCTATTTTTTTTATTCATTATTATACCTACTCCTGCATTACCCCTATTCGATTTTATATTTACAACCCTGTATTCACCTGACCAGAAGTCTTGTTCCTCCTGCCACTGGACTTCACTAGTTCTCACTATATCTAACTTTAACCTATCCATTTCCCTTTTTAAATTATTTAACCTACCTGCCCAATTAAGGGATCTGACATTCCACACTCCAATCCATAGAACACCAGTTTTCTTTCTCCTGATAATGACGTCCTCCTGAGAAGTCCCCACTGGAGATCTGAATGGGGGTCAATTTTACCTCCGGAATATTTTACCCAAGAGGATGGCATAATCATTTAACCATACAGTAAAATTGCATGTCCTCGGGAAAAATTACAGCTGTAGTTTCCCCTTGGTTTCAGCTGTTTGCAGTACCAGCACAGCAAGGCCGTTTTGGTTAATGTTACAAGACCAGATCAGTCAATAATCTAGACTGTTACCCCTGCAACTACTGAAAAGGCTGCTGCCCCTCTTCAGGAACCACACATTTGTCTGGCCTAATAACAGATGCCCCACCATTGTGGTTACACCTACGGTATGGCTATCTGTATCGCTGAGACAAGCAAACCTCCCCATCAACGGCAAGGTCCATGGTTCATGGCGGCGGGGGGGGGGGGGGGGGGGGTGAGGGGGTGTAAAAAGACGAGGGCTAGTAGAAATCCTTGGGTAACAGAAGAGATATTGAATTTAATTGATGAAAGGAAAAAATATAAAAATGTAGTAAATGAATCAGGCGCAAAGGAATACAAACCTCTCAAAAATGAGATCGACAGGAAGTGGAAAATGGTTAAGCAGGGTTGGCTACAGGTCAAACGTAAGGATGTAGAGCAGGGCTTAACAACTGGCCGGTTTTGAGCGGGAGTACTCGCGTCTGCTCAGGCACGTGCTCGCGAGCAGGTGCAAGGTCGCGGAGTAGGGAGGGGAGGGAGGGGGAATGCGCACGCACATTTGAATGTGATCTCGCGTTCTTAGCAGATTTAACCAGCCATCTGAATGCTTTGAACATTTTACTACAAGGTAAAGATTTGCTAATTACTCATTTCATAGATCGAATACGAGCTTTTAAAATGAAATTGACACTTTGGGTGAGTCAGCTGGAAACAGGAATCCTAGCTCATTTTCCTAAATTATCATCCATGCAAGATGTTCACAAAGACTGTGAACGTTATTCGTATAGTTTAGTTGATCAGCGCTTTCAAGATCTGACAGCACTAGACAGTGATTTTGATCTGTTCTCTCCATATTCAGCGAATATTTAAGAGATTCGTCCTGAGCTGCAGCAAGAAATTATTGACCTGCAGTGTGACAGAGAATACAGAGACAAATTTCAGAACAAGAAAAACATTTTGGAATTCTACAGACACTTCCCTCACGATATATTTCCTCGTTTGCACAAACTGGCGGCTACAATAATATCAATGTTCGGTTCCACGTATGTTTGTGAACAACTGTTCTGTGCAATGAAATGTAACAAGACGCGCCTGAGAAACGCATTGTCTGATCGAAATTTAAACTGCACGCTGCGCCTAAAATGCACGAGAACAATTACTCCGAACATAGACGCAATTGTAAAGGGCAAAAAGTACAAGATAACCGAGAATCCCACACTTCAGTGACACCTTTTATTGTGTAACAGTTCACAAATTAATGCGAATGTAGAGGCATACACTAATAAAATTATGTGGCATGTGTACATTCTCCTTTATTTGTTTCATTTGTCGCAGTAATAATTCGTGAGTGATATCCCTGCAGGTGGCCGCGGATTTACATTGACTGGCGGCAGCTGTTGTGTGCCCCACGTGACTTTCCCCACTCTCCGCTCTGGTCTGGTAGTGGGGGTATCGTGCTCGCGCTGCTCCGTGCTCGCGCCTTGCTGCTCACAGCTTGCTCCGCGAGCACGTATGTTGTGAAGCCCTGATGTAGAGGCATATATCACTAGGGGTAAGATAGATACAGCCTACAGGAAAATTAAAGAGACCTTTGGAGAAAAGAGAACTATCTGTATGAATATCAAGAGCTCATGTGGAAAACCGGTTCTAAGCAAAGAAGGGAAAGCAGAAAGATGGACAGAGTGTATAGAGGGTCTATACCAGGGTGATTTACTTGAGGGTAAATTATGGACATAGAAGAGGATGTAGATGAAGATGAAATGGGAGATATGATACTGTGTGAAGAATTTGACAGAGAACTGAAAGATCTAAGTCGAAACAAGGCCCCGGGAGTAGGCAACATTCCATTAGAACTACTGATAGTCTTGGGAGAGCCAAGCATGACAAAACTCTTATCTGGTGAGCAAGATGTATGAGACAGGTGAAATACACTCAGACTTCAAGAATACTGTAATAATTCCAACCCCAAAGAATTCAGGTGTTGACAGGTGTGAAAATTACCAAACCTTCAGTTTAATAAGTCAAGGCTGCAAAATACTGTCACAGATTCTGTACAGACAAATGGAAAAACTGGTAGAAGCCGACCTTGGGGAAGATCAGTTTGGATTCCGTAGAAATGTTTGAACATGCGAGGCAATACTGACCCTACTACTTATCTCAGAAGATAGATTAAGGAAAGGCAAACCTACTTTTCTTGCATTTGTAGACTTAGAGAAAGCTTTTGACAAATTTCTGAAGGTGGCAGGGGTCAAATACAGGGAACGAAAGGCTATTTACGATTTGTACAGAAACTAGGTGGTAGTTATAATAGGTGGTAGTTATGAGAGTCAAGGGGCATAAAAGGGAAGCAGTGGTTGGGAAGGGATTAAGACAGGGTTGTAGCCTCTCCCCGATGCTATTCAATCTGTATATTGAGAAACCAGTGAAAGAAACAAAAGAAAAATTTGGAGTAGGAATTAAAATCTATGGAGAAGAAATAAAAACTTTGAGGTTTGCCGATGACAGTGTAATTCTGTCCGAGACAGCGAAGGACCTGGAAGAGCAGTTGAATGGAATGGACAGCGTCTTGAAAGGAGGATATAAGATGAACATCAACAAACACAAAATGATGATAATGGAATGTAGTCACATTAAATCAGGCAATGCTGATGGAATTAGATTAGGAAATGAGACACACAAAGTAGTAGATGAGTTTTGCTATTGGGGGAGCAAAATAACTGATGATGGTCGACATAGAGAGGATATAAAATGTAGACTGGCAATGACAAGGAAAACATTTCTGAAGAAGAGAAATTTGTTAACGTCGAGTATAGATTTAAGTGTCAGGAAGTCGTTTCTGAAAGTATTTGTATGGAGTGTAGCCATGTATGGAAGTGAAACTTGGGCCTTAAATCGCTTAGACAAGAAGAGAATAGAGACTTTCAAAATGTGGTACTACAGAAGAGTGCTGAGGATTAGATGGGTAGATCACGTAACTAATGAGGAGGTATTGAAGAAAATTGGGGAGAAGAGGAATTTGTGGCACAACTTGACTAGAAGAAGGGATCGGTTGGTAGGACATGTTCTGAGGCATCAAGAAATCACCAATTTAGTATTAGAGGGAAGCGTGGAGGGTAAAAATCGTAGGGGGAGACCAAGGGATCAATACACTAAGCAGTTTCAGAAGGATGTTGGTTGCAGTAGTTACTCAGAGGTGAAGAAGCTTGCACAGGGTAGGGTAGCATGGAGAACTGCATCAAACTAGAAGACCATAACAACAACAACAACAAGAAAATGCGGTAGTTGTAATTTTTTGCCTTCTTTGTTACATATTTGTAAGTACTGTATCTGTCTTTTTCTCGTGATTAGTATGTTCCATGAATGAAGAAACAATTTGTGTTGTACATGTTGACAGGTTTTCTCTTTATACCTTGTTCATATTATGAGTTGTTACTGTCCTACCAATCAGTGTTCAGATTGCTTTTGTCGTATCTCAGCTCTTACATTTTCAATAAATCTGTATTCATTTGTTCAGCCTTTGCCGGCACCAGAACCTCCCACCATAGCACCACCAGAGATTAAAGATGGTGAGGAAGATTCGGAACTGAATATAGCTGAGGGTGAGGGTGCACAGATTTCAAGAGAACAAGGGGAGGTGGATGCTGAAGGAGGTTAGATTTGAAGTAATTTATAGATAATGCTAGATATAAATTTAATTTACATAAATTTATGTGTAAAGTAGGTTTAATTGGTTTAACATATATTTCTGTAGGAGATTATTGTTGCATTGGTTTGTAGCTTTTTCCTTTACCAGAAGCGGTTGCCTTTGTAGGTGTGCTACAATTTTCACAAAGTATTAAAACAAATGGTTTCTGTGTCTCCTTCAATACATTGGTCAGTGCTGCTGTTCTATGCTGAGCATAGTAACTTCTACAAATTTTACTGTTGTGACATATCTCATATTATGTTGTGGGCATGGCTGGTGCTGTGAAATGTACCAACCACATTTGAAGGGTTGTATCCTGCTGGCTGCTGTGTTTTTTTGATGACTGGTTTTGCCTAGTCTATTTTCACTGTTAATTTTGTTTGTGGTCTATTATTGAATAACATGTTATCAAACATTTCATTTCTTCATTTCGTATTTTATGGAAGATGCCAAGGATGCACTACAGTAAAGCAGTAGACCAGGTTGATCTGGTATGAGGTGTATGGATTTAGCATGCAGTTTCACATCTCTCATGGCCAGGCCGAAGAGCAGGATGATCGCGCTGGCATCCAATGTTGGCAGTGTAGAGGAACTGAGGCATCTGAAACATCCAGTGGCCGTGTCCGTAGACTGGGATCCAGGTCTCACCGTGAGGCTAGCTTGGTCAGACGAGAAACGGTTGGCAAGACTGGCAGCAGCTGAGGAGCGAACTGTCTGGATCAAGTCTGTAAAGAGAGCAAACATAGGAATTGACACATGGAACAAGATGGCTGAAAGTGGTGCAAAAGCGCTCTGAAAAGCATATGAACGAATTGCACCTATAGGCAGGAAGTGAGGGCGGGAGCACTACGAAGTGAAGATTGTTGAGCCTGAGAAGGCAGAAATGAGTACAAGAGTACATGAAATGTTAACCTGGTGGACCCAGAAGGCATAAATGAGTGTGGAAGCACTAGAAATGGAAATGATGGTACTGGGAGGGTAGAGTTGGGCGCAGTAGCACATGGGATGTAAAATCTGTAAAATATTTTATCTGGATGGTGGAAGATTGTGCTGGCAGGCAGAGGTGTGTTTGGAAGCACATGCAATCCTACAGTATGCAGTATTGTCCCCTGAGGGCATAGATAGGTGTGGGAACCTACATGAGGGGGGGAGAAATGATTGCGCCTGTAGGGCATAGTTGACTGCAGAAACACTGTAAAAATAGGAAATCAAGTGCAGTTATGGTGCCTGGAACAAAGTCAAGAAACGTGCTCAGATTAGAAACAGAAGACTGGATCAGACATTTCTGGCATGGAAGAGGCGTGGAATGTGCCAGACATGAGGGAAGAGTCTCAGCTACAGAGGTGTGCTGGTAAGAGACATTGGAAGGACTACGTGTGATGGTGGATGTGGACACAGGCTTAGGTGCCAGGAAAGAAGGAAACTGCTGCAGTGCTGTCTGACAGCGGATGACCATGGAGGAGTGTCGGGATGGGCCGGCCAGATTGGCCGAGCGGTTCTAGGTGCTACAGTCTGGAACCGCGCGACCGCTACGGTCGCAGATTTGAATCCTGCTTCGGGCATGGATGTGTGTGAAGTGACCTGGTGACCTCAGAAGTTGAGTCCCATAGTGCTCAGAGCCATTTGAACCATTTTTTGTCGGGATGGGGGTGAGATCATCCAGAGCTGGGATGACACTGGATGAGGGTTTGGGTGCTGCACCAGAAGCAGGAAGCTGTGGTGGATGTGTGTGAAGTTGGTAGAAGCTGAATAAGCGTCTGTGATGGTAGCTGGGTCCACCTGGTGTCTTGGAGGTGCTGGTGAGCTTTTTTATAAGGTGTCTCTGCTGCATCTGCTGCATGTTGGAGAGCAAAGATATGACTTCAGGCATCTATTCCACATTGAAGATGAACAACTCAGAATGAGAGACATTGGTGCAGGAAGTCATTATCAAAGTCTATGCAACATAAAAGTCAGATGTGCACAGACCTCGTCTACCACGGGCAGAGAATATGTGTGAAAGATTAAGTTCACCACTTGATATGGGACAAAACTTGGCAGCAGAAGTGATTGAGGCACAGGGCCTGAAAAATCCTCATTGCCAAATGAAGTGCCATCTCTGATGCAGAGACCAAGTCCTGGTGATGGGAAGGCAGACAATTGCTGCTCCCTTGGTTGACGGTGGCTGTTTCACCATGGCTTCATATGTAGCAAAGGTTCTGAGCAATACTGTAGCTGAACAGCTGCAAATACTGTTGGTGGCTGGCCGAGAGCTTGATGAAAGACTGCCATGGAGTGGCATTGTGTGGCACTAAATACCCGGCTGTTTAGAGATACTATAGGAGTCATTTGTTATCATGTGGCCTGCAGAAGTAAACAGGTCCACAGGGGCATTGACATCTAGTGGCACTTGTGCTGCCACCTGCTGGCCTAGTCAGTGTGCATGATTGGAAGTTCTGTTGTCTGCTGATGTAACCACTTTCAGGCTACGCCGCCTGTGTACCACAGTTGTGGAGGGGTTGTAGGTCTGTGGGCTAGCAACCTGTACACCACACAAAAGGTGCCACAATACTACCAAATCAGACTTGTGCTACACTTAGATCTTTGTTACTGTGTTATCCAATTTGACATTCACAATAGCTGAAGGATGATATTGTTCCCAAATTATGTTCTCTCAGTAAATTTGTTTCAGACTCAGTTTTCACCAAAAAAAGTCATAACTATAATATTAAGGCATCCTCTGCATAAAGTAAAATATTGAAACTACTACCTTTTAATATTTTATTTCATTGTTTGTGTGTGTCTCCCAATTTGGTAGAATGGCTTTAACATAGATACTAGGAAGGGTAAGTAGTGTAGGACATGCTTGTCATATTTCCTTATTTTTAAAGTTTCTTCAGTCTTTGTATTACTTTTATTTATTATAATCTTTTATTTCCTGTACAAGCTTCCTGTGGTTTGTATAAATGTGCTGGAATAGCCATTATTTGTTGTTAACACTTGGAGCTTTTTCAATGTCTACAAATGCTATGTATGTTTACAAGTAGAATTCTAATCTTTTCACTATCACTTGCAGAAAAAAAGTCCATTGTCTATAGTTGGTCTTCCTTTTTTAAATCCATTCTGCTCTTCATCAATGAGAATTTCAGAAATTATTATAAGTCTTATATTTATTTTTCTTGCAGTTAACATACACACCAAGTTAAAAAGAATTACACCTCAATTAATTTTTCTTCTCTAGTGATTTTCTATTCTCTGCAGGAACAGTAGATATGTAGTGCAGCAGCAGCAGTAGTAGTAGTTTATACATCATCAGCAAATGTGTATACAGGGTGTATAATCCCCGGGACAACTGGGAAATTATGGAAAAATTCGGGAATTTCTTAATCTGGGAGAAAACGGGATAAACTCAGAATTTTTTAGAATTCCGAGAATTTTTCATTGTTTCCGTTTTCAGTTAAATTTTTGTGATTTTGACTGGTAAGAACTGATACTACAAAGAATTGTACTGTATACTGCAGGAATAAAATGTAAACAAGAGAAAAAAATAAATAGAACTTAAGTTGCAAAGAAAATTTGCAGTTTACAACAACAAAAAAACAGTGCATATATGTGTCTGCCAACAGAAAAATTTGTCAATGGCTTTAGGATGGAGACTATGCAATACTTAATAGCAACAAACTGCTTCAAGTGAGTGTGATGTCACAATTGTTTACATTAGGTTCATTTGAGCAGTTGCCAGTTCTCTCATACACATGCGCAGTTGAGTCGCATATGAGCAGCACCTTCTCCCGCTTCTGGATTTTAGGTGTTTCAGCAGTAGCAACAAGCAGCCAGATGCTACCTGGAGAATTTTTTCTGGCATGCCCAAGCTGTCAGTTTAGTTTAGATTAGATTAAATTCAGTTTTTGTTCCATAGACCCAAAAATGAGATGATTCTCGTGTGTGTGGAATATGTCAGAAAGTATAACATAAAAAACATAAAACTTTTGAATGGAACACTTACTACCCTGATCATGTGTCAGGAGATTGTCATAATAGGTGAATACATTACAGTAAACTGGAACTTCTAATATTTACAGAATCAATACGCTGTCAGAATGACAGTGCATATGCAGAGCAGTCTACGTTGTTGTGGGGAGGGGTTAGTCTCGACGTGACCCGTGTTTACATTTAGTGGTTTTGCTGTTTTCTCTTTGTTAACAGTTCTCACGTCAAATGGAAGCAAAACGGATTTCTGTGATGAGGAGATATCAAGTAAATTAAAATACATTCACGTGTTATGGAAGGCTAAAATATGTTATTAGTTTCAGTGTACTGATTTTACTTTATTTCCACATTTTTGGCAGTCTAGCATTAATCACGTTGCAGAACAATGAAGCTACTTTTGTCAGTCTGTAAAAGAAATTTTTCGCAAAGGCAATCAATTCATCTGAAACAGAGTGTTTCACTACACACTCTTGTCTTGTTTCAACTGTTTGCAGATGACACGCAGTGAAGCGTAGTCCACCATCTCGTGCTGGTGGTGAAACACCAGCAGTCTCTAAGCGTCCATGATCTCAATTCAATGCACAGAAATATGACCCCAAATTGTTCCCCTCCCTGGCCACACCATGGGAGGAATGTCAGGCTAAGGATGGCAGCGGATCTTATTCGCCCCTGTACCTTGTATGTTCAAGAGCTGTGAGCTCTATCTGCAACAGCATCGAAGCACTATGCCTCATCGACGGGTGTATCGTCATCGTCGCCACCGCATGCCAGTTTATAAACACATAATTAGTCTTGAAAATAAACTGGGAGGAAATGGGACTGCACAATCTGTTATTCTTAATAATTGTAACACAAAGTAATATGACCAGTTACAGTTACATTCTCAGCAAGTACACCAAGTCCTTTCATCCATACATGTATTTTCTCATCATTAGAAACTTTTCTACATGAGCGGGTATACAAAGTAAAAGGCATATTACTATAAACTTGTATGTTCAAGAGCTGATGGGGAATCTTTCATGACGATGAAGCCTCAGTTTTTTGTTGAGCATTTAGAGGACAAATTTGGGGAGGTGGAGGGATTGTCCAAAATGAGATCTGGGTCAGTCTTGATAAAAACAGCATCCTCTTCCCAGTCACGGACATTACTCGCTTATGACAAGTTGGGGGGTGTTTCTGTAACCATCACGCCCCATAAGAGCTTAAATATGGTCCGGGGTATCATATTTCACAGGGACCTTCTTTTGCAGTCTGATGATGAGCTGCACGCCAGTTTAGAGCAGTGAGGTGTACATTTTGTCCAGCATGTGCACCGGTGTCTGAGGGATAATCAGGTTGCCACCAGTACCTTCATCTTAGCCTTCAAGGGTGATACATTGCCCGAGAAGGTCACGGTGTTGGTCTACCACTGTGATGTAAAGCCCTATATCCCTCCCCCGATGCGGTGCTTTAAGTTCGGCCAAATATCTTCCTGCTGCACTTCCAGCATCATATGTCGAGATTGCGGATGCCCATCACATCCCAATACTCCATGTCTCGCCCCCCCCCCCTCTCCCCCCTTCCCATCTGTGTCAACTGCGGAGAGCACCAATGCCTTTCTCGCCAGACTTCAGGATTCTCCAGAAAGAAAGGAAAATCATGGAGTACAAGAACCTCGTCTGACTGACTTAAACTGAGGCTGAGAGATAATTTGAACACCTGCATCATGTACGTAAGACATCATCTTACGCCGCCGCTACAACAGTTCTGGCACCATCAACTCTGTTAACCCGTCACCTCTCAGAGCCAGAACACTACACCTGCTTCCTTGATGGGGGGGGGGGGGGGGCGCATTTCCCTATCTGTCCCTCCTGCACCACCTACTTCGGGAGCAACACCCCCCACCCCCCAAATCACTGGGGATGTCCGTCCCCAATTCTAAGTTGGAGAAGCGGAAGTCTTCTTCAGCTTCTCTCACTAGGAAGGTATCCCTTGGGTCACTCCCTTCCCAGGTTTCTGCTAGTGGGAAAGATGACACCCACCAGTGGCTGAAGAGCTCAAAAGCAGCTGGTCGTAGGGCTTCACGTTCATCCTCAGTCCCGGAGACTGAGCCAATGAAGTCCTCCCAGCCAGGGAAACCCAAGGAGTGGAGTGAGAAATCCAAAAAGAAGACCCCTAAGACCAGGGAAATTGTGGTGGCACCCACACCACTGTTACCTACAAGCTCTGCGTCTGAGGATGGAGTGGAGATTCTGGCATCCGCTGAGGTCCTTGATCTCGCCAGACCCTCAGACACTGGATATAGACTGCTCAGGCAATAAGTCAGTGGCAGCAGGTGACTCTGAGGTGTAAACTGCCTCATTGAATGTTCCATGCCTTCCCAGTCTCACGATGACATCATCCTCCAGTGGAATTGCAGCGGTTTTTTCACCACCTGACTGAGCTATGGCAACTGTTAAGCTTAACACCTGCTTTTTGCATTGCCCTCCAGAAAAACCTGGTTCCCGGCAATGCAGACCCCTGCCCTCTGCAGCTATAAGGGATATTACAGGAACCGTAGTGACTATAATCGAGTGTCAGGCGGAGTTTGCGTTTATGTCCTAAACTCAGTCTGTAGTGACACTGTGCCCCTTCAGAACCCTCTTGAAGCTGTGGCTGTCAGAATAAGGACGACACAGGAAATAACTGTCTGCAATGTATATCATCCTCCAGATGGTGCAGTACCCCTAAATGTATTAGCTGCACTGATTGATCAACTCCATAAACCTTTCCTACTTTTGGGATATTTTAACACCCATATCCCCTTGTGGGGTGGCACCGTGCTTACTAGCCGAGGCAGAGATGTCGAAACTTTACAGTCTCATTTCGACCTCTGCCTCTTAAATACTGGGGCCGCCACATATTTCAGTGTGGCTCATGTTAGTTACTTGGCCATTGATTTATCAATCTACAGCCCAGGACTTCTCCCATGTATCCACTGGAGAGCACATGATGACCTGTGTGGTAGTGACCACTTCCCTATCTTCCTGTCACTGCCCCGGCGTCAGGCCCATGGACACCTCCCCAGATGGGCTTTGAACAAAGCGGACTGGGAAACTTTCACCTCTGCTGTCACCGTTGAATCCCCCCACACAGTAACATCGATGTGATGGTTGATCAGGTGACTACAACAATTGTTTCTGCGGCAGAAAATGCGATCCCTCGCTCTTTAGGGTGCCCTCACCCCCCCCCCCCCCCCCCCCCCCCCCCCGGCTTAAGGCAGTCCCTTGGTGGTCACCGGAAGTTGGTGAAGCAGTTAAGGAGAGTCAGCAAGCTCTACAGCAGTATAAGCAGCACCCTTCCCTGTAGCACCTCATAGCCTTTAAACAGCTCCACACCCGTGTTCGCCAACTTAGCAAAGGACGGAAGCAGGAGTGTTAGGAGAGATACGTCTCGACCATTGGGTGCCATACGTCACCTTCCCAAGTCTGGGCAAAGATCAAATGACTTTTCGGGTACCAGATCGCAACAGGTGTTTCTGGCGTTACCATAAATGGCGTGTTATCTACCGATGCAAATGTGATTGCCGAGCACTTTGCTCGACCCTCTGCGTCGGAGAATTACCCCCAGCCTTTCACACTCTCAAATGGTGGCTGGAAGGGAAAGTCCTCCTCATTCACTATGCGCCACATTGAATCTTATAACACCCCATTTACAGAGTGGAAGCTCCTCAGTGCCCTTGCACATTGCCCCGACACAGCTCCTGGGCCTGATCGGATCCACAGCCAGGTGATTAAACATCTCTCATCTGACTACAAGCGACATATCCTTGTCATCTTCAACCGGATCTGGTGCGATGGCATCTTTCCATCGCAATGGCAGCAGAGCACCAATCATTCCGATGCTCAAACCCAGTAAAAACTCACATTATGTGGATAGTTATTGGCCAATCAGCCTCACCAACGTTCTTTGTAAGCTGCTGGAACGTATGGTGTGTCGGTGGTTGGGTTGGGTCCTGGAGTCATGTGGCCTACTGGCTTAATGTCAGGACAGCTTCCGCCAGGGTCGCTCTACCACTGATAATCTTGTGACCATCAAGTCTGCCATCCGAACAGCCTTTTCCAGACGGCACACCTGATTGCCGTGTTTTTTGACTTACGTAAAGCATACGACACGACTTGGCGACATTATATCCTTGCCACATTGTATGAGTGGGGTCTCCGGGGCCTGCTTCCAATTCTTACCAAAACTTCCTGTCACTCCATACTTTCCGTGTCCAAGTTGGTGCCTCCCATAGTTCCATCCATATCCTGGAGAAAGGATTCCCGCAGGACTCTGTATTGAGTGTGTCTATTATTAGTGGCCGTTAAGTCTATCAGCAGCTGTCAGGCCCTCCGTCTCACCTTCCCTGTATGCAGACGACTTCTGCGTTTCATACTGCTGCTGCAGTACTAGTGTTGCTGAGCATTACCTACAGCGAGCCATCCACAATGTGCAGTCATGGGCTCTAGCCCATGGTTTCCGGTTTTTAGCCATGAAGACGTGTCATGCATTTCTGTCATTGATGTACTGTTCACCTGGAACCAGCACTTTACCTTAATGATGGTCCACTCACTGTAGTGGAGACATATCGATTCTCAGGTCTGGTTTTTGATGCTCATTTGACTAGGCTTCCTCATCTTCGTCACCTTAAACGGAAGTGTTGGCAGCACCTCAATGCCCTCCACTGCCTGAGCTACACCAACTGGGGTGCAGATGGCTCCACACTGCTGCAGCTCTACAGAATCCCCTTGTTCAATCCCACCTTGTTTATGGGAGTGTGATTTATGGTTCGGCGGCACCCTCAGCATTGCGTTTGCTTGACCCATTGCACCATTGCAGAATTCGACTAGCGACAGGAGCTTTTAGGATGAGTCCAGTGACAAGCGTATTGGTGGAGGCTGGAGCCCCTCCATTGAAGATCAGACGTGCACAACTGCTTGCCAGTTATGCTGCACACGTTCTTAGCTCTCCTGAACTTCCTGATTACCATCTTCTTTTTCCAACCATGGTGGTTCACCTCCCACATAGGTGGCCCAGGTACGGGCTAACGATTGCGGTTTGCGTGCAATCGCTTCTGTCTGAACAGGAGTCCTTCCCTTCACCACCTCTCCCAGAGGTCCATTCACGCACTCCTCCGTGGTGTAGCTGTAGGCCGAAGCTTCGCCTGGACCTTTCGCGTGGCACTAAGGACTCTGTTAACCCTGCGGCTCTCCACTGTCACTTCCTCTCGATTCTTGAAGTGTTCCAGGGCTCTGAAGTGGTTTACACAGACGACTCAATGGCTGATGGTAATGTTGGCTTCGCCTTTGTCCACAGAGGCCATATTGAACAGCATTCCTTGCACGATGGCTGCAGTATATTCACTGCAGAGCTGGTGGCCATATCTTGTGCACTTCAGTATATCTGTTCATGCCCGGAGGAACCGTTTCTTCTCTGTACTGACTCCTCGAGCAGCCTACAAGCTATCGACCAGTGCTACCCTCGCCCTCCTTTGGTGGCGTCCATCCAGGAATCCATCTACGCCCTGAACCGGTCCCGTCATTCGGTGTTTTTTATGTGGACCCCAGGACACGTTGGCATCCCAAGCAACGAACTTGCCGATAGGATATGTGGAAACCGCTTCTGGAGATGGGCGTCTCTGAACCTGACCTGCGTTCTGACTTAGACGGAATGGCATAACAGTACGCATAACAAACTGCATGTCATTAAGGAGACTACAAGTGTGTGGAAGTCTTCCATACGGCCTCTCACAGGGAATCAGTTGTCCTCTGCTGGCTTTGCATTGGCCACGCTTGGGCGACCCACGGTTACCTATTGCGCCGTGAAGACGTGCCTCAGTGTTGGTGCGGCACCTGGTTGACAGTGGCCCATATTCTGGTGCACTGTCCCACTTTGACTGCCCAGCGACTAAGTCTTGGGTTACTGGACTCGTTGCTGCTCATTTTAAAAATATGCCTCATTGGCTGATTTAGTTTTATGTTTTATTCGTGAGGGTGGCTTTTATCATTTGATCTAAGTTTTAGCACATGTCCTTTGTCCCTGTGTGTCCTCCACTCTAGTTCTTTTAGGGTGGAGGTTTTAATGTGTTGCAGAGTTGCTGGCTTTTCCTTTTTATTCTAGTTGTCAGCCAGCCACTGTAATCTGCTTTCTTGTTTTACTCTCTTCTGTTTCTAGCACCTCTCTGTTGTTTTCTTGTCCTCTTTTGTTCCTTTCAGTGTTTGTTGCCTTTCCTTCATTCTTGTGGTTTTTCCTTTCTTTCCGTTTTGTGTTATATGTCTCATCTGTTTTATTCTCACACTTGGGGCATTGTTTTATTAGGAACAAGGGACCAGTGACCTTGTAGTTTGGTCCCTTCCCCCCTCTTTTAAACCAGCCAACCAACACCATAACTGTGCATGCGCAATAATGCCTGTTTTCTGGCACACTCTGTCAAGTGCTGAAAAGAACATATTTTAACATGTTTTAAAAGTGTTACTTTCAAAGTAAATTTCCTTCTATCCAAGATGAATTTTGTTGTGTGTGAGAAAGTGCGATGAATTTCTTAAATCACAAAGCATTTGACTCTCAGTTAAAACGTTAACACTTTGAGGATCAGCCTTTTAGAAGAATTTCGAGCCCAGAAATTAAAAATTTTGCTGGCACATTTGTGTGGTGTATCTTAAACAGTAATACCCACAAGAAAAGACCAGAAGCTTATCTTTTCTTGCAACTGCACTATGTGCACTAATTTAAACCATTAACTCTTTCTATTCATGTGTTCGGGCTACTTAACAGTGATGTTGCTATTGGCTGACTACATCATGTGTCCTATGTTCTGAATATCTGCTGTCATCAGCAGGTCAGTTCATGTGACACGAGCTATGATTGACTTACAAAAGTACATCACAATCTCAATTTCAATGCTTCAAAAAATAACGTGCTGTGTTTGGTGAAATTTGAATTTATGCTTTTGTAATATGAAAATATGCAGTGTATTGTAGTGTGAGAAGATGGAGCGTACATGTTGCTGCACATCAAAGACTTCTTTTTTTTGGTAAAGTGCAGGGATGTTCTACGCTGATTTACAGTTCCGATATCACATGGAAAAAATATATTTTAACCTGGGGAAAAAAATGTGTTTTTAATCGGGAAATCCCAGAAAAACCCAGGAAGTTTTTTCCTTGTCCACGTATATACCCTGATATAATGAAATAATAAGCACCCAATTGCATAAGAGGTGCATCTTATTGTTGACACTCGCAAATAATGTGATAGATATAAACCTCTGAAGAAGGGCACCAAGTGCTCAAAACCAGTAAAGAAATTAAATTTCTTTTATGCAACTGGTTGCCTTTTATTTCATTATATTATTTATTATTGTTGGTGCTATTATTATTATTATTATTATTATTATTATTATTTCCCCTGTTGTTATTTTATGGATGTAGATCCTTTTTCTCTTTATATGCTATATGTAAGAAAAACATGTTTACAGCTTCTTTAATTCGTTCACTCCACATCTTTGGGCATCTCCTGCTTGTTTCTTTGTTAATTCTTTTAAAGCTTTTGTGAAATAATTGACAGAAAAATATGTGAATTTTTTTACGTTGCATGAATACCAACCACGTTTTTATCTTTTTATTTTATGTATTTTAAGTTTGTATCATTGCAACAAAAGCAAAACTATTGTATTTCTATTAATATTAGGCATTTGTAGAAAACCCAATTTATTTCTATTTAAATCAGTTTGAGTTCTTTCTTTTTTGTTTTCTGCTTTTTATAATACCATATTCATTTTCAATAGCTGTAGATGGTAAAGAAACTGAAAATGGCATTATTGGTGGTGTAGATGATGATGATGAAGATGAAGATAGTGATGATGATGTGCAGGTTGTCATTGGAGACATTAAAACTAGTCCAACATATACAAGTCTTAATATAAAACGTGGTGGTCTTCTTACATCAGCAGTTGGTGGAGAGAAACTGAAGGTAGTATAATCCACTTTTTAAACAAAATGTTTGGATCAGTCATACAAAGTGAATCACAGCTGACTACAGTAGTTTCAGCAACAACCAAACCGTTCCATACAGAATACATACACAGGTACCTGTTATGGTTCTGAGTTAACCTTGTGTAGCCTTAGCACTTTTCTACTTGCATCCAGCATTCTGTTGCATCAAATAAAGGTTCCTTAAAGAAAAACAAAATTCTCTGTGAAAAGGAATCACAAGAGTAGAGCTTTCAACCGCAATTGTCATCTGCAACTGAGGTAACTATCAGCTGAGGTGGCAGAACAATATGGCAGTGGTGAACAGAACAGAAATAAATGATCAGGCTCATTCTCTGATTGCTTGTTGCTATGACTAAAGTCTTGTTAACACGTAGCTGTCAGTCACTTTGTTATTGATCCGTGTGTGTGTGTGTGTGTGTGTGTGTGTGTGTGTGTGTGTGTGTGTGTGTGTGTGTGTGTGTGTGTACTGTTGTATCTTCTGTAAACCGTATTTTTTTTAAAGAGTCTCCTTGAAAAAAAAATTACTTGTAACATATTTTGACTAATCAGAATTACAGACCGTTTTCTTGACATTAAGTATCTGCCTAAAATGTTGTAACACTGAAAACAATCAGTTATTGACAAGATAATTTGATTAGTTGTATACTTACAACTACTACTTCACTTTTGAGGAGCAGATATACAAACAGACCAGGGGTACGGCCATGGGAACCAGGATGGCTCCTTCCTATGCCAGCCATTTCATGGGTCGCTTGGAGGGCACTTTCCTAGGATCCATAGGTCTTCAGCCCCTGGTTTGGTTTAGATACATTGATGATATCTTTACTATATGGACTCATTGTGAGGCTGACCTAATAAAATTTCTGTAATCTCTGAAGACCTTCTCCCAATTAAATTTCACATGGTCCTATTCCGAATCCCATGCCACTTTTCCATGATGTTGATCTTGTCCTCACCGAAGGCCAGCTACACACTTCCATCCACATTAAACCTACCAGCAAACACCAGTACTTACATTTTGACAGTTGTCATCCATTCCATGTCAAACGTTCCCTCCCACACAGCTTTGACATCCAAGGCAAGCATATTTGTTCGGATGCAGACTCTTTACAGCAATACACCACCATTCTCACCTCAGCCTTCACTGAAAATAATTACTCCACCAGCCTAGTTAAAAAAACAGATTTCTCGGGCCATCACACCCATCCTGCTACTGCTGATCCCTCCAAAAAACTACTTTGGAGCACACCACTGGTGACTCAGTATTATCCTGGTCTGGAATGTGTTCATCAGCTACTTCGACAGGGCCATGACTTCCTAAACCATGCCCTGAAATAAGATTTATTCTGTCTGAAATTTTGCCCACCACACCTTGAATAGTTTTCGTTACCCTCCAATCTCCAAAATATTCTTATCAGATCCTATACTCCTTCTGCACCCATCTTCCTACCCCATGGCTCCTATCCGTATGAACGTCCCCACTGTAAGATGTGCCCTATGCACCCTCCTACCACCACCTGTAGCAGCACTGTAACTGGCAAAACATACACTATCAAAGGGAGAGCCACCTATGGAACAACACAAGTCATATAGCACCTGTTCTGTAAACACTGTTTGGCCTTCTACATCAGCATGACAACCACCAAATTCTCCATTAGGGTGTATGGTTGTAGGCAGAGGGTGCATACTGGCAACTCGCAGTATCCTGTTCCAGAGCATGCTCTACAATCATGACCTTGGTACTTGTTTCACCACATTTGCCATCTGGATTCTTCCCCCAGACACTAGTATCTCAGAACTCTGCAGATGGGAACTAGCACTACAACATGTTCTTGGTTCTTGCCGCCCACCTAGCCTTAATTTACGTTAATTTCTTTCATCTCAGCATTTCTTCACAGTAACTACTCTTTGCTTCATTTCGTTTTAGTTTTCTACATCTTTCATTGTCTTACCCGTCTATTTTTCATTGACCCCCTCCCACCTCTGTTACGTACAATGCACTTAGCTTTGCACTCTTATTAACTCATGCACAATGTTTAAGCAGTAATCTTTGTCTGCATATTTCCCTGTCATTTACCTTTTAAGTTCTGAGGTTCTCAAATCTCATCTGATGCAGTCGCCAACAATCAGTCTTTCCTTCTCATCCCATGCGGTAAGTCTCCCCTGACCTGTGGTTCTGGATGACTTTCCCAAAATCTACCCATTTTCTTAGACCTCTCCAGTCCTTCTCTTTCACTCCTCCTCCTTCCCCTTCAACCCTTCTGCCTGAAGAAGTAGCCATTGGCTCTGAATACTTGCCAATTACAACTGTCTTTAATGTCTGTGTTCTGCCGCCATGTGCCTAAATCGTTAGCATTAGACCAGTTTTGAACCTAAGCCATATATTGATTGTCTACATTTTGCAAACACAAAAAGAAATAAAATAAAAAGAAACAGTTTACATTAATTTTTATCTTCATTACTTTTTCTGCTTACTAAGCCTGTCATCAGGGTATCACTATTTGTAATCATCACCATAATCCAAATAACACAGTTGTGAAATTTATGTCTTTGTTGTCACAAATATTTTGCTGTTTCTCCAGAATAGGTTGCAATATCTGAGATTGTGATTATGGTGGAACCTGAAAATGTAGCTGTTTTTTGCAAAATACATATTGAATTTTGCTTCTATACTGACATAGGAACGTTACAATGTTTCTTACTTCCAAAGGTATTGTCTGCACACCTTACTGTCATTGGCTGCACAGAACCAGCAGATGACACACCCTCTTTCATTCCTGTGTACCTCACAGTGAGCATCCCCTATCTAGACTTCTATTGTCTCCTGTAGAAATGATACTATTGTTGTATATTTGTCCAATTTTAAGTCAATTCAGGTGGATTCAGGCAGACTGCAGCAGTGTAGGATCCCATGGTTGGCAGCACACCATACTTTGCTGCCCGTTCTCTACTCCCCACCCTGCACCCATGCTAGTTCTCAGCCAAGCCAGTATCACTGTTCCCCCAACCCTTCCATAATTCTGTGATGAGCAGTTATGAAACCTGGACTGCAATATCTTCTAGGCTGCAGGTCATATGTAACAACTCCAACAAATACATAATAAAAGATTGCAATGATGATTCAATAAAATTATAAAGCTTTCACTCATCCTGTGATCTACTGATGTTGGCGGTACTATCTCCATGATGGGTCTTGCCACTGTAATTTATTCTTGTGATAACAATTGTAGTCAGTTTAATGTGATTTATTTTGTTTTTTAGACAGTTAATTCTGGATAAACCTTCTTGTTCATATGAATGTCACCATCTTGTTCTAAAGCCAATTAAAAGGTGATAATGTTTTTACCTGATATTCTAATATGTGAACAGCAACTGAATTGCTCATTTGCAACCCACTTGGTAAATCATTACAGCATTTTGTAATCAAATAAAATACTGACTTCCATTCAGAATCAAGTAATTTTTAATCAGGGGCATCACTTTCGCCTTTCCAAGCACCACAAATGTTTGTGTGTGATATCCATACGTCTGTGAAAACTTTTGTTGCAAAACTGTTCAGGTACAGCAAGAGTTTCTAAGATAATAGCATTAAATTCTATGTCATCCTATGATTTAAAAAATGTCAAATTTTAAGCAGAGCAATAGACTGTTGAAGTGGCTAGCTCATAGTTTCTCATGTATCCCTTGGACCAACACCACCCGAAACAAATGTCATGTGATTGTTCAAAAAAAGGTTGATACTGTATCGAGCAGTTCAGTATATCAGGAAATTTCAAACCTGTCCAATTGTGAGTATCATTTGCCCTACCTACCTTTCTAAATTCTTCAAAGTAAATCTGCAGCCCATTATTCATCAGTAAATATGACCCCTATATCAATCTATTAAACAATGTAAAAATATATCTAAAAAAAAAGAGATGATGTGACTTATCATACAAAAGCGCTGGCAGGTCGATAGACACACAAACACAATCATACACGCAAAATTCTAGCTTTCGCAACCAATGGTTACTTTATCAGGAAAGAGGGAAGGAGAGGGAAAGACGAAAGGATGTGGGTTTTAAGGGAGAGGGTAAGGAGTCATTCCAATCCCGGGAGTGGAAAGACTTACCTTAGGGGGAAAAAAGGACAGGTATACACTCGCACACACACCCATATCCAACCACACATTCACAGACACAAGCAGACATTTGTAAAGGCAAAGAGATTCAGCAGAGATGTCAGTTGAGGCAGAAGTACAGGGGCAAAGATGTTGTTGAAAGACAGGTGAGGTATGAGTGGCGGCAACTTGAAATTAGCAGAGGTTGAGGCCTGGTGGGTAACGAGAAGAGCGGATATACTGAAGGGCAAGTTCCCATCTCCGGAGTCCTGACAGGGTGGTGTTAGTGGGAAGTATCCAGATAACCCGGACGGTGTAACACTGTGCCAAGATGTGCTGGCCGTGCACCAAGGCATGTTTAGCCACAGGGTGATCCTCATTACCAACAAACACTGTCTGCCTGTGTCCATTCATGCGAATGGACAGTTTGTTGCTGGTCATTCCCACATAGAAAGCTTCACAGTGTAGGCAGGTCAGTTGGTAAATCACGTGGGTGCTCTCACACGTGGCTCTGCCTTTGATCGTGTACACCTTCCGGGTTACAGGACTGGAGTAGGTGGTGGTGGGAGGGTGCATGGGACAGGTTTTACCCCGGGGGCAGTTACAAGGGTAGGAGCCAGAGAGTAGGGAAGGTAGTTTGGGGATTTCATAGGGATGAACTAAGAGGTTATGAAGGTTAGGTGGACGGCGGAAAGACACTCTTGGTGGAGTGGGGAGGATTTCATGAAGGATGGATCTCATTTCAGGGCAGGATTTGAGGAAGTCGTATCCCTGCTGGAGAGCCACATTCAGAGTCTGATCCAGTCCCGGAAAGTATCCTGTTACAAGTGGGGCACTTTTGTGGTTCTTCTGTGGGAGGTTCTGGGTTTGAGGGGACGAGGAAGTGGCTCTGGTTATTTGCTTCTGTACCAGGTCGGGAGGGTAGTTGCGGGATGCGAAAGCCGTTTTCAGGTTGTTGGTGTAATGGTTCAGGGATTCCGGACTGGAGCAGATTCGTTTGCCACGAAGACCTAGGCTGTAGGGAAGGGACCGTTTGATGTGGAATGGGTGGCAGCTGTCATAATGGAGGTACTGTTGCTTGTTGGTGGGTTTGATGTGGACGGACGTGTGAAGCTGGCCATTGGACAGATGGAGGTCAACGTCAGGAAAGTGGCATGGGATTTGGAGTAGGACCAGGTGAATCTGATGGAACCAAAGGAGTTGAGGTTGGAGAGGAAATTCTGGAGTTCTTCTTCACTGTGAGTCCAGATCATGAAGATGTCATCAATAAATCTGTACCAAACTTTGGGTTGGCAGGCCTGGGTAACCAAGAAGGCTTCCTCTAAGCGACTCACGAATAGGTTGGCGTATGAGGGGGCTGCAATAGTCTAACATGTGTATATAAGACCATCTTGTAGTGTTTGAATGATGAATTTGGGAAAAACCTTGTCTTATAATAGAGTAAATACTGTATTCAGCCATATTCTTTTACCTTTATATATTATACTCCTTGGAAAGAAAAGCTGTCTTTATTCATACCTTTCATCTACTCTTTCAGTTACATTTACACTTAATACGCTATATTTTCTATTGTGGTTACTAGCTAAAAAAGAACCACTTTGCTTGGTCTTCTTTAAAAAATTGGTGAATTGACCACTTAGGATCAAGCTATAACTTCATTTTGTCCTATTTGTCTGGAGTTTCTACTGTTTGTGATACTCCTTTATATGGTCAACATGAAGGCTTCCCGTGATGTTGGACCTCCCAAGCTCCTTCCAAGCTTCCTTAGTTCATGTTGTGGTGGTCTTCTTCTTCCAGAAGTAATCAAATATTTGTTTGGATAGTACAGGTGCCCAAGAAATATCACCCACCTTTTCCTCATAGTCTCTGAGATTGTCTCCACATTTTGGTAGACTTTTTTTTGTTGCTCCAAAGTTTCAGCTGGCCTCAGTCTGGATTTTGCACCCTTTCTGTGGTGTCCTCTATTCCAAGATCTCTAGCATGTACTTCATCAAGAGGCATTCACTGACAACAATAATAGTATTCCATGTTCAGAAATACTCTTTAAGTACTCTTAAATTCAGTGAAGTATTCCACAATAGCCTAATTTTAAATAAAGCACTTTGTCACTCACTTATTCATTTCTTAACACAATCAAGAACATTCAAAAATGTTAAAGAACTCCAGGATAATCTATAACATTTGAAAATGCTGTTAACATCCAAGAATATTCCCAAAAGCTCAAGAACATTATGTATAAATCTTGAATTTTGAAAAACACAGTGATGCAAAGGATAGCAAAGGTGACGTACTGACCACACAACCTCTTCAAACTCTCAACTCTACAGCCACAACAGATACCATCGCAAAGCTACTATAGTGCACAACAGGGGAACCAAGGGTAGCAGTAAACACAAAATCAAGTGATTGGTGGTGAGTGGGTTTGAAGGTATCGTAAACATCTCCCACAAACTCTTCAATTTTATACATGGATATATACAAGATGTCCCAGGAAGTGTGGTCAATAGTCATGGATGTGACAGGAACGATTATTTGAAGCAAAAAAGCTTCATAAAAACCCAAGTTCTATTCCAAATGATTTCAGACATATAACACATTTAATGTATATTTTTATTTATTTTCTGTATTATTCAATATATTGTCAAAAATAAAGATGCTGTAACTTACCAAACGAAAGCGCTGGTATGTTGATAGGAGACAATAAAAAACACACAAACACACACACAAATTTCAAGCTTTCACAACCCACGGTTGCTTCATCAGGAAAGAGGGAAGGAGAGGGAAAGACGAAGGGATGTGGGTTTTAAGGGAGAGGGTAAGGAGTCATTCCAATCCTGGGAGCGGAAAGACTTACCTTAGGGGAAAAAAGGACAGGTATACACTCGCGCGCGCGCCCACACACACACACACACACACACACACACACACACACACACACACACACACACACACCCATCCGCACATATACACAGGCAGACATATATATATGTGTGTGTGTGTGCGAGTGTATACCTGTCCTTTTTTCCCCCTAAGGTAAGTCTTTCCACTCCCGGGATTGGCATGACTCCTTACCCTCTCCCTTAAAACCCACATCCTTTCGTCTTTCCCTCCCCTTCCCTCTTTCCTGGTGAAGCAACCTTGGGTTGTGAAAGTTTGTTGGCAACAGTACCTCCATTATGACAGCTGCCACCCATTCCACATCAAACGGTCCCTTCCCTACAGCCTAGGTCTTCGTGGCAAACGAATCTGCTCCAGTCCGGAATCCCTGAACCATTACACCAACAACCTGAAAACAGCTCTACCCTCCCGACCTGGTACAGAAGCAAATTACCAGAGCCATTTCCTCATCCCCTCAAACCCAGAACCTCCCACAGAAGAACCACAAAAGTGCCCCACTTGCGACAAGATACTTTCCGGGACTGGATCAGACTCTGAATGTGGCTCTCCAGCAGGGATACGACTTCCTCAAATCCTGCCCTGAAATGAGATCCATCCTTTATGAAATCCTCCCCACTCCACCAAGAGTGTCTTTCCACCGTCCACCTAACCTTCGTAACCTCTTAGTTCATCCCTATGAAATCCCCAAACCACCTTCCCTACCCTCTGGCTCCTACCCTTGTTACCGCCCCCGGTGTAAAACCTGTCCCATGCACCCTCCCACCACCACCTACTCCAGTCCTGTAACCTGGAAGGTGTACACGATCAAAGGCAGAGCCACGTGTGAGAGCACCCACGTGATTTACCGACTGACCTGGCTACACTGTGAAGCTTTCTATGTGGGAATGACCAGCAACAAACTGTCCATTCGCATGAATGGACACAGGCAGACAGTGTTTGTTTGTAATGAGGATCATCCTGTGGCTAAACATGCCTTGGTGCACGGCCAGCACATCTTGGCACAGTGTTACACCGTCCGGGTTATCTGGATACTTCCCACTAACACCAACCTGTCAGAACTCCGGAGATGGGAACTTGCCCTTCAGTATATCCTCTCTTCTCGTTACCCACCAAGCCTCAACCTCCGCTAATTTCAAGTTGCCGCCGCTCATACCTCACCTGTCATTCAACAAAATCTTTGCCTTTGTACTTCTGCCTCGACTGACATCTCTGCCCAAACTCTTTGCCTTTACAAATGTCTGCTTGTGTCTGTGTATGTGCGGATGGATATGTGTGTGTGTGCGCGAGTGTATACCTGTCCTTTTTTCCGCCTAAGGTAAGTCTTTTCACTCCCGGGATTGGAATGACTCCTTACCCTCTCCCTTAAAACCCACATCCTTTCGTCTTTCCCTCTACTTCCCTCTTTCCTGACGAAGCAACCGTTGGTTGCGAAAGCTTTCTTGGTGGCCAGTTAATTGCATCTCCATAACCAATCCAATGATTAGACTAAATGTGATTGAGATATTCCCTCACACATCGGGTAAATGTGGAGGTGCTCTACCACGCTTGAACTACATTGCAGTCCAGGTGCCCAAAGGAGTGTTCTCAAGGTGTTCAACAAACGATTTTCAAAAAAATGCAAGTAATTCTGTCCCATCATTTCTAAAACGACTGGACCTATCAACATGTTACTGATCATACCAACCAAAATTGATACATAAACAGCAACAACTCGGATGTTGGTTTCCACCGTAGCATGTGTATTTTCCTGCGACTATTGATGATTATTGTGTGCTGTTGATTCCATTATGTGTAAATGGGCGTCGTCAGAGAATACTATTAACAGAAGCAAATGACAATAATCATTTAACCAGTGACAAAATTCAAGTAGTTGTAGGACGTTGATGCAGGCAGAAAGTAGCTGTGTGCTGGTAGTGGGACTACTCTGTACCATTTCAACAATGTGTTGCTGTCACTGCACAGATTGATGAACTACACATTAAGAAGGAAAATGGGAACCATGAAGAATACCTGTTTCATGCAATGTGCTGACAACTCTGGTAAATACTCTACAATCTGGAATTCAACATGTCGGATAGAGGCAGAAGTACTATTTGACAGCGGCAGGAGCACTACCATTGCAGCAGATGCAAACCTACACTGTATCTGCATATTCTTCCTTAGTGTAGATGTGTGGCATTTTAGCCAGTCTGTACAAACACAGTTAACCAACCGATGCTTCTCACAGATGCACTCTCAATCACTCGCACTCTTTCACTCACAAAACACCATGGACAACTGCGCGTTCAGTGGGCTATTTTAATGTAAGAAAGACATACCAAGCAAAGGGCTTTAAAGCAACAAGGCAAGTAGGGCTAGAATAAAACAACAAAGAGGTTGTGTGGACAAGACACATATGTTCATGCCACTAGCCTAAGGCCGAATGTATATTGTGTTCTATCTCAGAAACCGTTCAGAAGGGGGCATGTGTTCACATAAAGCTTCCCCCCCCCCCCCACCACCACCACCACCACCACCACCACCACCACCACCAAATGAGTGTGTCATGTCCCAGAATACTGACCATTCCTTATGGGACACCATGTTTTAACGGACATGCCTTCACACAGAGCCAGCCATCTCTTGTTGAATGTAATGGGAAGTGAATCTTTGTATACAGATATTACAAAGTGAGACTAAATCATCATATTTTCAGTACAGTTGCATTACGGTTGGAGGAAGAAAACCTTGCTTTGTTTTCACTTTATTTTGCACTTACGCTTCATTAACTTATTCTATTACAATAGTTGCTTATGGACTAATGTATTTACCAGACTATAAGATGAACTCCTTTTTCTTTTTAATTGGCTTATTGAGAAATTTTTGTCTTTATCATATTCTGACTAATCAAAATTACAAACTTTTCTTGATATACGGTATATGCATAAAAAATTGACTTTATATCTGTTCTAGACTTATGCTATTTATTAATTGGCTATGTTTTGGTATTACAAGGACAATAAAATAAAGAAAATTGTCTTCCCTTCCTTAGCTTTCCTTAACTATATAAATCAGTCGTCTGTAGTATCACTACTTTTAATCATCATCATCAATCACGGCATATCAAAGTAAACAGGTGTTTGATTGGTGTTGCCCATATGGCCTAGCAAATAGTTGTACTGCTTCATTAGATTACAAAGCTGTTATACAAGTAATTTTTCTTCAAATACTGCGAGAAATCACTTAGCTAGCGTTGTTCTTCTTTGTTATGTAAGCCCCTCTCTCGCTATCATCCTCACACACCAGCCACTACTTGCTTCGGATTGTACGATGCATGCAGTCGTAAAATCCCTCTTTATCTCCAGTGCCTTAATTCCAGTACTTTCTCAAGTAATTGGGGAGCCTTCATTGTGTTTCTTAAGCATGTACTGAACATCCTGCTGCTGTGATTCATGAAGCTTGCTCTGCTTCTGTCACCTGAAAGTTTGACATGTAGAACTTGGCTTCTTTAATTTGTTGTTTATGTGACGCCACCTACAAGCATTCACTTCTGTTCACCAAATTTTCTTCCTGCTGCACTTGTCTGTGGCCTCTGCGTCAGTCATGTTGTCTGCATGAACCAGTTGTGAACAATGAACTCATAAATCTGTTTTTCAATAGAATCACGGCTGTAATTTGCATCCATTATTGTTTGCTACAATTTACAGACCTTATAGCACTGACAATATAAACAAAACTGAATGACAACAGTACCTTGTTCTCTTGGCTCCTGACAGCTGAATCTGTACTTTGGATTAACACTATAGCCAACTTCGAAATTCAACTGTGCTGTACAGAAATAGCAGCTTTAGTGACATTGTTGAAGCTCATTTTTCATTTGTTGTGCCGTGTTTCAGGTGCTTTGTGTGAACATATTTTTTTAGAATACTTGGGGTGGCAATCACTGAAACAAAGGCGGTTTTCTTTTGCGGCGAGATCTATTTACGAAATTTCAGTCGCCAACTTTCTCTTCCGAATGCAAAAATATTTTGTTGACATCCACCTAGGTAGGGAGAAATGATCATCATAAAATAAGAGAAATCAGAGCTTGAACGGAAATATTTAGGTGCTCCTTTTTCCCACACTTCATTCGAGAGTGGAATGGTAGAGAAGTAGTATGAAAATGGTTCAGTGAACCCTCTGCTGGCATTTAAGTGTGAATTGCAGAGTAACCATGTAGATGTAGTTGTAACTTGTCTGTTGTCTGTTTGGAATCTGCTGGTTGTTGGAAAAGGTAGTCTTCAATAGTGGTAAGGCCATGGGCATAAGGGATGTCAGTGTTGGTGGAGGAAATGGTTGGTATCTTTTATGCAGGAGAGAATGTTCCAGGTAATAGGCTGAAGGTGTTGGTCTATGACAGCAGAGATTCTGTCAGTGGAGGTGCAGTAACCGGCCACAATGGGGCATCCTGGGTGGTTGGGCTTATGGATTTTAGGAAGCATGTAGAAGGTAGGAGTGTGGGAAGAGGTAGGGATGAGAAGAGAGATGGACTCATGGGAGAGGTTCTGGGATGGGCTTAAGGATTTGAGGAGAGACTGGAGATCCTTCTGGATTTCTGAAATGGGGCCACTGTGGCAAGGTTTGTAGGTAGATGTATGTCATATTTGTTCTCAACCCTTAACTCATGAAGTGACTTTCTGTATTGTGTACTACAAGGTGGGGTCTCTGGGACCCATCTGTTTAAACGGAGAGTTAAGGCATAAATTGTTTGAAAATTGTAGTGTAAGTTATATAACATTTATTTTTACAAATGGTGTCATTGATTTTACTGCAATATGCTGGGGTCTACATTTTTCTTTGGCACCACTCAGGACACATTTCATTTTAACCAACACTTGCATCCACCAACTAATAATTTCATCAAACTTATAATCATTAAAACAGACACATTCCTGTGAACATATTTTGTACTTCTCTGGGGAAAAAAAAAAAAAAAAAGTACGTAGTTCATGAGTCGCAGTCTCAGGGACTCCAGCATATGTCAGTAATGTGACAACAAAAAAACAAAGAAGGTGACAACCAAACATTGTAGGGTTGGCGATTTAAGGAGGGTAGGGAGCGTATAGAAACATTCCGCCATTACTGACCTAGGAGAATGACTTCTGAATTTTTGTGCAGTCTGAGGGACCACACCTTGTAAAGGGTTAATTGTACTTTGTTCGAGCCAAAGGAATGATTTCTTCAAACATGCATTGATTATATCTGCTGGAGATGATTGTGGAATAACTGGAAGTGTATGCCGAAAATCTTCAGAAAGTATAACTAATGCACCGCCAATTAATTTTGAATTACCTTGGAGATCTTGCTGTATTCTGTTTTATGCTTTGAATGACTTTTTGTGCACCATTGTACATTGTCAGAGATGATTACTTCATGCTGTCTTAGAAGTTGACCTTGTCCGGATGCTCTTAATAAGTCACAGGCTAGAAGTTATTGTTCAGCAAGATTTAATGGCAGTTTCAAAGCAGAATGAGCAGTTCTTCCTCCTTGTATTAATGGTACCACAATTCCAGAAGATGCCTATGCAAGTACTCTCTCAATTTTGGTGCATATTTCAGCCAATACTAAACTAGTCAAAAATGTCTTTCCAGTACCTCCTAATGTCTCCAAATAGATTACTTCGCCAGTAGCTCTGTGTATGTGATTCGTAATGAAATCATAACCTTGCTTTCGATTTTCTAATAACAGTGGTTTGTTTTGAGTGATGTATTGCAATAATTCATCAACACTGTAACTTTTCTATTTCAGTGTTTTGGAATGCAATGTGTCTATTCCACCTCTTTATGAGATGTGCATTCCAAGTTCAACTAAATGTTGTTTGCTTTTTGTTTATTATTAGTCTTCCAAATAAATAAGTGTTTAGTAAAAAAATCTCTTGATTGAACTCAATATTTAATTCTGGATAAATGTGTCCCACCTGATGCAGTACATCATTGCTTATATTTTCTTTGAATTTCTCCCATAATCTATTTAGATTCAATGGGCTTCACATTGTCAGTACTGCTGGTAATAGATGTCGCACTAGGCCTGCAGTTTGTGTCAGTGCAGCTTCTTGAAGTGCCAACTCCCAACAGTTATTATTTTCCAGTAATCCTAAACACGGGAATGTTTCTCCATATGTTTCACATACATATCCATCAATGTTTTTAAAATCTACATATTCCATGTAGTAGTATTTGGAGATAGAAGTAGTCAGCATTTTTTGGACGTGCTGTATCCACTCATCTCAATGCATCACTTTTAAAGATTCCTTCCTGGTCCTTGACTGGATTTTCTTACTTCCTTTGTTGAAATATTTGTCTTGTTACATTCTGTGTATAGTATGCTTGTACATGGGCGACAGCAATTTTCTTGCAAGTGGATCACATAAAGAAAGTTGGAAAATTGTATTTAATGTGTTTACTTGTCCCAGTGTGCCACTTTTGAAAATTCCTTCATAACCTTTGACTGGAGTTTTTTACTTCCTTCATTGAAAGTTTTGTCTTGTTGCATCCTCTCTGCGGTTTATTTTATAAAATATACTCGTTGACCATTTTTTAAATACACTGCCAAATGAACAACTGCTGGTTTTTGATCGTGTGTTGGAAAGCCCAAAAATTGCCAAGCCATTTCATTACAATTTCTATATCTGTTCCTTTGTTATCTCACATTTATATTTTCTCATTGAAACAATCATTTTCTGGAGATCGTCGTCTCTATTTAGGATATTCATCTTCTCCTGTTTGTGTCTCGTTTAAATATGGTCTAACCTATCTCTTTGTAACTTGCCTCCATTATACATGGTGACTCAATTTTAATTCTTCACATGGAGCATGAATTATGTTTTTTCACTGTTATGCAATAATTCTGTGTCCTCGTTTGGATTCAGTAATTTATCTTAGGTTACATGTAAAAATTAAATTGAACGTGTAACCTAATATAAATTACTGAATCCAAAAGTGGACACAGAATTATTACATTATAGTGAAAAAACATGAATTTCTCTAGGAAAACTCAAGTTACTATGTCATAACTGTCCATGGAAGCTTGTCCATAAATAAAATTACTCTTCTCTGCGCAATTTCTTTTGGTTTGTCACGTACATATTATTTGTTCTGCCTCTACTTTTGCACACAGGTCTGTGCTGTAATAGGATCCACACCATAACTAGAACAAAAGTCATGCTGAACAGTTATTACTGACCCGCACTGCACAAAACGCTTTCTGTTGTGCTGACACCATTTTTACTAGAACTGAAGTGGAAACCATGTAAAATACGAGTGTTTGCTCTTTCCAACAGTACATTGTTCATGCAAATATCTCAAATAACATAATAGTTCTGATTTTTTAAAAATATGATTCTTCTTTTTGATACACCCTGTACTTGTGTGAAATCTTCTGCAGTTCTTCAACGATTTCTTGACTCACACCACTTACATTTGCACAATGTTGATTGACTTCCAGTTGTTTGTCACCAATAAAATACACGTGCAAAAATTTATAATATTTGTTTGACAATGGTAACAAAGATTCTGTCTATGATAGCCTTGTCCTTTTAATCAAAACCATAGGATTGAATTTATGTTCTTCACTGCTCATCAAAATAGCACAAAATGATGTAATTTGAAAACAAGCACTGTACACTTTCACATTTTTGATTCCGGAGTTTCTCAAGTCATGTAATGATATAATTCTGGTGGAGGCACTTTCAATGGTATTAGTCAAATTTTTGTACTTATGTAACATATTCCTGGTGTTTGTTAAATTTCTTGGTATCACAGAACTAACACACTTGCATTATTTTGCCAATGACAGTGCTTTTCAGTGAGATAATACTTTAATCTCTACTTCTGCCTTGCATTCTTGTACACTATTATTTTTTTCATGCACTTGAGATAGTTGTCTTCCACGAACTTCACTCACGGTAACTCTTTGTATCTCATTTCATGATCTTGTTTCTTCACAGTTTCTTTCTGTCTGCTGGCTCAGTGTCACTCATTTCTCATCTCTACTTTCATCTCATTGGTCATCTGTTAAGTTTTCTCTTAATCTATTTATTCTCATCCATTGTGAAGCTAAATGTGCTTCTTGGTCTTCATCTGTTGCATTTCTTCATCGTTCTTCGTTTCCTTCTTTTCAATTCGCTGCTGGCAAGATCTCCTCCTCTTTCACGTTTTGGCATCCTGTTAAATTTTGATATTATAAGGGGCATTTCTGTGTGAGTGTGTTGCTGCCACATATATTCAACGTAGTGCAACTGAGCTGCGAGTAAATAAACACTGACCTGTAAGCAAGGGATTAGTGTGGCATTTGAGTGTTCCTGATGTGCATGCAGTAAGTGCTAAAAACATGAACTATGTTGATGTTATTACCAGTTGTGTCCAAACAGGACCAATGTGCTGTTATTCATTTCTTGGCTGCCAAAGGACAAACACCAATAGACATCATTCGTAGAATGAAGAATGAGTATGGGGCAGCATATCTGTCGAAAACAATCACTGTGGAATAGTGCGCCAAGGGATACTACTGCTTCATGATAATGCACATTCCTGTATTGCAAATTTTATAAGCAGAAGTTATGCCAGCTCAAATGGGTGATAGAGGTGTTACCTGCTCTATAGTCCTGATCTCTCCCAATATGATTATCATGCTTTTGGTCCCTTAAAGACATTGAAGGGTCAGTGATTCCTGTTGGGTGAGTATGTGCGGTAGGCAATTACAAATTTGTTCACACAGCAGGAATGTTTTACCAAACATATCTTCAATCTGGTATGTTAGTGGGATGATTGCCTCAATGCTTACAGCAATTTTATCTGATTGGTGTACCAGTTCTGGACCGTACAGCCTTTGGATGGTAAATTTTTGATCTCCCCTTATACTTAACACACTGAAATTCTTTTTAGTACACTGTTCACTACCTAAAGCAATTCACTTTCACTTAAATTTATTTTACATGGTGTCACTTTTGTTTTTTCCTGCTCCAGTCTAAACATTTCCAAAATTATACTGATGTAGGCATCTCACTAGTTCATATGTACCTTTCTGAGCTGGAACGTATCCCACCAGAACAGGATAATGGAACATTCTGGAAAATTGTAGAACATACGTGGATATTCTGTAACATAATGGGGCATTCTTGAACCTTCTGGAAATCTCTGGGACATTATATAGTGTTCTAGAAGGAACGTTATGGCCAGCCTCTGTCACTTTGACACTCCATTCCCAAATGCCCATAAGAAGTCCATTGGCGCATAGCTTCTTTTACCCCATATCTCTGAACTCAACCTCTGCAGTTCCAAAACGAAACCAACATGGATGGGGGATGGAGGGCTACCATACCATATAACCCACATGGGGCTGTGTAGGTGGACTGCAGAACTACAGAAGCATACATGGACAAATCACTCTTCCCATATTTACTTGAGTAAAAGTAGACCTTGAACGTAAGACCCCCCCCCCCCCCCAATTGTTTAAGCGACTCCTTGAGAAAAAAATTATTTTTAATTTATAAAAATTGAAAACTGTTTTATTGATATAAAGTACCTACCAAAAAGTTAACATTATACCTATTTCAAACTTATAGCATTTATTCGTCAGGAAAGAGGGAAGGAGAGGGAAAGATGAAAGGATGTGGGTTTTAAGGGAGAGGGTAAGGAGTCATTCCAATCCCGGGAGCGGAAAGACTTACCTTAGGGGGAAAAAAGGACAGGTATACACTCGCACACACATATTGTGTGTGTGTGCGAGTGTATACCTGTCCTTTTTTCCCCCTAAGGTAAGTCTTTCCGCTCCCGGGATTGGAATGACTCCTTACCCTCTCCCTTAAAACCCACATCCTTTCATCTTTCCCTCTCCTTCCCTCTTTCCTGACGAAGCAGCCGTTGGTTGCGAAAGCTAGAATTTTGTGTGTATATTTGTGTTTTTTTGTGTGTCTATCGACCTGCCAGCGCTTTTGTTTGGTAAGTCTCATCATCTTTCTTTTTAGATATATTTTTTCCACGTGGAATGTTTCCCTCTGTTATATTTATAGCATTTATTGATTGTCTAAATTTTGATAATACTAGGAGAAATAAAATAAACCAAAAGGAAATGGTTTACATTAATTTTTGATATGTTTCCTCTACTACCTTTCTGGTCACTGTTTTTAATCGCCGTCGTCACCACCACCATATCTTCGTTTCACAATATACTACAATCCTATAAGTAATGCTCTCGTAGGAACAACAAAAACAAGATCACCACACATACAGGTGCATTGATGTAGACATTCCTTCCACATTCCATATGTGAATGGAATGGAAAGATACCCTAATTTGTGGTGCAGTGAGAATTTTCACAGTGGTTAACGGAGTACAGCTGTCGTCATAGACACAGAAAAGATTTGCAGTAACCAGTGCTTACACTGAATCCTTCACACTTTATAATCTGTCAGTTCTAATTTCGTATGTGTACTGTGATTCAGGGAATACAATAATACAAATAAGCAACTGTTTAAATATTGTTAGATACTTTACTGTATAAACTTTATTTTGAGTAGTATACTAGAGCAGTTAAAGCAGCGGCTGGAGGGACAATGCACTTCTCACACTGGTGTTGTCAATATTAGCCTTCAGTCATGAGCAATTGCAAGTCCTTGCCTGCACATTTCGAGCCAAACCCACCACATGAACAATGTTCTGGACACCACTGTCTGACATCTGATTGAGATGGTCATGGAACAATGCGTTACAGGATGCTTGCTTGAAAATGATATGTTAAGTCACAATTGGCTGATAGCACACTGAACAAAAAATTTTGCATCCAAAAGTGTATAATGACTTATTTAAAAATTTATGTTGGTTGTAGAACCATGCCTCAATAAAATGTTTTATAATACTGCAGAGAAATAGCAACATTTACTCCATTGTGGATCCTTTTCATGTTTAGTGTATTTTCATTTGAATATCGGTGTGTACAATTATGAAATGATAGATTGCTACTCACCGTAAAGATGACATGTTGAGTTGCAGACAGGCACAACAGAAAGACTGTTACAACTACACTTTTTGGCAAAGCCTTGTTCAGAAAAGAAAGGAAAACACTTAACACATTCACACAAGTGGACACACCTCACAAATGACATGACCAGTATCTCCGACCACTCTGGGGACCAAGATAAGTGTATAATCATTAGTGCTAACATGCCTCGAAGACTTATTGTATTGGTGTTATATGTATAACAATGTCATGAATACAGTAGTTGCATGTACAGGGTGTCCTAAGAGGAATGGTCAATATTTAGGGATGTGACAGGAACCATCATTCAAAGCAAAAAAGTCTAGTAAACATGGACTCTTAAAACACATACCTTAACAACTATGAGCCCTTCTTCATCTCTGGTTCTGTGTAACAAATCTCTTCTGCTGCAAGCTCATTGCTTTCCAGATTTTGGGACGAGATAATGTATAGATCAAAAGAAGAAAAAATTGTCTAGTAAACATGGGCTGTAAAATGCATATTTTAAGAGCAATTGGCACTTTTTCTGTAGAAGATTAAGGACTGCTCATAGCTCGTAAGGTATTCATTTTAGAGTCCAGGTTTACCAGACTTTTTTTCTTTGAATGGTCATTCTCGTCATATTCCTGAATATTGATCATTCCTCCTGGGACAACCTGTATATACGAGATAGCATGTATTTATCTCCGTAGTCTGCTTCCAGGCTGGTCACTCATTGTTACAGTCTCCTGATTTCCACTTATTACATTTTAACATTTTTCTGAACTTTCATATTGTTTGATATAATCTTAAAAGATTTCCTGAATGTGTGATTGCTTTTTTCATTGTTTTTCTGGATTTTTAACTTTTTATGTTTTTTGTTCTTTAGATTTCATTTTTACCTCTCTTTACACCACCTTCGAGAACATTTTTGCTTATATTGTTACCTTTGGCGCAGGTTTGAAATCTTCATACTAATGCAATATGTTGCAAACGATTAAAATTTTTGGAAGCTTAACAGGTTCTGTAAAATAACATAAAAAATTTGTGTCTTTATTTAGCTTATCTCAAAGAAGCACTATTCTGTTTTGTTTGTTCTTGTTTCTTCACAATTTCTTGTTCATTCAGATAAACAATAACCAATATCCCCTCAGAATCAGTTCATTGTACTAGATGATGTGTTGTTACAGAAGTTAAGACGTACCACATACATGATATTTCATAACACATCTCTACACCACAAAATTACGTACTTGGCACAGCTGAGTAAAATCAAGACATTGCCCTTGGGTACTACAAGAAGCCAAAGAAATGGGCCAAGCCAACCAATGAAGTTACTCAGTCTGCATGTCGATGAAGTGAAAGCTACTGCCTAGGCATGTAGGCAGTTACTTCTAATTGTCACCAGGCCGGGCGACCAGAGGCCCCAAAGTACCAACACAGAAGAAAGATAGAATGATCACAGTGCATGTGGCCCAATTACCTCATGCCAAGGTCATGGTTGTATTACGATTTAGTGCTGTAGCATAACAAGCAGGGGCCAGGACTATATAAATCTTCTTTATTTTCCATTAGAGGTAGCTCAGTCCGCCGGCTTCTACGTATGAGGAGGGTTCCATGACAGTCCTCAGTCTTCGCGTCTGCTGATCTGCGATTACCATAGGACTGCTTATCTTCTCCTGTGGACTTAGATTCTGCTAACTGTGGCACTGTGCTCACGCAGAGTCCATTGCTGACGACTTAGTACTCTGGAACCAGGGGGCCTCCTCGTGGCCTCTAGTTCATGACTGAGGATATGCTGCCACTCATCCACTTCCCCTTAGTGCTCCATAGCTGCAACCTCTGGGCACCTTTTAGTGACTACAATGTGGCACAACAGTAGAGTGTTGTTTGTCACAGACTGGATTAACTGCTAAAATTTATTTGAAAAGCAGAAAAAAAAGTCAGTTTCAGGGTGCCGATAATTTGGATGTGAGGTGAAAGTCATGAACAAGTAACATCTGGGACACATCCGCACCCCACTTGGGCTTGTCCACATGACATGGGATTCTTACTGCAGCAAGAATCAATCTTTATTTCCATAGCAGAGGAACCGAAAAGAAGCCATTAATTCCCAGTAGAACAATGGTTCGAATTGTCCTGTGGGCAGTACTCATGTCAGTTCACAGCAGAGCACCCAGGTGAGTAGCCATCTCAACCAGGCATCGTAAAAAGTGAAAACAGTGTATTTTAACAAGACACTTATTTATTCTTATTATTTGGTTGGAAGGTATGTTTAAAGTGTCTCTCATCTCACCATCCCAAGCCATGATGGTGTAGCTGGGTCCCTAAAATCCTTTACGGGACTCACCGTGACACACCTTATGTATAGAAATAAAGGCATCAAGCAAGCTACTAATCCCCCCGCCCTCCCCTTGTGGAGTATCCCATTGTAACAAAAGTGTACTACACTTAATTATTGTAAAAGTATGCTGATATGTAGCGTCACTATGCACATACCTGTAAACACTGTGGAGCTTCAGAAGGAATTTGCCAGGTGAAGCAAGTGAATGAAATATAAAACAATGTGATGGGTAACTGGTATTTTGGGAAATACGACTACATTTATATTGATTTATGATAAAATTTCAGATTTCCTGTAAGGAACATGGCCTTTTGTCTTTCCAAATCGGTCATTTGACAAGCTGAGAAATATAACAGCAATTGTCAACAGAAAGCATCCCACTCTTCACATTATTCATCGAATGGTGGTAAAGCTGTAAACACAAGTGGCGCAGGAGATACTCCTGCTACATTTGCAAACCATTGTAATGCCTGTAATGTAGCTCTTGCTAGCTCCTGATAAACCTTCATTGTTTTGTGTTAATAGTCGTAAGTGTTCCATTTTTGAAAAACCTGCACCTCTCACGTAGTTACAAAAGTTTTCAAATTTCGATTTGCAAGTGTTGTGAGCCCTGAGTTGTTGCCACGTTTGTAAAGGCGAATGACACCTGAGCTAGTGGGAACCTACCCCAGTTTATTTACAGGAGATTTAAATTTAAATGCTCTTGGAAACAGCTCAAGCTAAAACCATACCCCAAAGCAAAGGTCAGCCCATGCCATATCAAAGTTCCACCTGTGGCAAACAGAGTCCATGCGATGAGCTCCTGAGACAAACCAGTAGCACTGCACTCCACAGATCACACTTTAACTGATGTAGACCAGTCCTGTGCTTGCTTATATGCTGGATTCGAGGCATGGTCTTGTCAGAGGGTCCTCCTAATGATTAGTGTACTCTGGGTAATGGTGACAACACAGCTGCCAACAGTAATGTTACACCACTTACATTGTTTCCATAATAGCATCAGATGGCATAATTACAAATGACATGTTATTTTATTGTGAAGCTGTGAAAAATGTTTCACTGAATTGCAAGAGATATGTTGGCAAGTCAGAAAAAGCCTCCACATTCTTCTTTACAAATGTGAATTTTTCCAGTTTTAGAGAAACCTTTACTTTTATGAGTGCTGTAAAAATAGTACAACCTCACATTATTTCCAGATGGGCATATGTACCTCTGACAAAATTTACCACAATATGTCTTTTGAAATGCTAGGACCCTTGACTCATTAACGAGTGGGTGTTGTTGCCTACACCTAGTCAGCTTAACTATTTATAAATGATCAAGCTACATACGAGGGGAAGTCAATTATTATCCGGCAAAGTAGTTATAAAATTTTATTGTAATCAAATAGGAAACTTACAAGATCATCATTTTTAGACATAGTCTCCTTGCATTTCAACACACTTGGTCCATCATTGTACAAGCTTCCTCATGCCCTCATAAAAGAAGGTTCTCAGTTGAGCTGCGAGCGAGGAATGCAACGCTTCTTTACTGCTTCACCCAAGGCAAATCGACGGCCCCATAATGCCTGTTTGAGTGGACCAAACAAGTGACAGTCAGAAGGGGCAAGATCGGGACTGTACGGAGGATGATCCAGTACTTCAAATTTGGGTTTCTGGAGCGTTTCGACAGTGTGGGCAGCAGTATGCGAACAGGCACTGTCGTGCAACAACACAACACATTTTGACAGCAATCCTCGGCATTTGCTTCGAATTGCAGGCTTTAGCCTGGCAGTAAGCATCTCACTGTAATGTACACTGTTTATTGTTGCGCCCCTTTCTCCATAATGTTCCAGTACTGGACCTTGTGCATCCCAATAATCCGTCAGCATCAGTTTTCCTGCAGACGGTTGGGTTCTTAACTTTTTCTTGCACTTCAAATTTTGACGTTTCCATTCCATACTCTGCCGTTTACTCTCCAGCTCGTAATGACGGATCCATGTTTCGTCACCAGTAATGATCCTGTCTAAGAAGCTGTCCCGCTTTGTTACTGTAGTGATCCAAATGTTTTTTTGCAGATGTCCAAGTGCATTTGTTTATGCAACTGTGTGAGTTGTTTTGGGACCCATCTTGCACAAATTTTATGAAACCCAAGTCTGTTGTGGATGATTTCGTAGGCAGAACTGTGACTAATTTGCAGAGGATGTGCCTCCTCGTCAATAGTTAATCGTCTGTCTAAGAGAATCATTTCACGTGAACGATCAATCGTTTCTTTATTTATGGCAGTAAATGATCGTCCAGCTCCTTCATCGTGCGTAACACTTGTGTGACCATTTCAGAATTTTTCAATCCATTCGTAGACACTCCATTGTGGCAAAACACTGTTGCTGTATTATACTGAAAGTCTTCGATGAATTTCAGCCCCTAATACGCCTTTCAACCACAAAAAACGGATCAATAAACATTGCTCTTCTTTGGTGCAAATAGACAGCGGAGCAGTCATGATTAACAGCACTGCAGCAATAACAGAACTAACCTAGTAGCTTGAAAATTGCAAAGATATAACAACAAATAAGCAAAGCATGCGTCATCAACGTAAAACGACTGCACTTCCAAAATAAACAAAAATCTAACTAAGTTGCAGATAATAATTGACTTACCCTCGCAGTTTCAAGTTAATATGTGGACACAGAATTGATATCACCAGATGCATACATACATGTTAAACTGAATTGAAATACAGTAATTTAATTCTTTCAATTCCATAGCAACCAGGAAAATTTTCCATTGAGGAATTTGAAGCTATAGGTACCATTAATGGAGTGCCTGCACATGAATTTAATCTTGATTCATTGGAAGACAAACCATGGAGAAAGCCTGGTGCTGATATTACAGGTAACAGTAGAAGCTTTTCTGAATAGTCTGTGTTATGTTATCTCATGATATAATTTTATGTCATCATGTATGTGTCTCCCTTATTCAGTTTCATTTATATGAAAACAAAAATAGTCTTTTATTTAAACTTCCTACTGTTTGATAAAAATGTTCCTCTTCACTTTAGAAATGAAACCTATTGTTGCGTGATGTAAGTGTGCCTGTTCCAGTTCAAACTCCATGAGAAGATTTTTACCACAATTAAAAAATTCACATTTTGAGCAGAGTATAAAGACATAAAAATTTTAAAAAAATATATTGATTAAGTTATAAATGGTTTTTGTAAGACTGTCACCATATCCAGGATGCAAATGATAACTCTTTACAGTGTATACAGTGAAGTAGAAGTCTAGACAAATGGTTTTATACAGGAAATTTTGGCTCTGCCTGGACAGGAATCTACCTCAAATTGGCCTACAAAAACCACTTGCACTGAAGTGAATGTACGTTACGTAAGATTTTTAATACTGTCTTCCTCTCTTTGTGCAAATTATTAGTCATAGAGACCATTTTTGTGGGAAATTTAATGTAGTTTAATTTTGTACTAGGCTAAACAGTTTCCCTAGAGGATGCGGTTTTTGAGTTATTCAAGGCACCCCCACACTCAACGCCCACCGATTAGGATTTTTGGTATGTTGTTCATGGCACTCCGGCCTACCGCTCTACAAAAATTTGAGATTCCATGAATTATAGCCCACATAGGTTTCTTGGTCTTCATTGACTCGGCTGTTATGCCACCAGCTAGTCATAGATTTACAAATAGTAAAATTGACGTGTGTGTAAATTTTACCATACAGTTTGGTGAATTTTAACAGTATAAAATTAACAGCTAAATCTTTTTAGATTAGATTTACTTTCATTCCAATTGATCCGTAGTGAGGAGGTCCTCCAGGATGTGGAACATCCTGGCTTTCTTAAAATGAAAGTGCTATGCTTTCAAAGCTAAACATATTATCTTTTGCATAACACATTGCCCTGTCATTACCTTTACAGGAAAATTGAAGTCTAAAATTCAGCCCCTGTACATTTTTGTTCACAAAAATCAAAAAGTTGCCGATTGACTGCTTTGAAATTTGATGCAACATTACATGTGATTACATGAGTGAGTGTTTTTATATACCAATTTTATTCATATATACATATGTAAATAAATGTGTAATTTGTAATGGGGAATCTTGCTAAGTTCTTGACTGATTGACTTCAGATTTTTGCACAATACTCTAATGAACCTTCAGACAGACAGTATGATATGAGGGTGTTACCAAAAGTCTCAAAAAGTACTTGATCTATTTACTTCATAGTTTCACACATACAGATGACATGCTGTACTTGCTTTCTTCCTCCCCTGATGGTTTGCACAGAAAACAATAAAATTGTATTTCTGGGTTATCGTAAGAATACTGTTACAGAATCTGAATTTGCAATAACAGTATATAAGGCTCAAGGTTGAGAGAGAGGGTGTGAGTAAAGGGACATAGACAGAGTGATAGAGTAACAGAGTGATAGGGCAGTAGGAGATGGGGAGAGAGGGGTGGAGAGAAGATGGACAAGAGGAGGGAGGAAGTGATGGATAGAGGGGGGGAAAGGAGGAGGAGATGAAAAAATAGGGGGAGGAGGAGGAGGTGGAATGAGATGGGAGAAAAGGAGATTAGGATGTACAGGGTGGTCCATCCGAAGTTTCGGATGAGATTATCTCGAAACCTATACATCAGGTAAAAATAGTGGGTAAGACAAGTTCGTAAGCTCAAAGGGGGACAACAAATGATACTACATGTAACCTCCAGCCCCTGCCCACTTGGGTGGGGTGGGGGACAACTTTTAAATCTTAAATGGAAACCCCCATTTTTTATTGCAGATTCGGATTCTCCATAAAAAAGTAATCAAGTTTTGTCTGAAACATTTTTTTTAATCCATTGACAGATGGCGCTGAAATTGAGAAAAATTAAAATTGGGGATGAACTCAGATTTATTTAGAATGATCTGAGGAGGACACATTTAATCGATACAAAATGTGCACCAATTCTTTCATTATGCCAAATTAAGCTTTTTTCTTCCCTCCCCCCCCCCCCCCCCCCTACAATGTATCCTACCCGCCACAGTTTTTGGTGGCAGGAGGCGGAATGGTATTAAAACCTCATTAGGGAACTCATCACAATTGCATTACTCACCCGACTGTTGCGCTACCGTGGCCAAACTGTGAACTATGGCTCAGTATAAAGGTCATTGCGATGTAATCAGATGTCACTTCACTTTCATGTTGTGAACTGTAAACATCAACTGACAAAAGTAAATTATTCTTTAGCAAAACATGGCTCACTATTCTCCTACAGAGATTGTTGATATGATGTTAATTTTAGGTGAATGCCATAACAATTATGCTGCAGCACTGCAGCTGTGCAATTGTATGCGGATCGTTTCCCAAACAGACGACATCCAAGCGAAAACATTATCGAAACTGCAGTCAACATTCTTGAAATGGATACATGCACCATCCACCTTGACATCGCGAATACAATGAAAATGATGCTCGTACCCTTACTGTCCTCGCCTGTGTTCACCTGGATTCCGAAATTAGTAGTCGTGCGATTCAGAGACAAACTGGAATACCGAAATCAATTGTTTTGAAGATTTTGAAGGAACATAAATATCGTGCATATCGTATCACACTGACACAGGCATTAACACCAAAAGATATGCAAATAGGCGTGCATTTCTGCCAATGGGCCTTGGAAATGATATGATTTTTTTTAGATACGTTATGTTCACTGATGAGGCCACATTCAAAAACAATGGTAAATTAAATCATCATGAATGTCATTATTGGTCCCCTGTCAATCCACACTGGCACAGACCCGTTGACAATCAACACAAATGGTCGTTAATGGTCTGATGTGGAATTTTAAACGGTTACTTGATAGGAACGTAATTTTTTTACCAAAATGTTACTGGGGGATCTCATTTACAACTTCTCCGCCATGATTTGTTGGAGCTAATGGAAGATGTTGATTAGAAACTAGGCAATGAATGTGGTTCCAACAGGACAGAGCAGCTCCCCATTACGCTAAAAATGTGCGGAACGTTTGAAATTTACAGTATCCTGGTCAGTGGATAGGATGTGGTGTACCACTTCAGTGGCCTCCACGTTCACCAGGCCTAACATCTCCTGATTTTTTTCTTGTGGGGTTATTTAAAAAATATTGTTTATGAAAGACAGTCCACAACCAGAAACAATATGGAGCAAGGCATTTGAAGAGTGTGTGCAGCCATACCACGGTATGTGCTGCTCAAAACTGTGGGCAACTTTCACAGACGATTGACTTTATGCATTGAAGCAAATGGGGATAATTTTGAAAAATTTCTTCATGTCTAATTTCATTAATTAAGCACCCTAAATTGGGAGAGGCGAGGGGACTCTCACTACTGAAGCACCCCAACGTATGAGAGGCAAGGGGACTCACACTAATGAAGCACCCCAGGGGAACATCATTCTACTACTTCCATGTCATTGTTCCTGGGTAACACTAAAAGTAAGATACAGTACATTTTGTACAAAAATAGCTTAATTTGGCGTAATGAAATAATTGGTGTACATTTTTTATCGATTTGAATTGTCTTTCACGGATAATTCAAAATAAATCAGAGTTCTTCCACAATTTTAATTTTTTCTTGATTTCAGTGCCATCTGTCAATGGTTTAAAAAAATGTTCTAGACAAAACTTGATTCCTTTTTTATGGAGAATCCGAATCTGCAATAAAAAATAGGGGTTTCCATTTAAATTTTAAAAGTTTCCCCCTGCCCCACCCAAGGGGGCAGGGGCTGGAGGTTACGTGTAGTATCATTTGATGTCCCCCTTTGAGCTTACGAACTTGTCTTACCCACTATTTTTACCTGATGTATAGTTTTCGAGATAATCTCATCCGAAACTTCAGATGGACCACCCTGTATATCTAGTTCCTGTACATATTAGAAACATGTGCTTTCTCTTTTCTTTGTTTTCCATTTAACCAGACTGAGCCACAGAAATGTGTAGAGGGCGTTAGCACACAGGGAATGAACTTAAGCAGACTGAGCTAGACTCATTTGCAGTGATGAGTCTAAGATAAGCACCTTTGGAAGTGATGGAGTTAAGTGCTGATCTAAGAAGGGGAAAACAGCTGAAGTTCGTGTTAGGGAGAGCGCTGGACTAGGGTAGTCCGTACAGCTGTGGTGGTGTGATGGCTAGCATACTTCCCTCGTAAGCAAGGAGACCCAAGTTGAAGTCTCAGCCATGGCAAAAATTTTAATTCATTTCTTCAGCTTCCATCATTATGATGGGGTCAAGTTCATTTGTCATTGACCAGGTGAAGACTTATTGCTTTGGTGCATGACTGCCACTATGAAACATCCCATCTGTGTCATGATGTGTGGCTGCATGGCAGGTCATGGTATTGGACGTCTGGCAGTGTTAAAGGGCAACTTTACCACAAAAAGTACCAAGATGAAGTCTTGGCATTGGAATTGCTGCCTGTATCCACTATATTTTTGAAGCTAACTGCCATCAGTACATCTTTCAGCAAGATGGTGTGCCATGTCATACCATGAAAATCAATAACAATAGGTCCAGTAAGTCCGCAGCTCGTGGTCGTGCGGTAGCGTTCTTGCTTCCCGCACCCGGGTTCCCGGGTTCGATTCCCGGCAGGGTCAGGGATTTTCTCTGCCCCGTGATGACTGCGTGTTGCGTGATGTCCTTAGATTAGTTAGGTTTAAGTAGTTCTAAGTTCTAGGGGACTGATGACCAAAGATGTTAAGTCCCATAGTGCTCAGAACCATTTTTAGGTCCAGTAACCATGAAATTAATGTGCTGCCCTGGTCTGGCAACAGTACCAACCTAAACCCAATTGAGAACTTGTGGTCAAGGCTTAAAATCATGGATTCATGATGAAATCCCAGTAACATCCCAGTAACAGTGGCCATCATCAGTTCGTGGTTCAGAATGATCGAACCAGAAAATCTTTGATGTTTGCTGGACTTGAAGCTGCGAAGAGTCTAGGCAGTGTTCAAATCAAAAAGATCTCCCATAAAATACTAGGAAACATTACCATAATTTTTGTGCCAAGTAATTTTGTAACTTTCTGAAATTGTTGAGTTGTGAGTATTTTGTTTGATTTTTTAATTAAATTTTTATATTTGAACTTTTATTTTCAAATAATATATGTTAAGGCATGTTTTCTGAAAATTTGTAGAGAATTATATGGTATAATTCAGCTAAAATAAATTCCTGAATGCAATATTTAATGTATCTCTACAAAGAGTCCAGAATTAATACTACTTCTTTAGTTGAATAAGCCATTGGCATAATAGACCAAAAAAGGTTGAATATGAGAAATAAGTCAGTTGGCTACAGATTTTTGTACAGTGTGAAGAGGGAGGGCCATGAACAATACACTAAAAATGCTGACCAATGGGGACTAATTGTGAAATTGGGATGCATTTGAAGGTCACTTTAGGATGTTTTCCTTGAATAATGTGAAAATCACGGTCTCTAGCAGAACTGTATCCCAGTACAAAATTAAAGTACATTAAATTTTCAACACAAAAGGCAATATTAATTTTTTTCTCTTGGACTATAGTTTGCATGAATAGAACAATACAATTTGGAAAATTATTCATAACATGCATGAGCTGTAGCTTAGGTGGTTTTTCTTGGCCAGTTTCAGATTGTTTCCAGACTTGATGGACCACAAGTCTCCTATTCCAAATTGCTAATCTCTACTTCCTCCACACCACTGTCGTACACTGTAAACGATTATCGTTTGCACCCTGTGTGAATGAAAGGTGCTTGTGAATTAGTACAAAATCACAGGGAAAATCCAATGGCCTTATAATTACTTTGTGGGACAATGTTTTCACAAACTAAAAGATCACTTCTGCACTTCTTCAGAAACTATCACAATGTTTGCTTAGCTTAGTTGCAGCATAATGGAAGAAAAAATCTTTGTTGCAGATTATTTCAATTATGGCTTCAATGAAGAGACATGGCGTGCTTATTGTGAACGTCAGAAACGTATTCGAATACACGAGTCTGGTGTAGGCTTAGCACAGATTGGAAGCACCACTGCTGGTCGTGGTGCCATACCTGTTGCAATCACCAATGACAATTCTAAATATTCAGGTTTTATGGGACCAAAGAAAGCAGGCCCACCTCCAGGAAGAAAAATGGGTGGTACTATTGACGTAATAGGTGGTGGTGGGTTGGCCTCACGAAGAAATTTGGAGAAAGGCACACCACCAAAGGAGAATGTCATTCAGGTACGTCCTGATAGAACTGTCACGTATGATGCTTTAAAATTCTGTTAAGTGACATTTCATCCTGTGTAATTTTATTAAGTAACTTTCCATTTTGTGTTGTGTTGTTACATTTTTTTTCAATGCTAGTCAAAGATATTTTGTTGATAATAGGGAAACTGTCCATGGGAATTTACTTGTGTTTTACTGTTGAATAAATCTACAAAATAAAAGAATTATATGTACACCCCTCTGCGCGCGCGCGCGCACACACACACACACACACACACACACACACACACACACACACACACAAAATTGAAAATACCTTTATTTACCAAATAGAACAAACAAAACTGAACATATCTGCCATTTTTCTAAGGGTTCCTGAATAAAAATGACATTGGTGAATGCACATTCGTGGATCAGATTCAAAATGTAATGAGTAAACAAGGTAAAGGATGTTTGCAGTGTCACCTTCATATCTAAGTATACACACATATTGTGTCAGTTTCATTTCTTCTTGAGATAATAACAATGATAGTAGTCAAAAGTGAAGAAATGTCAAGTATTCCATATTACATCCTATTGCATGATGTAGGAGAACAGAAGACTGTAAAATATGAAAACAGGAAAATCTTGACAATAATGAGTGTCCAACACAGAAGTGCTGTATGCAGAAACAAAATCCAGAACTCCAACAATTAAAACTGCCAAATAACATCTGGTCCAAACTTTGTGAAATATAGACTGTGAGCACAAATTTGACAACAGAGTTTGCTATATCACTAACCATTTTAAAGATCCACTAGGATTCGATGTGCCACATCACAAGACTAGCAGTGTACAGCATGCATGTAGGGACCCATTGCAAAAATGACTAACTTGATTGTACTGTTTTGTAACCTATTTCCATAGCTTAGTTTGGGGTTGGGTTGATTTGGTGGAAGAGACCAAACTGTGAGGTCATTGGTCTCATCAGATTATGAAAGGATGGGGGAAGGAAGTCGGCCAAGTCATTTCAAAGGAACCGTCTCGGCATTTGCCTGAAGCGATTTAGGGACGTCACAGAAAACCTGAATCAGGATGGCCAGGTGCGGAATTGAACCATCGTCCTCCCGAAAGTGAGTCCAGTGTGCTAACCACTGCACTACCTCGCTCGGTCATAGCTTAATGGTAAGCTTGGCTGACTACCATTTGGAGGATTGGGATTCGATTCCGGTACTGCCAGGAATTTTTTCATTGGTGGGACATGGTATGGGATGCACTCAGCCTCATGAGGCCAACTGAGAAGCTACTCGACCGATTAGTAGTAGTTCCAAGGTCAAGAAACCAGACAAAAACATGGATAGTGGTGTGCTGGCCACATGCCTCTCCATACCACATCCAGTGATGCCATTGGCAGAGGATTACAAAGTGGTCATTGGGTCCAATTCGCATGTCTAAGACCAGAATGTGGAACTTTGCTAACTTATTGCACTATTTTGTTGATATGGAATACATCAGCTTACCATTTACGTATAGTTGTGTATATTAGATATGGAGAACTAGATAGGTGAAGTAGAGAGATTCTTGCCCCAGTAAGTTATCAGTGAACCACACAATTCAGCGTATAAGAAGCAGAAGTATCCAATAGGTAGATAATACATGGCAAGTAAATGTATTGTAACATAGCTCGCATTTTATTTGTTGATTCAGTAATTTCCACTTTAAAATGTGTTTAAACTAAAGTCCCAGATGGCTGTTTGGCTAAAAAGACAACACTGGCCAAACACATCTATTATTTCAGTGAATGATAAGAGAGTGTCCAATGCACTCTTTATATTCAAACAACTGGAGGGGTCCTAGATGTTTGCCAAATGAGAGCACCACTATGCAATTCGTAGTGTATCTTCAGAAAAGATAAAAAATTATCAATATTTGGAAGGATTTTTTTCTACCAGCAGTTTTCATACATAAGTTTTCCTCACGTTTGTTGTGCGTAGATGCTTGAATCTTTACTACTAAGAGTTATCACATTGTAACCGAACAGTAATAATGAGAAAATAGTAGTTGGAAGTATCATAGTAAAGAGCACGTGAATAACCTGAGTTTTGCCAGGTCACCAGAGTTGCATTCTTCACTATGAAAAAGTTGGGATGTAAAAGAGAGTGAATGGTTTATTGGCATACAGACAAAGAACAAAGAAGCTGCTCTGAGGGATACCAAGAATCTGATTTGAATAACTAATGGGAACTATGGAAGAAATGCTTGATGAACTTTCTGAAGAGATTGGAATAACAAAATAAAGAATGTTATGATTGCACATGTAGTAGATGAACAAGAAATCAGTGATAACCATTAGATCAAAAAGAAATGGAAGATGGTATTTGAATATTATGGTGAAAAAGAGGATCCTTCATTAAGAAATAGGCCAAAAATAAAAATCAGATATGTAAAGATGGGATGACACAAGGGCCAAAATAATGAAGAAACAGGAAGCTAGTACAAATAAACTCAAGCAGAGAAGGTGGGTTTCATTTATGTGTGTAACTGCTATGTATATATTTCTACTGTGCAGGAGAGCAGATATCTTATAAGGGATTGTTGTGAACCTCCAGTATAGAAATTATGCTTTCATGATTGTTGGTAATTGGCACATGTGCATTCAAAATATGAAGTTTCGTTAAATGAACATAAATTTCTGAAACTGGTGGTATGGTATGGTATATATAGTTCACAGAAGATTTTTACCTGAACTACCTGATCATCAGTAATCCAAATGTGATAACATCATACAATAATTTTCTGGAATATTGTTGTTTAATATTTTGAGATTTTGGTAATGTTTGTGTATTTTCAACAAAGAAACAAATGAAAACGTAGTTGCTTAGGACATTTTTCTTGAATTCATGTTCTTATCAAGAAAATATCTTAAGTTATTGGATTTAATGGGAGAAAAGATTCATGTCAGAATGTGTATCTTGAGCACTTTGTAATTGATATTGGGGAGCTTATAATTTTATTGTGCCAATGGGACTTGGGGAAGTGAAATTTTTATTGAAAATCATGCATGATAGTGAGCATTACCATAAAAAAGTGAAAACAGATCCATTTAACAACTCTTTCTCTACCTCTAAAGCAAAGATAAAGTAATTGACTTCTGAAGGGTGGATAATATTTCATAACACATTAAAACTCCATACGACCGGTACAGCCATTAGTGTCATCCAGTAGTTGATCATCCCCCATAAGGAAGAAATCAAAATAAATATCATAGTTCACTCTTGCAAACAGCACACCTTATTCTGTATAGAATTTTCATTCACTTGTTGCATCAGACAAAGCTGTTATTTTTACCTTTTTTTCTTGGGATAGATATGTGAGAAATACTATCACTGAATAATTTCCTTTACGTTGATTTGCATTGCAGGTTATGACAGCAGATCGACGGGAATATAGTAGAAAACCACCATTTCCAGACATGACTGTACCACCACCAACTACAATTCCGCCAGCTTTTGAACTGCCTCCTCCTCCACATGGCGTAATACCTCCAGTACCAACATCATTTCCTCCACCTCCCCCACCTCACATTGAGCCATATGGAAGTGAATTCTACACGCCAGAGGCAGATCCTTACTATCAGTCTTACGAACCAACTCAGGACTCTCAGTGGAATGATCCTGTAAGTATCATTTAATTATTTCTTGTTTTTATTTTTTCTAGATAAGGTGTAAAATAAAAATAATGACTTACCATATGTGAGTGGTGGACATAAAATTTTAATTGTAGCCTTGAAAAAATAAAACTTCAATTATGAAATTTGGTATGATGTTAAACCTCCTCCTACATATTGAACCTCCATTGTGACACTTTATCTGTGTTGGTAGATGACTTGGCAGAGACCTTGATTGAAGGAGTCTGCGTTTTTGCTGTTCATTGTAAAGGGGCAGAAACACCCTCTGGGACAGACTCCTGTAACCTCGTTAGCAATATTTGTAGTATGCTTATGTGACAGTTTGCTCCTTACAGCCAAAATCTTTCAGCATGACACCATGGCATTCCCAAAAACTGGTCAAGTCACCTTGCTTCATGATAGTTGAGTATTTGCCTCTATAAATGGCAATGAATCTACTTTTTCACTGCTTTCTTTGCTCTTTCACCGTGGGGGGTCATAGCACTTGGGGGCATAGCTCTCATCAGTGGTGGTAGGCAGCTAAATAAGTCATCTGGCTTGATCAGACTCAGCTGCAACATTTGTGCTGCTGCCTCAGTTCAGCAGACTCTTCGAGTGGGGGTGAGCAGTTGTGAAACTAAGTGGACAGCAAACTTCGTCATTTCCAGAGTGCCGTGCAAGACTTGCTTGACTTTTCACATTTCCCAGTATCACCTCAATTTGTATACACACCAGAGCACCAGAAAGTCTTTCTATTGCCGGCTCTTCACCTAGGGATTGTCTCCCACTTTGTTCTTTGTCATTCAGACTAATTTGACCACACTAGAAGTGCCTGTGCCACCTAACCACTGCATTATGTGAGAGCCTGGTAAATGCCACACAGGGTAGCCTCACGATCTGAGGCGTCTTGTCGCAGTGCGTGCGGCTCCCTGCATTGGAGGTTCGAATCCTCCCTCGGGCAGAAGTGTTTGTGTTGTCCTTAGCGTAAGTGAGTTTAAGTTAGATTTAGCAGTAAGCAAGCCTAGGGACCGATGACCTCAGCAGTTTGGTCCCATAGGAACTTACCATAAATTTCCAAAATTTCCTGGTAAATGTTGTGTGTTGAGCCCCCTTCCATTTTTTACAAGTGAAGTACGGCTTATATATATTTAACATGCACAAAAATGATTGGAAGAGTTCTCTCTATCACGTTAAACAACATTTCTCAAATGATCTTTCACTTTTATTGATTTATAAGGAAAAGTATCTTAAATATGCATGGAGTGTTGGCAGTGGCAGATAATTTCAGAAATTGAAAATGGTTCAGCCACCAGGAAACTTGTTCTTATAACGGCATCAGAGGCAACGGGAATGGGGAAAACTCATTCAACTCAAATTTCACAACTTACCTGATGAATTAGCACCCATATTGTCACATAAACAGTAGACCATTGTGTTTACCAAGAAAGAGAGAAATTGTGAAAAGTAGCATTATACAGTGATTCTGCCGTCCACAAAGACTATAGTTATGGGAGGAAAGGAAGTGTTGGAAAAATCATCTTAAGTAAGAATGTTCAAATCCTAAAGGTATTTGGATTCCATATGACAAACTAACAATAAATCATGATTTTTGAAAGCTGTATAAGTCCAGCAATGACATTACATTATGTGACTAGTTTTCGAAATAAATATCCTGTGAATTGGAAGGAACCTAGAAAAGTGTGTACTAAAACGTGTTTTAGAGAACGTGAAATGCATGGCAGGGAGTACATAATAGCAGAAATAGGAATGTAAATCGTTGAAGAGAAAATGGTTAGTGGGAGTTGGCTATTCTGCTAAGTTAGAAATATACTTTTGGACATTTCATGTTGTACACATAGAGGCAATGGAACACTAATACAATAAACAAAAAGAATGAGCTAGAAGGGATAATTCCACTACATGATTGTTTCAGTTTGTGTAGGTACGAAAATCCAAGTACTTCACCATAAATCATGACTAACTTTCAGCTGCACAGACAACCCTGGCATGCCTCCCGTGAGGCCCAATTTATCCACTAATTCACATACTACTGACTTAGTGCCCATGCCCATTATTCTCATTACTCACAACGTTTCCTGTAAGAATTAGTGTGAGGTGTGCACCTGCACTAAAGGGATCATTGGCCACCATCGCCTTGATTGAATACGTGTTGTCTGTTTTTTCAGACATGCCCACAGAAGCCAAATGTCATTAATTCCTCTGTGTGTTGATTCATAATGGCTGCAGGATCAAAATGACATCTGTTCTTTCAGACATGTGCAATAGAACAGACACCACATATATAATTAAGGTGAGGCTAGTCAGTGATCACTTCAGTGCAGATGTCCATCACAAAACTTTTACGGGAATGGGCTAAACGCAATGATTGGTGAGGATAATGGACAGGTGTATTACACCAATAGTGTTTGAATTAGTTGAAAATTTTGTCTGTGGGAGGCATGCTAGGGTAGTCAATGCAGATGCAATGATCACTGTGTCTGTATGACTTAGTAGTCAGAGCGTCTTCCTAGTGAGCAGGAGAACTGGGTTTGAATCCCGATCTGGTACAAAATTTCGACTTTCCCCATTGATGTATATCAGTGCCCACTAGCAGCTAACTGTCATTAATTCCTTTGTGAGTATCAAAAGATTTATTTGTGTGTTTTATCAATGGTACATCAGCAAGCCCCCCCCCCCCAGGAACCATGGACCTTGCCGTTGGTGGGGAGGCTTGCGTGCCTCAGCGATACAGATGGCCGTACCGTAGGTGCAACCACAACGGAGGGGTATCTGTTGAGAGGCCAGACAAACAATGTGGTTCCTGAAGAGGGGCAGCAGCCTTTTCAGTAGTTGCAGGGGCAACAGTCTGGATGATTGACTGATCTGGCCTTGTAACATTAACCAAAACGGCCTTGCTGTGCTGGTACTGTGAACGGCTGAAAGCAAGGGGAAACTACAGCCGTAATTTTTCCCGGGGACATGCAGCTTTACTGTATGATTAAATGATGATGGCGTCCTCTTGGGTAAAACATTCCAGAGGTAAAATAGTCCCCCATTCGGATCTCCGGGCGGGGACTACTCAAGAGGACGTCGTTATCAGGAGAAAGAAAACTGGCATTCTACGGATCGGAGTGTGGAATGTGAGATCCCTTAATCGGGCAGGTAGGTTAGAAAATTTAAAAAGGGAAATGGACAGGTTAAAGTTAGATATAGTGGGAATTAGTGAAGTTCGGTGGCAGGAGGAACAAGACTTTTGGTCAGGTGATTACAGGGTTATAACTACAAAATCAAATAGGGGTAATGCAGGAGTAGGTTTAATAATGAATAAAAAAATAGGAGTGCGGGTTAGCTACTACAGACACAAAGCCCATGCCTACTACAGTAGTACAAGTTTATATGCCAACTAGCTCTGCAGATGATGAAGAAATTGATGAAATGTATGACGAGATAAAAGAAATTATTCAGGTCGTGAAGGGAAACGAAAATTTAATAGTCATGGGTGACTGGAATTCGTCAGTAGGAAAAGGGAGAGAAGGAAACATAGTAGGTGAATATGGATTGGGGGGAAGAAATGAAAGAGGAAGCCGCCTTGTAGAATTTTGCACAGAGCATAACTTAATCATAGCTAACACTTGGTTCAAGAATCATAAAAGAAGGTTGTATACCTGGAAGAATCCTGGAGATACTAAAAGGTATCAGATAGATTATATAATGGTAAGACAGAGATTTAGGAACCAGGTTTTAAATTGTAAGACATTTCCAGGGGCAGATGTGGATTCTGACCACAATCTATAGGTTATGAACTGCAGATTGAAACTGAAGAAACTGCAAAAAGGTGGGAATTTAAGGAGATGGGACCTGGATAAACTGAAAGAACCAGAGGTTGTAGAGAGTTTGAGGGAGAGCATAAGGGAACAATTGACAGGAATGGGGGAAAGAAATACAGTAGAAGAAGAATGGGTAGCTCTGAGGGATGAAGTAGTGAAGGCAGCAGAGGATCAAGTGGGTAAAAAGACGAGGGCTAATAGAAATCCTTGGGTAACAGAAGAAATATTGAATTTAATTGATGAAATGAGAAAATATAAAAATGCAGTAAATGAAGCAGGCAAAAAGAAATACAAACGTCTCAAAAATGAGATCGACAGGAAGTGCAAAATGGCTAAGCAGGGATGGCTAGAGGACAAATGTAAAGGATATAGAGGCTTATCTCACTAGGGGTAAGATAGACAGTGCCTACAGGAAAATTAAAGAGACCTTTGGAGGAAAGAGAACCACTTGTATGAATATCAAGAGCTCAGATGGCAACCCAGTTCTAAGCAAAGAAGGGAAGGCAGAGAGGTGGAAGGAGTATATAGAGGGTTTATACAAGGGCGATGTACTTGAGGACAATATTATGGAAATGGAAGAGGATGTAGATGAAGATGAAATGGGAGATAAGATACTGCGTGAAGAGTTTGACAGAGCACTGAAAGACCTGAGTCGAAAAAAGGCCCCGGGAGTAGACAACATTCCATTAGAACTACTGATGGCCTTGGGAGAGCCAGTCATGACAAAACTCTACCATCTGGTGAGCAAGATGTATGAGACAGGCGAAATACCCGCAGAATTCAAGAAGAATATAATAATTCCAATCCCAAAGAAAGCAGGTGTTGACAAATGTGAAAATTACCGAACTATCAGTTTAATAAGTCACAGCTGCAAAATACTAACGCGAATTCTTTACAGACGAATGGAAAAACTGGTAGAAGCGGACCTCGGGGAAGATCAGTTTGGATTCCATAGAAATGTTGGAACATGTGAGGCAATACTAACCTTACGACTTATCTTAGAAGAAAGATTAAGAAAAGGCAAACCTACGTTTCTAGCATTTGTAGACTTAGAGAAAGCTTTTGACAACGCTAACTAGAATACTCTCTTTCAAATTCTGAAGGTGGCAGGGGTAAAATACAGGGAGCGAAAGGCTATTTACAATTTGTACAGAAACCAGATGGCAGTTAGAAGAGTCGAGGGGCATGAAAGGGAAGCAGTGGTTGGGAAAGGAGTGAGACAGGGTTGTAGCCTGTCCCCGATGTTATTCAATCTGTATATTGAGCAAGCAGTAAAGGAAACAAAAGAAAAATTCGGAGTAGGTATTAAAATTCATGGAGAAGAAGTAAAAACTTTGAGGTTCGCCGATGACATTGTAATTCTACAGAGACAGCAAAGGACTTGGAAGAGCAGTTGAACGGAATGGACAGTGTCTTGAAAGGAGGATATAAGATGAACATCAACAAAAGCAAAACGAGGTTAATGGAATGTAGTCAAATTAAATCGGGTGATGCTGAGGGGATTAGATTAGGAAATGAGACACTTAAAGTAGTAAAGGAGTTTTGCTATTTAGGGAGCAAAATAACTGATGATGGTCGAAGTAGAGAGGATATAAAATGTAGACTGGCAATGGCAAGGAAATCGTTTCTGAAGAAGAGAAATTTGTTAACATCGAGTATAGATTTAAGTGTCAGGAAGTCATTTCTGAAAGTATTTGTATGGAGTGTAGCCATGTATGGAAGTGAAACATGGACGATAACCAGTTTGGACCAGAAGAGAATAGAAGCTTTCGAAATGTGGTGCTACAGAAGAATGCTTAAGATAAGGTGGGTAGATCACGTAACTAATGAGGAGGTATTGAATAGGATTGGGGAGAAGAGAAGTTTGTGGCACAACTTGACTAGAAGAAGGGATCGGTTGGTAGGACATGTTTTAAGGCATCAAGGGATCACAAATTTAGCATTGGAGGGCAGTGCGGAGGGTAAAAATCGTAGAGGGAGACCAAGAGATGAATACACTAAGCAGATTCAGAAGGATGTAGGTTGCAGTAGGTACTGGGAGATGAAGAAGCTTGCACAGGATAGAGTAGCATGGAGCGCTGCGTCAAACCAGTCTCAGAACTGAAGACCACAACAACAACAACAACAACATCTGCAAGTTATACCACTTACGAGTTACCATTATACAGATGACTACACAATTCATAAAATACATGAATAAATGCTTTTCAGCTTTATTTTGCCTTCTCCATGTATATTCAAATAAATAAGTCAAACAACTCTTTGCACAGCTTTGGTCCTTGTAATATTTTTTTAATAGCAGCCCATGTTTCTTCAGTGCTGTTTGTCTATGCTCCTGTAGTTGGGATTTTGATATGGAGGCTGTGGTTTGTGGAGAAGTGCTTGAAATCCATCATTTAGGCACTTGTATGAACCAAAACATTTAGACACTATAATTGTCCCAGGTAAGATATTTTCTCATATCATGTCCAAAAGTACCTCCATCGAGGTTTCTTTGACAAAACGTAGTAAACACTTATCCGTGGCACTTTCAATAGCACCAAATACCCACAGTCATGTTGCACTATTTCTTCTCCCAAATTTTCTTCCCCCATGTACGGATTCTTGCCCCCAGGGGACTCATGGCTCTTCTGTGAGTTTGTGCGTGATGCACTCCTGGCCCCAAGCTTTTGTGGCCCTCGCTTTCTTCCCGGGCTGTGTTCCCTTTCCTTTACCCCTCCCCCTGTCCTCACTCCTTCCCCTTTTCTCCTGCCTTCCCCTCTCATGGTGTCGTTGCATAAATCAGCCTGGCTGTCTTTCTGGTTTCTGCTATCTCATGTGGTTTTGTTCCTCTTGTTTTCTCTTCACTTTTCCTTTGCCCCCCTTTGGGGCTTGATCTCCCCTTTTAAATTTAGTCCCCGTAGTGAGAGCCAACTGGAGAACACCACCTTACATAGCATCTTCAGTGAGTGGCCTTACCACGTATTCCATCTTTTTCTTGATGGCACAGTTTATAAACAGCACAGTAGCCAACCTGTGTGTTGGGGTTGTTATGTACCCTTTTGGTTGATCGCCCTAACAACACAGGATTACACTTCTGATATCTGATCTGTTAACTTCCCGTGTATGTCTAAGAGCGGTTACTTGTCACTCTGTAGCATTGGAACTCGCAGCAGCAGCAGCAGTCACCATGCCAGACGGCCCTTGCTGCGGTTGTGTGGTGCCCAGGGGGAGACCGCAGATTGGAGTAGGTGGTATCAGGATGTGCGCTTTGTGTATGAAACACATTAAGCTTCAAAAAGCTGGCCATTCTTCTCTTGCCGTCTATCTAGTTGACAATGGAATTTCAGTGCTGCTTCTTATGACCCTGTGACCATCCCTTCCCTGACTACCCCTTGGGAGGAGGGCCAGGCTTACTGGCTTAGGGTGAAATCCTTTCTTCACTGCCTGATCTACAACAGGACTGAAGGGTCACTTTCGCCACCACAAAGCCATTGTTTTTTGTGGAAATTATCAAAGTCAATTTTGGTGAAGTATACTCTCTGAGTATGGGGCAGTCGGGCTTGCTGTTGATCAAAACTACTTCCACCATCGAGTCTACAGCCCTTTGTGCCTGTGACATCTTGGCAACATCCCATTGTCCCGTACTCCTCACCAGTCTTTGAATAAGGTTCAGGGAGGCATCCTTCAAACTCATAAGCAGCTACAGGCCTATCTGGAATGGTGGAGCATTAATTTTGCTCAGCCCGTTCAGAAATGCTGTAAGGGCAGTCGCATTGATACCAGCACCTTTCTCTAGACCCTCCCAGAGAAGGTCAGGGCTATGGTTTATCGGTGTGATGTAAAGCTGTCCTTCCCAGCACTCATGAGGTTTTTTCGGTGTTAATGTTTTGGGCACATGTCCTCCCACTGTACAGTGGGCCCTCTATGTGATGAAAGTGGACAGCTTCTCCATGAGGAGAGCCCTTTTGTTCTGTCGCCCACCTGCATTAATTATCAAGACCATCACCCTGCACCATCACTAGATTACCCGGTTTATAAGAACAGAAAGAAGATTCAGGTTTATAAGTCCATTGATCACTCATCCTACGCTGAGCCTTATTGGAAGTATGACAGTCCTACCCTGTGTCTGTGACTGCTAACTTTGTCACTGTTACGTACCTTCCCCCTCCTCCTTCCCTCTTATCTCAACCCTCTCCTCTCCCCTACCCCTGCAGTTCCGACACCTTCCTCTCCAGGTGCCACTCTCCGTACCCATCCAGAGAAGTGTCCCCATTCTCTGTTGCCACCTTCCACAGATGGAGCCCCACCTTGAGCCCTTTCTGCAACAAAAAGTCGGCCACACGACCCACAGTATGTGCACCTCAAGGTTGCCTATGCTCTCTCTGTCTTTCACTGGGCCCTGTCCCCTCAATCTATTACAGAGGATGAGGAGAAGAAGAAGAAACATAAATCCCACAACAAGCCCCCCTGCCCCTCCACGGCCTAAGTCTGACCTCTTTATTTATGGGTGTCACCCTGTCCTTGTTGGTGATGGATGGTGACCCAGCAGCATGACTGGCTTCCGCCTACTCATTTCCCATTTGGATCCCCATTTCGTGCTTATTCAGTGGAATTGTAATGGATGCTACTATTGCCTTCCGAAGTTGCAGTTATTTCCTTTTACCCTTGAGATTGTATTGTTATCCAAGAATGTCATTTTACTTGTACTCACTCACCGGGCCTTAGTGGTTCCTCACTTTGTCAGAACCAGGTTGGCCCTTTGAGGCCTTCCAGTGGTGTTTGCACATTGGTGCTTGTCGGCATTGTTTGTACATGGATCCCCCTTCATACCACATTGGAAGCAATTGCTGTCCAGGTGGACTTGTACTCTGCAGTCACGGTTTGCAGTCTCCATCTTCCTCCTGACAGGCCACCCTGCCCTAACTGCCCTCCTTCAGCAGCTTCCCCCTCCCTCCCTTTCTTCCATTTCACTTCCTTGGTGATTTGAATACCTTTCACCCCTTGTGGGGCAGTGCTTTTTATCTAATCAGGGTTTACTCATGGACAATTTTCTTGTGGACCTCGACCCTTGCTTACACTAGTTGTGCACGATGACCTCTGCAATAGCGACCACTTGCCATTGATTCTCTCATCCCCATCCCACCATCCAATGGTCAGGTTATCCTGCTGGGCTTTCCATCACATTGGTTGGCCTCTATATATCTATCAGAACATGTCAAGTTGTGCTGATGAAGTTTCCCGTGACCTGTCCGACACAATTGTTTGCGCCACCGGCATTGCTGCCCCCTTCTCGATGGGTCCCTTTTGTCCCCAGGCAGTCCTAAAGTAGACCCAGCTATTCACATCACCATCCATTATCGCCACCGAGCCTTGCAATACCTTAAGTGGCATGCATCCTCTGCCATTCTTATTACCTTTAAACACCTTCACACCAAAGCTCATTACTTAAACAAACTGAGCAAGTGGGTATGTTGGGAATGCTTTGTCTCCTCCTTAGGTTCTTCTTTCCTATCATCACAGGTGTGTGCTACACTCTGCATTCTCCTATATTAACCAATGTTCATTTGCCATCATGGGCCCTGCCCTCCTGGGTGGCCTTTGTATGGGTCCATCAGTTCTTGCAGAACACCTTGCAATGGCAGCAGATTCCTATCCATGTGCCTTCCTCCTCCATAAACTGTGTGCTGATGCTTCCCACATACCGGGTGATTATAATTAAAGTTAAACTTTCAGATCGCTGTAGAAATAACACCACTGGTCAGAATGACATCAAATTGCAACGGAATATGATCGGAGAAGGGAAAAAATGTGTGGCAGAAGAAAAATAAATAGTTACAAAATGTAGCAATAGATAGCTCTGTAAGCATCATAATTTTATAGTGGTTGACGAGAAATGACAAATGAATCGTACAACAATGCCTAAAGCATACATTTGAACAAGCTGTGCTACTCATTGTGCATAGGTATACAGGTGTGATACTGGTAGTTACATAAGCAAGGCGATATCGAATCAGATGGGATAAATCAGTTTTTAATTACCCTGAGGCCAAAAGTTGCGTAAAAAGCATCAATCAAAATTAGATCAGATTACTAATTTCCATGTGACTGGTGCAAAACGTTCAGTATGCTGTCCACCGTTTTCTGCAACTAGTTGAAATTGAGAAACAGCATGTTCCAGAAGTGACCGAAGTGTTTCCGGGATCACATTCAGAATGTGTTGCACAATGTGTACCATCAATGCAGCTAAGTTGCCAATCAGAACACTGGACACAACATCTTTCAGATAGCCCCACAGCCAGAAGTCACACAGATTAAGATCAGGTGATCGAGATGGCCAGGCTGAAGGGAAATGGTGGTTGATGATACTAGCATTTCTGAAATGGCACTTCAGCAGCTGCTTAACTGGATTTGCAATGTGCTGAAGTGAGCCACCTGGCATAAAAATGATCCCATCCACGCTGTTGGAGAGCTGGAATGACGTGGTTGGCCTAAAGACACTCATAGCGCTTACCAGTGACGGTACAGGTAACAGGACCAGAAGCAGCTTTCTCTTCGAAAAAATATGGCCCTATGATAAACGATGTCGTAAACCTGCACCACACAGTGACCTTTTCAGGATGAAGTGGTACTGTTGATTTGTGTGTGGATTTTCTGTTGCCCATATTCGACATTTCTGTGTATTGACATATCCTGTCAGATGGAAGTCGGCTTCGTCTGTCCACAAAAGCTTCCACGGCCAATCATTGTCCACTTCCATGCGAGCAAGAAATTCTAAAGCAAAGGTCTCTCTTGCTGGCAGGTCAACAGGAAGCAACTCGTGCAAATGGGTTATTTTGAATGGATAGCAAAGAAGGATGTTTCGTAGGATTTTACGCACCGTGCTCACGGGTATGTCCAATGTTCGGGCAATTCTCTGTGCGCTACACGTTTGCGCACCATCACTCATCTCCTCCTGCATTGCTGTGGCCATTGCTTCCACTGATGTCGAATAAATTCATTTCCTCCCTCTGCCAGGTTGCACACCAAAAGAACCAGTCTTTTTGAATTTCTGAATCATTTTCTCCAGACCCACAGAAGTCGTCGGCTGAAGGCGTTTTCTTTTTTTTTTTTTCCGAACTGTTTAGCATCCGGAACTTCTGCAGAGTGACATGTGCACAGTCATCATTCTTGTAATGCAGCATTACAAGCAGAGCGCGATCCTCCATTGAGACAATCATGAAGAATGTCACAGACACGAAAGGAGGAAAAGCCATGTACCCAGTGTGTTTATACGAAATTCAGTGGGTTGTGTGCAGGACAGGTGTTTTCATTTACGTATCCTGACACATACAGCGCCATCTATTGATCAATTTTCACACTTTTTTTTCTTCTGCCATACGTTTCTCCTCATGTTTGATAATATTCTATTGACATGTTCTGATAGATATATAGAGGCCAACTAATGTGATGGAAAGCCCAGCAGGATAACCTGACCATTGGATGGTGGGATGGGGATGAGAGAATCAATGGCAAGTGGTCACTATTGCAGAGGTCATCGTGCACAACTAGTGTAAGCAAGGGTCGAGGTCCACAAGAAAATTGTCCATGAGTAAACCCTGATTAGATAAAAAGCACTGCCCCACAAGGGGTGAAAGGTATTCAAATCACCAAGGAGGTGAAACGGAAGAAAGGGAGGGAGGGGGAAGCTGCTGAAGGAGGGCAGTTAGGGCAGGGTGGCCTGTCGGGTGGAAGATGGAGACTGCAAACCGTGACTGCAGAGTACAAGTCCACCTGGACAGCAATTGCATCCAATGTGGTATGAAGGGGGATCCATGTGCAAACAATGCCGACAAGCACCAATGTGCAAACACCACTGGAAGGCCTCAAAGGGCAAACCTGGTGCTGACAAAGCGAGGAACCACTAAGGCCCGGTGAGTGAGTACAAGTAAAATGACATTCTTGGATAACAATACAATCTCAAGGGTAAAAGGAAATAACTGCAACTTCGGAAGGCAATAGTAGCATCCATTACAATTCCACTGAATAAGCACGAAATGGGGATCCAAATGGGAAATGAGTAGGCGGAAGCCAGTCATGCTGCTGGGTCACCATCCATCACCAACAAGGACAGCGTGACACCCATAAATAGAGAGGTCAGACTTAGGCCGTGAGTGGGTCGGGGGGTTTGTTGTGGGGCTTATGTTTCTTCTTCTTCTTCTTCTTCTTCTTCTTCTTCTTCTTTTTCTGATCCTCTTTCATAGATTGAGGGGACAGGGCCCAGCGAAAGACAGAGAGAGCATAGGCAACATTGAGGTGCACATACTGTGGGTCCTGTGGCCGACTTTTTGTGGCAGAAAGGGCTCAGGGTGGGGCTCCATCTGTGGAAGGCGGCAATAAAGAAAGGGGACACTTCTCTGGATGGGTACGGAGAGTGGCACCTGGAGAGGAAGGTGTAGGAACTGCAGGGGAGGGGGAGAGGGTTGAGATAAGAGGGAAGGAGGAGGTGGAAGATACGTAACAGTGCCTAGGTTAGAAGTCACAGACACAGGGTAGGACTGTCATACTTCCAGTAAGTCTCAGCGTAGGATGAGCGATCAATGGACTTATAGTCCTGTATCTTCTTTCTGTTCTTATAAACCGGGTAATCCAGTGAGGGTGCAGGATGTTGGTCTTCATAATTAACACAGGTGGGCGGCAGAAAAAAGGGGCTCTCCTCATGGAGTAGCTGTCCACTTTCATCACATAGAGGGCCCACTGTACAGTGGGAGGACATGTGCCCAAAACATTAACACCACAAAAACCTCATGAGTGCTGTGAAGGACAGCTTTACATCACACCGATAAACCATAGCCCTGCCCTCCTCTGGGAGGGTCTAGGAGAAAGGTGCTGGTATCAATGTGACTGCCCTTATAGCATTTCTGAACAAGCTGAACAAAATTAATGCTCCACCATTCCAGATAGGCCTGTAGCTCCTTATGAGTTTGAAGGATGCCTCCCTGAACCTTATTCAAAGACTGGTGTGGAGTACTGGACAATGGGATGTTGCCAAGATGTCACAGGCACAAAGGGCTGTAGACTCGATGGTGGAAGTAGTTTTGATCAACAGCAAGCCCGACTGCCCCATACTCAGAGAGTATACTTCACCAAAATTGACTTTGATAATTTCCACAAAAAACAATGGCTTTGTGGTGGCGAAAGTGACCCTTCAGTCCTGTTGTAGATCAGGCAGTGAGGAAAGGATTTCACCCTAAGCCAGTAAGCCTGGCCCTACTCCCAAGGGGTAGTCAGGGAAGGGAAGGTCACAGGGTCATAAGAAGCAGCACTGAAATTCCATTCTCAACTAGAGAGATGGCAAGAGAAGAATGGCCAGCTTTTTGAAGCTTAATGTGTTTCATACACAAAGCGCACATCCTGATACCACCTACTCCAATCTGCGGTCTCCCCCTGGGCACCACACAACCGCAGCAAGGGCCGTCTGGCATGGTGACTGCTGCTGCTGCGAGTTCCGATGCTACAGAGTGACAAGTAACCGCTCTTAGACATACACGGGAAGTTAACAGATCAGATATCAGAAGTGTAATCCTGTGTTGTTAGGGCGATCAACCAAAAGGGTACATAACAACCCCAACACACAGGTTGGCTACTGTGCTGTTTATAAACTGTGCCGTCAAGAAAAAGATGGAATACGTGGTAAGGCCACTCACTGAAGATGCTATGTAAGGTGGTGTTCTCCAGTTGGCTCACACTACGGGGACAAAATTTAGAAGGGGAGATCAAACCCCAAAGGGGGCCAAAGGAAAAGTGAAGAGAAAACAAGAGGAACAAAACCACATGAGATAGCAGAAACCAGAAAGACAGCCAGGCTGATTTATGCAACGACACCATGAGAGGGGAAGGCAGGAGCAGAGGGGAAGGAGTGAGAACAGGGGGAGGGGTAAAGGAAAGGGAACACAGCCCGGGAAGAAAGCGAGGGCCACAAAAGCTTGGGGCCAGGAGTGCATCACGCACAAACTCACAGAAGAGCCATGAGTCCCCTGGGGGCAAGAATCCGTACATGGGGGAAGAAAATTTGGGAGAAGAAATAGTGCAACATGACTGTGGGTATTTGGTGCTATTGAAAGTGCCACGGATAAGTGTTTACTACGTTTTGTCAAAGAAACCTCGATGGAGGTACTTTTGGACATGATATGAGAAAATATCTTACCTGGGACAATTATAGTGTCTAAATGTTTTGGTTCATACAAGTGCCTAAATGATGGATTCCAAGCACTTCTCCACAAACCACAGCCTCCATATCAAAATCCCAACTACAGGAGCACAGACAAACAGCACTGAAGAAACATGGGCTGCTATTAAAAAAATATTACAAGAACCAAAGCTATGCAAAGAGTTGTTTGACTTATTTATTTGAATATACATGGAGAAGGCAAAATAAAGCTGAAAAGCATTTATTCATGTATTTTATGAATTGTGTAGCTCATCTGTATAATGGTAACTCGTAAGTGGTATATGTGGTATCACCGCCAGACACCACACTTGCTAGGTGGTAGCTTAAATCGGCCGTGGTCCATTAGTACATGTCGGACCCGCGTGTCGCCACTGGCAGTGATCGCAGACCGAGCGCCACCACAAGGCAGGTCTCGAGAGACTGACTAGCACTCGCCCCAGTTGTACGGACGACATTGCTAGCGACTACACGTACGAAGCCTTTCTCTCATTTGCCGAGAGACAGTTAGAATAGCCTTCAGCTAAGTCCATGGCTACGACCTAGCAAGGCGCCATTAACCATATCTGGAGAGAGTCTCACTTGTATTATCAAGAGCGATGTACCGCAGAAGTGAATAAAAGTTAAGTATACGAGAAGCTCCGTTCTTTTCTTTATAGCATTCATAGAGTATCCTGTTTCAGACTTAACGCAAGACAGCGTGAGTTGACGCTTGCCCTTTCGGGTACTTCAGTGTGGCGTAGCTAGCTTGTTACGCCACAACAGTATAACTTGCAGATGTACCATTGATAAAACACACAAATAAATCTTTTGATACTCACAAAGGAATTAATGACAGTTAGCTGCTAGTGGGCACTGATATACATCAATGGGGAAAGTCGAAATTTTGTACCAGATCGGGATTCAAACCCAGTTCTCCTGCTCACTAGGAAGACGCTCTGACTACTAAGTCATACAGACACAGTGATCATTGCATCTGCATTGACTACCCTAGCATGCCTCCCACAGACAAAATTTTCAACTAATTCAAACACTATTGGTGTAATACACCTGTCCATTATCCTCACCAATCATTGCGTTTAGCCCATTCCCGTAAAAGTTTTGTGATGGACATCTGCACTGAAGTGATCACTGACTAGCCTCACCTTAATTATATATGTGGTGTCTGTTCTATTGCACATGTCTGAAAGAACAGATGTCATTTTGATCCTGCAGCCATTATGAATCAACACACAGAGGAATTAATGACATTTGGCTTCTGTGGGCATGTCTGAAAAAACAGACAACACGTATTCAATCAAGGCGATGGTGGCCAATGATCCCTTTAGTGCAGGTGCACACCTCACACTAATTCTTACAGGAAACGTTGTGAGTAATGAGAATAATGGGCATGGGCACTAAGTCAGTAGTATGTGAATTAGTGGATAAATTGGGCCTCACGGGAGGCATGCCAGGGTTGTCTGTGCAGCTGTGATGATCACTAGGTCTGGATGGCTTACATCTACATCTACACTTATACTCCGCAAGCCACCCAACAGTGTGTGGCGGAGGGCACTTTATGTGCCACTGTCATTACCTCCCTTTCCTGTTCCAGTCGCATATGGTTCGCGGGAAGATTGACTTCCAGAAAGCCTCTCTAATTTTACATTCGTGATCTCCTTGGGAGGTATAAGTAGGGGGAAGCAATATATTCAATACCTCATCCAGAAACGCATCCTCTCGAAACCTGGACAGCAAGCTACACCGCAATGCAGAGTGCCTCTCTTGCAGAGTCTGCCACTTGACTTTGCTAAACATCTCCGTAACGCTATCACGCTTACCAAATAACCCTGTGACGAAATGCGCCACTCTTCTTTGGATTTTCTCTATCTCCTCTGTCAACCCCACCTGGTACGGATCCCACACTGATGAGCAATACTCAAGTATAAGTCAAACGAGTGTTTTGCAAGCCACCTCCTTTGTTGATGGACTACTTTTTCTAAGGACTCTCCCAATGAATCTCAACCTGGCACCCACCTTACCAACAATTAATTTTATATGATCATTCCACTTCAAATCGTTCCGTACGCATACTCCCAGATATTTTACGGAAGTAACTGCTACCAGTGTTTGTTCCACTATCATATAATCATACAATAAATGATCCTTCTTTCTATGTATTCGCAATACATTACTTTTTGTCTATGTTTAGAGTCAGTTGTCGCTCCCTGCACCAAGTGCCTATCCGCTGCAGATCTTCCTGCATTTCGCTGCAATTTTCTAATGCTGCAACTTCTCTGTATACTACAGCATCATCAGTGAAAAGCCGCATGGAACTTCCGACACTATCTACTGCATCATTCATATATATTGTGAAAAGCAATGGTCCCATAACACTCAGCTGTGGCACACCGGAGGTTACTTTTAACGTCTGTAGATGGCTCTCCATTTAGAATAACATGCTGTGTTCTGTTTGCTAAAAACTCTTCAATCCAGCCACACAGCT